>NC_060130.1:191587477-192212477 GCF_021461395.2 Schistocerca americana
GTTATACTTTTCAAATTTGTTAACATTGCGCATGCCTGCGAGACTTTCCCTCGCAGTGGAATGTGAGCGAAACTCTCGGGGGCTGTGTAACGTGCAATAAGCCATTTGGACCTTGTATATTCACAAATTTATGATCTTATCCTTTTTTGATCTTATTTGAAATGTTTTAAAATCTGACAGTATAATATGTTGTGCTAACACAATTAACCCCTGTGATTAAAAAAAAATCAAATTTCATAAAAATTACTGTACTACAAAAAGATAAATCTTTGTTTATGTGAATATATATTTTCATAATTGTTCTGTTGTGGTGGTGATGATGACGACAACAAAAATTGCTGTCAATCTAACACTGGTGGCTCACGCAAAATTTTACCGATGTGCTACAATACTACAAATATAAACAGATTTTGTTTCACTGTATCATCATGACAGGATTGACTTAATATTGTTGTGATATTAGCTTTACATAATGAACTAAGCTCACGTATGATATTTGTATCTACATCTACATAGATACTCGGCAGTTGACCACATGGTGCATGGCAGAGTGTAGCCTTTACCAGTGGTAGTCATTCCCTTTCCTGCTACACTCAAAATATAGCAAGGGAGAAATGACTGTCCAACTTTGTGTGGGCCCTAATTTCTTGTGTCTTATCTTCTTGGTACTTATATGGAAAGTATATTGGTGGCAGTAGAATCATTCTGTAGTCATAGTCAGATACCATTTCTCTAAATTTTCTCAATAGTTTTCCTCAAAAACATCGTCTTCCCATTTGAGTCACTGAAGAATCTTCATAATACTTGTGTGTTGTTCAAACCAACTTGTAACAAATCTAGCAATAGACCTCTGAACTGCTTCAATGTCTTCCTTTAATATGACCTATTGCAGGTCCAAAATACACAAGCAATATTCCAGAATAGATCACTAGTATCCTATATGACATCTGCTTTACAGGTAACCACAAAACTGGTTATAATTCACCTTCACTACCACAATCCTCACATTCACATTCCATTTCATATAGCTTTGCAACATTACATTCACATGTTTAAATGGTTTGACTATGCCAAGTGGCACACTACTAATGCTGTATCAGAATAATATTCTTTCCCTACTCATCCACATTAACTTACATTTTTGTACATGAAGAGCTAGCTGCCATTCACGACAACAACTAGGAATATTCAAATAAATTTCTAGTTGAAATATGGACAAAAAGCAGCCATATAATGGAAAGACGATAATGAAAATTTGTGCTGGGCTGGGACTTGAACCCAGATTTCCTGCTTATTGCAAGAGGTCATCTTGCCATTACGCTATCCAAGCATGCCTCATGGGCATACTCGACCTTCTATATGTTGTTAACCATGTGTCTATAACCAACACTAGTAAATCCATTATGTATATTCCCATACAGGAAAGACATTTTAATTGAAAGTCACTTGCCCAATGTTGGCAGTTAAATAAGATCTTGCAGTGCCTATATTGTTCAGAAGTTGGTTGGTTGGTTGGTTGGTGTTGAAGGGACCAAACAGCAAGGTCATCAGTCCCTTGTTTCAGATGTGGTCCATTCTGATACTGTGACACAGCAAGACTAGAACAATAAAAGGGAAAAGGCTAAAAAATGTAAAAGGGCAGTCATGTTGTCAATGGTAAAAACAAAATGAGGTAAGTCAGCAAGAGAGCGAACCCAACGCTATGCTAGAGGCAGGAAATATCCCACCTCTGAAGCAGCAGAGGCAAGACCACCTGCAACTTAAAAGGTGCAACTGCTAGAATGTAGAAGGTCGTATGGGAAAAGGAGACTAACCAATCCTAAAAAAATTATAAAAACAGAGTAAAAGGGGAAGAAAAGATGATCTCGGCCAGGGAGGGGAGTTGGGAATCTCTAAACACTGCTTACAGTGGGAGATACCCCAACACTGGAGGAAACCGAGAACCAGGTCGACCATCCGGGAATCGTCAGCCAACATCAAAGGTAAAGTGCGGGGGAGTCTGTACTTGGCACGCAGAGCCAAAAGAAGGGGGCATTCAACCAAAATGTGGGCTACTGACTAGAAGGCTCCACAACCACAAAGTGTGGGTGGCTCATCATGCAAAAGACAAACCCAAGGGTCAGCCTGGTATGGCCAATGCGGATACGACACAGTGTGGTCGAGTCCTTTCGGGAGAGGTGAAAGGAAGAACGCAATGGGCCTGGTGTCACCTTAATCGCACGAAGTTTATTAGACAGGGAAGTAACCTCCCAAGAGTTTGACCCATGATTGTGCGAAGTGGGATTTGATGTGAAGCCGTAAATCCGCTGCAGGAGGGTTACAGAAAATGAGGGGGAAGTGACTGCTTCCCCAACCAAATGATCAGCGAGCTCATTACCCGAGATACCCACAAGGCCAGGGCCCCTAAGGAAATCAATGGAACAAGCAGCACAGTGAATATCAGTGTGATGGTCATGGATGGCAGAGACCAAGGGATGGTGTGAAAAACACCGGTCAATAGCCAGAAGGCCACACATTGAGTCCGTACATAACAAAACATGGTTGTGTTGGGACTGTTTGTTGGGACTGTTTAATAAAGGTAAGGGCCTGGGAAATTGCCATCAATTCCGCAGTAAACACCCCACATGTAGGTAGCAGCACATGATTTTCCATTCCAACAGAGTACGTGAAGGTATATCCCACATGATCAGCAGATTTAGAGTCATCAGTGTAAAAAAAAAAAAAATCCTGAAACTCCCATAAAATTTGGCAGAAAAAGGAACGAAACATCATTGGGGAGATGGATGGAATCTCTCAGACCTCGGTAGAGATCCATCCGAATTCGAAGTCAAGGAACTAACCAAGGGGGGCGGGGGGGGGGGGCGCTGGGAGTGGAGGGGAGGGAGTGAAGAAGACAGGACAAAGAAGGAAGCTGAAAATCACGGCAAAGAGACACAAGGCGGAGCCCAACCGGTAAACCAGCCCGAGGGCAGGAATCAGGTGGGCGACGTCCATGGTCTTGGAACAGGATAGAATGGGAAAGATGAGTGGGAGAGGAACGTACAGCGAGTGCATAAGACACCAAGGGGGGGGGGGGGGATCCCAGCTTCAACCAGGAGACTATCAACAGGGCTAGTAGGGAAGGCACCAGTGGCCAAACGGATACCACGATGGTAGACTGGACCCAGCACGTGCAGTGTGGAAGGAGCAGCCGAACCATAAACTTGACAACCATAGTCAAAGCGAGACAGCACTAAAGCCCGATAAAGGCGGAGAAGGATGGAGCAGTCCGCACCCCAAGGAAGTGAAGGACATTGAGCTCACAGAAACATCCTCCTTCAGAAGTCTGATATGAGGCAGCCAAGTGAGCTTGTTGTCAAAAAGAAGACCCAGGAAATGAAACTGTGGGACCACAGGCAATCGTTGTGCAGTGAGATAGAGCTCTGGATCAGGGTGGATCGTAGTACGGCGACAGAAGTGGACCACCCATGATTTTAAAGGAGAGAACTGAAACCCGTGTGAGAGTGTCCATGCAGAGGCACGCCCTATAGCTCCCTGGAGCTGCTGCTCTGCAGAGGCCATCGAAGAGGAACTAACCCAAATGCAGAAATCATCCACATACAGGGCAGGGGCAACCAAAGGACCGACAGAGACCACAAGTCCATCGATAGCAATGAGGAAAAGAAGTGCATTCAAGACAGAACCCTGTGGGATGCCCGTCTCCTGGGTCCGTGGAGAACTAAAAACAGTACCAAACCGAACCCTGAATGACCGATGGAACTGTAGCTGGCAGATAAAAATTGGGAGTGGGCCCCGAAGACCCCACTGATGAAGTGTAAGTAAGATGTGATAGCACCAGGCCATGTCATAGGCCGTGCAAAGGTAAAAAAATACTGCAACCAAATGGCGGCGCTGGGAAAAAGCCTGCCGAACTGCAGATAGCAAGTGAAGTAAATGATCGATCGGAGACCGTCCCTCTCGGAAGCCACACTGGTAAGGGGACAATAGATCCCGACATTCGAGGACCCAATTGAGCCGATGAGCTACCATCTGTCCAAGTAACTTGCAAACAACATCAGTCAGAATAATTGGCTGATAGCTGTCAACAAATATGGGGTTCTTACCAGGCTTAAGGACAGGAACCACCATACTATCCCTCCACTGAGAAGGGAAGTCACCCTGGAGCCAGATACAGTTAAACACCCAGAGAAGATGTTGCCGTTGTGGAGCACAGAGATGTTGAAGCAGTTGGTTATGAATGGAGTTTAGGCCAGGGGCCGTATCATGAGAAGAAGAAAATGCGGAAAGAAATTCCCATTCAGTAAAAGGTTCGTTGTAAGATTCTGACTGACAAGGGGTAAAACATAAGATGGAAGCTTCGGAACACTGTTTCCGGTGAAGGAAAGCAGCCGGATAGGAGGCTGATGCTGATGCCATTGCAAAATGGGTCCCAAGATGTTACGCAAGAATCAATAGGTCCGTACAAAGGCGATCTGGGAGGTGAAGGCCTGGGAGGGTGGACTGCCGATGACAACCTTGGAGAGAGCAAAGTGTAGCCCACATCCATGACATAGGGACAGTAGAACCGAGGGAAGAAACAAATTGTTCCCAACATATCCATTTGCTCTGTTTGATTAAGTAAATGGGCTTTAGCACAAAGACATTTAAAGGTAATAAGGTTGGCAACAGATGGGTGGCCCTCAAGGTGTTACAAAGCTCTATGGCAATCACAGATGGCAATGGCAATGGCCATACTCCACCACAGGACTTGCTTGATGGTGATTACGGATGGCGATGGCAATGGAAATGGCCGTACTCCACCACGGGACTTGCTGGCGGCAAAATGGTCCACATGAGCGCAGTACAGCAAGTCTAGCAGCGCGAACAATTTTGTCAGACTTGTCACATAGGACATCATCAATAAAATCTCACAAACAGGGAGGAAAAATGACTTGTGCAGTGTATAGAGGCCAATTGTCATGTTGGAAAGACCAACGAGGTAACCTGTCCGTCGAGGAGCGGGAAGGGAGAGAGAGAATCAATGGGAAATGGTCACTATCACAAAGGTCGTCGTGTGGTGACCAGTGTAATGAAGGGAGGAGAGAGGGAGAAGAAAGAGAAAGATCAACGGCAGAAAAGGTACCGTGACCAGCACTGAAATGAGTAGGGCAGCCATCATTAAGAAGGCACAAGTTGTGGTCTGTAATAAACTGATCTAAAAGAAGACCTCGTCTAGATGGAAATGCACTGCCCCACAAAGGATGATGAACATTAAGATCCCCCAGAAGGAGGAAGGGAGGAGGAAGTTGCTGAAGAAGGGCAGTTAAGCCAGCAGGTGTAAGAGTCCTGTCAGGAGGGAGATAAGGATTGCAAACCGTGACCTCAGAGTCCAGGTGGACCCTAACAGCAACCGCTTCCAATGTAGTTTGAAGAGGAATCCACAATGTCCATACGGACCAATGTACAAACACGACCACAGGCCTGCAAGGGTCTGACCCGATTTCGACAGAAAACACTGAACCCACAGAGGGTCGGTGAGTGATCGTCAGTAAAATGAGATTCCTGTAGAACCACAGAAGCTGCACAGTAAGACGAAATAAGGGATTTCAATTCCGGAAGGTGAGTGTAGTATTACAATTCCATTGGATAACCACAGAATGATGATTTAAATGGGGGTTGAACAGGCTAAAGTAAGTCATACCACCGGGTCACCACCCATCACCGACAAGGAGGGGGCGACATCCATGAACAACAGGTCAGAATCTGGTTGTGAAGCCGGGGATGGGACCTCTGGTGACACCAGAAGCTGTTTGTCCCAGGACTTATGTTTCTTCTTCTTTTCTGTTTGAGATCGAGGAGGGCTGTGTGGCATAAAGGAGCCAGCTGCAGCAAGATCGGGAACAGAAAGAGATCGGGCGACCTGCGGCCCGACAGACCACGGTTCTCGCGCTTGTTGCATGGCAGCAAACCTTTGGCCTGGAAGGTGCCGGGAAGGGGCATCCCGGGAGGGGTACCCTTGACCAGCAGACGCCGAAGGAGTGGGACACTTCTCTGGCTGGGGAGGGGGAGCACCACCCAGAGGAGAAGGTTTGGGAGCCACAGGGGGGGGGGGGGAGGAGTAGAGGGGTCTGGGACTGGGGTAAGGAAGGGAGAGAAAGGGGTGAAGATGTAACTAAAGCATAACTAGATGTCATGGACACAGGGTGAAGATGTGTATTTTTCTTACGAGCCTCTGTGTAGGTTAAACGATCAAGGGACTCATACTCTTGTATCTTCTTTTCCTTCTTATATACTGGTCAATCTGGTGAATGTGGAGAATGATTTCTATGACAATTAACACACACAGGAGGGGGAACACAGGGACTCCCCTCATGGAGTGGACATCCACAGTCACCACAGAGAGGGGCCTGCGAACAACGGGAAGACATGTGTCCAAAACGCAAGCACTTAAAACACCTCATAGGAGGTGGGATGTATGGGTTCACATCACATCAATAAACCTTAATCTTTACTTTCTCAGGGAGGGTATCCTCTTCAAAGGCCAGGATAAAGGCACCAATATCAATGCGATTGTCCTTAGGACCCTTCTGAACACACCGAACAAAGTGAACACCCCGCCGTCTGAGATTGTCCAGAAATTCCTCATCAGTTTGAAGGATGAGGTCCCTGTTGAAAATCACACTTTGAACCATATTTAGACACTGGTTGGGGGTAATGAACACAGGAATTGTGCCAAGATGGGTACAGGCACGAAGGGCCGCAGACTGGGCAGCTGAAGCAGTTTTGATCAGCAACAAACCCGACCGAACCTTGCTCAGGGAGTCCACTTCGCCAAACTTGTCTTCAATGTGTTCCACAAAGAATAAAGGTTTGGTATTGGTGAAAGTATCCCCATCAGTCCTGATGCAAACCAGATAGCGGGGGAAAGGCTTTGCCCCTAGCCGACGGGCCTGACCCTCTTCCCAGGGTGTGGCCATGGAAGGGAAGGCCGAAGGGGCAAGAGAAGCAGCACTAGAAGAATCGGTTCCACGTAGAGAGACGGCTGCAGAAGAACGGCCAGAGTTCTGGACCCATATATGTTTCATTTGCATAGTGTCTGCCCCGATACCACCCACTCCCATCAGGGGCTCTCCTCACGGGCGGCACCCAGCTACAGCAAGGGCCGTCTGGCACGGCGGCCACTGCCGGGAGTTCCGATGCTCCAGGATGATGAGCAACCACTCTGAGGCTTGCATGAGGAGGTCACAGCTCAGGTATCAGAAGTGTGATCCCTGTGGGTTCAGGGGGCTCAACCAAAAGGGTACATAGTGACCCCACCACACGGGCTGGCTACCGTGCTGGCTACCGTGCTGGCTATGCACCCTAGCATCAGACGACGACGAGAAAGTAAAGGTGGAATGTACTAGGAGGGCACACGTCGGAGACACTAGGTAAGGTGCTCTTCCCCAAATGGCTCACATTACAGAAGAGAAATTTAGTAATGGAGGTCAAACCACAGAGGGGGACCAGGGCGTGCCAAAAGGAGGTGGTGATTATGCAACAAAGCTAAATTGCAAAACCAACATAACCAGGAAGATAGTGGGGGCCAACATAAGCAAGGACACCAAGAGAGGGAGAGGAGAGGTCAAGGTGGAAGGAGAAAGGAGAGGAAGGGGAGGGAAATGCAGCCCTGGAAAGAAGGAAGGCTGCAATAGCTTGGGGCCCCGTGCTCACCACGCACGTATCCACAAAAGAGTTGTGGACCCCCTGGGGGTTTGTTCAGAAGTACAATGCAGTGGTCTCTCTGGAATGTATGTATGTCCACAGATCACTGCATCACACCTCTTAAGAAAACAAGCAGTGAAATATTGTATCTTAAGTAGAAATCTTGTCAAAGGCATATTGTATCCCATTACAGTCACACAACAGTGAAAAGTTTCTGTACATCACAGCATTATCAGTTAATAACAACAGATTGCTGCCCACCCTGTATGTTTGTGATTTCCATTGTTTCTTTTATGTTAATGCATGAATGTCCTAGATCTTTCATCCCCTCTACCCCATGCATCACTGTTCATGAATAACAAACATGGAAAGCAAATAACACATTGTGCACGTCACACACGCAAATGCAATGCTCTTCATACACTTTCATACTAAATTTCCTCATATATTCCCTTTATTACCACCACATACAACCTTTTGACTTACAAGTGTAGTAATCTTAACCAAATTGAATATATTAATTTTACAAATATAAACTGAACTGTTTAAATGTATTTAAAATTTTATAGTTGAAAGTTTATCATTATGAAGGGGGAAAAGAAGCACAGAGCAGCAAGAATCAAATGTGAGCTGACAAACTGCCAGCTGGTATGCTTGACCAGTGCACCATGGCACTGATATGTCAAGTATTGCTCACAAATCCCTCATACTTTACTCACAAATTATTAGAGAGAATTTTACATTTCTTATGGCCCAGTAGAACATATACTGAATACACCATGTTGCTTTCACAGTACCTGACAGACATCTTCAAAGAAAAATACTGACTTGTGAATAACATCATGCCCATAGTGCCACCAGGGACAATGTCACATCAGAGCATGTGCAATCGAAACAGACAGTTGTATGGCTTTTTTGAGTTGATCATAGTGTGGATGACCATTTCAGCACTTGCCACTTGTTTCTGGTTATCGTATACAGAGCACTACAAAAACATTTTTTCGTCCATTTTATTTGCACACCGGCCACATATTATGAGAAATGGTATAATTTTAGTGCAATATTTACAGGTTTTTTTTTGTGGTTTTAGGGCGCACAACTACAGTGGTCTTTGGTGCCCAGACTAAATTATGAATGCACTGCGAGGCACAATGTTGAAACAGCAACTAAAAAGGACATCACTATAAAAGGCACATTAACAGGCAAGGAATTAAAAGAAAACAGCATAATCAAACGTCCTTAGACAGGTTTGTCAAGTGGATAAAATGAAGAACGCGAGCAGCTGCTCCTGGGTCATCTGCTAAATTTCATCCAGAGTACATGGCAGGCCAAGATCAATGTGCAGTGTATTAAAATTCGGACAGGACATTAAAATGTGGCGTACCGTCAGCACTTGCCCACATGAGCAGAATGGCATCGGCGCAGCCGTCAGCAGATGACGGTGGCTGATCCAATCCAAAACCGGGCCAAAACAACCTCCTCCCGCCGAGAAGAGCGTGAAGAGGTCGTCCAAGCCATGGGGAGAGGTTTCAAGGCCAGAAGCTTGTTTTCAGTAAGTGTAGACCAATCGGCATGCTTCAGCGATAAAATGTGCTGACAAATGACCGTGCTAAAATCAGATGAAGGCACACAACAAGAAGCTATCCGAGGCTGGAGGACCGCAGCCTGGGCCGCGGCATGTGCAGCTTTGTTCGCAGGGATACTGACTTGGCCAGGAACTCACATAAAGGTAACCGGAGAACCGTCATCCGCCAGCTGCTGAAGAGAGTGTTGGATCCGGTGCACGAAAGGGTGAACCGGATACGGATCACTGAGGCTCTGGATGGCGCTCAGGGAATCATAGCAATGACATAAGCAGAATGTGGGTGGTGGCAGATGTAAAGAACAGCCTGATAGAGGGCAAATTGCTCAGCTATGAAGACCGAACAATGGCCATGGAGCCGGTATTTGAAACTGTGTGCCCCGACAATAAAAGAACACCCGACACTGTCATTGGTTTCAGAGCCATCTGTATAAATAAAGATCATATTAATGAACTTCGAACATAGTTCGACAAACCGTGAGCAGTATACCGAAGCTGGTGTAACCTCCTTTGGGAGCGATCTCAGGTCAAAGTGAACGCAAACCTGAGCCAGGAGCCAAGGTGGCATTTGGCTCTCGCCCACTCTAAAGGTTGCAGGGAATGGAAAATCAAGTTGCTGAAGGAGGTGACAAAAGCGAACTCCAGGGGGTAGCAGGGCAGACACATACAACCCGTATTGACGGTCGAGAGAGTCGTCAAAAAAGGAACTGTAAGATGCGTGTTCAGGTGTTGATAATAGTCGACAGGCAAACCGACAAAGCAGTATATCATGGCGGTAGGTTAGTGGAAATTCACTGGCTTCAGCATGAAGACTCTCGACGGGACTAGTATAGAATGCTCCGATCACAAGACGTAACCCTCGATGTTGTATAGAGTTAAGGCGGCATAAGATGGACGGCCATGCAGAGGAGTATACAAAGCTCCCATAATCCAGCTTTGAGCGGATGATTGACAGATATAGACAAAGTAGGACAGTTCGATCCGCTCCCCATGACGTACCGCTGAGAACACGGAGGACATTTAGGGAACGGGTACAACGGGCAGCCAAATATGACACATGTGGATACCAGCTACGTTTCCTGTCAAATGTAAGACCTAAAAATTTTGTTGTCTCCACGAATGGGAGAGCAACGGGACCGAGATCTAAGGACGGTGGGAGAAACTCTTTGTAGCGCCAGAAGTTAATACAGATCGTCTTCTTGGCAGAAAAACTGAAGCCATTGGCTACACTCCAGGAGTAAAGGCGCTCAAGACAACGCTGAAGACAGCGCTACAGAAAACATGTACACTGCGCACTGCAGTAGATGGTGAAATCGTCCACGAAAAGTGAGCCTGATACATCACCTGGGAGGCAATCCATTATTGGATTGATCGCTATGGCGAAGAGAGCGACACTCAAAACTGAGCCCTGTGGCACCCCATTCTCCTGGCGAAAGGCGTCGGACAGGACAATACCAACACGTACCCTGAACTTTCAATCCATTAAAAATGCATGAATGAAAAGAGGGAGGCGACCGCAAAGGCCCCATGTATGCATGGTGCGGAGAAGGCCTGCCCTCCAACAGGTGTCGTAAGCCTTCTCCAAATCAAAGAACACAGCCACTGTCTGGCGCTTCCACAAGAAGTTATTCATAATGAAGGTCGACAAGATAACCAGATGGTCAACAGCAGAGCGGCGCCTACGAAATCCACATTGTACATTGGTAAGTAGGCGTCGAGATTTGAGCAGCCAAACCAAACGAGAGTTAACCATTCGTTCTATCACCTTACAGACACAGCTGGTAAGGAAAATTGGTCAATAACTGGAATGAAAGTGCTTGTCCTTCCCTGGCTTAGGAATTGGCACAACAATAGATTCACGTCAGCATGTGGGAACATGACCCTCAATCCAGATGCGATTATAAGTACAAAGAAGAAAACGTTTACCCGCAGGAGATAGGTTCTTTAGCATCTGAATATGAATAGAATCAGGCCCCAAAGCGGAGGATCGTGACTGGACAAGTGCACTTTCGAGTTCCCGCATGGTGAATGAGGCATTGTAACTTTTGTAATTTGAGGAGTGGATGTTGGGTGGCCTTGCCTCCTCTGCCTGTTTTCGGGGGAGGAAGGCAGGGTGGTACTGAACGGAGCTCGAAATCTCTGCGAAAAATTGGCCGAAGGCATTGGAGACATCCTCACGGGCCACAAGGATGTCATTCGCAACAGTCAAGCCAGAAACTGGCTTTGGAGATGTTCCAACTAGTTGAGCATGGAGATGGGGTATGATGCAAGAGATGGATAACACAAGGGAAGTGGTCACTCGAATACGTATCAAAAAGAGTGTACCACTCAAACCGACATGCAAGTTGGGTAGTACATATAGAGAGGTCAAAATGGGAATAAGTGTGACTTGTGTCCGAAAGTAGGGGCACCAGTATTGAGGCAGACAACATTGAGGTGGTTGAAAAGGTCTGCTAACAAGGAGCCTCTTGGGCAGGATGCTGGAGAGCCCCAAAGGGGATGGTGGGCATTGAAGTCTCCAGTCAACAAAAATCGTGCAGGTAGCTGAGCAATAAGTTGCATCATTTCTGCCCTAGTAACGGCAGACGACAATGGAGTGTAAACAGTACAAATGGAAAATGTGAAAGTGGGGAGAGTAAATCGGACAGCAACTGCCTGCAATTTGGTGTGCAATGTGATGGTATCATAGTAGATATCATCCTGGACCAGCAACATAACCCCTCCATGAGCCGGAACACCTGCCACAGGGGGTAGGTCAAAACACACAGAGGCATAGTGTGCCAAGTCAATACGATCGCATGGGCGTAGCTTCATTTCCTGGAGAGCTACTACAAGTGGACAGTGCAAGTGTACCAGCAACTTTAAGTCCTTGCAGTTGGAGCGAATGCCAGAAATATTCCAATGAAGAAGTGCCATCGTGAGAAGAAAAAGGAGAAGCAAGAAGGGGTCACATCGAAGGCTGCTGAGGGCCTGGCTTCGAGCAAGCACTGCTGCCGCTGTCAATAGGAGGAGAGTCATCGTCCATTTTTTCAATAGGTTCATTGGCCACCATGTTAAGATGGTCGGAAGGGGGAGCTTCCTCCGCCGGTGAACGGCCAGATGTTTGGCTACCAGCGATGCGGCCAGGCGAAATGGATGACGGCCTGGGGTGGCAACTGCTGGGTGGCGCAGGAGAAGAAACGCGCCGTAGGGAGAAGGAGAACTTTTCTTCCTATGGGCCTTCTTGGGAGGTCATTTAGTCGAAGTATTGGTCAATGGCTGGGAGTTTGGGGTACGTAAGAAGTCTTCATGGGACGGTTCCTCCTTGAAGGACTGTGCATCAGACTTCTGGGTCTTAGTCTTGGCAGAAACTGATGAAGGTCCTTGTGTCTTAGGGGTGATGGAAGGAAGAGGAGACATTGACCGGGGGATCTTAGCACTGGCCGATCGGATGACCGTAGTGTTAAAGGTCAGATCGCATGTCTGTGTCGATACCTCACCGGTAGGCCGAGGAGAGGCGAGGATGGTACTGTATTTCCCCGCTGGGAGCAGTGTGGGCTTCCTACTAGCAAAAAGCTTGCAAGCAGCCGAGGTGGACACTTTCTCTTTGACCCGAATTTCCTGTATACAGCATTCATCCTTGTAGATGGGACAGTTGCGTGAGAATGCTGCATGGTCACCCTGACAAGTTCACGCAATGAGGAGATGGAGGTGGACAATCACCCTCACGGGCATCTCTGCCACAAGTGACGCATTTAGCCACATTACAACAAGACTGGTGAGTGTGGTTAAAATGCTGACACTGGTAGCAGTGCGTAGGTGTCAGGACATAGGGGCGAACAGAAATAACCTCATAGCCCGCTTTGATGCGCGACGGCAGCTGAACACTATCAAAGGTCAAGAAAAGTGTCCAGGTCAGTACAAGGTCATTGTTGACCTTTTTCATGATCCAATGGACAGCCGTCACGCCCTGCTCAGTGAGGAAAGACTGAAGCTCCTCGTCAGTCAATTCGTCGAGTGATCTAGTAGATACCACACCACGCAACGAATTCAAAGTGCGGTGAGTCTCCACCAGGACAGGGAACATATACAGGAGTGTGGCCTGAAGGAGCTTTTGTGCCTGAAAGGTGCTCTCAGTTTCCAACAACAATGTACCGTTACACATCCTGCTACAAGGTCTGGCTATGGCATCTACGCCCTTCTGCATAACGAAAGGGTTGACAGATGAAAAATCCTTTCTGTCCTCAGATCTAGAAACTACGAGGAACTTTGGGGCAGGTGGTAGTATTCTTTTCACTGGTGGCTGGTCAAGTTTCAGTTTTTTGCCAGAAGTCAAGAGAGAAGAAGAAGATAAATCCATTGCGGATGAATCCCCCATGATTGCCAGCGTCTCCGATGGCGCGCTCCTTTCTTATGGGGACCCTCTCAGAGGGCGCTTCCGCCTTAGGTGAATGTTTACACCTCAGGTCACACCTACTGAGAAACGGATGGAGGGACCAATCGGCATGGTCGGAAGGTGTCAGCTCGGGCAATCACCCCTCCCCGGGCCTGGCCTTTACCAGGGGGTACGCATGGGCCCAACTTGTCTGCCCAGGGCGGGGAATTATGCTTTACCCCGTCACCGACTACGTGTGCAAACACGGGGATCTGCCTTCAGGCACGCACAGGGAGGAAAGAAGAATAAGAAAAAAATGGAGAGAGGGAGAGAAAGGACAGACTGTCTCAAACGCCGAGGCAGAGACCATAGGGTGGACAAGAAAGAAAGGAGAAGAAGGCAAGGAGAAGGATGCAAGGTAAAAAGTAAGGAAGACAGTGAGAGAGGGAGAAGGACAAAGAAAGAAAACAAACAAAGGAAGGAAACAACCAGAATAAGCAAAAAACCAAAATGACCACAAATGTAAGTCACTGAACCGTCCGTCTCCGCATGCAGGCCCAAACTACCCCATTGAGGGGGAGGGACTCCTTTTAGTCACCTATTATGACAGGCAGGAATACCTTGGGCCTATTCTTACCCCAAACCTGCAGGGGGGCCAATGTTTACAGTGAGCTGTAGCATGTTAAAACATGATCACCAGCCACACTGCCATCAGTAGTCAGCAACAAACTGGTACAGGAAAATTACTAAAAAAATTCATAAAATCTATCAGTTTTGCCATATCTCCACTGCCATAACTTTTTACAGACTTCTTTGAGCGTTTTGTATGGGATCACGTCCAAATGATTAGGCTATCACGAGTTCTGTGCTTGTTGTGTTCCAAAACCACCTTCTGAGAATCGTAGAACTCAGCTGATGACTGGTTCTCTTGACAGTCTTCTCTCTTAATGTGTAGAAATTAGGGATTAAGGTGGGTAAGGGGATTGTTGAGGGAGAATTATGGTGAATTAGTGGGGAGTTACTCTTTGTGTAATAGTGCAGATGGAGATGATACGGTGATTAACATGTCAAGAATTGATGGAAGAAGTAATTAGTATCTCTGGTGCAGTGTTTTAGGCTGGAAGCAGTAGACTATAGGTGTTGATAGGCAAGAGTGAAAATTTCTTCAGTGGGTTCATAGCAACAAACTAGAATGAGATGTATTGAATGGCTGGACATATGAGTTTCAGAAGAAAGTAGAAATTGGTGTGCAGGAGGTCTTAGGACTGAGAAATGAGATAAATTCCACAGAGTATTTTTGAGAAACAATTGGAGGCCATGCTACACTTCTTGATTGCAGTCAATGCAGCAAGTTTTGTCTATTGATTATATTACCACTACCAATTATCATCATCTGGAATCTGTTGTTTGTACAACAGCTGCATAATTGCAGTAAATATAAGGCATACCTGGTAGATTTCTACAGCTGTATCTGAAAGAACTTCTCTGTATTCAGTGAGATCAAAATTCTGCAGACACTGCTCATTCTGTAGTGATGTGTTTTCAGTTTGGAATGTTTTGTCTCCACTATACTGTTTCAGATTATGCAGAAGCCTCACAGTATTTGAAAGCCACAAAACCATTATATCAATATCATCATGGCCTTTCTTAGTAACTTTTTGGATGGTGTAAATAGTTGCTGTCAGGAGTAACCGTACTTTCTCATAATCATTTTGACGGTCGGCATGCCTAATGCACATGAACAAAATGTATGCAGGCAATCCTGGCAGTAATGTTACAGCAATATGTGGCTTTAATTCTGCAACTAAAAGAATGGAAAATTCGTAAAGAAATGGAAGTACTTCAATAAAGAGAACACATGAGTGAACATAATGAAAAATTGTTCAGGTATATATACTGACCAAATATCACATGCCTAACAATATGTCTAATATCCTCTTTGTGAAACTCAAAAATGCCTTGGTAATGGTTTTCCTTCTTTCTTGTCCCTCTTCTGTTGTTCCTTTGATCTTGCCTCTTCACTAGCACTTTCTCTATTGAGCTTTCAGCTGTTTCAGCATTGTTATCTAATTTGCTGGAAAACATTAGGGGAAAAAAATAATATTGTTTCTGAAGCAGTTACACAATCATTATAACAGCACCTCTCAAAATATGGAATAATTTTAACACCCTGTTTATTGGTCTCCAAAATGTACTTACACCCTGCATCCTTCAGCACTTCAGTTTGGAATTTTAAGCTGCTCTTGCATTGTGAAAGTTCCTCTTTAGCTAAATCTAGTTTTCTTGAAGAACCTGGAATTTGTACACAACACATTTAGAAATAATTAATATATCTAAAACGTATTTTGCCATTTGTACTGTTTGTGGTAAAAGTATAAGGAAACAAAGCTGTATTTGCAGGCAATGGCTTGGGAAAAAAAACAACAACAAAATAATAAATGTGGGATTAATTACAAAAATGATGAAGAAATGATTGCACTACAAATTGCATCTATTTGCAAACCATTACAAGAAAAATTCCAGTGATGATGGTAGATGAAAAAGATCTTGCATTTCTCCTTGGACCATACTGACTTTTTCAATAATGATGGATGTGCAGGATTTATTTAAAGTTCCTTATTATCTAGCGAGAAGGTATCATGAAAGGTTATCCTCAAGATTCACATTCTCTGGCCACATAAGTTGGAACAATATAGTCATAAGATATATTCATTGTATCTCAATCAATTAAACCTTATACTTATTTCCTAACAAATCATTTGTAATTATTGGTTCATGTACACTGGGTGAAGTTTAACAAAACACAAGAAACTAAATACAGTTCATCAGCATTCTTAAAATGGGGACTTCCTAATTCAAGGATATATTAAACAGGTTGGAAAGCCACAGAAGATGATCAGAGCATTTACAATCATATAGTCATATCAGGAGAGTGAAATCTGTAACTCTAGGTGTACCAAGAGTATCCTGAGAGGAAACATTCAGTAAGTAAAGAAGGAGTACAAAGCTTTAAAATTTCTGGCTCAGTTCTTTACCGCATTATGAACATGAAATCTGCAGCTAAATGACAGATGCAAAGTTGCCAGGATTTTTCTATGCTGAAACCAGTAGATTGTATACCATAATCAAAGAAATGAAGCAGATGATACAATACTGGGAGAAACTATACTGCTTCCAGAATAAGATTTTCACTCTGCAGTAGAGTGTGCTCTGTCAGGAAGTTTCACTATACTTCTTGCATATAGCAGCAATGAACTGCTAACTCATTACAAAAACAGCAATAAATTGGATAATAATATTTTAAAATACAACAACTGGAATTTACATAATTATTCATGGTATCAGCAAAATTTTCTCAGATGAGCTGCAGCTTGGCTCAGGGTAAATGACAGCCAGTTGAGTCTTTGATTAGTACCCAACACAGTCAACATGTCTGCAACACGTATCATTGTAAATATAATCCTTTCAGTCAAAATTTCCATAATCAGTCTAATATTCATGACAATTTTCATAACACATGTATATCTTCCAACGTGCCTGTGTGAGAAGTGAAACCATTACAGATATGTTGACACAATATTTGACATTACAACATTTTATTTCTGCGTAAAGAATATTTCACATACACCTTATTGCCACATTCTGCAAAGTAGACGTGAAAGTTAATTCGGGGTCAGTTCCAGTCAACTCTACTCTTCATGAAAGTATGCTACTGACATAGGAATGAAGGTGAGTGAATGTGCATTGCTGTTGTTCAACTTTTAACATATTGTTTCTCAGCCACTCATGTGCACTATTCCTGTCCATTATCTTAGTTGCCTCAGCCAGTTTCCAGCTGCATAGCTTCATGATAAACCAAGTTACTTCTCATACTACAGAAAACAGACTCAGAAGGAGTATGGATTTCAGTTTTAACTTTTCAGTGTTCCAGGCAAGTGTGTTTTTATGTGCAAGTACATTTCTTAGGTAAGCACAGCCCTTCCATCAGACTGGAGTGCCATTAGTTAGCTGGACAGCAGTGTTTTAGACAGTGAGATCAATGTGGCAATGTTTAGTTATTATTGCCAACAGCTGCCAGTAGCCAGCTGGAGGTGATGTATTCAACTGACAGCATTTATCATTTTCCAGTCCAGAGCTCATATCTCTGAATCTGTCCTGAAAGTAGTTTGGTAAGTACAGGGTTTTCAATTATTGACTCTGGAGTAGTGACAAGTTCAACCCTCTCTCACAGGTCAAGTCAAGGCTGGCAACCCTTATTTCAACTGACTGGGTAGTGTGGCAGTGCCGAGAAGTTATCCAGTTCTACTAATAATGCTTCAGAGTGAATCTACAGAGCAGTAAATCACATTATTTGTGTAGCACACTGGCCATTGCTAAGAGTAGTGCATTCCAACTGCTGCCATGGATGGAATTGCATGCAATGCCACAGAAGCTCTGACATATGGACAAAAGGAATGTTTCAAACCCAACATTGCATAGTAATGAATGCAGCCATAAGGGTGATTGTTGTTTTAGTGATATAGTGGAGTTTAATAGTTGTTATTAAAATAGAATAAAAAGTTATGAAAGTAGTGATAAAATTATAATATGGTTTATAGGAAATTAGGAGTAGCATGGTATACAAATACTAGTTTGACAAAGAGAGAATGAAATTTTTCACAGAAAAAAAACAAACATGAAGAAATTAAGACTGAAGATGAGTTGTGTAACAACTGCAGGTGTAAATTGATTCCAATAGAAAATAAACTGTTTTTTTATTAACAAGAATATGAATTTTATTGGCTGGAAAGACAATTTCTGTCAGAGTTTTGCTTAATTGAATAATAAAGGTAATTATCTCATGTTAGGGCATAGGTGCTCACCCAGAGAATACCATCATTAATGGTGGTGATGGAAGAAAGTTTCATCACAGGAATCTGGACAAGGGGATGAGGCAGGGAAAAGGTGGAAGCAGAGAAGAGAGGTGGGGTAACATCCCTAAAGTGTGTCACTCAGTCACTATGGGAGGGCATTTTGTACTGTTGGTTATTCCTCAATCAAATGTGAATGTAAAGTTTTACAAACACCCTCCAAGGAATTTATTTGAAAAATGAAGTATGTGAAGTGAGAGTTTACTTTCATTCCATGCTAATCTGCAATGACAGAGAAAAACTGCACTGCAAAAGCACTCAGCACAGTCAACTACACAAGAAAAAAAAGAAAAAAAATGAAAAAAAGTAAGAAGAAAAATGAAATGGACACTTCACTGCTGGGGCACAAGATGGAAGCAACAAACATTTTCCACTAGTACCTGACAGAGAAAGCAGCATGGTATTTGTGCTTAGCCATGAAGTTCAGCATTAAGTAAGGGACTAACTGGAAACATCTAAAAAATTGGCATAATTATGAACTCTTAAAAAGACCACAGAAAACTACAAATATTATTGCTGATTTGGCCTCAGTCCTCTACGCATTCTCCTATTGTTAACTTTTGTAACTGAGAAAAAAGCATAGAATAATAAATTGTTTCCCCATTACAGCAGTCTGTATTATAACCTCTTCATGCATATGTGTTTCCTCCTAAGACATCCTGTACATGCTATAAGCTGTTTTAATGAAGTTTTTAAACATTAATATGATCTGAATTAATATTCACCAGCTTTCCTGAAGTCACTCTTATAATTTCATGTTGCATAAAAGCTTCAGTTTGAGTTTGTGGGCTTTTAGTTAAACTTGGAGACAAAAGCTTGTGCTGATTATCATTCTCCTCTCTGAGTTTCTCATTTTCTTGTTGGAGTTGTTCTCTTTCTGCTTGCCACTTATTTTTCTCTTGGTGCAATTCATCTTCCAGCTGCCTACATGAATTTACAGTTTAAAGAGTCAATGATTCCCAGATTTAATTAATAAAAATAAGATATGGTACTGCATTTTTGCACGTACCTGTTTATCTTCTTCCATGCTTCAAATGCCAGTACTAGCTCCACAACCTCATCTTTTAAGTGTACATGACTTCCATAGTTGATACTAGCAACATTCTTCAAACCTTCAGTTTGCTTTGCTAGAATACTGTGTAACTGAATGCATTCCTCTCGCCATCTGTCAACTTCAAGTTGCAGCCGATTGTACTGCTCTGAATGAGAACAAATTTATAACACTGTCATAAATAAATGAAATTAATACTAATTCAAGTATAACAAAATAACACCAGTCGTGTAGAAAATCAGATGCTATGCTGTTGAACAGTCACCTGTGAATGTCAAGTTACCATCCCTAGAGTATTTGGAAACACAGACTTAAAATGCACATCAGGAACACATTCTCAAACATTATATCTATTATATTTGTTTTAGTGTTATAGCAATTTTATACCTTTAGCATGTAGTATGATAGAATAATTATTTCTGTCTAGAACTGGCAGTATTTGTAAAAACCTGTACTTACAGAAGTCCTCAATTATTAGAAAGAGTGTCTATGGAGGAAAAAAAAAAAACTGTTTTTCAGAATGAAAACCATGAACTTGGGCATTTGGGAACAACAGCAACAAGAAAGATCCTTACTATGATGAAGGAACAATTTGAACTTACTTAGCAATTCTTCCCGTTCTGGTCCATCATCTAATGTTTGATTAGAACAGCAATCATCGAATGATAGCTGAAGTTTAGTCATATTTGCATGTAATCTTCGATTTTCCACTTCCAGTTGCTGCAACTGAAATTGAAATATAAAAGGTGTCTCAAGAATGATGCCTCAGAGATAACAGATACTTAAAACAGAATTAAACTGACTCAACACTGCTCAGTTTATGTTCCTGGCTCAAAAAAGATTTTTATGTAATGATGTCACTTATCATTTTTTATGTGCGATTTGAGGTACCTTAATATGCAGTGGTCTTTATAGTATTGCATACTTGAGATTACCTCAAAGTCTGTCACACATCTATAAGTATGAAGAACATTGTCTCTTAACTGTGTCCACATTGGAGTCTACTTCTCAACAGAGTATTTGTTAAACAAACATGCTGTAAATTTCAATTTTCTCTGGTCCTCTTCCCTAACAGTTAGTTGAAAATGGAGCTATTTATACTTTTTAACACTACTGGTGAATGGGGTTGTTCATATTAGTAGTTGGGTCTTTTGCAACTCTGTTTATTTTATAATCAGTTTCATCATACCAATAATAAACGCCCACAGCCACTGCACATACCAAATGTTTAACAGTGTCACGTGTAGCCTGCAACATCAAATGTTGCCTAAAGAAATAGTTATTTTATGTTATGGACTAAAATATACATCCAAGTTTTATTGCAGTTTCAACACCATGTCTAAATGCCATAATAAACATGTTTAAAATACTCTAATGCTAACTACAAATGAACACTTTTTAAAAAACAAAAATTATGACATTGTAGCCTTGTTGCCTGGGAGGCCCCATCCAGGAAAGTTCAGCCCCGGGATGCAAGTCTTATTTCAGGTGACGCAACGTTGGGTGGCTTCCATGTCAGTGGTGGTGGTGGTAGTGGTGGTGGTGGTGGTGGTGGTGGTGGTGGTGACACAACATGGCCGGAAATCGAACCTGGGCCCACTGCGTGGCAGGCAAACACATTGCCACTCAGCTAAGCAGGTTGACTACTAATAACAAATCAACATACATGTGCTGCAGACCACCATATAGTGCACAGCAGAGGATACTTTGTGCCACTATTAATCACTTCCTCTCCTATTTGACTTGCAAATGGAGCAATGAAGAAATGAATATCTTAAAGCCTCCATACAGGCCCTAATTTCTTACATCTTATCTTCATGATCCTTATGTGAAATGCATGTTGGTAGCAGTAGATTCATTATGTAGTCAGCCTCAAATGTTGGTTCTCTAAATTTCAGGAAAAATGCCTTGCAGAAAGAGCATTATCTTTCCACAAGGGATTCTCATTTAAGTTCATAAAGCATCTTCATAACACTTGTGTGCTGATGGTGCCATGTACCCCTCATTCACCTAAAGGGATCAGCAACCCCTCAGACACTGATCCATCATGGGCTTGCATATGTACAAGGTATTGCCTCACTGCATTGAACTGATCACATAAAGGATGACAGACAGCAGGACGAGCACCACCAGAGGTCCTCCACGTCAGGGACCTATTTCCTCAACTGGGTTGTGTGCAGAACTGGATTGGCATGAATTCCTCCATGTCCCATCTATACAGGACAGTGCAAGCCAACACGATTTGACGGTTCACCACACCAGGGTTCTGGGCCAATTCACACACAACCTCTAAGCAGCTAATCAGTCAGGGCCTGATCAGAAGCCACCACAGCAGCACTTATAACTTTCCAGTGATATCCTGAGACATACCTGTCAACCAGCTATGTTGAGCATTCAACCTCTGCCATTAGGGACTATCTGTGGCATGGTCTTCATGCCCCACAATGTTTATTCACTGAGTGTTCCAGGTGTGTGCGTGTTAGTGTCAGAGAAGTTGTATTATATTTTATTGAGAAGAGTTTTCCTTTGTTATTAAATCTCTCTATTGTGGTTGTAATAGACCCTTGTTCTTGTTTAGCTGTATCTTACTATTTCTTATCAAGCATCTACCCATGGGACAAATTGCAGATTGAATCTACTGGTAACAAATCCAGCTGCCCACTCTGAACTGCTTCATGTCTTCCTTTAATCCAACCTGATGGGGATGCCAAATACTTGAATGAATGAATAGCACTAGCATTCTATACACCATCTCCTTTATGGATGACACTTTGCCGAAATTCTTCAACTAAAATGAAGTCTACCATTCACCTTCCCTACTGCCATTCTGAGGTATTCATTCCACTTCATATCTACATCTACATCCAATCATTTGACTTATGTCGTACTGCACAACCACAGAAAAAAAAACCTATACAAAGGGTAGAAACTGGCACATCCCCATTATGATTACAAAAGTGGCCTACTGCTGCTGCTCATTTGATACAGAATTCTTATGATAACACAGCTATAAAACATTCTCACAAAAATAGGAGTATGCCATGCTGAAACTTTTGCTTCCACTGATAGAAATATGTTGCACAGAAGCTTGCTAAAAAGTGTATAATCAACTGTTTGAAATATTTCTCAATAATAGTTGCAAAGAGGATCCAAGTTTGTACCATTTATCCATCTTATTTGCTAAGTGAATAACAATTTCTGATAATTAGACAAAGTTAATTAGCAACAGTTAGAAAAACTACCCTTTTAAGAAAGATTAGATTAGATTAGATTAGATTTACTTTCATTCCAATTGATCCGTAGTGAGGAGGTCCTCCTGGATGTGGAACATGTCAGAAAAACAACAATACATGACAAATATTTACAACTAAAACAAATAAACTAATGTACCAGTCCACAGGTCCCAAGTGGAATGATCGTCATTTTTAATGAACACTAAGAGTCATTTTACAAATACTAATGCACTGAATTTAAAATAAAAAACGTTTTTTATTTATTTATAAGGTAATAAACATGTAATACAACTACTGTAATACTTATTTACAATGAACACATTACTGCACTGAAATGGTGCAGAAGTGAGATTATACTTACACACACACACACACACACACAAATTTTCAGTGAACACATTACTGCACTGAAATTGTGCAGAAGTTATGTTGTACTTATATACAAATCAGTTGGTTTTACTAAGAAATTCATCAATGGAGTAGAAGGAGTTGGCCACCAATAAATCCTTTAGGCTTCTCTTAAACTGAATTTCATTGGTTGTTAAGCTTTTTATGGCTGCTGGCAAGTTATTGAAAATGTGTGTTCCTGAATAATGCACACCTTTTTGTACAAGACTAAGTGACTTTAAATTCTTGTGAAGATTATTCTTATTTCTCGTATTGATTCCATGAATTGAGCTGTTGGTTTGAAAAAGTGATATATTTTTAATGACAAATTTCATTAAGGAATAAATATACTGGGAAGCTGTAGTTAGTATCCCTAGTTCCCTAAACAGGCTTCTGCAGGATGTTCTTGAGTTCACACCACATATAATTCTTACTGCACGTTTTTGTGCCCGGAAAACTTTAGCTTGGCTTGATGAATTACCCCAAAAAATAATCCCATATGACATTATGGAATGAAAGTAAGCATAGTATGCCAGCTTTTTCATTTTTATATCCCCTATGTCTGACAAAATTCGCATTGCAAACAGAGATTTGTTAAGACGCTTCAGCAGTTCTGTGGTGTGCTCCTCCCAATTGAATTTATTATCAAGCTGTAATCCCAAGAATTTAACACTGTCCACTTCTTCTATCTTCTTGTCATCATATGTTAGACATATGCTCTTGGGACACCCCTTACAAGTTCTGAACTGCATGTAGTGCGTTTTTTCAAAGTTTAGTGACAAAGAATTGGCTAGGAACCAGTGATTAATGTCCACAAATATTTTATTGGCTGATCTTTCTAAGACTACACTTGATTTGCTATTTATTGCAATGTTTGTATCATCGGCAAACAAAACAAACTTGGCATCTGGTAATGTTACTGATGAAAGGTCATTGATATACACAAGAAAAAGTAAGGGCCCCAAAATGGAACCTTGTGGGACCCCACATGTAATTAGTTCCCAGTTGGATGATGCCTGATAGACATGTATCAAGCTCTTTCCTAATAACACCCTTTGTTTCCTGCCAGAGATATAAGATTTGAACCATTTTGCAGCATTTCCTGTTACACTATAATATTCTAGTTTACTTAAAAGGATATTGTGATTTACACAGTCAAATGCCTTTGATAGATCACAAAATATACCAGTTGCCTGCAATTTTTTGTCTAATGAATTAAGCACATTTTCACTGTAAGTGAAGATAGCCTTCTCAATATCAGAACCTTTTAGAAATCCAAACTGTGACTTTGACAGTATGTTATTTGAGATAAGATGGTTATAAAGACGACAGTACATTACTTTTTCGAAAATTTTTGAGAATGCTGGTAACAGTGAAATTGGACGGAAATTTGATGCTATTTCTTTATCTCCCTTCTTAAACAGTGGCTTAACTTCAGCATATTTCAGCCATTCAGGAAATATTCCACTGATAAACGACTGGTTACACAGATAGCTTAATATGTTACTTAGCTCAGAATCACATTCTTTAATTAACTTTGTTGATATTTCATCATACCCACTAGATGTTTTTGATTTTAAAGATTTTATGATGGACATTATTTCTGTTGGGGTAGTGAGGGTCAAATTCATATTATGGAAATTACTTGAAATGTCTGGTCTAAGGTAATCCATAGCAGCATCTACCGAACCTGACAACCCCATCTTTTCAGTAACAGTTATAAAATGTTTGTTAAAAAGTTCTGCAACACTATACACATCTGTCACCAATGTATCATTTACTCTTAATGCTATTTGTTCCTCTTCATGTCTGGTCCTACCGGTCTCCTCCTTCACTATATCCCATATTGTCTTTATTTTGTTATCTGATATGACTATCTTTTCCTTGTAATATATTTGCTTTGACATCCATATTACAGTCTTTAATATTTTGCAGTATTTCTTATAATGTGCTATAGCATCAACATTGGAAATGTTTCGGATTGACAGATACAGTTTTCTTTTTGTTTAACAAGATACCCTTATTCCTCGAGTAATCCATGGCTTCTTTGTAGATTTTCCTCTAACCTTGGTAAGTTTTGGGGGAAAGCAGTGTTCAAATAAGGTAAGCACTTTATTAGCAAAAATGTTATATTTTTCATTCATGCCATGAGCACTGTAAACATCAGTCCAGTGAATGTCTCTGAGGAGTGTCCTAAAATAATCAATTTTTGGCTTACTGATTACCCTCTTGAGCTCAGATTTAACAGATTTTATATCCTGTTCAGTATTAACATTTAACAGAAGGAACTGCATGTCATGGTCTGAGAGGCCATTGGCTATTGGTTTTGTAATATAATTTTGTTCATTGGACTTTTCTATAAAGATATTATCAATGGCTGTTTGTGAGCAAGTGGCTATCCTAGTGGGGAACTTTACTGTGGGAATTAAGTTGAATGATAGTGTTACTAACTCAAATAAGTTCTTATTCGGAGAGTCTTTAAGGAAATCTACATTGAAATCACCAGCAACCACTATTTCTTTGTTTTTGGTTATTAAATGGGCCAGTACAGCTTCAAGGTGGTTTACAAACAGATTAAAGTTACCTGCAGGTGCTCGATATACACTTAATATTATGAAAGATTTTTTGTGAAAATCTAATTCTGTTGCACATGCTTCCATATGCTGTTCTAGGCAAAATTTATGAATGTCTATGTTCTTAAATTTATGACAGTTCCTGATGAATGTGGCAACTCCTCCTTTCTCCATTTCTGATCTACAAAAGTGAGATGCTAATCTAAACCCTGTAACACTTAAAAGTTCTATACCAGTGGTCACATGATGTTCAGAGAG
Organism: Schistocerca americana; assembly: GCF_021461395.2. Classification (NCBI taxonomy): domain Eukaryota; kingdom Metazoa; phylum Arthropoda; class Insecta; order Orthoptera; family Acrididae; genus Schistocerca; species Schistocerca americana. Next base: position 191,613,509 of record NC_060130.1, read on the forward strand.
GCAGATTATGTCAGCTGGGTTTGAAGACTCTAATTCATCTATGCATATAGTTAATTCATTAATTTTATTTCTCAGTCCTCGAATATTTTGATGCAATAAAGATAGCTGACATTTCACATTGTCTGAGTTAAAATTGGGTGGAGTTAAAATATCTGCTGACAGTTGAAAATTCTTAACCAATGGCTGTTTATGCTGATGTAATAAGCTGGAATTATGTTTTTTGATTTCTTTTTCAAACTGATGGTTTGTCTCAGTTCTAACCTCTCTTAAAATTTGCTTTCTTTCTGTCCTCCCTACCCTAAAAAAGGGTCTTTTCTGAATCCTATAACCACTGGTATTTTACCACTCATGACAGTGCCTCCCCCCTTTAACTTTCCTGCTATTTCCCCAGCCAATTTACCCTTCCCCTTCCTGTTGAGGTGAAGGCCATGCCTAGTATAATCCCACCTACTGAGAGAATCAACATGAACCACACCAATGTGTGACCCCGCACCCGACATGAGCAGCCGTTCCAGCTCCAAATTAACTCTCTTGACAGAAGAGTTCAAATGAGGTCGGTCATGGCACCCAAGAACAGATACAAACTCAACACTAGTATGCCTCGATGCTGATGCAATCTTCGCCAGGCCACACTCTATACTGTACCCAGGATTTCTGTCAATACTGTTACCTGCCCCACCCACTATAACCACGGTGTCTTCCTTAGTGAAATCTTTGCAAAGTGATCCTAAATCCTCTGTCACCTGCTCCAGACCAGCACTAGGTTTAAAAAAATTGGTGACCTGGTATTCTGATCCTAGTTCATCCTGCAAGAGTTGGCCAACACCTCTTCCATGGGAACTACCTAACAACAACAATTTCTTTCTCTTTTCTGATTTCCCTACATTCTTACTTTTCAATCTGCTGCTGAAAGTTTGTTGTGCCCTGTCTACACCTGCAACTGCTTGAGGCTCACCAGCTTCTAACTGAAGCAACAGGTCAAATCTATTTTCCACATTCACCATAAAGCTGTCAGACAAAGTTCTAGGCCTGTTCCTCCTGTTGCCTGTTGCCACTTCCCACCTCTCTTTACCCTTCTCCCTCCTTAACCTGTCAAGATCTCCCCTGGCCTTGTCTAATTCAGCCTGAAGGGCAGCAATTTTCCCCTCCTGTTCCAGTATCTTCCTATCTCTACTACAAATCCTACAAAACCACTGATGAGTCTCATTTACTTCCCCTATTCCCACGCCACTACAGTCACCCACATGGAAAAAACTACAGCACCCATCACACCAAAGCCCCGACCTAACAATTCTACGGCAAGTCAAGCACTTTTCACTCATGATAAACGTAATAGTTGATTAAGAATAAGTCAGTTAAATTACAGATAACACGAAAATATGGTTACACAAATTTGGCCTATACGCAACTGTGTGTAAACAAAAACAAAAGTGCAAAGTTTCTGAAACAACAAGTTAAACTTTACGCTACTTTCCGGAAATGCTAGTTAAATAATGAAGAGGTAAGCTAAGTTAAATTGCTGGAGAGAGCAAGGAACAACTAAGCGAAATTCTATAGATTTGCTGCAGCAGAACGTAAACAAAAAATACGACTGTACGGTCTTTTCGCGTTTTCTGCTATATTACGTAAAGAAAAGTGAAACCTTTAATGGTACACTTAAACGGCACACTAATATACTTATTTACCACGTAATCAGTACTAATCTGTATGTTTTATAACCTAAAATAACTTATCTTTACGAGAACACCAAAACTCGCGCTAGTCGCCTGGCTGCAGGGCTGCCAACAGTGTCATTTGCAGCCTGTCTAAGTTTTCTGATTTATCATGGTATAGTTCTCTAACTGGATTCTTTCATGTCATGGTATAGTCCTCTAAATACATGTTTACATTAACTATATCCCTCCTAACAAATCTTTCTTACTACTATATTGAAAGTCATTACTGAATTGAATCTTTACAATAGGAAATGTTCCCATACATCACAGCTATTAACTACAGGCAGTGTAGATAACTGTTATGAGCCTGTAACAAGAGGACTGAGTGGAGAGCAAAAAGTTTCACTTCTTAATCAATACTGGTTCTATGATACTGATATAGGATAATTGCGGATTAAAAACTGACATTTGTTTTATGTGGGTGACATGAGCTGCGTACAATTTAATAAAGTATTGAGGAAGATTAGCTCAACATCCTTCTGGTAATGACAAATCAACCATGTCCTCCTCAACAGTAATATCTCATCATTCACCACAACTGATTTAGGAAAAATAAGAAACATGTGTTTGAAACCTAGGAAAAATAGGCAACTTTATCTCCACAAAAAATTAAGACCTGCCTTGCAAGTGCATGAGGTCAGGCTTGCTGATCACAGCTTACTGTAATTGTGATAGTGCTGTAGGTTAACATCAACAGTGATCTGATAAACAATTAACCATTATGATAAAATTCTCTTGGCCTCACAATAACATCAAATGGTGTAAAATCATCAAGCCCTTGGGCCAAGTACTCCTCTGCCATTGTCAAGTAGTGACTATCTTTTGGTTGCTGCCATCATACTTATACAGCAGTGCTTCCTTCTTTGATGTCACTGGTGTTTGCTCCACTGCCATATAGTGTAATACTTTCATTGCACACCCACAGCACCCACTTCAATTTTCTGATGGTAGGGTCCCAAGGCTTGCTTAACTATAGGCCATCAACTTCATTGAGAGTGTTGTTACAAATTTTTATCTCTATTGCTTTTTTAATTATGATATCCTAGAAACAACACATCTGTGTAATAACTGATGTCTTTTTGAATGAAATGTGATGTCTGTTTTCCAGAGCATGCTCTGCTACCACTGATCCCTCAGGGTAACAAAAGTGAAAGTATCTTGTGTTCTACTCAGCACTGTTCATTAGTATGCACAGTCTGTCCAACATAAAAATATCCACACCCACACAGTATTTTATGTACTACTGGCATTCAAACACCTATACCATCTTTCAAAGGACTGATGAGTTGTGAAACTTTTGTTGGAGCCCTGATGACCGAATCTATTTCATGCCTCTTTAGGAAATGGCTGATCTTTCCCATTATTGAGCCATAGAATGGAAAAAACACAAGCTTATATTTCTTCTCGGGGCCCTTCTGCTTCTATGTTTCCGGGAAGATGGCTTTTGAAATCTGGCAATTGTTGTAGCCGTTTTCCTTGAATACTTTCTGTAAGTGAGTCAGTTCCTTTGGCAACCTTCCAGTGTATGAGAGAGCTTTCTATTGATGCACCAAGGTCCTCAGAACAAAACATTTCTGTGACAGATCGTGATAGCTGTTAGCTTGCAGATCCTGATGTGTGTGGGTGGATTTCCAGTAAACACTGTGACTGAGACACACATTGCCTTACAGCAGATGAGGACATCAAGGAACAGCAAGGCACTATAGGTCTCCACCTCAATTGTGAACTTTATATTGTCATGGATATTGTTGATGTGATCCAAGAATTACCCCAGTTTTTTCACATCAATGAGACCAGATGATGAATGTGTCATTGATGTAATGATAAAAGCAAACAGACTTTGCAGGAGGCATGTCCAGCATGATGTTCTCCACAAACAAGTTGGGTATAACTAGAGCTAATGGACTTTCCAATGTGAGGCCATCCATCTGATTTTGTATGATGGAGAATATAGAAGGTTTTAATCAGACAAATGCTTTTCACTGGATGTGGCTCCTGCAAAGCCTAATTGCTTTTATCATTACATTGACAATACATTCATCATCTGGTCTCATGAATGTAAAAAGCTTGGGGAATTCTTGGACCACATCAACAATATCCATGACAACATCAAATTCACAATGGAGGTAGAGACTGGTAGCGCCTTGCACTTCCTTGATGTCCTCATCTGCCATAAGGCAATTTGTGTGTCAGCCACAGTGTTTACTGGAAACCCACCCACACATACTGCAGACTGCAGATACCTGCACATTAACAGCTATCACTATCTGTCACAAAAATATTCTGTTCTGAGGATCTTAGTGCATTGTGTGGAAGGTGTCTCAGATGCTGAAAACCTGCTGAAGGAACTGAGCCACATACAGAAAGTATTCCAGGAAAGCAGATACACTAGTTACCAGATTTCACAAACCACCTTCCTGAAAACACAGGAGCAGAAGAACCCTGAATAAAACTCAATGAAGCTTATGTTTTTTTTTCTGTTCTGTGGCTCATTAATCAGAAATATTAGCCACTTCTTAAAGGGGTATGAAACAGATTCAGTCTACAGGCCTCCAACAAAAATTTGACAACTCACGAGACCTGTAAAAGTGATGTAGGCCTCAGAATGCCAGGAGTATATAAAATACTGTGTGAGCATTGACAGTTTTCTGTCAGACAGAACATGAGAGATGCTTTCCCCTGTCATGTCATAAGAAATCAGTGATAGTAGAGCATGCTCTAGAATATTCACATCATACTGCATTCAAAGAGACATCATTTATTACATGGACTAGTTGTTTCTGGGATAGCATAATTAAAGAAGTGATAGATAAAAGATTGTGAAAACACCCTCAGCAAAGGTGGTAGCCTACCGTTGAGCAAGGATTGTAACACAGCCATCAGAAAGCTGAAGCAGGTGCAGCAGGGGCGCAATGCAAACATTACCCTATATGGTGCTGGAGTGAGCACCAGTGACATCATGTAAGGCAGTGCAGCAGTAAAGGATGTTAGCGGCAACCAAAAGACAGTCACTACTTGACAGTTGCCAAGGAGTACTTGACTGAAAGCTTGTGAGTTTTAAACCACTTGCTGCAGCTGGAAGTTCTAGAGAGTTTTAGTGGTACATATCACTGCAAAACCATGCATTAATATAAATCCTCCATAATATTTTAAATGACTCCACATCATACTTAATCAACATGGAATGAGGTTCAGAAATGTTATATTTATGTATGGCCAACTTCACTGATTTGTACATCACTAAAACTAACCAACTTACAGGTAAGATCTTCCCAATTTCATATTCAAAAAAGATAAAAGGAGCACTAACAACTAGCCCCATGTTAGCACTTTGCCGTCCTCACATCTCGTACAAATTTATACACTTGGCGCCGGCAGCACTAATTCAGATTACTTGGCTTGTCACTGGCCACTGGTCACCTTTCCATAGATGACAAGCTTCTAAAACATTGACTTTTGTGAGCTTTAATTTTCCAGAAATCCTCTATTTTGCCATGTCATTCCACAAACTCAAAATTTCTTTTCAAGTAACTTCTTTGCAAGTTCTACACTGTTATAATAATCAGCCATGCAGAAGTGGTGCCACTTTCCCTCAGAAGGTGTCAATAGTTCCATCACTGTTTTTGCTAAAGGCTGTCCAGCACCGGAATATATCTCGAATGAAGAAATGTATCCTGTACTCGAATCACACAGCATCCGAATGAGTATGCTGTATTTCATAATTTTTGATGGATTATAAACTTTAAAATTTAACCGTCCACCCAATGGTGTCATTCCTTCATCAGTTGAGATGTTCTGACTTGGATTAAAAATTTCTTCAAACTTTTTGGAAAAATAATCTATTACGAATTGCACTTTGACTAGCCGGTCGGCTTTATCTGGTTTACTGTTGCTGTTGGAAAAATGTAAAAATGATAATATTTGTCTGAATCGGTTGCAGGACATCATTTTGCAAAATATCAGTGTGTCTATCAATGGATTTGTTGACCAATAATAATCAATCCTTGCTGTATTTATAATTCTCATAAGTATAGCAGCCCAAACCAATATCTATGCTTGGGTCCCATAACGTTGACAAATTTGGCATTTTTTAAATCCAGTTTCCTTCTCTTGCAATTTTGACTATAGTACTCGTTGGTTTCATTGCTAATATATTCAAATAGATCGTTCCCGATATCTAATTCTATGATATTCTCGATGCTCTGTGTATATTTGGGAAATATGTTTGGACCCGAGGATCCTTAAAATTTATTATTGGTCCTTGGTAAATCAAAGTCTGGACTCTGTGCACTGTCTTCTGCATCTGATTCAGCCAAATCAGTTGGAAACCGTAGCCTTCACTGAATTCTTCTTGGACGTATTTTACTATCTTCCTACGATTCTGCTTCACTTTAATTTTTTTGATATCCTATGTCTTCTTCCTAATCAGCCAAGTCATTCAAAATGTCAGACAAGACGCCTGCACCTTCATTGTAAATAATCCTATTGTCTCTTTCATCTGCCATGATGAAAGGGTGCAAGTACTTATAAAAACAAAAAACTTATTGATGTGTGTAACTTATTGTTACCTAAACAAAACACCAACAGAATGCAAAAGATACTGAAGTGCTGGCGCTGGCCACTGCATCATACTATGCTCATGACACCACTGTGGTGTCACCGACCACTGAGCGATACTATGCAGACGACACCACTGTGGCGTCGCCGGCCGTTGACCGCTATTTTGTGCACGACACCACTGTTGTATCACCAGACAATGTAGTGTTAATATTTCTGAATTATGAGAAGGAATTTGTTCTGTCCTGTGATGCAAATAACTAGCCAGGAAGGTGTACTATAAGCAAAGATGTGTATGGGAAAGAGCACCTTGCAGCCTATGCATCAAAACAGTTAAATGAAGCTGCAAAATTACTTGAGAGGAAATGTTGAATTTGATGTGTGGTATCATGTACTCCAGGCGCTATATTTATGCCAGGAAATTCAAAGTCTTAAATGATCACACAGTGTCAAAATGGCTATTAAGCTTGAAGGAGGCTCCAAGCAGGTGGACTTGGTGGGAATTGAAATTAAACAAATTTGACTGGAGGAGATTTATAAGCCAGGCAGAAACCACATAAAATGCAGACGGATTAAGCAGAAAGTTTGGTGTCATATGGACACTTGGCTGTAACCATACGGAATGATAGAAGCTGCTAACTGCTGATGCTAACTTCAAGCTGTGGTGTCACCGTCAAACACCACACTTGCTAGGTGGTAGCCTTTAAATCGGCCGTGGTCCGGTAGTATACGTCAGACCCGCGTGTCGCCACTATCAGTGATTGCAGACCGAGCGCCGCCACACGGCAGGTCTAGAGAGACTTCCTAGCACTCGGCTCAGTTGTACAGCCGACTTTGCTAGCGATGGTTCACTGACAAATTACGCTCTCATTTGCCGAGACGATAGTTAGCATAGCCTTCAGCTACGTCATTTGCTACGACCTAGCAAGGCGCCATTATCATTTGCTATTTAACTCGTGATGCATGTACCGTCAGACCGATGTTTACCAATTATGGATTAAAGTTAAGTATTCCAGAAGCTACGTACTTTTTTTACTAGACTCAACTCCTTTAACTGTTCCAGACCTCACGCCAGCCTGCGTGAGCTTAAACGCATGCCTTTCAACTACCTCACAGTTGGCTTGGCTGTCTTGCCAAGTCACAACACAAGCTATTCAAAACATAGCCACAATCTGCCATGCAAAATGGAATGCTAGGTAGGGCACTGACGCTTGAGCCATACATCATGATGTCTGCTGCATTATGGGAAGAAGTATTGAAAGAAGTTCACAACCACAGTCTAACTGGACACAGAGGTCAAAGAACAATAGATTGTAAGGTTGCTCAACAATATTGGTGAAGAGTGTGAAGACAGGATGTTGACAAGTATGTGAGAAATTGTGTGCTAGGTGCATAGTGTGCTTCATCACCAAGTACCACTAGTAAAGGGACACCCTCCTCTAACATTATCTTCATTCAACAGAAGTTATCGATAGCAAAAAAAACTTCCTACCTTATAAACAGGTTAATATTATCTCATCGGTTTAACTAAAAGAATTCCATATGATTTTGTGAATGATGTATTATACTTCACTCTAAAATGTATAAAAAGACATTATTTTATTACAATTGATATGTATTAACTGTGTATTTACAGTTAAAATTACTTTTCTTTTGGAAATATTTGAAATCACGAAATAAAATCATGAAATATCTGGCTCACTTAAAATTCCTATTATTAATTGCAAAATCTGATAACATTTATTAAATTTATTTCTGGTCTCATTTATAAAATAATTATATAGCTTTGTGAAAACTCTTCTTTTGTCAAGAAAGTTTGTAAACCCTGTTTTGTAAACTCTTTGGACTGTTGTTAGTACCACAGAATGAAGTAATAGTGGGCACAACTCTGATGGAATTGGACATGTTTTTAATTTTGGCAATAAAAATGAAATTTTTGGTTTTATGGAAGTGTAAATTGTAAAGATAGTGTGATATAGAGAAATGTGATACAATAAAAAAAAGTACAAAAACAGAAATTACACAACAGACTTAGTTAACAGTTATCATGTCATCTGAAAACCTACAAAGTCAAAAAATTTAAGCCTCAAGAATTAACCCCTAGATGTGACAAACTGGAGCCAATGATGAGGAAAGAAGGTAAGTAAAAAAGTTTATTTGTCAATCTTACTCCTCTCAAAGCTTATGAAACAAGTCAATTATTTAGAAGAGTGAAAATCAACTGTTGATGTGAGGGAGAGTAATTTTACAATTGGCGGCGTGATCAATTGACTGATAATGAAGTTTTGTCTGTTAGAGAAGGGACAGTGATTTGTGCCTTTTGCAGTTTATATTGAATTTCCCATCACTCAGAGAAAGAAGACCGAGAGCTGCACAGTCAAATTATAACAACAGTGATGAGATACTTCCAATAATGATGGACTGGATCAATTGAAAGAGGACTTTACAACTACAATGAGGGACATCAAAAAGGAAAGCTATGTACAAAGTATTTGTGAAATTAATTTGTTTGTGTACTTGTGTGATTGTTAACAAAATGAAGAGAGATGAGGGCAGGTGTGACGTAGAAGTGAAAGCTGTGGGACCCAGTCAGGACATTTACGAGCCAAGTGAAAATGTAGTCAGCAAAGAAACAATAAAACCTGATATTTTGCAGTTAATTTTGGCAAAGCTAGAGGAAATGAAGACAGATAATAACAGTAAATTTAGTGCATTAATGAGCAGTTAACTGAAATAAGCACGGACAATGATAGAAAATTTACTTCACTACAAGGACAATTAAATGACCTAAAAGCTGAAAACAATAGTAAAATGGATAAGGTACAATACCAAACAGACCAACTTAGTAATCAGGTTTCAGAGCTAAAAAATGGGTTGTGCAAGGGATTAAGAAGTGTGAACAAAAAAGTTGATGTCTTAGAAAATAAATTTATTGTTTTGCAAAATGAGTTAGTTACCGAGTCTGCAAGACAGATGAAGAATGCTAATGACTGCAGAGTTGAACTGAAGGTCATAGCAGAAAAAAATGGAACAGAACTTTAGTAGTTTAAATCAAAGAATTTTAAATGTTGAAAACAGTATGCAAACTAATGTAAATGTTTTAGATCAAAAAATTTCAGCAGTTCAGGAAAACTGTATTTACAAAAATCTGCATTCCAACAATAGTGTTGCGTGGTGCAACATTCCAATCAAAATTTTTTCTGTAAGACAATTCACATACAGTAGATCTTCTGCACCACTGTAAAGAGAGTTGTGTGTCAGGCATGAGTGACAGTCAAAAAATTAAATTTGTTAAAAGATGTCTTGAAGGCGAAGCTCTGTCTTGGGTAAATCTAAATTTAAGTTAGTGAGAAACATCTCAAAGTTTCAAAAAAAGTTTTATAAATAAATTATAGTCAGAAGCTGAACAGGGGAGAATTAAAAGTGAACTTTTGAATGGTCCTCATTATAGGAATTGGGCAGTACCCTGAAAGAGTTTTGTAAGAATCAACTTCAGAAATTTATGCACCTTGATAAATCATTTGATGAAATGGCAATGACTGATGCACTCGAAAGGAGATTACCAAAAAGTTTGCAGTGGGATTTAGCGCACAGAACTGATGATTGCCTTGAACAATTTTTACGGTATGTTGACAGGCTGGATAGGGCAGTAGAAAGAAGCATGTACCATAATAATCGAAATGAGAGAGATTACAATGGTAATAACTACAGAAACAGATGTAATGGTAGCTTCTATCAGGGTCAAAATGTTAATAGAGACAGAAATTTTTAACATCAGCAGGATAGGAATAATGGGGATAACCAAGGGCAACTCAATAGAAGAAACAATTGTAGATGTAACTACTCGGGAAACAGCAATCCGCCTCAATGAAGGTCCATAGTTTTGGGGCATGGAAACACAAAAAGCATGGGAACTTCAATTTACACTTTTAATTAGACAATAATAACAGTGTTAATAAAGTGGCACAGATATCTGAAGTTGAACAGAAGGAATATCAGATTTCTCACTTATGTTTTGTTAAAAAGTTTTGAGATACTATATTTAATTATAGTGTTGTCAGTACTAATTACAAACAAGAATGTGACACTAATGGGAGTTTTGATGCAGTATGTACTAAGGATTTCTTCTTTTGATCAGAAAACAGTGTTATTGATGTATACCAGTCAGGTGATGACTCCACTGGATCTGAACTAGATAGTATTTTCATATAGATGCGAATGAGAGCTGTGAAATGACTGAAGTTGGTATGTCTGAGACTGGTAGCTTATTGAGAATGAATGTATGATCATCAATCATAATCATCAATCATAATCATCATCAGGGATTATGATTATGATGATTATCATGTAGTTGTGGAGTTTAAGAATAATGAAGTTTCAGAGTTATTTGTGAATAAAGGTAAGGTGATGTATGTGATCTTGGAATACCAGTCCAGTCAAAGCAGTTTTTCATTAATATCACACAGAGTAATGAGTTATCTGTAAGCCAAGAGAAAAAGGTCAAAACATTTTTAAGTTTGTTTTGGACGAGACTGATGGTAACATAGATAAATGTGCATTCTGGAATAAGTTAGCTGTGGTTAGTCAAAATTTATATCCAAATTGGTGGAATGAAGTCAAAGAAGATCTGAGCAGGAAGTGTAATTTTGACAGTAATATATTTTTTGTGTTCCTTCTGTAATAAGTGAGGTCAGTTGCACTATGGAATCCATTCCTTGTCTTTAATCTATACCTGACAAAATGAGTAACCAAAGTGATTCTATGATATCAGTAAAGTTAATTAAACCCTGTAAAAACAGTGTGGATGTAGCATTTGACAAAATTGCAAGTGATATTTTACATGAAGTGTCTATTATCAGAGATGATGATTCAGATTTTGGATGTCCATACATTAACATTAAGATTGATCAGTGGGAAGGGAACTGTTTGTTTGAGACAGGTACCAATTTGTGGTATATCTGAACAGTTTAGAGACAAGATCCAGTATAATAAGAATTTTGTGGAAATGTCCATTGCATGTGTAAAGATAGGAGGAACTAGTGGTAAGTAAAGCAAGTATGTAAAATGTTAAGTACTGTTAACTTTTAGTATAGAGGACAAGACCTATGACCATGGATGCTTAATGATCTAGAAGAAAATACACACTATGTTTGCAGATTCATAGGACTACATAACTGTGGTGTGTTTATCAAGAATGTAGTATGTAAGATAATGTCATTCCTAGAGTTTTGTCTTATCTATAGGCTGTTCACATTTATGATGCACTATATAATGATGTTTTGTAATAGATTTGTGCTTTAGAATATGATACATATATGCTATGAGACTACATGAGTAGATCCTTTTGCAATTTTGAAATGGGATAAGATACATAATTTGTACTGTAAAAAATAGGAATAGTATGTTAGTATATCTGTGTGTATCACCTTGTTAGTTTATTCTTTCCATTGCAGTTAACTCTGTTTATCAAAGTTTCATGTGTGAACCGTTTTTAAATTTCATCTCACATAAGTAACTGCTTTTGGAAACTTAATAGGGAGAGCATACTTCGTGTGATGTAAAGAAGGTATTGAACAGCATATTTAGTACATAAAACAATGTTTCAGGATTTGGTTGAATGCTAGACTGAAAGTTTGAGAACTCTAGGGAGGAAACTGAATGCTGTGGGTAGATTCACTCCCACACTGCTGTATGGCTGTACCTGGCTGGACCAGTAAACTTACAAGAAATTGTAGGTGCTGGGTAATGTACTCAAGCACCTGCCAACTACATCAGTGTTGTGACTGAGATTTGTAAATTGTTAACCAAGACTACCAAAGACAGTGTTATTTCACATAAATGTAAGTTTTTTTTTTAAGCAGGGGGATTAAATTCCCAATACATTATGTAACTTTGAATCAGTATGCACTTTTTTTATCAGTTGTGAATGAGTCTTCTAGGCCTTTATGTATGTAGGTTAGTTTGTATGTCTTCCACACTATTTGCTAGCATAGTCAATATAACAAGATGTATACATGTCTACTTCCATACACTGTTTTTGTCCTCAAGCTACTTTATTAGGTCATCATTTAAAGCTATTTATGACTCTCCCTCTCCCTCCTTTTATGAATCAACATATCCTCAAATACTCTGGTTTATGTGGCTGATTGATTTTGTACTATATTCCTACTCATAATTGAGTATATTCCTCTGGTCTGTACCCATCGTCGTATTTTTAGAATCGGCTCACTCATCGTACACTTAGGCTCTGAATTTTTTCTCGTCTCTTTTTAAGGCTTTGAAGGTGTGATTTTATGGATGTATACTTACAATTTGTAATTATAGTCTCTGTACTTATTTCCATAGTGTAGTGTTGTAATGTTATAGTTTTGACTTTGTATTATTTGTCTTGTAACAGTATGCTCCACAGATCATACATCAGTATTTAACCTTTTGGCATAATTTTGTACACCGATTGTCAAACTTTATAGTCTGTCACAAAATATTGTAAACAAACAGTTTCAAAATTTTGTGAAGGGGATACTGTAAAGGGACATCATCCTCTAACATCACCTTGATTCAACAGAAGTAATAGATACCAAAAATACTTTCTACCTTTTGAACAGGTTAATATTGTCTCAGCTATTTAACTAAAAGAATTTCATATGCTTTTGTATATGATGTATTACATTTCAGACTAAAATGCACAAGGAAAAATTATTTTATTACTTTATCACAATCTATATGTATCGACTCTCTATGTACAGTTACAATTACTTTTCTTTTAGAAATATTTTAAATTACAAAATATCTGGCATACTTAAAATTCCTATTGTTAATTGCACAATCTGACAATATTTATTTCTGGTCTCATCTATAAAATGATATAGCTTGGTGAAGATCCCTCTTTTGTCAAGAAAGTTTGTAAACTCTTTTTGTTTTGTAAAACCTCTTGAATATTTTTAGTACTGCAGAATGAAGTAGTAGTGGGTATGGATCTGATGGAATTGAATGAGATTTTAATTTTGGCAATAACAATGCAATTCTTGGTTTTATGGAAATGGAAATTGTAAAGACAGTGTGATATCAAAAAATGTGATACAATAAAAAAAGTACAAAAATAGAAATTACACAGCAGACTTACTTAATAGTTAGCATGTAATTTGAAACCTACAGAGTCAAAAAAATTTAAGCTTCAAGAATCAACCCCTATATGTGACAAACTAGAGCCAACAATAAGGAAAGAAGATATGTAAAAAAGTTTATTCATAAATCTTACTTCTCTCAAAGCTTATGAAACCGGTCAATTATTTATAAGAGTGAAAATCAACTGGTGATGCAAGGGAGGGTAAGATTACACAATTCAATGATTACCAGAGTCACCCAGGCCATTTTAGATGGTTGGAATGAACAGTTTTGGGTCCATTGAGCCAAAAATGAAGGGCAACCACTCTTTTTTGACTATCATAGACCACTTTTTGTGTTACCTTGCAAAGATTACAAATCAGCTAGCAATTACAGTAGCACAAGCAATTGTGAATAACTGGTTACTGAAGTTTGGCATCCCCAACATGATAATCACTGAACAGGGCACCATCATTATGTCAGAGATAATGAAACAGCCATTACATCCATCACACATCTGGAAACAAAGAACCAGTCCTTGCACCTGCAGTCTAAAGAGAGGACTGAACACATTCACCAAACCATAGATAAGGTGCTGAGCTACTACTTCAATAGTCACCATAATGACTAGGATGTTTACTTACCCTGTGTAATGGCTGTGTATAATTGAAAGCCGCACATTAGTATTGGGTTGTAACTATATAAGGTGATGCATGGAAGAAAGATGCCATAACTTTTTGAGGTATTAAACCTAACGTAGGGAAAAATGGGAAACATATGGAATTATTACAAAGCATTAAAAGATATAAGAAAGCAAATGCAAAAGGCAAGCAATAAGGCATTCGACTGGCAAGAGAAAATGGGACAGTATAAAGTTAAACTGCCAGAGTACAGAGCCAAGTGAAGGGTAATGTTAACTGGCCCTATAACCAAAGAGTAAACTGAATAAATTTATTACGCAATATTATGGGCCATATCAAGCTGTGGAAATGTCATCACTAGTAAACATTCCATTGCAATTTCTGACACACAAACCATTTCTCAGGTGGAGCACAATTAATCTTTTAAAGGTGCTTCAGATACTACTACAATTGCCAGCACCACTACCTGGAAAGAAGATAGATGGCAAGAGTAAAGGGAAGTAAAGAATCAAACTTGCATGCAGGCTGCACACAAGATACTATATGCTCTTAGGTCATGCACATAAGTGGTTTGTATGTATATTTTATGGATATTTTTTGTATGATTTATTGTATGGGAGATGTGGAGTACATGATAAACTTCGTGGTAGATTCTGTTGTGTTTGTATAGTTCTCTTATTTTTCTGTTAGTGTTTTCACTTTGATCTGTTTTCTAGTAATAGGCTTGGTATGAAGTGCAATACAGGAGTGGAACACATGTATATCAGCAAAACAGAATGAGTTATATCATGGCTGGTGTATAACAATGGACCATGGGCAGTGTTCTCATGAGGGGGACATAGGGTGATGCAGATTCCATTTCCCCAGGTGGTGTTGCCACAAAAAATGGGCATGAGTGCAGTCTTTGCAAGGAATTTTGGTTACTTGCAATATTTTACTTGTGCATGAATTTTTCTTGGGATAGGGTGTTCATTTCTTGTGGTTTCATGTCAAGAAGAGTATGCTTGGATTATGGGAACCATTCCAAACTGTTGTATTTTTTGTGCATTTTTTATTGTTATTTGTACTGTTTATGTAGTGAGTTATGGCTTGTGTATTCAGTTTGAGGGTGTATCCAAAATTATGTTTGTTTGCTCTAAATAGTGGAAAGCTCTGGAGAAGTACACACAACTAAGGACACATGAGGTGATGCTGATCTCCAAACAAAGGGGATGCTATGTGTTAATGTTAGTGGATGAGATTTGTCAATGGCAGAGAGGATGGGTTACAATATGCCTAACTCAGATGCTCCAGACTGACACAAAGGTGTGTGAGAGTTATTTTTAGGTTGGTCGGTTGGTTAGTTGGTTAGTTGGTTGGTTGGTTGGTTGGCTGGGGTTGAAGGGACTAAACAGCAAGGTCATCAGTCCCTTGTTTCAAATGTGGTCCATTCAGACAGTCTGACATCTCAGAAAAGTCAGAACGATGAAAGAAAAATGCTAAAAAAATGTAAAAGTGCAGGCGTGCCGTCAATGGTAAAAACAAAATGAGGGAAGTCAGCAAGAGAGCAACTCCAAGGCTATGCTGGAAGCAGGAAATATCCCACCTCTGAATGCCTTTAAATAGCAGGTGGTCTTGCCTCTACTGCATCAACCACTAGAATGTAGACGTGTGTACTGGAAAAGGAGACTAACTAATTCTAAAAAGTGATAAAAACAGAGTAAAAGGGAAAGAAAAGAGGATCTTGGCCCTGCCCCAACACCAGAGTGAGGTTAAAAACCTTAAAACTGAGAATAAAAACCACTTTCATGGAGGAAACTGAGAACCAGTTCGACCATCTGGGACCTGTCAGCCAACATTAAAGGTAAAGTGTGGGGAAGTCTGTACTTAGTACGCAGAGACAAAAGAAGGCGGCATTCCACCAAAATGCTGAGACCAAGGGATGGCAGGAAAAACACTGGTCAATAGCCAGAAGGCCACTCATTAAGTCCGTACATAACAAAACATGGTTGCGTTGGGACTGTTTAATAAAGGTAAGGGCCTGGGAAACTGCCATCAATTCTGCAGTAAACACCCCACATGTAAGAGGGAGGAGATGATTTTCCATGTCAACAGAGGATGTGAAGGCATATTCCACGTGATCAGCAGATTTAGAGCCATCAGTGTAAAAAACAACAGCATCCTGAAACTCCCATAAAATTTGGCGGAAAAAACCACGGAACACCATCGCAGGAGTGGAATCTTTCGGACCTCGAAGGAGCAGGTGGGTGATGTCCACGGTCTGAGAACAAGATAGAATAGGAAGGATGAGTGAGAGAGGAATGGACAGCGATTGCATAAGAAACCAAAAGCTGTGACCGCCGAACAGAAAGGGGGATGGGGGGGGGGATCCCAACTTCCACCAGGAGTTTATCAACAGGGCTAGTAGGGATGGCACCGGTGGCCAAACTGATACCACAGTGGTGGACCGGATCCAGGAGGTACAGCGTGGAAGGAGCAGCCGAACCATAAATTTGACAACCATAGTCAAAGCGAGATAGCACTAAAGCCTGATACAGGCGGAGAAGAATGGAGCAGTCCGCACCCCAAGAGCTGTGGTCAAGGAAGCGAAGGACATTGAGTTCACGGAAACATCCTACTTTCAGGAGTCTGATATGGGGCAGCCAAGTGAGCTTGCTGTCGAAAAGAAGACCCAGGAAATGAAACTGTGGGACCACAGGCAATTGTTGTGCATCATGATAGAGCTCCAGATCGGGGTAGATCGTAGTATGACCCAGGAAATGAAACTGTGGGACCACAGGCAATTGTTGTGCATCATGATAGAGCTCCAGATCGGGGTAGATCGTAGTACGGCGACAGAAGTGGACCACCCATAGTTTTAAAGGAGAGAATTGAAACCCGTGCGAGGGAGTCCATGCAGAGGCATGCCGTATAGCTGCCTGGAGCTGCCGCTCTGCAGAGGCCATCGAAGAGGAACTAACCCAAATGCAGAAATCATCCACATACAGAGCAGGGGGTGACCAAAGAACTGACAGAGGCCACAAGACCATCAATAGCAATGAGGAAAAGTACTACACTCAATACGGAACCCTGTGGGATGCCATTATCCTGGGTCTGTGGAGAACAAAAAACAGTACCAACCCAAACCCTGAATGACTGATGGAACAGAAACTGGCAGATAAAAATCGAGAGTGGGCCTGGAAGACCCCACTGATGACGTGTAAGTAAAATGTGATCACGCCAAGCCATGTCATAGGCCTTGCGAAAGTTGAAAAATACTGCAAACAAATGGGGTGCTGGGAAAAAGCCTGCAAAACTGTGGATTCCAAGTGAAGTAAATGATCAATCAGAGACCGCCCCTCTTGGAAACCACACTGGTAAGTGGACAATAGACCCCGAGATTCGAGGATCCAAGTGAGCCCACGGGCTACCATCCATTCAAGTAACTTGCAAACAACATTTGTCAGGCTAATTGGCCAGTAGCTTTCGACAAAGGGGGGTTCTTACCAGTCTTAAGGACAGGAACCATGATGCTATCCCTCCACTGAGAAGGGAAGTCACCCTGGAGAGAAATACGGTTAAACACCCAGAGAAGATGTGGCCGTTGAGGAGCACTGAGATGTTGAAGCAGTTGGTTATGAATGGAGTCTGGGCCAGAGGCCGTATAATGAGAAGAATAAAGAGTGGAAAGAAGTTCCCATTCAGTAAAAGGTTTGTTGTAAGATTCTGATTGACAAGGGGTAAAACATAATGTGGAAGCTTCGGCCTGCTGTTTCTGGTGAAGGAAAGCAGCCAGATAGGAGGCTGCTGCTGATGCTGTTGCAAAATTGGTCACAAGATGTTCCGTGAGAATCAACAGGTCTGTGCAAAGGCCATCCAGGAGGTGAAGGCCTGGGAGGATGGACAGCAACCTTGGAGAGAGCGAAGTGTAGCCCATACCCATGACATAGGGACAGTAGAACCGAGGGAAGGAACAAAGCTTTCCCAACACATCCATTTGCTCTGTTTGATTAAGTAAAGGGGCTTTAGCACGAAGGCATTTAAAGGTAATAAGATTGGCAACAGATGGGTGCCTCTTGAGGTGTTGCAAAGCTTGACTGTGATCACGGATGGCAATGGCAATTGCCATACTCCACCACAGGACTTGCTTGACAGTGATCACGAATGTCAATGGCAATGACCGTACTCAACCATGGGGCTTGCCGGCGGCATGATGGTCCACTTGAGTGCAGTACAGCAAGGCTAGCAGCGTGGACAATTGCGTCAGACACGTCACATAGGACGTCATCAATA
Source organism: Schistocerca americana (assembly GCF_021461395.2). Classification (NCBI taxonomy): domain Eukaryota; kingdom Metazoa; phylum Arthropoda; class Insecta; order Orthoptera; family Acrididae; genus Schistocerca; species Schistocerca americana. The sequence continues at coordinate 191,631,798 of NC_060130.1, forward strand.
CAACCTGACAAACATGGAGAAAAAACAAACTGTGCAGTATATAGAGGCCAATCGGCACATTGGAAAGACCAACGAGGTAACCTGTCCATCGGGGAGCAGGAAAGGAACGAGAGAATCAACAGGAAATGGTCACTATCACAAAGGTTGTCATGTGGCGGCCAGTGTGAGGGAGGGAGGGAGGGAAGGAAGGAAGGAAGGAAGGAAGGAAGGAAGGAAGAAAGAAAGAAAGAAAAAGGAAGAAAGAAAGAAACAAAGAAAAAGAAAGAAAGAAAGATAGATAGATAGATAGATAGATTGAAGGATAGATAGAAGGATAGATAGAGGGATAGATGGATAGATAGATAGATGGTCTGCAAGAAACTGGTCTATGAGAAGACCCTATCTACATGGAAATGCACTGCCCCACAAGGGATGATGAGCAACCCCGAGAAAGAGGAAGGGAGGAGGAAGTTGCTGAAGAAGGGCAGTTAAGGCAGCAGGCGTAAGAGTCCTGTCAGGAGGGAGCTAAAGATTGCAAACCGTGACCTCAGAGTCCAGGTGAACCCTAACAGCAACCGCTTCCAATGTAGTTTGAAGAGGAATCCACAACGTCCGTACGGACCAACGTACAAACACCACCAGAGGCCCGCAGGGGGCCGACCCGATTTCAACAGAAAACATGGAACCCACAGATGGTCAGTGAGTGATCATCAGTAAATTGAGATTCCTGTAGAAGCACAAATGCTGTAGAGTAAGACGAAACAAGGGATTTCAATTCTGGAAGGTGATGGTGGTATTCATTACAACTCCACTAGATAACCGCAGAATGATGATTCAAATGGGGGTTGAACAGGCTAAAGCCAGTCATGCCACCGGGTCACCACTCGTCACCGACAAGGAGGGGCAACACCCACGAACAACAGATCAGAATCAGGATGCAAAGGTGGGGATGGGACCTCTGGTGACACCAGAGGCTCCTTGTCCCAGAACGTATGTCTCTTCTTCTTTTCTGTTTTAGATCATGGAGGGCTGTGTGGCATAAAGGAGCCAGCTACAGCAAGATCGGGAACAGAAAGATATCAGGTGACCAGGGGGCCCACAGACCATGGTTCTCATGGTCATCTCGTGGCAGCAGACCTTTGACCTGGAAGGCGCCGGTAAGGGGCATCCCAGGAGGGGCGCCCTTGACCGGCAGACGCCGAAGAAATGGGACACGTATCGGCTGGTGAGGGGGAGCAGCGCCCAGAGGAGAAGGTGTGGGAGCCGCAGGGGAGGGGGAGGAGAGGGGTTCAGGACTGGGGTAAGGGAGGTGCAGGAAGGGCTGAAGATTTAACTAGAGCATAGCTAGACGTCATGGACACAGGGTGAAGACGTGCATACTTCTTACGAGCCACGGTGTAGGTTAAATGGCCAAAGGACTTCTACTCTTGTATCTTCTTATGAACTGGGCAATCTGGTGAACATGGAGAATGATTGGCATGGCAATTAACACACACAGGAGGGGGAACACAGGAACTCCTCTCAGGGAGTGGACGTCCACAGTCACCACAGAGAGGGGCCTGCGAACAGCGGGAAGACGTGTGCCCAAAACGCAAGCACCTAAAACATCTCATAGGTGGTGGGATGTATGGCTTCACATCACATTGATAAACAATGATCTTTACTTTCTCAGGGAACTTATTCCCTTCGAAGGCCAGGATAAAGACACCAGTATCAATGCAATTGTCCTTCGGACCCTTCTGAACACGCCAAACAAAGTGAACACCCTGCCAGCTGAGATTGTCCCGAAGTTTCTCATCAGTTTGAAGGATGAGGTCCCTGTGAAAAATCACACCTTGAACCATGTTTAGAGACTGTTGGGGGGGTAATGGACACAGGAATTGTGCCAAGATGGGTACAGGCACAAAGGGCCATAGAGTGGGCAGCTGAATTAGTTTTGATTAACAACGAACATGACTGCATCTTTCTCAGAGAGTCCACTTCGTCAAACTTGTCTTCAATGTGTTCCACAAAAGATAAAGGTTTGGTATTGGTGACAGTATCCCCATCAGTCCTGGCACAAACTAGATAGTGGGGGAAAGGTTTCGCTCCTAGCTGATGAGCCTGACCCTCCTCCCAGGGGGTAGCCATGGATAGGAAGGCCGAAGGAGCAGGAGAAGCAGCACTAAAAGAATCATTTCCACATGGAGAGATGGCCGCAGAAGAATGGCCAGAGTTCTGGATCTGTATGCATTTCATTTGCATAGCGTCCGCCCTGATACCACCCACTCCAATCAGGGGCTCTCCCCATGGGTGCCACCCAGCCACAACAAGGGCTGTCTGGCACGTTGGCCATTGCCAGGAGTTCTGATGCTCCAGGACAACAAGCAACCACTCCTAGGCTTACACGAGGAGGTCACAGCTCAGGTATCAGAAGTGTGATCCCTGTGTGTTCAGGGGGCTCAACCAAAAGGGTACATAGCGACCCCACCACATGGGCTGCCTACCGTGCAGGCTATGCATCCTAGCATCAGACAACGATGTGAAAGAAAAGGTGGAATGAACTAGGAGGCCACATGTCGGAGACACTAGGTAAGGCACTCTTCCCCAAATTGCTCACACTATGGAACAGAAGTTTAGTAATGGAGGTCAAACCCCAGAAGGGAACCAGGGAACACCAAAAGGATGAAGTGATTATCCAACAAAACCAAACTGCAAAGCCAACAGAACCAGGAGGATAACAGGGCCAACTTAAAAAAGGACACCAAGAGAGGGAGAGGAGAGGGGGAAGGGGAAGGAGCAAGGAGAGGAAAGGAGGGAAAGGGCAAGGAAATGCAGCCCTGGAAAGAAGGAAGGCTGCAATAGCTCGGGGCCCCATGCTCGCCATGCACGTACTCATGGAAGGTCCGTGAGGCCCATGGCGGAGGTTAATTTTAGGGATAAAAGATGCCTTCGGATGCCAAAGGGATATCATGCCACTGTATCCTTACTTTCAAAGGGCTGGAATGTATTATATCTAATCCATATTTACAACCAAAATAGTTGTTATAAACTGATATGAGCAGGGATGACAGAAAGGGAGGATGAGGCTAAAATTATGAGGTAGTGTGCTACTGGTAAATGGTACAACTTGTGGCATAGCAGGAACTGTCTTACAGCTAATATCAATGGAACCACTATATTGAATATGATACAGCCATTGTTGTATTAGCTGAAAAAAACTACTGAAGCTACTTCCAATCCAGACTTAAACTTACATAAGCAACGCTTAAAACCTGACTTCCTTTCACTGGTTAAGCCTACAGCTACACAGAAATCATGCATTACTGCAGAGCAGGTGCTCCAGCATGTGTGGCAATACCATGATCAGTTATTCATAAAAAACATGACACAATGTCCTGGTGTCTGGTATCACCATGGTTGTGACTACTGTGTGTTATTTGTATCTACTTTAAGTGGGAAACCACCTGATTGCTTTAGCTTTTATTATGACTACCAGTAAACTGTGTTAATATTCGGAAACAGTACTTAAGTTAGTAAACAGCAAATGAACAAAGTGGTTCACACTGAACCTGAGAAGAGAGAAGTGGAGAATATTGGACATATATGAAACATCTATTAAGATTTTCTTTATAAATGTTAACATATCACAACTGGAGAGACTGAATCTCAAAGTGGAAGGTAGTGCTCTACCATGGCTTTGCCTGGTGTAGCAAACAACTGCTGTGTTCATTCAGCAGAATGACGTCATCAGGAGGGAAGCATACATCAGCTCAATAATTAGGTGATATGGCACTCAAGAACATGTATTCAGTACACTGAAAATGGAGAAGATGCCAGCCATCATCTACAGAAGTCCAGAAGTCGAAGTTATGATGCCTCCCTACTCCAGTAGAGCTTATGGAGGAGCTAGCTAGATAGGAAAACCATGGCAAATGAAGTCAGTTTCCCAATGATTAAGTCTGACAATAACAACCTGTTGTGACTTACAGGTCAGGACTGCTGCCATTTGAGAAACACTAGCCAGCCCAGCTCATCTACATACTTACACACACACACACACACACACACACACACACACACACACACACACACACACAACCTAATTTAGACCATCAGTCTCAGTAGCATTAATCTGCACACAGAAGGCCCAGTTACGCAGTTTATGCTGGCCACTAGCTATGAAAAGAAATTTGCTTCCAATCAAAGATGAAGCAACCAGCCATTGCTGTCAGACTTTGCTGTCAAGAGCTGCAGGCCTCTGCTTGAGCTGAGCCTGTACGCAGTTTACTGGTTGACTACCATCTGCCAACAGCCGCCTCCCTGGTGGGCCATGGTTTTGAGGCTGGTGATCTAGCTACCCTTACATCAGTGCCCTCTGTGGACACGTGTAATTGCTGTTCACTGTCCAGAACAGGCACATGCCATTGTCATCAGTCATCCCAGTGGCTGCAGTTTAACCCCACCTACTCCACTGTATTCTCTGGCGGGTCAAAAAAGCAAGTGAGAATTAAGGTGGCTTCCTACTCCCTGTCACCCGTAGCCATTACTGCCTTGCATCAGCACTCTACTGCTGTGCTGATTTGCTGATTACAGCATGATGGGTTACCATCGTACTGTGTGCCACCCTGGGCCACCCTCCTTGCAGACAACTGCTGATGCCAGCACACTTTAGCAGCTATTGTCACCTACATTATGGATGCAAATGACACTTCCCTGATGCCATCACTGTAACTGTTATGAATAAAAGACTTTCTCAATCAGGAACATTTATCTGATGGGTCACCATACAACAACTGCTACCACCAACACTGCAGACATGCTAGAACAGGGAAACTGCACTACAGTCTGAAATATCAGCAGCCCAATTCACTTGCCAGCTCAGGGGTTATGCTCTACTGCTCATCATGGGTACAGCACTGACCTGTGCAAGTGATGTCACAAATGTAAACAATGTGTGCCAATGCCATCATAGCCAATCTACTTACTGCTTCCCTTTTATATCTTTTGACAGATAACTACTGTCTGGTTTCTGTGAAAGTTGTAGACAGCCTGCAGTTCCACGTGTTTTATCCACACTACCTTCACAAATGTAGTTTTGTCTTCCAAGGTAAGCCCTAAGCCACAGACTCAGTATCGCCTCATGTGTTCTTATATTCTTCCAGGAAGATGTATAAATATGATAGTACAGGACCTTTGGCTGACAGTCTCATCTTGCATAAATATGTTGTTATTGTTATTGATGATACTTTTAATTATTAATAATTAAGAAACAATTATTTATATTCAATTACTACTGGTATTAATGAATGATTAGTAATTGTTAAGATCAATAATAATAATAATAATAATAATAATAATAACAGAACTAAAGAAGCCTCGAACAAGCGCCGTCATGGTCGGGGACGACGCTTGAACCCTATGCCCGCCCACAATGGTAACGACATTGCTAGCCAACTGGAAAATGATTTAAATCCAAATAGAGGTGTTTTGCAGGATATGCTTCCTGCAACCACCCTAGAAGGAAAACAAAGACAGAGGAATGGATGGTCAGATGAAGTTAATCGACACCTCATGTTCTGTTATTACCAAGCAACAAACTTAGGAACCAACACAACTGGATACAGATCACAAGTATAAACAACATTTATTACCAGATACCCAGAATTAAAATTTTTAACGGAACAATGACTAGCTGATCAGATCCGTGTAGTAACCAAAAAGCAGGATACCACAGTCAGAATTAGAAAACATCAAACAACAAGTACAACAAATACTGGGACAAAATAATATGCAATCAGAAGAAGAATAAAATGCAGTAATGGACTCAAACATCCCAGAGCAAACAAACAAAGAACAACACGCACCAATTAAACAATCAGAGGAAAGCAAAATCTTAAGACAGCCACCAGAACAAGCACAAACAGAACACGAAGTGACACATATGTTAGATAAGGAAGAAAAATTTCAGCTGACATATGTAGAATACAAAGACACAAATACAGACATTAGACCATTCTTGCATAGACCACCAAATAACCCACAAGTCGAAACAACAATAACAACTATCAACACAATCATACACAACAAAATAAATGAAAATACAACTATGGAAGAGTTACAACTACTGGTTCATATAGGAGCACTCACTACACTAAATATACACACTAGGCAGAGATCAGAACCAACCAACACACAGAAGAAACCCACAAAACCAGCATGGATACACAGGCTACAGATCAAAATAGAAAAACTGAGAAAAGACATCGGACAGCTAACACAATTTATAAGAAATGAGATCTCGGAAAAAATCGAAAAAAGTTAGGAAAAATCTCACAACAAGAAGCGACAGAGCAATTAGACGAAAAGAAGCAGAAATTACAAGCATTAGCCAAACGACTCAGAAGATACAACAATTCAATTCAATTCAATTCAATTTTTATTATCACATAACATGCCTTATACAATCAAAGATTGTGACATAGGGAAATAGAAGGAAACAAAACCAAACATTCAACACAAACCAAAAGAAATTTTACCAGACAATAGATAACACACACATTAAAATAAACAATCCACCAAACATAACAGACATGGAACACTTCTGGAGCAACATATGGTCAAACCCGGTACAACATAACAGGCATGCACGGTGGATACAAGCAGAAACAGACACATACAAGATGATACCACAAATGCCTGAAGTGATAATTTTGCAACATGAAGTCACCCAAGCAATTAATTCTACTCACCATTGGAAAGCCCCTGGAAAAGATAAAATAGCAAATTTCTGGATAAAGAAGTTCACCTCAACACATTCACATCTAACTAAATTATTTAACAGTTACATTGCAGACCCATACACATTCCCTGATACACTTACACACGGAATAACATATCTGAAACCTAAAGATCAAGCAGACACAGCAAACCCAGCTAAATATCGCCCCATAACATGCCTACCAACAATATACAAAATATTAACTTCAGTCATTACACAGAAAATAATGACACATGCAACACAGAACAAAATTATAAATGAACAACAAAAAGGCTGCTGCAAAGGAGCACGAGGATGTAAAGAGCAACTGATAATAGATGCAGAGGTGACATATCAAGCTAAAACTAAACAAAGGTCGCTACACTATGCATACATTGATTACCAAAAAGCTTTTGATAGTGTACCCCACTCATGGTTACTACAAATATTGGAAATATACAAAGTAGATCCTAAATTGATACAGTTCCTAAACATAGTAATGAAAAATTGGAAAACCACACTTAATATCCAAACAAATTCAAATAACATCACATCACAGCCAATACAGATTAAGTGTGAAATATACCAAGGAGACTCATTAAGTCCTTTCTGGTTCTGCCTTGCTCTGAATGCACTATCCAACATGCTAAATAATACAAATTATGGATACAATATTACTGGAACATACCCACACAAAATCACACATTTGCTATACATGGATGATCTAAAACTACTGGCAGCAACAAATCAACAACTCAACCAATTACTAAAGATAACAGAAGGATTCAGCAATGATATAAGTATTGCTTTTGGAACAGACAAATGTAAGAAAAATAGCATAGTCAATGGAAAACACACTAAACAAGAAGATTACGTATTGGATAACCACAGCGACTGCATAGAAGCGATGGAAAAAACGGATGCCTATAAATATCTAGGATACAGACAAAAAATAGGAATAGATAATACAAATATTAAAGAAGAACTAAAAGAAAAATATAGACAAAGACTAACAAAAATACTGAAAACAGAATTGACAGCAAGAAACAAGACAAAAGCTATAAATACTTATGCTATACCAATATTGACCTACTCATTTGGAATAGTGAAATGGTGTAACACAGACCTAGAAGCACTCAATACACTTACACGATCACAATGCCACAAATATAGAATACATCACATACATTCAGCAACAGAAAGATTGACATTGAGCAGAAAGGAAGGAGGAAGCGGATTTATTGACATAAAAAACTTACATTATGGACAGGTAGATAATTTAAGAAAATTCTTTATAGAACGAGCAGAAACTAGCAAAATACACAAAGCAGTCAGTCATATGAATACATCGGCTACACCACTGCAAATTCATAACCACTTCTACAACCCTTTAGATCACATATTAACAGATAAAAAGAAAGTAAATTGGGAAAAGAAAACACTACATGGCAAGCACCCGTATCATCTAACACAGCCACACATCGATCAAGACGCATCCAACACATGGCTAAGAAAAGACAATATATACAGTGAGACAGAAGGATTCATGATTGCAATACAGGATCAAACAATAAACACCAGGTATTACAGCAAGCATATTATTAATGATCCCAATACCACAACGGATAAATGCAGACTTTGTAAACAACAAATAGAAACAGTAGATCACCACACAAGCGGATGTACAATACTAGCAAATACAGAATACCCCAGAAGACATGACAATGTCGCAAAAATAATACATCAACAGCTTGCCTTACAACATAAACTTTTAAAACAACACATTCCTACATACAAGTATACACCACAAAATGTACTGAAGAATGATGAATACAAATTATACTGGAACAGTACCATTATAACAGATAAAACAACGCCACATAACAAACCTCACATCATAATCACCAATAAAAAGAAGAAATTAATACAACTAATCGAAATATCCATACCCAATACAACAAATATACAAAAGAAAACAGGAGAAAAAATTGAAAAATACATCCAACTGGCTGAGGAAGTCAAAGACATGTGGCATCAGGATAAAGTTGACATCATACCAATTATACTATCAACTACAGGAGTCATACCACACAATATCCACCAGTACATCAATGCAATACAGCTACATCCAAACATATATATACAACTACAGAAATCCGTAATTATTGATACATGTTCAATTACCCGAAAGTTCCTAAATGCAATATAACACATACCGTACAGTTAAAAGGAAGTGACGCTTGATCAAGGTCCGTGTCACTCCATTTTTAACCGTACTTAACGTCTGAGAAAGTGAAGGAAATAATAATAATAATAATACGCCAGTCGTAAAAGGCAATGAAAAGAACAAACCACTAACAGGGCTAACCCCCCCTTTTAGTGTGATTAGTTGGTTCAGGACAGAACTAATGAAGCCTCGGGCAAGTGCTGTCATGGTCGGGGACGACGCTTGAACCCTATGCCCATCCACAATGGTAACGACACTGCTAGCCAACTGGAAAATGATTTAAATCCAAATAGAGGTGTTTTGCAGGATATGCTTCCTGCAACCACCCTAGAAGGAAAACAGTGACAGAGGATGAGATGGTCTGATGAAGTTAACCGACACCCCATGTTCTGTTATTACCAAGCAACAAACTTAGGAACCAACACAACTGGAAACAGATCACAAGTATACACAACATTTATTACCAGATACCCAGAATTAAAATTTTCAACAGAACAATGACTAGCTGATCAGATCCGTGTAATAATCAAAAATAACAGGATACCACAGTCAGAATTAGAAAACATCAAACAACAAGTACAACAAATACTGGGACAAAATAATATGCAATCAGAAGAAGAATAAAATACAGTAATGGACTCAAACATCCCAGAGCAAACAAACAAAGAACAACACGCACCAATTAAACAATCAGAGGAAAGCAAAATCTTAAGACAGCCACCAGAACAAGCACAAACAGAACACGAAGTGACACATATGTTAGATAAGGAAGAAAAATTTCAGCTGACATATGTAGAATACAAAGACACAAATACAGACATTAGACCATTCTTGCATAGACCACCAAATAACCCACAAGTCGAAACAACAATAACAACTATCAACACAATCATACACAACAAAATAAATGAAAATACAACTATGGAAAAGTTACAACTACTGGTTTATATAGGAGCACTCACTACACTAAATATACACACTAGGCAGAGATCAGAAGCAACCAACACACAGAAGAAACCCACAAAACCAGCATGGCAACACAGGCTACAGATTAGAATAGAAAAACTGAGAAGAAACATTGGACAGGTAACACAATTTATAAGAAATGAAATATCAGACAAAAAACGAAAAAGGTTAGGTAAAATCTCACAACAAGAACCGATAGAGCAATTAAATGAAAAGAAGCAGAAATTACAAGCATTGGCCAAACGACTTAGAAGATACATAAAAAGTAAAAATAGATGGAAACAAAACCAAACATTCAACACAAACCAAAAGAAATTTTATCAGACAATAGATAACACACACATTAAAATAGACAACCCACCAAACATAACACACATGGAACACTTCTGGAGCAACATATGGTCAAACCCGGTACAACATAACAGACATGCACGGTGGATACAAGCAGAAACAGACACATACAAGATGATACCACAAATGCCTGAAGTGGTAATTTTGCAACATGAAGCCACCCGAGCAATTAATTCTATCCACAATTGGAAAGCCCCTGGAAAAGATAAAATAGCAAATTTCTGGCTAAAGAAGTTCACCTCAACACATTCACATATAACTAAATTATTTAACAGTTACATTGCAGACCCATACACATTCCGCCGGCCGACGTGGCCGTGCGGTTAAAGACGCCGCAGTCTGGAACCGCGAGACCGCTACAGTCGCAGGTTTGAATCCTGCCTTGGGCATGGATGTTTGTGATGTCCTTAGGTTAGTTAGGTTTAACTAGTTCTAAGTTCTAGGGGACTAATGACCTCAGCAGTTGAGTCCCATAGTGCTCAGAGCCATTTGAACCATTTGAACCCATACACATTCCCTGATACACTTACACATGGAATAACCTATCTGAAACCTAAAGATCAAGCAGGCACAGCAAACCCAGCTAAATATCACCCTATAACATGCCTACCAACAATATACAAAATATTAACTTCAGTCATTACACAGAAATTAATGACACATGCAACACAGAACAAAATTATAAATGAACAACAAAAAGGCTGCTGCAAAGGAGCACGAGGATGTAAAGAGCAACTGATAATAGATGCAGAGGTGACATATCAAGCTAAAACTAAACAAAGGTCACTACATTACGCATACATTGATTACCAAAAAGCTTTTGATAGTGTACCCCACTCATGGTTACTACAAATATTGGAAATATACAAAGTAGATCCTAAATTGATACAGTTCCTAAACATAGTAATGAAAAATTGGAAAATCACACTTAATATCCAAGCAAATTCAAATAATATCACTTCACAGACAAAACAGATTAAGTGTGGAATATACCAAGGAGATTCATTAAGTCCTTTCTGTTTCTACCTTGCTCTGAACCCACTATCCAACATGCTAAATAATACAAATTACGGATATAATATTACTGGTACATACCAACACAAAGTCACACATTTGCTATACATGGATGATCTAAAACTACTGGCAGCAACAAATCAACAACTCAACCAATTACTAAAGATAACAGAAGTATTCAGCAATGATATAAATATGGCTTTCGGAACAGACAAATGTAAGAAAAATAGCATAGTCAAGGGAAAACACACTGTAAGTATGCAGTCATGTGAAACCAGGAGCACCAATGTGGGAAATTATTAGGGACATTTTACGGGACCAACAAGACAAAAAAAATCATCATGTTGTATTAATTGGAGGAGCAAATGACGTGTATTGTAACGAGTTAGCTAACACTATTATCAGTTTCAAAAGTGCCTTCAGTTCGATAGAAAACCAAAAAGTAACTTATTGGTATACCACATAGGCATGACCTCATATCTGCTTCATGTGTGAAAGCCGAAATTAAGGAAGCAAATAAACAGATACAAACAATGTGTCAAGTGTACCCAAACATAAGATTTCTATCAGTCGATTTCCTGGATGGATGCAGCTTTACAAAACATGGCATGCACTTGAATAGAAGAGGCAAGTCATCTCTGTGCAAAGCAATTTACAAAACATTAGAAACATATGAAAAACAGAGTATCTATGAGTCAGTACCAATTATTGCAATGAACTACCGATACATTACTGAAAGCAACCATGCAGGAAGTGAATATGTCCTGGAGACAACAACTAAAGCAGCTGCAGAACCACAAATTGTTACAGCATCACGATCAAATTCAGTAACAATGGCAGCACCATCAAAACCAGCAACATCTGAACCAGCTCGAGCAACAAGACCAATAACAGCAGCAGCACAAGCAACAGAAGCAGAAATGGTGTCAACAACAACTGTAGCAGTTCCACTGCAGTCACTGGTAGAAAAGAGGAAGGAAACCACAGTGAGTATTGTATCACCACCTCCATCCTATGCCAAAGTGTTATCAAGTGCCTCCACTCAGCCTGCCCACATAAACTATGTAACATGTGAGACAAACAAGAGCCTTGAGAAACAGACAACAAAAATATCACCTTGATTAGCGGATAAGAAGACAGAAACCTAAGTAAGTATTTTATCATCTCCATCCCATAGTGAAGTGTTATATAGTGCATCAAATCAGCCATCCCACACAAATGTGTTATCAAGTAGGCCTATATCAAATCCCCCATGCCAGATAAATTATGCAGGAAGTGAAATAAACAAGTCTGCCACCCAAGCCTCAAACAGAACCAAAAAAATAAAACAGAGAAGTAATGATTTTTTATGGCCTGCCACAAGGAAGTCCAGCCGCTACCAAAACATAACACCATCACCACGCCAAACATGAGGACCAGTGAAAGGCAAACCACCATGTGTGCATCCCATTGGGCCCAAGACATCCTGCATCTTCCCTCTTGCTGTGAAAAATCAATATTATTCATGCTCATAAATATTAGATCCCTGAAATATAAAGCTGATGAACTTGGTGTTGTATTGAATGAACACAATAGAATAGTATTATGTATTAATGAACACTGGTTAAGAGAAGAAGAGATAAAACTGTATGTACCACCATGTTTTAATTTAATTTCAAGTTACTGCAGACCCAATGAAGGTTATGGGGGTTCCTCAATATATATAAGTGACAACCTAGGGTTAAGATATACTGTGGTTGATGTTAAGGACATATGTGTTAAAGGCATTCTTGAAGCGGCTGTCATGCTACTACCAACATTAAAACTCACAGTTATTTCAATATACCATTCTCCTGATAGTGATGCCGATCAATTTGTAGAGTGTTTAGATAAACTTATTCACCGTACAGAAAAATATACCAAACACAAGACAGTAATTTTAGGAGATTTAAATTTTGATGTAAGGAAGAAAAAAGAAAAAACACACAAAAATTCTAATTTGCTTAACATGCTAAGATCCCATAATCTCTTCTGTGCAAATTATAGTCCCACAAGGCAACTTTCTTGTCTCGACAGTTTTATCACAAATACACATAAAGATGATTTTGAAATGGGACTCCTTAATGTTGACTATCTGACAGATCACAAAGGTATATGGGCAAAACTAACAATTAATGAAACAATGGGGGATTGTGAACCAACCCAGTTTGTCAGGTTATTAAGTGATAAAGGCATAAATAGCTTCACGGATAAGCTGAAGGTACTAAACTGGAATAATATAATATATGCTTCCAACAATGTTGAGGAGGCTTGTAGCAGGTTTGTTAGTACTTTATCTGAAATTTTCAATACCTCCTGTCCAATGGTTACCAAACAAAACAAAACTATGGCAAGAAAGCATGGCAGAACTACTCCACATAGGTGGTTCACACCATATTTACAGAAGCTAAGATTAATGGTCTTGATATGCTATGATAAGGTAAAAAATGGTAGTGTTGACAATGAAACGTATGTTAGCCTCAAGAGACACTATAGATCACAAATCAGAGTAGCAAAATGTAGAGCAAATGATATATTCATTAAAAACTCCAATAATAAGTGTAAGGCTGCGTGGAGGGTCATTAAAGCAGAATTAGGTACAGGTAGTCATAGTGTAAAAGTTACAACTGGTGTTAATGTCACCCCAGATGAATTTAACCCCTTTTTTATCAATGCAGCAAATCCTAATCCCTCATCTCCTCGTAAGAAGAGTTCAAAATCAAATTCACAATCTACTTATATAAACCAGTTTTTGCAAAACTTTGCTGATACTGTGCCAACCTGTAATTGGGGACATGTGGAAATACGTGATGTAATTAAATCAGTGGCAAAGTTAAGTGACTCCAGATCAGAAGATATTTATAGCCTCTCAAATTTTGTGATTAAAAAAAAATAATCGGTTTGATATCATTCCCCCTCTTCACACTCATAAACTGGATATTTGACTGTGGTATTTCTCCAGAATGTCTAAAGAAGACAGTAGTAATTCCATTACACAAAAAGGGTGATAAAAACTGCACTAATAATTATCGTCCAATTTCTCTGATACCTATTCTTTCAAAATTAATCGAATATTGTATACAAAAGCAAATTAACAAGTGTTTGTCAAAAAACCGTGTACTGACTAAGTCTCAATGTGGTTTTAGGGCCCAGTTATCAACAATTAATGCTGTTGAAAATGTTGTTTCTATTGTGCAATCTTCTTTTGAATCTAAATTATCTGCTGAAGCCACACTAGTGGACTTAAGCAAAGCATTTGATTCTGTAAACCGAACAATACTGCTGGAGAAACTATGGTGTTATGGCATTAGGGATCTGGAACTCTCCCTCATTAAATCATATCTCAGTAACAGAAAGCAAACTGTAAGCTACAACGGTCAAAAGTTACAGTTAATGAACGTCACTAGAGGTGTACCCCAAGGATCAGTGCTTGGGCCATTACTGTTTATAATATTTTTAAATGACCTGACCAGCAATATGCCATGCAAATCTGTGCTTTACGCAGATGATACAACTTTCATCAATTCAGGGAAGGACATAAATAAACTGAAGGAGCAAAGTAAAGATTTTCTCAGATTATCCAATATGTGGTTCGAAGCCAATGAGTTAGCTATTATCTATGAAAAGACTGTAAATATATCCTTCAGCTTATCCAATGCTGATACTGAGTACACTTCTACCAAACTTCTTGGCATATACTTAGATACGAAATTAACCTGGCAGAGTCACATAGACAACACATCTAAAAAGCTATCGCGAGTTATCTATCTACTGAAAAAATTACGCACATGTGTTCCTGAAAGCCTGCTGATTAATTCCTATTATGCATTCTTTCATTGCCATATTAGCTATGGTATTCTTCTATGGGGTAATTCTCCATGGTCCAGGAAAATTTTTATTTGACAGAAGAAAGCCATCAGGAGCATCTCTGGGATTACCAAAAATAACATATCATGTAGGTCGTACTTCAAAGAATTACAGATAATGACAGTCCCTTCTCTTTTTATATACAGCTGCCTTTTGTACATAAAAGAAAACTTTAACAGTTAAAACCTTAGGCAGTCCGTTGATAATCATAACAATCGTCAAACATTTAAGATAGACATACCAACAACTCGACTCAGGAAAACACAAGACAGTTATGAATACATGGGAATAAGGCTTTTCAACACATTACCTGTGCAGGCACGTTGTGTCTCTCTTAATATGTTCAAAAGTAAGACTATAAAATGGCTGATAGACAAAGCTTTTTACAGTGTTAAAGAATTTGAAAACTCTTCAAAACTAGACCTGACTTATGAAACAACTTGCAACTCTGTTTGTACCTCTAAGCTTTTTTTGTCTCTGTAGTTACACATTTAACTGTTAAACATGTGGAGAAATCCTTATGTATGAAATGTATTCTTTTATTATAAACATTCTTTAAAATGAACACTTTAGTTATGTGGGCTATCTTTATGTATCAAATGTATTCCTTTATTATGTATGTTCTCTTAAAATGTATACTTTAGCTTTGTGTGTTACCTCACAATAGTTATATTTCTTAATATGTAAATTGTACATTACTCATGACAATATTGATTGCATGTAAATGCTTAAAGATGGATAAATACATAAATAAATAAATAAACAAATAAATGCACCACAAAATGTACTGGAGAATGATTAATACAAATTATACTGGAACAGAACCATTATAACAGATAAAACACCACCACATAACAAACCTGGCATCATACTCACCAATAAAAAGAAGAAATTGACACAACTAATCGAAATATCCACACCCAATACAACAAATATACAGAAAAAAACAGGAGAACAATTGAAAAATACATCCAACTGGCTGAGGAAGTCAAGGACATGTGGCATCAGGATAAAGTTGACATTATACCAATTGTACTATCAACTACACGAGTCATACCACACAATATCCACAAGTACATCAACGCAATACAGCTACATCCAAACATATATATACAACTACAGATGTTGGCTCTGAGCACTATGGGACTTAACATCTATGGTCATCAGTCCCCTAGAACTTAGAACTACTTATACCTAACTAACCTAAGGGTATCACACAACACCCAGTCATCACGAGGCAGAGAAAATCCCTGACCCCGCCGGGAATCGAACCTGGGAACCCGGGAGTGAGAAGCGAGAATACTGCCGCACGACCACAAGCTGCGGACTACAACTATAGAAATCTGTAATTATTGATACATGTTCAATTACCCGAAAGTTCCTAAATGCAATGTAACATATACCGTACAGTTAAAAGAAAGTCACGCTTGATCAAGGTCTGAGTCACTTTCCATTTTTAGCCAGACATAACGTCTGAGAAACCCAAGATAATAATAATGCAGACCAGCCAGTAAAACTGGAGAATTGGAAAAGGTCAAGATATTTTAAAAAGGATAGGTGGTAGGCAAAAATGCCAGTTATAATACAGCAATATGTCTAATAGGAAAAATACAAAGATCCAGACAGATTTTCAGAAAAAGTATGTGCACAGTTCAAAGAGAAATGATTGTAGTATTAATATGTGTAGACAACCATTTAATGATTATTAAGTTTATGAGGAGCCAAATTCACCATTTCTTGTGTCCATATTTTAACATTCTAGAAAATTATTTCCTTGTAAAACATATACATGTGTTAATAAATCTGACATTTGTGCTTGGAATAGAGAAGACTAAACCTCAGTATATATGATAATGAAGATTCAGTCACAAAAACATACAGCTCTTCCTCACTGAAGCTAAGCCACTTATGGGACAACATGCGAAATATACTGGCAGTACCTCAGTTACGTAACATTTCTGCTGGAAGTGTAAACAGGTGTGTCCAACACAAAATAAATGACAAATGCACAATTGTTCAGTTTTGATTGTAGCAGTATACATACTGGGCACAGTGCAGAAAATTGTCCAACAACATCATGTGCGAGCAAATGTATCTTCCAGTATCATCCAGTTTTTATCATGTACTGAAGTCACTGCCCTGAAGTAACTCTGCTAAATGCATGTAATAGGGTGGAAGGAGAGCTCTGAGCATAAACACCAGCCACTGCATATCTGAAGCATGAAAGATTCCTCTTTGACTGGTGAGTCACATTACACATTGCTACACAGCAGTGGCAAGGTAGAAGCACATAAAAACCACAATAAATGATGGATCACTCTTAGCAGCAAGATTCAGTTCAGGCTAGTGGTAGTACTTACACATTTAAACACGAAAATGTGAACTAATCATGTGTTATGGCACTACATTTCCAAATCAATGTCTGCAACCTGCACCCAGATGAACCACCAGGTACCTTACCAAATTATGGTGCCTGTACTGGACACACACTGAGCTGACATGAAGGAAACCTCTGCTCCAGCATTGAAGTGTGTACATTTGCCACATACCAGGCCCTGCCAGCTGCTGCTGGGGCTGGAACACTGTTCACACAGCATGGTGTGAGATCCAGGCTATTGCAGTGACTACCTGGATTACATCCTGCCAGGGCATGGCACTCTGCTGCTTCTGTGGTCTAAGTGGCCAAAAGTGACATACTGTCATAACAGAGCCAGATCGAGCAGCCCTAAATATCGCATGCCTCATCCAACTGTTGTCAACTGCACCATACACTGAAAAGTACTCCATGGTGATCGTCAACCCAAAGTGGGTCATCTCAACTACAACTTGGTGCCACCTCCTCTACCTATGCATCTATGACCCACATTTAACCTCAATGCTGTCAGCAGCCAAACTGTTGCCTGCCAGCTAGAGGCCTACTGTTGGCTGTCATCAACTGACTCTGGGGCACCTTCTGGTGTCCTTGGTTCATTGGCCATCCTTGCATATTTTCTGCACCATGTCCAATGCGAGCTCCTGGCCTGCTGCATTGGCACCTGATAGCATAGCCAGCCTACACCAGAGTTTTCTGTTGTTGTGTGTCTGATGTTGGCAGGTATGACACAACTCCACACCAGACAATGTGCTGACTTCAGTACTTCTGTGGCCACTTGCCCAGCCTGACATCTTTGCACTAGTGGAATCTCCCACTGCCATGTGTCAAGCAAAGGAAATACCACAGCCCAGGGTCAACACGCGTCACTGGGACACTGACTACTTGACTTGCGTGACTTTGGCTATATGAATAATAATGTTACCTTCACTGTCTTTACAATTCTATGACAGCTGAGAAACTGGTTCTTCTAACCTACTTTTCAGTCTATCATTCTTGTCCGTTGTGAGATTAATAGCACTAAGACCATCCTGACCCCATTACACATGCTTTGTTTCTTTAATTTACAAAGGGCTGAAATGGTGCTGCTCATACATCTTTTCTTCTACAATGTATGTGAGTTACACAAAAAGCTGCAGGCAGAGTTTGAAAATTCATTGAGAAAGTATCACATCCCCACCCAAAAATTTGGTCAGTGGTTTGATCAACAAGCCATGGAAATTCAGTTACCTACCTGGTCCTCAAGATCATCTGAACACAATTTTATTTAGTGTGGCCACCTGGAATTCAGTTAAGAGAAACTGGCCCATCTTGGGTCCTACTTAGGCTGAAAGATACAGTTGTTGATAGACCTAAGGGTAGTGTGACACTGTTACTTTTGGAGATCATGTGAACTATTGCTGCTACGACTATTGCAAGGCTGGTGCAGTATGTTTTTAGGGATAGTTTTATATGTCACTTATTCATTAAGGTAGAGAAATCACCTTCACCTAACCCCTTTCTACATAAATACTGTCAATATCTTGTCTTGCAAGAACATGGCCCCTGCAACATTACAGTACTTTCAAAATGCCTCTCATTTAGCTCCAAATCCAGTTTAAGAATGATGGAATAGCAAAGGCCCTGTTTTCCTTTATTTGTTCCTTTCAGTCAACTCATTTGTTTGTCATCTGCACAACTGAGCTCAGCCAGCAAAAAATCACACAGCAGCTTGTCTCAAACACTTCCAAGCTACTACTAATTGTGGTCCTCAATCCATCCTAAGCAGCCATTCCTGATAACTTTCCAGGAACTCCTCACATCCAACTTAACATTACATTCCTGCCTCAGATCTCTTTCCAGTAAGGTGAACTGCACACTTACAAAACA
The DNA here is from genome assembly GCF_021461395.2 of Schistocerca americana. Classification (NCBI taxonomy): domain Eukaryota; kingdom Metazoa; phylum Arthropoda; class Insecta; order Orthoptera; family Acrididae; genus Schistocerca; species Schistocerca americana. Next base: position 191,651,199 of record NC_060130.1, read on the forward strand.
ACCTCAGCCTTAAAATGAACTTCAGCCCCCTTCAGAAAAGGGCTCCAGAAGCATGGTCATGGATCAAAGTAACCACGAGGCAGAGGGAACTCTCCTCATGTTTTCAACACCCTTGCTTACATACTTTACCACAGGATGCTATCCCTATACAACCTTCAGCCTACACAACCGCCAGCAGCTCTTTCCAAAGCTCTTACCTTAATCCACGTGCTCACACATTGTCAACCACTTGAACCCTTATCTTCACTTTCATCCCAAATTTCACAAAGCTAATACCACTAATCCCCTTACAGTTCACCTCACTGTGGCTGGATATAACACACTCATAGAAAGATCCTCCAGCCTTTGTTGAGTATCATCTCCAATCAATTGTCCACAGTCTGCCTTCTTACACCAAAGACTAAATCACTTCCTCCTGTGCTTTGCACTGTGGATGCTATTTCCTGACACATCATCCCCTATGCTCATAGCTTTATTGCCATGAACACATTTCCCAGTAACCTGCCAATATGAATCCACCACTTAAATCCTAATCCTTTCAGTCAATGACATTCTGACCTATAATTCTCTCTTTTGAAGCCTAAATCTACAAGAGCTCCATGGAATTGTGATGAGTATCAGTTTTGCATTAAATGCTTAACCTGTTTGTGGGCAACCTAAACAAATAATCCATACCTGTTTGACCCCTAACAGCCCTTGTTTGGTTTAAATTAATTGACATCATCTTCATGATCTTGGGGCTTTTTTTTCAAGTTGCTTCATCATCATCATCATCATCATCATCATCATCATCATCATCATCTCCAAAACCTGCTTCATCTGACCATCAATGAGCTACCTTCCCAGATGTTGATTTCTCTGTTTGAGATGGCTCAATAAAACCACCTGTTGATGTCAAACACAAAAACCAAAAACTGTAACCCTATTTCAGTAGCAATATGTTCCCACTCCACAAAAAGTTTCTTTCCACTAGCCTTAAAACATTTGGATGTTGTTTCTGAAATCTGAAACAAGAGTTGACAATGGAGTTGACCACACAGTTGATGCATTTTAATATCGATTTACTATATAAGCTGTATGTACGTTTTGTGAGAAAGTTTGTACTGTCCTAATGCATCATTCAAATTGTAGGTTACAAAATTCATCCATGTGTTGTTAGCTAGTGTTAATGTACAGAACTGGTCAAGCAAGGAAGTTTGAAGAAACATAAAAAAATTAATGCAAGCAACTTATGTCAATACACATAAAAAAACCATCATATAGATCAAAGCAGCACAGCACCCATGATTCAAAATGGTTCTTTTATTGCATTTCAAGTCATCATCTAATACTCTTCTTCATCTTCTTCTTTTCCTTCAGCATTTGTCCCATGTGCCTGCGGGGTCCCCTATATGGGTCCGTTGTCTCCATTTTGCTCTATCAAGGGCTGCATCTGGGTGGATGTTCACACATTTAAGGTCTTTGTGAATTGTATCAGCCCATTATTGCTTAGGTCATCCTTAGGGTCTGCTGCTGACAACTTCAAGTGTGTAACCCACCTTGGCAATAGAGTCATCACCAGCCCGTAAAACATGCCCAAACCATCGAAGATGACACACACACATCTTGTTCTTACGAGAAACAGACACAGAAAAAATAACCCCCTAATCAATATTATTTTTGATATCAAATTCTAATATACTATCAAATAGATTATTTAAATAGTAGTACACAGAATTGAAAGTTTAATCATCACTTCAAGTCATACTCTAAAACCAACACGTGTAAATGCTGTATCACCTCATGGACTATCTTTTTCTTTCTCTACCTCTTCCATTTGTTTCTGCAACTTGATTGTTTCTTTTTCCAGTTCTTTTACCTTCTGGTGGAGCCTGAGAATCAATTGAACACCTTCAGTCTGAAAACAAAGATAGCACTGAAAAGCATGACTAAAGCACATGAATCAATAATAAAGCTTCCTTACTGGTAGAGTTTTACTTCCATATCCTGTATTTTTGAGGTGAAAAGCCTGGTTTTCAATAATATTAGCAAACACAATTTGAATGTCTTCTTACGTAGCAAAGTATCTACCAATGAGTCAAATTTCTTTTCATATTAAAGTACATACCATGGCCTTTATACTGGTGTCCCATGATGAAGTTTCCAGAAGAATGTGAAAATGGAATTGATCAGACTAATTATAACTCACCTCTCTGGAGACCTGAAGAAAGATGTTTGTGGCCACAGATTTGCTTTGGATGAAGAGGTGCATGTCTGGGTAAAATCATGGTTTGGTAGGCAACCACAAACATGTTTCCATGATGGTATTGACTGTGTATCACATAGTGGGTTAAGTTTATCAACAGTTATGGTGATTACTTTCAAAATAATGAACAGTTTACTTACTTTTTCCATCTGATTTCCAGGTAAATTCATTACATTTTATATTTTCTACAAAGTGGTAACAATGAATAAAATTATAAACATGTTTGCACATACTTTTTTGACCCTATACGCTATAATGAAATTTATTTTGGAAGCTTCAAAATGGCTGACAGTTCTTGCAGTAACTCGCGGAATGGTATTCTGTGTGCACTCTACTGGGACAACATTCAGGAATATGACAGGAATGATCATTTGGGGGAAAAAATAATAATCTAGTGAACTTGGGATCTGAAATGCATACCTTAAGATCTGTGAGCACTTATTCAATAGAAGAGATACATTTCCCAGTAGCAAAGATGTACATATTCTCATAGAGCTTAAGGAATGCATTTTAGAGCCCATGCTTACTAGACTTTTTTCCTTGGAATGGACCTTCTAATCATATCCATGAATATTGACAAATCCTCTTGGGACACCAGTATAAAGGCCAAAAGGCCATGGTATGTACTTTAACACTGAAAAAAATTGAGTCATAGGTAGATCCTTTGCTACAGAAGAAGATATTCAAATTATAATCCTGTTTATGGTTCATTTTACAAGTACTGGAATAACCAAAGTGATCATACATTCATCATCAGGTGGATATATTTAAATTAACAGAGCATAATATTGATACTGTTCCATCTACTTCAGCAAGCTGTGGAACCTGAATAACGATCTTTTCTTTTGCTGGAATTCCCTTCCTCCTTTTAACATTCACATGAGACAAGCCTGAAGTTTTAATTATTATTCTGAATTTGAAAAATATGTGAAGACAAAACTGTTTAATCTGTGTAAGTTATCTGATTCCGCATTACCCCAAAATGCATTTCACCTACAAGTAAATCCCATAGTATACAGACATTGCAAACACAAGATAAACACAGTGGGGATAATAAAGGAATAAAAACTTACATCTTCCCCATGGTCAGATACACCACTTATAGTTTTATCTTGTGCACTAACACTGATTGGACTATAAAAAGAACACTGATGAGTACTTTTAGAATGCCCATGCCATTGCAGGTGACCCATTTCATTCTTCAAGCTTTCATTTTGTTTTTTCAATAGGTTGTGCTCTTCCAGGAGTTTCTGATATCCATCTCTATCTTTGCTCAGCATCAGCCTTTTTAGCTCAACACAGGCCTGTAGATTCTCTACTAAAATTAAAGAAAATTATTGTGTAACATCACTAAAATATATACCATTTTGGGTAGCATGTCCAGTGGAAACAATTAACTACAGTATATCCTTAAAAGGGTGTCTTCATTTTAGCATACATAATATACTAGTCTCAATAAATGTTGATAGCATCAAAAGAAGCATTATTGGAAATACAAATCTGAGTGACTACAAAGTAAGTGTATACATTTTTTTAGTGCCATGGAATAGTAATACAAACATGAATCATTCTGATAAATTTAAGCTCAACTATAATCAGATAGTAAATGATCAACCGAAAGCAAGCATAAGTCAGCAACTGAAAAAGCTGTTGCTCTTCTGCATAGTTTTACACTCCTGTATACATAGTACAAGGTGCTGCTTTTGTATTCAAAGGAATTTTTAACACGGAATACTGACAGTTAAAAATTACGCACAAAGTCTTATCAATTTTGAATATTACAGGCTCAATAATGAAAAATAATTGGCCAGAATGAAGTCCTCAAATGAGTTTAAATGCAATGTCATTTTTCCAAGAACGTTGTTTCAAGATTCAACAATGTGTGAGAACAGAAGAGACGAAAGTATTTATTAGTGTCACTTTCCACACAGTAGCTGCTTGATGTCAGCTAGGTAGTTCAATCACAAGCTTTCCTGTGGATTTTTTAAAATGTGAGTGGCAGAATAAATTGTTATAAGAATGATTATATTTGGCATCTGCAGGCTTTTCTTCTCCCATCAATATGGTCCTGAAATATTACAATGAATTAACAATTACAATTAAGAATTAACAATTGCATGAAATAAATACACCCTGATATCAAAGTTGGTCCAAACATACAGAGGCATTCACTACCAAAGAGAACTTTATACACATACAGCTGAGGAAAAGATACCAATGTGTTTAGCATACTCTAAAGATATGAGCCTATATCAGGCTAGGGGTATCATAAATCCCATATGCTCTCCTAAATAACATCTCAGTGAAAGTGCCTTACAAATGCTCCTGTTTGGCCTGTTACCAACTATTAAATGTGCATCTACATTCTGTGATTCTGTGGATAACTGATAAGCAATGGTGTCACATTGTGGTGTTGGAGACAAGTATGGAACAAATGGGAGGGAGAGGTATGGTTGATGGTCTCCCAAACCTAGCATAAGGTGGGAGACACCTCAACCACAGCCACCCACCCCCACCACAAAAGTAGTTGAAAACATTATGTTATTGTTATTGTTGTTGTTGTTGTTGTTGTGGTCTTCAGTCCAAAGACTGGTTTGATGCAGTTCTCTGTGCTACTCTATCCTGTGCAAGCCTCTTCATCTCTGTGTAACTACTGTAACCTACATCCTTCTGAATTTGCTTACTGCATCCATCTCCACATGGTTGAAGGCGCAGGCGGCCGAATTTTACGACGAAGGAATTTCCAAGCTCGTCCATCGCTATGATAAGTGCCTTAATTTAAATGGCAACTATGTAGAAAAGTAGTATTTAAGTGCAGCTTTCATCTGTATATAATTAAAAGAATTTCCAATAGTTTATTTATTTTTAATTCCAAAACGTAATGTACTTTGTGGATAGCCCTCGTATAGGGTCATTGGTCTCATTGGATTAAGGAAGGATGGAGAAGGAAGTGAACCATCCCAGCATTTGCCTGAACTGGTTTAGGAACATCACAGAAAGTCTAAATCAGGATGGCCAGACAGGGTATTGAACTGTCGTCATCCTGAAAGTGGGGCCAGTGTGCTAACCCCAGCGAGACTTCTCTCGGTCAAAAATGTGTGATCAGTTGGATGATTAGGGAATTGTCTGATGGTAACAGCATAAGTGAGCAACAGTTGGTACTGTCAGAAATAAAGAGGGACGATTCTTGCTTCAGCAAGAAGTCTGTCTAGGGGACTAGTCAGGAAGGTGCCAGTGGCCAGTCTTACCCCATGATGACTGACTGGATCTAACAGTTTCAAAATGTAAAAGGGTGCCAAAACACAAACCTGGCAACCATAGTCCAACTGTGGCAATAGCAGGGCCTGATAAATACAGAGAAGAGTAGTGCAATCAGCACCTGGAGAGGTGTGGGCAAGAAAGCAAAGACTGTTAGTCTTTAGTTGACAAATATCGTGCAGCCAAGTCAGTGTTGAGGCTAACTGACATATCTGTCAATGGACAAACGGGTTTTTGCCTAGCTTAAGAACTAGTATGATGATACTACCTAACCACTGTGAAGAGAAATGTGGTTAAAGATCCAGATCCTCAGTACATGGAGCAACTGAATAATATTCATTCAGATGTTGGATCATCTCATAATGAATTTAATCAAGGCCTGGGACCATACTGTGAGATGAGGAAAGTGCCTGAAGTAGCTCCAATGCAGTGAAATGTTCGTAGTGCTCCCTACATTCATTTTTACTGCATTTAATTAGATAGTGAACCTCAGAATTTAGTTGCCTGAAAGGGAGGATGGTGGATTTCCTGGAAAGAGGCAATACAATATACTCTCCAAGGTATTGCCAAACTGAATAGGCATTGCAGTTTCTTTGGTCCACCATGGCACATACAATGGTGGAGGCAACCTTCAGAAAGAGGAATAGCAGTTCCAGGAGCATGGGAGATTGTATCGAAGACATCTCCCACAACCTTGTTGAAGCAATCTGACAGACAGGCAACAAAGATGATAGCAAAAGCATACAACTGTCATTGGTTCTCTGAAGTGCCAAACATGGTTATGGGTCCATAGGGCTGTGACAAGTGATAGGACACTGAAAAATGGTCACTGTACAAAGCTCACTGGGTACAGGCCATTCTAGCGAAGCCATGAGCTTAGGGGAAAGAGATCATAAGGTCAGCAGCTGAATAGGTGCTATGGGAAGCAACAAAGTGGCTAGGAGTATTGTCATTGAGGGGAGACAGACCAAGATTGGAAAGAAGTTAGCTAATCAGAAGGCCTACCAGAAGAAATGGAACTTCCCCAGGGCATGATGGTGTGCACTGTAATTGTAAAGTAAGAGGAAAGGGCGGGACTGATTGATTAACTGAGAGAGTATGGGACCAAACGGAGAAGTCATCAGTCTCGCGATCCCCCCTTTGGAATCGCGGGACTGATGACTTCACCGTTTGGTGCCATACTCTCTCAGTTAATCAATCAATCCCGCCCTTTCCTCTTACTTTACAATTACAGTGCACATTAGAAAGAGAGTCCGCTAGAAATGAAAAGATTCTATCAGAGGAGTAAAATTATAAAAGAATGAACATTAAACACACACAGTATAAGCATAAAAGGTGAGACCAAACCTAAAAACTAGAAAAAGGGAAAGAGGGGGGGGGGGGGGGGGTGGAGGCAGTCATGGGATCACAAACCATGAAGACTGCAAAAGGAGTCCCAAGCACAACCAACCTGCCCCTGCTCCAAGACAAAAGGAGAACCTCATATCTGGAAATAAAAACCACTTTCATAGAATAATGTGAGGACTAGGTCAATCATCTGTGATTCATCCGCTAACATTAAATTTAAGGAAGCAAGGAGACTATACTTAGCATGAACGGTCGAAAGAAGGGACATGCCACAAATATGCGAGATTTCGCCAGTCTGGCGTCACAACCACTTTGGGGGGTTGGGTCATTATGTAGGAGGAAACTATGGGTGAGCCGGGTATGGACAATAAGTAAACAACATAAAACAGTGGACTCCTGAGAGGGGGCAGAAAGAAGTGCCCCAAACTGCAGTAGACTCCTTGATTGTGCGGAGTTTATTACTATGAGCAGTAGCGCTCCAGATGGCATTCCACTGTTGGGCAAAGAGAGATTTGACATAGATCCACATATCCGCAGTTGCAATCGTGAAAGGAAAAGGGGGTAAGTATCTGCTTCTCTAGCCAAACAGTCAGCCACTTCATTCCCTGGGATTCCCCCATGACTTGGGACCCAGACAAAGATGACTTAACAGGCAGCATGCTCAAGGGCAGAGAGAAAGTCATGGATGGCGGAGACCAAGGGGTGATGAGAGTAGCATCGATCAATAGCCTGAAGGCTGCTCATGGAGTCTGAACAAATTAAAACACTATGGAGGGAGGCCTGAGAAACAAAAAAGGAGGACCCTGTAAATGGCTAGAAGCTCTGCTGTAAATACACAACATGATCCTGGCAACAAATAGTGCTCAAAGCTGGTAAGAGACGTGAAAGCATATCCCACCTTATCAGTAGTCTTAGAACCATCAGAGTAAAAGATGGTGGCACCCTGGAACTCTGCAAGGATGGCACATACAAGATGCCAGTAAACCATAGGATCAACATAGATCTTAGGACCCTGGAAGAGAGTGCAGATGGAGATCCTGACAGAGGGTAGTGAGATGCATGCCAACTGGCAATCCCACCCTTGGGCAGGTGTTATGAGGGAGACATTCCTCATTGGTGAAGACTGCAGTGTATAGAGGATGGTCAAGGAAGTGGTGAATGGCAACTGTGTAAGAAACAAGGAGTTGGCTCTGTTGGATGTGTATGGGGGGAGGGGAAATCCACGCTTATGTGAGGAGACTATCAACAGGACTAGTGCACAGGGCACCAATAGCCAGATGCACCCCACAGTGATGGACAGGGTCAAGGAGTTTCAAAGTGGAAGGAGCTGCTGAACCATAAACCTGACTACCATAATAGATAATAGAGTTTGGACAAAACCAGAGCATGGTGGAGAAGGAGGAGGAGGAGGAGGAGGAGGAGGAGGAGGAGGAGAAGAAGAAGAAGAAGGAGGAGAGTGGAATGGTCTGCACCCCAAGATATGTGGGCCAGGAGGTGGAGAGCAGTAAGCTTCCGTATGCATGTAGTTTTTAGGTTGTGAATGTGGGGCAGCCATGTCAGCTTGTTATCAAAAATAAGGCCCAAGAAACGGGACTGTGTTACAAAATCAAGGAGCTGGTTGCCTAAGTAAAGTTCTGGATCAGGGTGTACTGTGGGTTGACAACAAAAATGCATAACATGCGTTCTGGAGGAGGAAAACTGGAAGCCGTGGGTGGTGGCCCACACAGAGGCCCATCGGATGGTGCCTTGGATCTGGCACTCAGCAGACGTCATCAAGTGGGAGCTGCACCAGGTGCAAAAATTGTCAACGTACAACGCCAGGGTAACTAGAGGCCCAACAGAGGTCACAAACCCATTAATGGCAGTGAGGAAGAGAGTAACATTTAGCACAGAACCCTGTGGTGAAGTGCCAACTTGATCTCGGAAGAACCAGTAAGATAAAAACTCGCGGATAAAAATCTGAAGAGGACCATGGAAGCCCCAGTCATGGAGGGTAACTAAAATGTAATGGCACCAAGCCATGTCATACACCTTATGTAGGTAAAAGAACAGTGGGACAAGGTGCCAGCAGTGAGTAAAAGCCTGTCAGATGGCTGATTCCAATGAGAGTAAATCGTCAGGTGAGAGAGTGGGGTGGGGCTGGGGTAAGGACGAGGGGGGAAGGGGGGGCATGGTAAGAGGAGGAGGAGGAGGAGGAGGAAAGGAAGTAACAGAGGCCAAAGTTGAAGATAGTGACCCCGGATGGAGTCTCTCATACTTTTGGCGAGCCTCAGTGTAAGACAGGTGATCCAGTGGCTTATATTCTTGTATCTTCTTTTCTCTCTTGTAAGCCGAGCAATATGGTGAGTGAGGGGAGTGGTAGTCAGCACAATTACCACACACATGCAGCGGAACAAGGGCTTCCCTCATGGACAGGGTGGTCACAGTCATCACACAAGGGGTCTGCCGTACAGCGGAAAGACAAATGCCCAAAACGCAACCCCCAAAAGCACCACATAGGTGGAGGGATGTACAGCTTCATGTCACATCTGTAACACATAACCTTGACCTTCTCTGGGAGGGTATCCAACTTGAAAGCCAGGATGAAGGCGCCAGTATTGGTGCAGTTATCTTTGCAACCCTTCTGCACACGTCGGACAAAATGAACACCACGCCACTCTAGATTAGCCTGGACTTCCTCATCAGTTTGCAGGGCAAGATCCCTATAAAAAAATGACTCCCTGGGTCATATTCAGAGATTGGTGAGGAGTGATAGACACTGGGACATTGCCAAGATGATCACAGGCACAAAGAGCTGCAGATTGGGTGGCAGAAGTAGTTTTGATCAACACGGAACCCAATCACATCTTACTAATCGACTCCACTTCACCAAACTTGTCCTCTATATTTTCCACAAAAAACAACGGCTTTGTGGTGGTGAATTTGTCCCTACTATCTGTCCCAGTACAGATGAGGTAACGGGGAAAAGGTTTCAGCTCCATGGGAGGCTGGCCCTCCTCCCATGGTGTAGCCAGGGAGGGGAAAGTTGCCAGGTCATGTGAGACAGCATTTAAGAATCCTTCACCATTTGAAGAGATGGCTGTGTGAGAACAGCCAGATTTTTGCAGCTTGCACCAAGCATCCGCAATGATATCACCCACTGCAACCAGGGGCTCTCCCCATGGGCGTCACCCAGTCACAGCAAGGGCCATCTGGCACAGTGGCCGTTGCCAAGAGTTCCAATGCTCCAAGAAGACAAGCAACTACTCCTTGGCATACACGGGGAGGGAACAACTGAGGTCTCAGCAGTGTCAACCCTGTGTTGTCAGGGGGCTCAACCATATGGGTACATAACAGCCCCACCACAAGGACTGGCTACACGTGCTGGTGACCTAGCAGTGTGGAAGGGGGCTAGACTGGGAAAGGGAGAGGGGAACTGAGAAGGGAGAGGAATCCACACCGTAAATACTAGGGAGGGAGTTCTTCCCCATATGGCTCACAATAAAAACAGGAAATTTTGAAGTGGAGGTAAAACCTCAAGTGGGGACTAAAACGTCAAAAGGGTGAAAGAACGGGCAAAAGGAACAAATTGCAACCAATACAGGAAACCAGGAGAATAGCCAGGTCAACATAAAGCAGAACACCAAGAGAGGGGAAGGAGGTGGCAACAGGGAAGGAGCAGGGATAGGGAGGGAGGGGGCAGGGAGAAGGAAAAGCAGCAAGGGAATGAAAAATGAGCTGCAATAACTCGGGGCCTCATGTGCACCACACACGAACTCATGAAAGAACCATGAGCCCCCTGGAGAGGAAAGATGGGAGGGGGAGGGGAGTTGTTGGATTAAGTTGGTCATCTCAAGGTAAATAATAGCCTGCCTTGGAGGTGGTGGTGATTGCTGAGGTCATTCTCACATGCACTGCAATTGCTTCCACTGTAGTACAAACAGAAATTCACACATTGATGGCATGATAACAATGCAGCATTGGGAAATAGTCATCAGTGAAGCATGTTTGTTATAGAGCAACACGAACTGTAGAAGATGAGTAAATGAGATAATGTAGTTCTGGCAGGTGACAGTAATATCCATTACAGTTTGATCAGATCATCATGTGCTGGGTGTCCTGATTAGGCTAGAAGGGCCAGAAAGATCAGTTATGCCCCAGAATCACTACCTGTCATCAGTGGGGATGGAATCATATTGATTAACATTTGTTCCATATCCAAATGAGTGGAGTGATCTGATGCCTCTGGAGTCACTGGAATGGCCTTCTCCTGGTATTTCCCTTCTGCTTCACAACCTTTGGTCACTGACATTCTTGTGAGGACTTATCAAAAATGGTTCAAATGGCTCTGAGCACTATGGGACTTAACTTCTGTGGTCATCAGTCCCATAGAACTTAGAACTACTTAAACCTAACTAACCTAAGGACATCCCACACACCCATGCCCGAGGCAGGATTCGAACCTGCGACCATAGCCGTTGCGCGGTTCCAGACCGTAGTGCCTATAACCGCTCGGCCACACCGGCCGACGAGGACTTATCCACAGCAGTTGTGGATAAGGATGAAGGGCAGACAACTCTGGCACCCCCAGGATGTGGCAACTCCAGGCAATAGTTGGTGCCAAACCTCTGACCTTGGGGTTTCAGGGGAAAGGGGTCCCAAGAGGGAGCCCTGCTAGAGGAGGGAGCTGCTTCTCTGGATGGGAGCAGGATGTGGTTCCCAAAGATGGGGCCATGGAAACCATGAGAGAAGGGCAGAGGCAGGATGTAAGTGTTTATTTTTTTTAAGCATCAATATATGACAGGTGCTAAATTTTTTATATTTTTGTACTTTTTTTTTTCTTTTTTAAGTCTGGGCAAGTCAGTAAATGCGGAGGATAGTGTTTTTTTTTTTTTTTTTTTTTTTTTTTTTGTGCAAGTGAGACACAAAGAATAAACCACCATTTGACTGTAAATTACTATATTTTTCTTCTGTACTACCTATATTTCACATTTTACATAGTTATTGAGTACAATGCTAAAAGCTCTTACACCATTAAGACATCATATCTAGTTATATCTGGTTTTTCACCATATATAATGTGTTAATCGTCGAAGAACTTTTAGCATTGTACTTGATAATGGCATAAAATCTGAAATATAGATAGTACAGAAGAAAAATACAGTAATACACAGTCAAATGGCGGTATATTCTTTTAAAAAATACTGCATGACTGTGACTCAGCACAATCAAAAACCTTCTACAAAGGTGGTTGTTTAAAAGGCTCTTCATGGAATGGCCATCTACAGTTGCTACATTTTATGACATGTGGCATGATGACATATGACCAAAGCATACGCATTGGAAGGACCTCGTGGGTGATAGGACATAATGTTTCATTTCACACCTGTACACCATGATTAACTTCCTCTGGGAGGAGATTTGCTTCAAATACTAAGATGAAAGCAGCTGTATCTGTTCGGTTATTCTTTGGACCTTTTTGTACATGCAAAAAAATGGAAACCGTGCCATTTGAGATTAACCTATAGCTTCATGACTATCTACAGTGTAAGGTTTCCTTGGACCGGATTAGAGATTTACATGGGGCAATAGAGAGTAGTCAGGAGTACTGATTGCCATGCAGTGGACCTGGGTTAAATTCCCAGTACTTCTGGGATTTTTCCTTGGTAGGAACACTGGAACAGGGTTCACTCAGCCTCATGATGCCAACTGAGGAGCTACTTGACCTAGAAGTAGTGGTTCCAGGTTATGAAAACTGACAGTTGGGTCAGCCATGTGGTGATCTGACACCCTCCATTGCACATCCAATAGTCCCATTGACTGAGGATGACACAGCGGTAAGTCAGTACTGACGAGCCTGCCAGGGCTCAAGGACAGAGTTCAGCTTAGTGAACAGTCATTGGTAAGCTACCCAGTCGTCCACATGTTTAAAGAGCTTGAGATTGTGCAGCAGAGGTGGCCTTAAAAGTGATCCATTGTGCATTTCTCACAGGGAGTCAACTACAAATTTATCATCAATTTGTTCTACACAAAAATAATGGTGTTTTCACTGTAGAAGTATTCCCATTTACTCTAGTACATACCAGGTACTGAATAAATTTTTTTGCTCCCAGCTGTCTGGCCCATTAGGTAGACAATGTGGGGAATTGTTTTTGTGTTTTATTCATCTCATGATGTACATTTGCAATCCATTTGGTTTGCATATAGGAGACATGTCAAAAATCTACAAAACAGTTACAATGATTTTTACATTAAAAAATAATAGCACTATAATAAATAATAACACTATAAGGATATTTCTTAGAACGTGTAACACATTGTCCAGCTCAAAAATTTCCAGTTTGTCATGCATGGATTCATCCCCTGAGTACTAACACTTCCATGTCAGTACCTGATATAGCTTTCTTTTAAGTGAGTCTAAATTCATCTGCATTAACTTGTTCCCTTTTAATTTATTACAAATTTTCATTCCCATGTATTGAGGTCCCTGGACATACAGTCTGATGTGGTGGGTGGGGAGCATAAAATTTTCTGTTCCTAGTGTCACGTGAATGGACAAAATGGTTTCTCTCAAATAATTCATGTCTGGTGTACAGAAATATAATAATCTCATAAATGTATAAGGATGGCAGAGTTAATATTTTAAGTTTTCTAAATACTGGTCAGCATGGTTCTTTGTGATTTGCACTGCACATATCTTGTATGATTTTTTCTGTCCTTTTAGTATCTGCACTATCTGTCGAGTTACACCAAAAAACAATACTATACCTAATAATGGATTCAAAGTAGCTTGTATATGCTACTTTTTGTGTGTCCACGTCAGTTGCAGTTGATAATATTTGCATTGCAAATGCAAAGCTGCTCAGTTTGTTTGCCAGGTATTCAACGTGTGCCAGCCAGCTCAAATTTTTATCTACATTTAAACCCAAGAATTTGACTGAGTCAACTTTTTCTATAGGTTTGTTGTTGTGTACAATCTTAGTCTGCTCATATTTGGACTGTTTGGTTTTGAACTGCATCATGCGAGTCTTAGATACGTTTAGATTCCACCCATTTAGCTGAAACCAAGTTTCTAAAGCACTGAGGGTACTGATCACAGATTTGGGAATTTTTTTCTGAATCCTGATCTTCAACTAAGACTGAAGTATCAACTGCAAACAGAACTGATGGGGAGCTGATATTTAATGGTAAGTGATTAACATAAAAGAGAAATAGGACTGAGCATAATATGGAGCCTTGTGGACCAACCTGAAATTTTTTTTTTTCTTATCCTTGGTTTTTTTTTTTTTTTCCAGTCAGAAAAATAATATATGCCATTTGAAGAAAAGATAACTCTTTACTTTCAGTTGGATGAGTAGGATTTAGGATTTAAGCCATTGTAGGGCACTGCCACTAATGCCATATTTTTCAAGTTTGTAAACAAGCAATGTATTGTGTACAGAATCAAACACCTTTGTGAGGTCACAGAAAATTCTTGCCATCTTATTTCTCTTGTCTAATGATGTACTTATTTTCTCAATGAATCTGTTTACTCCGCCTATAGCGTTTTCCCCCTGCTGAAAACCAAACTGATTGTTTAGAATAACAGAATATTTTGCAATGAAGTTTTGGATTTGTGCAACAGAAAGTTTTTCAAATAGAATATTTTAGATAGGACTGGGAGAATTGAGATAGGATGATAATTTCCCATGATCTCTCTTGATCCCTTCTTGAAGAGTGGTTTGACTTCAGCATATTTTAGTTCCTCTGGGAAACAGCCCTCTTCAAAACATTGATTCATTATTTGAGCTAGTGGGTTTGCAATTTTATTGTGTACCACTTTAATAACTTTGGTGGGTATTCCATCCCAACCTGCAGATTTTTTGTTTCTCAATGTTAGAATAGCATTTTCTACATCCTCCACAGAAACTTTTAAGAATTTTGTAAAGTTTTCAGAGTTTTCACCTAGGACAAATGGATTTACTTTGTTGTGGCAATCTATTACATCTACATCAGACTTTGCTACATTTATAAAGAATTTATTACAGTACTCTGCTATTTGAGTTGCATTTACAATAGTATTTACTTCAATGTCAGTTTTTGAAATTGCTTCGTTACAGGCTTTAACACCTAACTCAGATTTAATGACTGATCACACAGTCTTTGTCTTATTTTTATGGTTTAAAATTAGCCTGTTATCTGCCAGTTGTTTTGCTGCCCCGACAACTCTTTTAAATATGGTTTTATAGAGTCTAACATATTTAATGAGATCTTCTCTGTGCAGTTGCCTTTTCTTTACACTGAAAATTTTTATGCCCTGGGTAATCCACTTTATTTTTTTTATTTTATTGCTGCACAGTCTAGGTGGAAATGTTTCATTAGATACAGCAAGATGACTATTTAGGAATTTCTCAAGGTTTTCATCACTTGAGTTACAATGATCAAAAGGCCATGTTTTCTCTTTTAGCTTCTCACTAAATGTTAGCAAGTTTTCTTTGCTAAAGTTCCTGCTCGTATGGGTTCTCACACATGAAAAGTTCCTGTGTCTGTCTTTGGCAGCTCAATGAACAATGCACAACGATCTGAAGTACCTGGATCTGGACAAAATTTATACACATCTTCATATACATAATTAGTTAGAACATTGTCAATACATGTTGCTGATTTCCCATTGTCTCTGGTAGATTCAAGGAAATTTAACTTGAAACTGTATTTTTTTTGCTAAGTCATTGAATCGAAGTGTGGCTACCATCACACATGATATCAATATTAAAATCAGCAGCTATTACAATTATTTTATTTTTTTCCTCTACAAAAGTCTTCTAGCATAATTTGAAGCTTAGATAAGAATAGTTCTGTTGTTGATGCCCCTGGAATTCTGTATATTGAGATTATTATGACATTTGTCAGTGAGTCCACTAATTCTACAAAACAGCCCTCAAACACACATTCTTCATTTAAATAATTAAAACAGTTTCTCATCTCATAAAGTTTATATCACTATGTAGAAGTATACATGAGCCTCCACGTGACTTGTTTCTTCTGCAAAAGTTACTTGCTTATCTGAAGTTTCCTATATTGTTTAGAATTTTGATTGTGTCCTCTGTAAACCTGTGCTCATTTAAACAAGCAACTCTTAGATTTGCACATTCTGACAGAATGATTTCCAATTCATCTATTTTGGAGCTTTTGTTGTTAGAAGCATCAGTGTTTAAACCATTTATATTCCAGTGGATACCATACCTACTTTCACTATTATTTATAGGCTTTAGCACATTTCTCACCAGCAGAACTGGAACTGTCTGCACTGAAATTCCTAGACTTCTCTGATGAGACAACCAGATCAGAACAGCCATTATGAAAATTTAATTTTCTATGTCTGATGTGCAAAATGTCTGCGTGACGCCATCTACTCCAGTCTAGGGCTCTCCCTATGGACAAAACTCATCCACAGCAGAGACCAACTGGCACAATGACTACTGCCGGCAGTTCTGATGCCCCATGAAGTTGGGAATCTAGTCCTTGGCATGCATTGAAAGTTAGTATCGGAAGTGTGATCCCTGTGTTGTCAGAGGGCTCCACTGAAATGGTATGTAATGACCCCACCATGTCAGATTGGCTACCACATTGGCTTTTAAGCACATGTATGAGTCTAAGCAGTTATTGTCCACAGATTATCTTTAACAAAGTATGTAGTGGATGCTACTGACAGTGTTGTTCTCCAGTTATTCCACATTACAGAAAAAAATTAAAAATGAAGATGAAACCTAGAAGGGAACTAAAATTGGTGTAATATAATTAAATGAAGATTTCAAGGAAATGAAGCAGAACCTAGGCAACAGCCAGGTCAACATCAAAGGTTGCCTCCATGAGAAAGTAAGATGAGTATAGTTGGAGTTGGGAGACTGCAGCACGAGAAAGCAAGGAGATACTACAATAGATTGGGGGGCCGTGCTCACCATGCATGTACCAATGAAAGAGTTATGAGCCTCCTGGGGGTTGGGGTGGGTGGGGAGGTGGGGGAAGGGGACAGCAAGTGGCATGGACAGAGTGGCAGCATAAAAAGTAAAAGAGAGGAAGGAAACAAAGGGGTGCAAATGAAGGAGATAAACCATAGAAAAGAGGTATTAAGTGCTGATGATCCCAAGTAAGTAATCTCATCTGCAAGCTGTATGTCAATATTACAGATCTACAAAATTTAACTGATCAAATAACTTTCAAATTTAAATAAATAAATCAAAGTAGAAACAAAGTAAAATAAAGTTGGTGAAACTTTGGTATTTATGAATGACATATGTTTAATGTGCTACTGGTTTACCTGCTGCTCCAAACTGATTAGATTTTATTCTCTCATTTAATTTGTCAAGCTCAGCTTTTAATCTAAGATTTTCTTTATTAATTCTTTCTACTTCTTCTGCTTTTTCTTTTTCAAAATGTTCCTTTTCATTAATTATAGTCATTTTTTCTTTCCTTTCATTTTCAAGCAAGCTTTTCAGAGTTTTTAAGTCTTCATCCTTTCTCTGCAACAAGGCAACCATCATATTTTTCTCTGTCTCCACAACTCTCAAGGCATCAAACTTTCGTTTCACTTTGAGTAATTCTATCTGTGCCATCCTTAAAGCATTGTTCTCTCTAACCTGCAAACAAATTGTAAACAAGCAATTTTCAATAACAAATTGGTATCATCTGCATTACTGGCCAGCAATATGACCTCACATTCAGGAACATGCATAATATCATGAATGTGAAAAGAAATCCTACCTTCAGATGCCATTTTAACTGAGTTATAAATAAATTAAATTCAAGCTATAATACAGAAACAGTCATAACATATTGCAAAACCAGGTAAAGAATCACAACAAAGAGCAGCTAGTTGTTGATACAGGATTTCACTGAGAGAAGCTCTGTGACAATGCTGTATCCTGCTACCAGTGCATGTGACACATATAATAGAGGGAAACATTCCACGTGGGAAAATTTTATATAAGAAACAAAGATGCTGTGATTTACCAAATGAGAAAGCGCTGGTAGATAGACACAATAAAAAATACACGAACACTCACACAAATTTCAAGCTTTCGCAACCCAAGGTTGCTTCATCAGGAAAGACGGAAGGAGAGGGAAAAACGAAAGGATGTAGGTTCTAAGGGAGAGGGTAAGGAGTCATTCCAATCCCAGGAATAAAAAAACTTACCTTAGGGGGAAAAAAAGGACAGGTATACACTCACCTTAAAACCCACATCCTTTCGTCTTTCCCACTCCTTCCGTCTTTCCTGATGAAGCAACCTTGGGTTGCAAAAGCTTGAAATTTGTGTGTGTGTGTGTGTGTGTGTGTGTGTGTGTGTGAGTGTGTGTGTGTGTGTGTGTGTGTGTGTGTGTGTTTTTTTTATTGTGTCTATCTACCACCGACTGGTGACTGCCCCTGGGAGGCGTTATGCATGGAGCAGAGCTGACTCTCTCTGTTTATCCAGTTGTACATTTTACACTCATTGTTCTGTGTCTCGTATTGTGTGGATTCGTGAGAGGCCTATTTCTCATACTGTTCAGAGGTTTATGAATAAAACATTTATTTGTGTTACTTTGATAAGTTTCATGTATTATTAGGTAATGTCAGGCATCGAATCATTCCCTAAACTACATGCCTACAAATGACATCTATCAGAAATCAAAATAAAAGCTTTTTCAAAAGAACTAGAAAAACAAAGATGGGATGAAGTGTATAAGGAAACCAATGTGGATATGAAATTCTCTAAATTCTCCACATTGTATAAATTTAACTTTGAAAAGGAATTTCCAAAAGTATGCATGTCTGTATCAACATCTCACAAAAACAGATGGATAACAGCAAGTATTAAGAAAGAAGTGCTCCCAAACACTTAAACACCTCAGTTCCATGGAAAAGATTCGCAATGATCCAGAATTCATAAATTTCTATCATAGATACAAAAAGATCTATAAGAATGGGCTGATTGCTGCAGAAAAGTCATTTAATGATAAAATAATATATAATGCAGAGAATAAAAGCAAAGCAGTCTGGGATGTTATAAAAATAGGAATACAGAATAACATACTGCTAAGGGAGAGGGATAAAGTAATAAATGATTGACAGCACTTAGCAAACTATGTAAACTAGCATATTTGAAGTGTTGCAGAGACAAAAATTCCCCCAAATAAACATAACACCTGTAAATAATGTTGCACTAAACATGGCGATGTTACTTCCAACCACAGAGAATGAAGTCAGTAAAACAATTCAGAAACAAAAAAATAAAAGGTCAGTAGGTTTAGATGAAGTAGCAATGTGTGTACTGAAACAATGGATAGGGATTATACAAGGCCCCTTAACAAATATAATGAATGAATCCTTCACATCAGGGGCATTTCCAGAGCAGTTAAAACAGGCAAGAGTTGTACCTTTGCTTAAGAAAGGTAATGCTGAAGACATAGAAAATCACCAGCCCATTTCCCTGCTGTCGGCATTCTCAAAAATAATAGAAGCAATTATGAAAGACAGATTAATGAATTACCTGAATAAATACAATCTTTTCAGTTTGGTTTACGAAGTGGCAAAAATACGGAGTCAGCCACATTAGAATTCACAAAAGTTGTACTTGAAGCCCTTGATAAAGATGAGTGTGCCAGAGGCATATTTTTGGATCTTTCTAAGGTGTCTGATACTGTCGACCACAAGATTCTATTAAATTAATTAGAAGCATCAGGAATAAGTGGAGTAGCTAATGACTGGCTTCGATCATACCCAACAGATACAGTAAAAAGAGTAGAGATAACACATACTTCAAATAGATCTAAACATTTAGTAAAACACTTATCAGAACCAAAATACATTAATATAGGGGTTCCGCAAGGTAGCATATTAGGACCAATATTGTTCCTGATATACATCAATGACTTTTCCAGTAGTGTTACTCATGGTGAAGAAATCCTCTTCCCTGATTTTTTTTTTTAATTTTTTGTAGGGTTTTAGGGCGCTCAACTACTGAGGTCATTAGTGCCGAGTCAAAAATGTAAGTGCACACATAATTCGGTACAACTCAAGGGGGGGGGGGGGGGGGGACACAAGAAAGTTCTTACAAAGACACAGATAAAATAATTAAAAGAGTTAGATGTCTTTGGATAAGTCCATCAAAGTAATAAAACAAAGAACATGAGCAGCTGCTCGAGCGTCATCAGCTAAAATTTTCTGTAGGGTAGAGGGCAGAGACAGGACAACACCAGACTGAGTAAAATGGGGACACAACAATAAAACATGGTGCACTGTCAATGCATTACCACAAGGGCACTGCAAGGCTGGGTCACCAGATAGCAGGCAGCGGTGGCTAAACCGGCAATGCCCAATCTGCAACCTGGCCAAAATGACTTCCTCTCGCCGAGATGGTCGGGAGGAGGTTGTCCAAGCTGTTGGGAACGGTTTTATGGCCCAGAGCTTATTTTTTTGAAGTGACTACCAAGTATCCCACCATAATGACACAAACCTCTTACTAACAACCCCACTAATGTCAGATGATTGGACACAAAGGGAGGATGGCCGAGGCAGGAGGACTGCAGCCTTGGCCACAGCATCAGCAGCCTCATTCCCAGGCACTCTTACATGGCTTGGAGCCCACATAAAGCTAACTGGAGAGCCATCATCAGCAAAAGAATGGAGGGATTTCTCGATCCATTGCACCAAGGGATGGACCGGATATGGAGCTGCATGGCTCTGACGAGCATTGAGTGAATCAGAGCAGAGTACATATGGAGAATAGCGGCAGTGGCGGACATACTGAACGGCCTGAGAGAGAGCAAAAAGCTTAGCCGTGAAGCTGGAACACTGGTCGAAGAGCCGGTATGTAAAGGTGATGTCCCCAACGACAAAGGCACAGCCGACACCATCATCAGTTTTGGAGCCATCAGTGTAAATAAAAGTGTTACTGGTGAGTCACGCACGAAGTTTGACAAACCGCGAGCAATACACGGCATCCAGAGTACCCTCCCTCGGGAGTGAGCTGAGGTCAAAATGAATGTGAACCAGAGCCTGGAGCCAAGGTGGTGTCAGGCTCTCACCCTCTCTGAAGGTGGTAGGGAGGGCAAAATTCAATTGTCGAAGCAGGCGACAAAAGCGGACTCCAGGGGGCAGCAGGGCAGACACATGCAACCCACACTGACGGTCGAGAGAATCGTCGAAGAAGGACTGATAAGAGGGGTGGTCGGGCATTGACAACAGCTGGCAGGCATACCGACAAAGCAGTATGTTGTGCTGGTAGGTCAATGGTAATTCGGCAGCTTCAGCATAAAGACTCTCGACGGGACTGGTATAGAGAGCTCCGGTTGCAAGACGTAACCCCCAATGACGGATGGATTTGAGATGGCGTAAGAGGTATGGCCGAGCAGACGATTAGATGAGGCTCCCATAATCCAGCTTTGATCGGACTATGGAGCGATATAAGCGAAGCAGGACAGTGTGAACCACTCCCCAAGATGAACCACTAAGAACACGTAGGACATTCAGAGAACGTGTACAATAGGCAGCCAAATAAGAGACATGTGGAGACCAACAAAGTTTCCTGTCTAGTGTGAGCCCTAAAACCTTTGTTGACTCCATGAAGGGGAGAACAACAGGACTGAGATGTAAGGATGGTGGAAGGAATGCTTTATATCACCAAAAGTTGATGCAAACCGTCTTCTCTTCAGAGAACCGGAAGCCATTAGCTGCACTCCATGAATATAGGCTGTCAAGACAACGCTGAAGGCAGCGCTCCAGGAGGCATGTTCTCTGGGCACTGCAGTAGATCGCGAAGTCATCGATGAATAGAGAGCCAGAGATGTTAGGTGGAATGCAATCCATAACGGGAATGATCGCTATGGCAAAAAGGGCTACGCTCAAAACAGAGCCCTGAGGCACTCCGTTCTCCTGGAGGAAGACGGACAATACGGAACCCACACGTAGCCTAAACATTCGATCTGTTAAAAATGAATCAATAAAAACGGGCAGGTGACCACGTAGGCCCCACCTGTACATAGTGCGGAGGATACCGCCTCTCCAACAGGTATCATAAGCCTTCTCCAAATGGAAGAACACAGCTACCGTTTGGCGCTTTCGGAAAAAGTTGTTCATGATGAACGTCGACAAGGTGACAAGGTGGTCAACAGCGGAGCGGCGTTAGCCAAAGCTGCATTGAACATTAGTAAGTAGTTGTCGAGATTCAAGAATCCAAACCAACTGAGCATTAACCATGCGCTCCATCACCTTACTGACACAGCTTGTAAGAGAAATAGGGCAGTAACTAGAAGGAAGGTGTCTATCCTTCCCGGGTTTGGGTATGGGAACGACGGCCTCACGCCAATGCGTGGGGACCTGACCTTTGGTCCAGATGCGGTTATAGGTACGAAGAAGAAAGCATTTGCCTACCTGAGAAAGGTGTGTCGGCAACTGAACGTGAATGGCATCTAGCCCTGGAGCAGAGGACCGGGACAGTGCAAGAGCACGTTCGAGTTACCGCATGGTAAAGGGGGTACTATAATCTTCCAGATGCAGCGAGTGGAAGGAAGGTCGCCGAGCCTCTTCTGCCTCTTTTCTGGGAAGGAAGGCAGGGTGGTAATGGGCGGAGCTTGAAACCTCCGCAAAAAAACTGCCGAAGGCGTTGGAGACATCCACAGGTTCTACAAGTACCTCATTACCTGAAGTCAGGCCAGGTATCGAGGAGTGGGCCTTAATGCCCCACAGCCGGCGCAAGCCACTCCAGACGTCAGAAGAGGGAGTGAAACTGTTAAAGGAGCTTGTGAAAGAGGCCCAACAGGCTTTTTTGCCGTCTTTGATGACTCGACGACATTGCACTCAGAGTCGTTTGTAATTAATACAATTCGCCAGTGTAGGATGGCGGCAAAAAGTGTGTAAAGCAGGTCGTCGAGCACAGATAGCATCTCTGCAAGCCTCATTCCACCAGGGGACTGAAACGTGATGTGAAGAAGAGGTAGTACGAGGAATGGAACGTTTGGCAGCATTGATGATAACAGCCGTGAGGTATTCGACCTGACTGGCACAGCTGAGAAAATCTTGGTCTGGAAAGGTCGCCAGGAAGGAGTAAAGCTTTTGGTATGTTCCAGCTCGAGAGAAGTGGGGATGGGGTGTGGTGCAGGAGACGAACAACACAGGGGAAATGGTCGCTCGAATAGTTGTCAGAAAGGACATACCATTCGAACCAATGGGCAAGATTGGTAGAACAGATCGAGAGGTCCAAGTGGGAGTAGGTATGAGTAGAGTCTGAGAGGAAAGTTGGGGCGCCAGTATTGAGGCAGACAAGATTGAGATGGTTGAAAACATCCACCAAGAGGGAGCCTCTCTGACCGAATGCAGGAGAACCCCAAAGGGGATGATGGGCATTGAAGTCACCAAACGATAAAAACGGCGGAGGAAGCTGAGCAAACAGGTGCATCATGTCAGCCCGACTAACTGCGGATGCCGATGGAGTGTAGACAGTACAAACAGAAAAAGTAAAGGCACAAAGAGTAATACGGACATCTATTGCTTGGAGTGGGGTGGTCAATGGGATGGGATGGTAATAGACATCGTCCCAAACGAGCAACATGACCCCACCATGAGCTGGAATACCGGCCACAGGGGATGGTTCAGATCGCTCGGAGGTATAGTGGGTAAAAGCAATACGGTCAGTTGGGCGTAACTTCATTTCCTGGAGACCAATGACGAGTGGACAGTGCAGGCGGAGGAGCAGTTTTAATTCCTCCCAATTAGATCGAATACCTCTTACGTTCCAATGTAACAGAGCCACCGCGAGTCAGAGAAAGGGAGAACGAAACGGGGGAGAGCCGGTCACCTCGATGGCCGCGGAGGTCCAGGTTTCGAGGGAATATCACTACAACCGTCAGGAGGCGGATCCTGTTCCATCGAGTCGTCGCCAGCTGCAGCCACATTATTGGGTTGCACAGGACGGGCAGCAGTGTCTGCTGGCAACAGGCCTGCTAAGTGCCTGGCAGCCGAGCGTCCCGGCGAAACTGAAGATGGCCGGGAGCAGCGACTGTCAGATGGAGCATCAGACGAAATGTGCCGGGGTAGAGAGGGGGATAAAGACTTCTTCTTGGAGGCCTTCTTGGAAGACTGATGAGTCACAGGGATGGTGAGCTGTGGGGGCTGGATCCGAAGAAAGCCCACACGCTTGGGGTCCTTTTTTGAATGCCGGACCTTGGAAGCTGGGGTCCATAATGTTTCCCCGATGGACGCCTGAGAAGAGGATCACTTCTCAGGACGACGACGACGATGACGAGGATGAGGAGGAGGATGAGGATGAGGATGAGGATGAGGATGAGGATGAGGATGAGGATGAGGATGAGGAGGAAGAGTGGCCCCTGGGGCAGAGGGGGCAGGGGCCACGAGGGAGGAGGATTTGGGAGGGAGGGATGTGGGAGGCGGAGGCATAGACCCCGGATGGGGTGAGGAGGTGGAGGGGGGACAGGATAGGGGTGAGGATACTGCAGAAGGAGTGGACACGACTGAAGCAAACGACGTTGTCAACATCACGGGATGGAGGCGGTCATATTTCTTCCTGGCCTCAGAGTAAGACAGACGGTCCAAGGTTTTCAATTCTTGTATGTTCTTCTCCTTCTGATAGGCGGGGCAGTTGAAAGATCTAAGCGAATGGAGGCCAGGACAATTGACGCACTGAGGTGCTGGGGTGCATGTATGTCCCTCGCGAAGACGATGTCCACAATCGCCACAAAGGGGCTCAGCTTCACACCGGGACAACATGTGCCTGAAGCGCAAACATCGAAAGCATCGCATAGGAGGTGGGATGTTAGTTCGAACATCGCACTGGTAGCACATCACCTTTACCTTCTCCAGGACAACATCTCCCTCGAAGGTGAGAATAAAGGCCCCAGTGTCGACGCAATGATCTTTGGGGCCGAGCTGGACTCGCCAGATGTAATGCATGCCACGGCGCTCCAGGTTGGCCCTGAGCTCCTCATCAGTTTGCAGCAGGAGGTCCCGATGGAAAATAATCCCCTGCGTCCTATTGAGCTCCAGATGTGGGACAATGGACACTGGGATGTCCCCTAGTTGGTCGCATGCCTGGAGCGCCACCGACTGTGTAGCGGAGGTGGTCTATATGAGAATGGACCCCGAACGCATTTTACTAAGAGCATCAATTTCTCCGAAGATATGCTTGATATGCTGTACAGAGAACATGGGGTTGGAGGTGGCGAACATTCCCCATTGGTCCGAGAACAGACTAAATAGCGGGGGAAGTATTTAGCCCCAAGCCGGCGGGCCTGTCCTTCCTCCCAGGGAGTGGCCAAGGGGGGAAAGGCAAAAGGACCAGAACCAGAGACAGAACCTTTCCTCTTTGAAGACGCGGCCGCAGAGCGCCCCGATTCATGTTGACGTTTCATCTGCGAAACGTCCGCCCCAATACCATCCACTCCGAACAGGGGCTCTCCCCACAGGCACCACCCAGCCTCAGCAAGGGCCACCTGGCAGGATGACCATTGCCGGGAGTCCTGATGCCCCAGGTAGACGGGCATCTACTCCTTGTCTTACGTGGGGAGGGTGCAGCTCAGGTACCGGCAGTATGATCCCTGTGTTGTCAGGGGGCTACAACCTAGAGGGTACATGACGACCCCACCACAATGGGCTAGCTACTGTGCTGGATTTCGGGTGCCATGGAAAGTCCATCACGATTGAAGGTGCAGATGGGGACACACTACGGGCGTAACCTGTGCAACCCATCAGGTGTTTAGGCCCAAATTGATGAACAGTGGGTGCAGTTACGACGCCGTTATGATGATGAGTGTCAAGGTCTTACTGCACTGAGGACCGGTGATACACCACGTAAGGTGTCCTTCCCCAAAAGGCTCGTACTTCTGTAGATTTTTGAAAAATGGAGGTCAAACCCCAATGGGGACCATCACGTTGAAGGCCGAAATGGTTGAGACTCCTTTTGGTCGCCTCTTACGACAGGTAGGAATACCTCGGGCCTATTCTTACCCCGGACCCGCAGGGGGGCTCTTCCCTGATGACAGCAATATTATAGTCACTGAGAAAGCAAGAGAACTCCTTGCTGAGAAAGCAAATGAAACTCTCAAGGAAGTTTATGATTGGTCAATAAGCAATAAGGTGACATTGAACATGAAGAAAACTAATGTCATGAATTTCAGTTTGGAGTGGAAAAAAGACAATGTTAAATTAAATGTAGATTTTACCTCTATAGGCTGTGTAACAAGTGCAAAATTTTTAGGAATGGTTATTTATTCTCAGTTGTAGTGGTGTGAACACACAAAGGTACTTGCAAACAAAATGTCATCAGCATGTTATGCCCTTAGAATCCTATCATCACTGTGTAACATGCAGTGTCTTTTAGTTACATATTATTCATATGTACACTCAATTCTTAGCTATGACATTCTTTATTGGGGATCAAATGCACAAAATATGAACACGATTTTCAAACCCCAGAAAAGAACCATAAGAATAATAACCAAAAATAGTAGTCAAGCACGTTGTGAAGATCTGTTCAGAACATTGGGTATTTTAACTGCTCCATGTGAATACATTTAGCAGTCAGTTGTATACATCAAAAATAACATTGGTAATTACTGCACAAACAGCTCTCTCCATGACCATCCAACAAGAGATAGACTCAACTTACATTTACCAAGAAAAAATAAACATAAAACTCAAAACAGCACTTTCTACCCAAGAATAAAACTGTACAACAAATTACCAAAAAAGATTAAAGAATTTGCAAAAATACAGCTGAAAAGTACCTGTTATGCAATACATTTTATACATTCAAGGATTACTTAGCTAAAACAGGGCATGGGTTTGATAAAAAATGTTATAAAAATAAATAATAATAATAATAAAGAACAAAAACGCTGTTACAAAGGAGCACGAGTATGTAAAGAGCAACTGATAATAGATGCAGAGGTGACATATCAAGCTGAAACTAAACAAAGGTCACTACACTATGCATACATTGATTACCAAAAAGCTTTTGATAGTGCACCCCACTCATGGTTACTACAAATATTGGAAATATACAAAGTAGATCCTAAATTGATACAGTTCCTAAACATAGAAATGAAAAATTGGAAAACCACACTTAATATCCAAACAAATTCAAATAATGTCACATCACAGCCAATACAGACTAAGTGTGGAATATACCAAGGAGATTCATTAAGTCCTTTCTGGTTCTGCCTTGCTCTGGACCCACTATCCAACATGCTAAATAATACGAGTTATGGATACAATATTACTGGAACATACCAACACAAAATCACACATTTGCTGTACATGGATGATCTAAAACTACTGGCAGCAACAAATCAACAACTCAACCAATTACCAAAGATAACAGATGTATTCAGCAATGATATAAATATGGCTTTTGGAACAGACAAATGTAAGAAAAAATAGCATAGTGAAGGGAAAACACACTAAACAAGAAGATTACATATTGGATAACCACAGCGACTGCATAGAAGTAATGGAAAAAACAGATGCCTATAAATATCTAGGATACAGACAAAAAATAGGAATAGACAATACAAAGATTAAAGAAGAACTAAAAGAAAAATATAGACAAAGACTAACAAAAATACTGAAAACAGAATTGACAGCAAGAAACAAGACAAAAGCTATAAATACTTATGCTATACCAATATTGACCTACTCATTTGGAATAGTGAAATGGAGTAACACAGACCTAGAAGCACTCAATACACTTACACGATCACAATGCCACAAATATAGAATACATCACATACATTCAGCAACAGAAAGATTGACATTGAGCAGAAAGGAAGGAGGAAGCGGATTTATTGACATAAAAAACTTACATTATGGACAGGTAGATAATTTAAGAAAATTCTTTATAGAACGAGCAGAAACTAGCAAAATACACAAAGCAGTCAGTCATATGAATACATCGGCTACACCACTGCAATTTCATAACCACTTCTACAACCCTTTAGATCACATATTAACAGATAAAAAGAAAGTAAATTGGGAAAAGAAAACACTACATGGCAAGCACCCGTATCATCTAACACAGCCACACATTGATCAAGACGCATCCAACACATGGCTAAGAAAAGGCAATATATACAGTGAGACGGAACGATTCATGATTGCAATACAGGATCAAACAATAAACACCAAATATTACAGCAAGCATATTATTAATGATGTCAATACCACAAAAGATAAATTCAGACTTCACAAACAACAAATAGAAACAGTAGATCACATCACAAGTGGATGTACAATCCTAGCAAATACAGAATACCCTAGAAGACGCGACAATGTAGCAAAAATAATACATCAACAACTTGCCATACAACTTAAACTAGTAAAACAACACATTCCCACATACAAGTATGCACCACAAAATGTACTGGAGTTCCATTAAATTTTTGGTGTTTGATGATGCTCGTGTTGAGAACTTGTTCAGGATGGACACATTTCAAGCATTTAAATTTTCTATCACTGGCACAGTTCACCTTATATCCAATCAGCTACAGTGTTCTCTATTGGAAAAACTGTGTGAGGAGTTTTTAGGCTTGTTTTTGGAAGGTGTAGCATGTGCTTAGAATTTTTCTGCTCATATCTTGTTAAAATTCATGTATCTGCCTCATTTTTGTCATGCGCGTCCTATTCCTGTTGCCGTGAAAGATCAAGCGAAAGCAGAATTGGATAGAATTCAATCTCTTGGGTTGGTGCAATGTGTTATAGATAGTGAATGATCATCTCTGCTGACTGTAGTTCAGAAGCTGTCAGGGAAACTTCACCTCTGTGGCGACTTCAGTACTACTGTCAATGCACTGTCGATTGTGGATACATATGCTCTCCCATGCAAGGAGGAACCGTTGTCAAAAATATTGGGTGACCAGTACTTTTCTAAAATTGATTTGTCTAAAGCATATCTGCTGGTTACTGTGGACAAAGTGTCTTGGTGAGTTCTGGTTTTCAATACTCCTTTAGGTTTATATCGATATTTGCACCCTCCTATTGGTGTGGCTAGCATTCCTGCTATTTTCCAAGAATTTTTAGAGGAATTGACTAAGCCTGTCCCAGTTTGCATTAATTATCTGGATGATGATGTCATGAGCTGCTATG
Source organism: Schistocerca americana (assembly GCF_021461395.2). Lineage (NCBI taxonomy): Eukaryota > Metazoa > Arthropoda > Insecta > Orthoptera > Acrididae > Schistocerca > Schistocerca americana. The sequence continues at coordinate 191,680,139 of NC_060130.1, forward strand.
CAGCGCTGCCTGGTTTGGCCGAGTGGTTCTAGGCACTTCAGTCTGGAACCGTGCGACCACTACGGTCGCAGGTTCGAATCCTTCCTTGGGCATGGATGTGTATGATGTCCTTAGGTTGGTTAGGTTTAAGTAGTTCTAAGTTCTAGGGTACTGATGACCTCAGATGTTAAGTCCCATGGTGCTCAGAGCCATTTGAAGCATTTTTTTGTTCTGCAGCAGATCACTTGAAAAATTTGCACATTTAGTTTTACCTCTTATGGTGTAACCTCACGAAATCTGAGTTTCTTTCAACTTTCTGTTTATCTGTGGTTCGAGATCTCCCTGTTTGGTGTTCACCCTCTGCTGGACCCCATCTCCACTGTTACATCTATCATCTATGCCTCACTCCACATCTATCACAGCTGAAATCATGGTGGATTAGAAACAGGTTGATACCTAACACCTGACTTGCCGCATTTTTGTGGAGGTCGTGTCAATTTATCTGGGAGGATGGTTGGTTGGTTGATTGGGGTTGAAGGGACCAAACAGCAAGGTCATCGGTCCCTTGTTTCAAATGTAGTCCATTCCGATAGTGTGACATCTCAGAAAAGCCAGAACGATAAAAGGGAACAGCTAAAAAATGTAAAAGTGCAGTCACCTCGTCAATGGTAAACACAGCAAGTCAGCAAGAGAGCAAACCCAAAGCTATGCTAGAGGCAGGAAATATCCCACCTCTGAAGCAGTAGAGGCAAGACCACCTGCGACTTAAAAGTGTGCAACTGCTAGAATGTAGAAGTGCGTATGGGAAAAGGAGACTAACCAATCCTAAACAGTGATAAAAACAGAGTAAAAGGGGAAGAAAAGAGGATCTCGACCAGGGAGGGGAGTTGGGAATCTCCAAACACGACTTACAGTGGGACGTGCCCCAACTCACCGCCCTGCCCCAACACCAGAGAGAGATTAAAAACCTTAAAACTGAGAATAAAAACCACTTTCCCAGAGGAAACCGAGAACCAGTTCGACCATCCAGGAATTGTCAGCCAACATCAAAGGTAAAGTGCAGAGGAGTCTGTACTTAGCACTCATAGCCAGAAGAAAGGGGCATTCAACCAAAATGTGGGCTACTGACTGGAAGGCTCCACAACCACAAAGTGGGGGTGGCTCATCACGCAAGAGAAAACCGTGGGTCAGCCTTGTATGGCCAATGTGGAGATGACACAGTGTGGTCGAGTCCTTTTGGGAGAGGCGAAAGGAAGAATGCCAAGGGCCTGGTGTCACCTTAATCGCATGAAGTTTATTAGACAGGGATGTAGCCTCCAAGAATTGCCCCTTATTGTGCGAAGTGGGATTTGATTTGAAGCCGTAAATCCGCTACAGGAGGGGTTAAAGAAAAGGGGGGGTAAGTGATTGCTCCCCCAGCCAAACGATCAGCAAGCTCATTACCTGGGATACCCACATGGCCAGGGACCCAAAGCAAGTCAACGGAACAAGCAGCACGGTGAATATCAGCGAGATGGTCATGGATGGCAGAGTCCAAGGGATGGCTCGAAAATCACGGGTCAATAGCCAGAAGGGCACTCATTGAGTCCATACATAACAAAATGCGGTTGTGTTGGGACTGTTTGTTGGCACTGTTTAATAAAGGTAAGGGCCTGGGAAATTGCCATCAATTCTGCAGTAAACACCCCACATGTAGGTGGCAGCAGATGATTTTCCATTCCAACAGAGGACATGAAGGCACATCCCACATGATCAGCAGATTTAGAGCCGTTGTTGTTGTTGTTGTTGTTGTGGTCTTCAGTCCTGAGACTGGTTTGATGCAGCTCTCCATGCTACTCTATCCTGTGCAAGCTTTTTCATCTCCCAGTACCTATTGCAACCTACATCCTTCTGAATCTGCTTAGTGCATTCATCTCTTGGTCTCCCTCTACGATTTTTACCCTCCACGCTGCCCTCCAATACTAAATTGGTGATCCCTTGATGCCTCAGAACATGTCCTACCAACCGATCCCTTCTTCTGGTCAAGTTGTGCCACAAACTTCTCTTCTCCCCAATCCTATTCAATACTTCCTCATTAGTTATGTGATCTACCCATCTAATCTTCAGCATTCTTCTGTAGCACCACATTTCGAAAGCTTCTATTCTCTTCTTGTCCAAACTATTTATCGTCCATGTTTCACTTCCATACATGGCTACACTCCATACAAATACTTTCAGAAATGACTTCCTGACACTTAAATCAATACTGGATGTTAACAAATTTCTCTTCTTCAGAAACGCTTTCCTTGCCATTGCCAGCCTACATTTTATATCCTCTCTACTTCGACCATCATCAGTTATTTTGCTCCCCAAATAGCAAAACTCCTTTACTACTTTAAGTGGCTCATTTCCTAATCTAATTCCCTCAGCATCACCCGACTTAATTAGACTACATTCCATTATCCTTGTTTTGCTTTTGTTGATGTTCATCTTATATCCTCCTTTCAAGACACTGTCCATTCCATTCAACTGCTCTTCCAAGTCCTTTGCTGTCTCTGACAGAATTACAATGTCATCGGCGAACCTCAAAGTTTTTATTTCTTCTCCATGAATTTTAATACCTACCCCGAATTTTTCTTTTGTTTCCTTTACTGCTTGCTCAATATACAGATTGAACAACATCGGGGAGAGGCTACAACCCTGTCTTACTCCCTTCCCAACCACTGCTTCCCTTTCATGTCCCTCGACTCTTATAACTGCCATCTGGTTTCTGTACAAATTGTAAATAGCCTTTCGCTCCCTGTATTTTACCCCTGCCACCTTCAGAATTTGAAAGAGAGTATTCCAGTCAACATTGTCAAAAGCTTTCTCTAAGTCTACAAATGCTAGAAACGTAGGTTTGCCTTTCCTTAATCTTTCTTCTAAGATAAGTCGTAAGGTCAGTATTGCCTCACGTGTTCCAGTGTTTCTACGGAATCCAAACTGATCTTCCCCGAGGTTGGCTTCTACTAGTTTTTCCATTCGTCTGTAAAGAATTCGTGTTAGTATTTTGCAGCTGTGGCTTATTAAACTGATTGTTCGGTAATTTTCACATCTGTCAACACCTGCTTTCTTTGGGATTGGAATTATTATATTCTTCTTGAAGTCTGAGGGTATTTCGCCTGTTTCATACATCTTGCTCACCAGATGGTAGAGTTTTGTCAGGACTGGCTCTCCCACGGCCGTCAGTAGTTCCAATGGAATATTGTCTACTCCGGGGGCCTTGTTTCGACTCAGGTCTTTCAGTGCTCTGTCAAACTCTTCACGCAGTATCATATCTCCCATTTCATCTTCATCTACATCCTCTTCCATTTCCATAATATTGTCCTCAAGTACATCGCCCTTGTATAGACCCTCTATATACTCCTTCCACCTTTCTGCTTTCCCTTCTTTGCTTAGAACTGGGTTGCCATCTGAGCTCTTGATATTCATACAAGTCGTTCTCTTATCTCCAAAGGTCTCTTTAATTTTCCTGTAGGCGGTATCTATCTTACCCCTAGTGAGATAGGCCTCTACATCCTTACATTTGTCCTCTAGCCATCCCTGTTTAGCCATTTTGCACTTCCTGCCGATCTCGTTTTTGAGACGTTTGTATTCCTTTTTGCCTGTTTCACTTACCGCATTTTTATATTTTCTCCTTTCATCAATTAAATTCAATATTTCTTCTGTTACCCAAGGATTTCTAACAGCCCTCGTCTTTTTACCTACTTGATCCTCTGCTGCCTTCACTACTTCATCCCTCAAAGCTACCCATTCTTCTTCTACTGTATTAATTTCCCCTATTCCTGTCAATTGCTCCCTTATGCTCTCCCTGAATCTCTGTACAACCTCTGGTTCTTTCAGTTTATCCAGGTCCCATCTCCTTAAATTCCCACCTTTTTGCAGTTTCTTCAGTTTTAATCTACAGGTCATAACCAATAGATTGTGGTCAGAGTCCACATCTGCCCCTGGAAATGTCTTACAATTTAAAACCTGGTTCCTAAATCTCTGTCTTACCATTATATAATCTATCTGATACCTTTTAGTATCTCCAGGGTTCTTCCATGTATACAACCTTCTTTCATGATTCTTAAACCAAGTGTTAGTTATGATTATGTTGTGCTCTGTGCAAAATTCTACCAGGCGGCTTCCTCTTTCATTTCTGTCCCCCAATCCATATTCACCTACTATGTTTCCTTCTCTCCCTTTTCCTACACTCGAATTCCAGTCACCCATGACTATTAAATTTTCGTCTCCCTTCACAATCTGAATAATTTCTTTTATTTCATCATACATTTCTTCAATTTCTTCGTCATCTGCAGAGCTAGTTGGCATATAAACTTGTACTACTGTAGTAGGTGTGGGCTTCGTATCTATCTTGGCCACAATAATGCGTTCACTATGCTGTTTGTAGTAGCTTACCCGCATTCCTATTTTCCTATTCATTATTAAACCTACTCCTGCATTACCCCTATTTGATTTTGTGTTTATAACCCTGTAGTCACCTGACCAGAAGTCTTGTTCCTCCTGCCACCGAACTTCACTAATTCCCACTATATCTAACTTCAACCTATCCATTTCCCTTTTTAAATTTTCTAACCTACCTGCCCGATTAAGGGATCTGACATTCCACGCTCCGATCCGTAGAACGCCAGTTTTCTTTCTCCTGATAACGACATCCTCTTGAGTAGTCCCCGCCCGGAGATCCGAATGGGGGACTATTTTACCTCCGGAATATTTTACCCAAGAGGACGCCATCATCATGTAATCATACAGTAAAGCTGCATGCCCTCGGGAAAAATTACGGCTGTAGTTTCCCCTTGCTTTCAGCCGTTCGCAGTACCAGCACAGCAAGGCCGTTTTGGGTATTGTTACAAGGCCAGATCAGTCAATCATCCAGACTGTTGCCCTTGCAACTACTGAAAAGGCTGCTGCCCCTCTTCAGGAACCACACGTTTGTCTGGCCTCTCAACAGATACCCCTCCGTTGTGGTTGCACCTACGGTACGGCTATCTGTATCGCTGAGGCACGCAAGCCTCCCCACCATCGGCAAGGTCCATGGTTCATGGGGGGGGGATTTAGAGCCATCGGTGTAAAAAACAGCAGCATCCCGAAACTCCCATAAAATGGAATCTTTCAGACCTTGGCGGAGATCCATCTGAATTCAGGGCTGAGGAACTAACCAAGCAGGGGTGGAGGTGGGTGGAGGGAGCGTGGAAGACAGGACAAAGAAGGAAGCTGAATATCACAGTGAAGAGACGCAAAGCAGAGCCCAACCGGTAAACCTGTCCAAGGGTAGGAATCAGGTGGGTGGCGTCCATGGTTTTGGAACAGGACAGAATAGGAAGTATGGGAGAGGAACGGACAGTGGTTGCATAAGACACCAGAAGCTGGAACTACCGAACAGAAAGGGTGGGTATCCCTGCTTCAACCAGGAGACTATCAACAGGACAACTAGGGAAGGCACCGGTTGCCAAATGGATACCATGATGGTGGACTGGATCCAGCACATGCAGTGTGGAAGGAGCAGCCGAGCCATAAACTTGACAACCATAGTCCAAGCGAGACAGAACTGAAGCACGATAAAGGCAAAGAAGGAGGGAGCGGTCCACACCCCAAGAGGTGTGGGCAAGGAAGCGAAGAACATTGAGTTTACGGAAACATCCTACCTTCAGAAGTCTGATATGGGGCAGCCAAGTGAGCTTGTTGTCGAAAAGAAGACCCAGGAAGCGAAACTGTGGGACCACAGGCAATCGTTGTGCATCAAGATAGAGCTCTGGATCAGGTTGGATCGTAGTACGGCGACAGAAGTGGACCACCCACGATTTTAAAGGAGAGAATTGAAATCCGTGTGAGAGGGACCATGCAGAGGCACACCGTATAGCTCCCTGGAGCTGCCGCTCTGCAGAGGCCATCAAAAAGGAACTAACCCAGATGCAGAAATCATCCACATACAGAGCAGGGGTGACCAAAGGACCGACAAAGGCCACAAGTCCATCGATAGCAATGAGGAAAAGAAGTGCACTCAATACAGAACCTTGTGGGATGCCCGTCTCCTGGGTCCGTGGAGAACTAAAAACAGTACCAACCCGAACCCTGAATGACCGATGGAACAGGAACTGGCAGATAAAAATTGGGAGTGGGCCCCGAAGACCCCACTGATGAAGTGTAAGTAAGATGTGATGGCGCCAAGCTGCGTCATAGGCCTAGCGATGGTCAAAAACTACTGCAACTAAGTAGGGCGCTGGGAATAAGCCTGCCGAACTGCGGATTCCAAGCAAAGTAAATGATCGGAGATCGTCCCTCTTGGAAGCCACACAGGTAGGGGGACAATAGATCCTGAGATTCGAGGACCCAATTGAGCCTACAGGCTAGCATCCGTTCAAGTAACTTGCAAACAACATTTGTCAGACTAATTGGACGACAGCTTTCAACAAATAGGGGGTTCTTACCAGGCTTAAGGCCAGGAACCACGATGTTATCCCTCCACTGAGAAGGGAAGTCACCCTTGAGCCAAATACAGTTAAACACCCGGAGAAGATGTTGCCGTTGTGGAGCACTGAGATGTTGAAGCAGTTGGTCATGAATTGAGTCAGGGCCAGGGGCCGTATAATGAGAAGAAGAAAGTGTGGAAAGAAATTCCCATTCAGTAAAAGGTTTGTTTTAAGATTCTGACTGACAAGGGGTAAAACATAATGCGGAAGATTCGGCCAGCTGTTTCCGGTGAAGGAAAGAAGCTGGATAGGAGGCTGATGCTGATGCAAAATGGGTCGCAAGATGTTCTGCAAGAATTAACAGGTCCGTACAAAGGTGAAGGCCTGGGAGGGTGGACTGCCGATGGCAACCTTGGAGAGAGTGAAGTGTAGCCCATACCCGTGACATACGGACAGTAGAACCGAGGGAAGAAACAAAGCGCTCCCAACATATCCATTTGCTCTGTTTGATTAAATAATGGGCTTTACTGCGAAGGCATTTAAAGGTAATATGGTTGGCAACGGATGGGTGTCTCTTAAGGTGTTGCAAAGCTCGACAGCGATCACGGATGGCAATGGCAATGGCCGTACTCCACCATGGGACTTGCCGGCGACGAAATGGTCCAGATGAGCGCAATAAAGCAACGCTAGCAGACGTCATCAATACAACCCGACAAAGAGGGAGAAAACATGACCTGTGCAGTATATAGAGGCCAATCGGTGCATTGGAAAGACCAACGAGGTAATCTGTCCATTGGGGAGCGGGAAGTGAGCGAGAGAATCAACGGGAAATGGTCACTATCACAAAGATCGTCGTGTGGCGACCAGTGTAATGAAGGGAGGAGGGAGGGAGAAGAAAGAGAAAGATCAATGGCAGAAAAGTTACCATGACCAGCAAGAAATGAGTAGGGGAGCCATCATTAAGAAGGCAGAAGTCGAGGTCTGTAATAAACTGGTCTATGAGAAGACCTCGTCTAGATGGAAAAGCACTGCCCCACAAGCAATGATGAGCATTAAAATCCCTGGGAAGGAGGAAGGGAGGAGGAAGCTGCTGAAGAAGGGTAGTTACGGCAGCAGGTGTAAGAGTCCTGTCAGGAGGGAGATAAAGATTGTGAACCGTGACCTCAGAGTCCATGTGGAACCTAACAGCAACCGCATCCAATGTAGTTTGAAGAGGAAGTCACGTGCAAGCAACATCTGTACGGACCAACGTACAAACGCCACCAGAACCCTGCAGGTGTCAGACCCGATTTCGACAGAAAACACTGAACCCACAGAGGCTCGGTGAATGATTATCAGTAAAATGAGATTCCTGTAGAACTACACAAGCTGCACAGTAAGACGAAATAACTGATTTCAACTCTGTAAGGTGACGGTAATAACCATTAGAATTCCACTGGATAACCACAGAATGATGATTCAAATGGGGGTTGAACAGGCTAAAGCCAGTCATACCGCCGGGTCACCACCCATCACCGACAAGAAGGGGGCGACATCCATGAACAGCAGAATCTGGTTGTGAAGCTGGGGATGGGACCTCTGGTGACACAAGAGGCTCCTTGTCCCAGGACTTGTGTTTCCTCTTCTTTTCTGTTTGAGATCGAGGAGGGCTGTGCAGCATAATGGAGCCAGCTGCAACATGATTGGGAACATAAAGAGATCGGGTGACCTGGGGCCCAACAGACCACGGTTCTCGCGGTCGTCGCATGGCAGTAGACCTTTGGCTTGGAAGGTGCCAGGAAGGGGCACCCCGGGAGGGGTGCCCTTGACAGGCAGACGCTGAAGAAGTGGCTTGGGAGGGGGAGCAGCGCCTGGAGGAGAAGGTGTGGGAGCCGCAGGGGAGGGGGGAGAAGAGCCGTCCGGGACTGGGGTAAGGAAGGGGGAGGAAGCGGTGAAAATGTAACTAAAGCATAACTAGACGTCATGGACACAGGGGAAGACATGCATACCTCTTACCAGCCTCAGTGTAGGTTAAACGATCAAGGGACTTATACTCCTGTGTCTTCTTTTCCTGCTTATAAACTGGGCAATCTGGTGAACGTGGAGAGTGATTGGCATGACAATTAACACACACAGGAGGGGGAACACAGGAACTCCTTTCGTGGAATGGACGTGCACAGTCACCACAGAGAGGGGCCCGTGAACAGCGGGAAGACTTAAAACACCTCATAGGAGGTGGGATATACGGCATCACATCACATCGATAAAACATAATCTTTACTTTCTCAGGGAGGGAATCCCCCTTCAAAAGCCAGGATAAAGACATCAGGATCAATACGATTGTTCTTCAGACCCTTCTGAACACGCCAAACAAAGTGAACACCCCGCCATCCGACATTGTCCCGATGCTCCTCATCAGTTTGAAGGATGAGGCCCCTGTGAAGAATCACACCTTGAACCATATTTAGAGACTGGTGGAGGGGGGGGGGGGGGGGGGTAATTGACACAGGAATCAGGAATTGTGCCAAGATGGTTACAAGCACGAAGGGCCACAGACCAGGCAGCTGAAGCAGTTTTGATCAACAACGAACCCCACCGCATCTTTCTCAGGGAGTCCACTTCACCAAACTTGTCTTCAATGTGTTCTGCAAAGAATAAAGGTTTGGTATTGGTGAAAGTATCCCCATCAGTCATGGTGCAAACCAGCATTACCGATGGAGGGCGCTGCAAACTTGTAAGTGATTTTCAGCCAGCTGTCTAAATACTTTTGATCACATAGTGTACATGGATGCTAAATCAGCAATGCTCACACCACATTTGCGTTTTTCAATGATTTTACGTTTCATTTCTAAGGCCACTTTCTCTCTCTTATTGTCGTCTCCTAATGGCTTTATCTAAGGGACATTTGTATGAATGTTATTAACGTTTGCACACAGAAAAACACTATATGAACACAAATTTAGAAAAATGTATGATCATAATCTGCACTAAGATGGTAGCTGCAGACAATGAAAGGTGTTTATGTTGTTGAACGTTTCTCCTGCTATGCACAAAAGTCTGGTGACATCACACTAGCCATCGTCACTCATTATGAATAACATTGCTCGTTAATCGAGTCATTTTTTACCATTTGTTTTGCTCGTTATGCGAATTGCACGTTATGAGCAGTGCTCGTTAAGTGAGGTTCCACTGTATAGCATTGGTATCCACCTGATTCCGACGAGAAAGAGATGTCCCCTGGCAAGTTCCACATCCCAGTTCATTCTCTCGAAATCCCATTACATCCTGACAGCACCATTCTATTAGTTAGAAGACTGTCTATTTTTCCACCCATCACTGATTGGGCAGAGTGATATCGCAATGAGAAAAATAGAACACTAACATGCAGAAGGAAATTCTCAACTATGCAGGGTATACATGGACGGTACAAAGAAATTCAGAAGCACTACACCTACAATTCATCGATATCGAATGACTGTCTATAAATATCCCCCTGTACATGTCCTAATCTTTATCATATTCCTATGATTACTACGCTAGATATACAGCAGCGAAATAGTGTCAGATCCTTTGTTAATGGCAAAGTCTCTCTTCTTCTCCCGCGTCCGGCCATCCTGATTTAGGTTTTCCGTGATTTCCCTAAATCACTCCAGGCAAATGCCGGGATGGTTCCTCTGAAAGGGCGCGGCGGACTTCCTTCCCCATCCTTCCCTAATCCGATAAGACCGATGACCACGCTGCCTGGTCTCCTTCCCCAAACAACCAACCAACCAGTCTCTCTTCTTCTTCTTTTTATTATTCTGCTCTCTCTCTCTATCTCTCTCTCTCTCTCTCTCTCTCTCTCTCTCTCTCACACACACACACACACACACACACACACACACACACACACACACACACACACAATTTGCTTTTATAATATCCAATGAACTATTAAAACTTCACCAACGCCACCTGGTAGAGAACGGTGGTAAGGTTTTAACATGCCTCTCATTTCCAATATGTTGAAAACAAATACTTTCTGCATGCTGACATATCTGGCGATCCTATTAAATATGTAGGTATTGGCACACTGAAGCAGGTGGCCAGTGGTTAAAGTTGCTTGCACAGAGCAGTGCAAAGTTTTTTTGTCTGTGCTGGAGGAAGGACCATATCCTACAGACCTTCAGTCACAATAGAGGGTTCCTGTGTTGATGTTTCATAAGCAGTTTGATACATTGATTTTTTTTTAATGCATCGAAACATGGTGTGGCTACAGCTTTGTACACCACCATACATTTTGGTTTTCTACCTTGACTTTGAGGTCTGTGTCAGGTGCTAAACTGACATTAACACTTTTCAATCCTTGAGCTCTCACAGAAACTTGGACATCCCATGGCGTAAACTAAGCTGCTCCCAAAACACGCAGGATGGTTGAAATAAAAGACAGAGGTGGTGTTTCTTATTGACGAAAATGTGGATGAGACTGCAACATATGGAAACTGGTAAATTTTGCAGTAATGTAGAGCATTTCCAAACAGATATCTAAAGGTGATGACGTCTGCATTGAAACTCATGTTCCACAGTGATTTGGTAGCAGATGTCTCAGTGTTCAATTTTTTAGGAGTCCAAAAGCATTGATTCCTCATACTGGTGGTGCTTATTGCACTCACATGTGTGGTTACTGTTTTGGTGGCCTAGGTAGTCGTCATCATGATCTCTGAATCTTTGGACACTGCGTCTTTCATTTTTATGGCTTACAATGCATAACCACATGTGGAACATGGGGGTATTCTGTAGGACTTAAACCCATAGAGCATGGATAGTATGCAGAATCAGTTGTCAATTACACTGGTGGAGGAATGGAATGATTTTTGTACACCCATGCGATCATGTAAGTACCCATATTCCTCCACATTTCTGTCGCATTTACCACAGTTTTACGTATTTTCCATTAATTTTCGTAATTTTGCCAGGTTTCCCATAAGGCAATTTTCCCAATTACTCGACTTCCAGACCACCACTCTCGACGACCTGTCAATACAACAAAGAGTTTCATTGTGTCAATCTCGTTATGCTATCAGCCAATGACACTGCAGCATGAGTCTCATTTTCTGTATCACTGCTAAACCATACCCTCCATTACTTTGCGAGTGCTATATACATGTGGACATATCACAAACCCTGTTACACTTCCTACGTGACATGAGACAAATACTGTTCTTTAATGTGGGAAATAGTCATTAGCAGAGAGAATGTGCAAAAGCTACTTTCCTTAGCCAAAACACTGCATACATTCTGTAAGATTTTATTGCAATTGCCTATGTCCCTTGCATTTATAGAACAAAGTCTGAGATTGAAAGATCACCTTTGATAACTACCATCCTAACAAAAGAATGATATTCATAGCAGCTTTCTGCCCTCTATATCAAAATGAGCTGCCCCTTGATTGAACCTGTCGACTAATGATCCTGAGAAAAAACTCTAGATGCTCTCTCTATGCATCTTGTTACTGTCCCTTGGCCTTTAACCAACCTTCCCTGCGCACATTGTTGCCGACTTAATTTGGAACTGACCTGAAGTATGAGCGCACTATACCCACTACATTCGATACCTTGTTAAAGAACGGGATGAACTGAGTTCCATGTAATCAATATATTTCGATATTGTGCTTTCAGAAAGAGCATAACACGACTTCCAAACTTGCACAACCGACTGATACTAGCGATACAGACCAGTATGCACATTCCACTACTGTAGCTGCTGTTCTGTGAAGACTGTTTGATACCAATCTTACATCACTCATCCAATTATACACGATCTCTCTAGATGCATCCAAGCTGAGGAGGTTAGCACCCTTTACTGGTATGTAGCGAATACGAGCCTGATACATTTGGGACTGTTGCGGTGATATAACAGATGATTAAGAAGAAGAAACGTATGGTTTATGCATGATGGAACTCCAGGAGGAGGGAGTTTAAAAAATTGTACATAAATTACTTGTGCTAGCAATTCTGTAGTATTGGAAAAAGATAAATTGTCGCAGAACATGAACATACACTCGTAAGACTACACGATTCAACACTTAAACATGCTATAATGTAAAAGCAGTGTGGTTTCCAATATGTTAGTCACATGGAATGCGATGCTATTAATACTCCAATGGAGTAAATATATGCCCAACACCTGACATATACTCACCCTCTAAGATTTCTATCCTACTTACTATGGTGAGAAGCTTTATGGTGATAAAACTACTACCTTCTACACCAAGAGGAAAAAATAGATTCTTTGTGAAACATAGCTTTCTGGAGGTGTACAGCACACACTGTTCATGTCCAAACATGGTTCAAAAATTATTCTACGCTCCATTAGTCACATAAAATGACTGTCAGCAATGGAAAATTCATGAAACTACCACATCTTATGAGGAAAAAGACAAACGCTTAGCAGTGGTGTTTGACATGTCAGACTACACCAATGCTGCACTATCTATGAGAACAGAACACAATCTCTTCCAAACACAATAACTGTGAAGCAAATGTATACGCAGGGATTACAGTACCTCACAAACCCCTGCCTCAATTTATGTTCAAGATGTGGCAGGGGAATGGAGTACTTTGCATACATCTTCATTTGTTTAGAGGAGGATGCTGAAATAGGTTTTCCATCGGTTTGGTAGACATGGTTCATCGCACATGCGTTGGAAGTGCTCCGCTGGCTGTGGTATGGAGGGGTTTCCTGTTAATGATCGCAGGTACATAGCTCTCTAAATCACACGTAGAACATACAGTTATATATGAGTTGAATGAAAGTTATATCACACAACTGATACACTATGAGAAAACATCAGAAAAAAAATGGTTGAAAGTGCAATACATGACCTGCCACAACTTCTCGCTGTCTCTAGAATGCATCATCAGTCTACCATTAAATCATAACTCATTACAGCCCCTTCCTGCTGTTTAATACACATATTTTTTATCATCTTTTAGCACAGATCGATGTCAATTTAGATGCAGAGGGTTTTCATTTCTAGTAGTGCAGTGAACTTGCATATATCTCTATTATATCAGTGGACATACTGCAGAATGTCATTAAAAAGCATTCTGGAAATGTTGTGAAAGGTATCTGTTAGCTGACACCACATGATTGTCAGTGGTAACTGCCGTCTGCTACACATCTCCTGTGCAGCAAGCAACGTAAATTTAAGTATGAACTGTGTTTTTCTTACTTGTCACTTCTTTTTCCGTGTGTTTTTGCTTTTAGGAAACTTTAATTTTCGAGCACTAGTAATAGTGTTCCATAGATTTTGTGTTTGTTTTGAATACAGTCCAGAGATATTTAGTGCTTAGTCTCATTGTTTCCAACAAGAAGTGTCTAGTAACCACAGTTTAGTCAGCTATTAGCCGCCTTTACTGAATTAGCAGTCTAGTTCAAAACTGATTACTTAACGCTCTACAGTAAATTGTTGATTCCTTGGGATGGACAGGATGTGTGACTGCTGTGTACGGATGCAGGAGGAGCTGGCCACTGTTTGCGAACAGCTGAACATGCTGATGGCCACAGTCAGCCGTCTTCAGGCTGCTGCCTTGGAGTGTAGGGGCAGTGGGGAGTCTGATGCATCGCATGGTACACCCCAGGTGTTACATGCTTCACCCACAGTCCCTGCTGTCGAGACATCTTCGTGGGTACCGGGCACAGTTGGGCCACCCTCTTCCCAAGGGGAGTGGCGGGTTCAACGATGTTCGCGTCGCATGAGGCGGAGGGCCAATGTGGAGGCTGTCCGTGTGGCATCGCCCGCTCAACCTGTGAGTGGACATGTGGCCGCTCCTTCAGCAAGGTCCGAGCAGGCACATGGGGGAGGGGTTTATTAGTGATTGGGAGCTCCAATGTTAGGCAGGTGATGGATCCCCTTAGGGAAATAGCGGAAAGGTCAGGGAAGAAGGCCAGTGTTCACTCTGCTTGCCATGGGGTCTCATCCGAGATGTGGTGGAGGCTCTGCCGGCGGCGATAGGGAGTACTGGGTGCACCCGACTGCAAATTGTTGCTCAATTTGGCACCAATGACTCCTGCCGTCTGGGTTCAGAGGTCATCCTCAGTTCATACAGACGGTTGGCGGAGTTGGTGAAGGTGGCTGCCTAGATCGCAGGGTGGAAACGGAGCTAACTATTTTGAATGTCATTCCAAGAACCGATCACGGGTCTCTGGATTGGAGCCGAGTGGGAGGCTTAAATCAGAGGCTCAGACGATTCTGCAGAGAGCTGGGGTGCAAATTTCTCGAGCTCTGCTATCGGGTGGAGAATTGTAGTGTCCCCATGAATAGGTCATGCATGCACTACACCCAGGAAGCGGCTACAAGTTAGCGGAGTACGTGTGGAGTGTGCATGTGGGTTTTTTTGGGTTAGAGAATTCCCTCCCTTGGCCCAACAAGACGCCTCCTAGGACGCGACAAGGTAGCAGTAGGCAAAATGCAACAGCGAATGACAATATTAGTGTGGTAATAGTAAACTGCAGGAGCATCTATAGAAAGGTCCCACAACTGCTCTCATTAATAAACAGTCACAATGCCCACATGGTACGAGGAACGGAAAGTTGGCTGAAACCAGATGTAAACAGTAATGAAATTCTAAACTCAGATTGGAATGTATACTGCAGAGACAGACTGGACAGTGAAGGGGGAGGCGTGTTTATAGCGATAAAAAGTGCAATAGTATTGAAGGAAATTGATGGAGATCTGGCATGTGAAATAATTTGGGTGATGGTCACGGTTAAAGCAAGCTCAAACATGGTAATTGGATGTCTCTATAGGTCCACTGGCTCAGCAGCTGTTGTGGCAGAACACCTGAAGGAAAGTCTGGAAAATATCTCTAGTACATTTCCCGACCATGTTATTGTTTTGGGTGGAGATTTTAATTTACCAGATATAGACTGGGAGACTCAAACGTTTATAACGGGTGGCAGGGGCAAAGAATCCAGTGAAATTTTTTTAAGTGCATTATCTGAAAACTACCTTGAGCAGTTAAACAGAGAACCGACGTGTGGCGATAACATATTAGACCTTCTGGTGACAAACAGACCCGAACTATTTGAAACAGTTAACGCAGAACAGGGAATCAGCGATCATGCGATCATAAAGCTGTTACAGCATAGGTGATTTCAGCCGTAAATAGAAATATTAAAAAATGTAGGTAGATTTTTTTGTTTAGCAAAAGTGACAAAAAGCAGATTACAGAGTACTGGACGGCTCAACACAAAAGTTTTATCTCAAGTACAGATAGTGCTGAGGATTAGTGGACAACGTTCAAAACCATTGTACAATATGCTTTAGATGAGTATGTGCCAAGCAAGATCATAAGAGATGGAAAAGAGCCACCGTGGTACAACAACCGAGTTAGAAAACTGCTACGGAAGCAAAGGGAACTTCACAGCAAACATAAACATAGCCAAAGCCTTGCAGACAAACAAAAATTACACGATGCGAAATGTGTGTGAGGAGGGCTATGCGTGTGGCATTCAACGAATTCGAAAGTAAAGTTCTATGTACTGACTTGGCAGAAAATCCTAAGAAATTTTGGTCTTATGTCAAAGCGGTAGGTGGATCAAAACAAAATGTTCAGACACTCTGTGACCAAAATGGCACTGAAACAGAGGATGACACACTAAAGGTCGAAATACTAAATGTCATTTTCCAAAGCTGTTTCACAGAGGAAGACTGCACTGTAGTTCCTTCTCTAGATTGTCGCACAGATGACAAAATGGTAGATATCAAAATAGATGACAGAGGGATAGAAAAGCAATTAAAATTGCTCAAAAGAGGAAAGGCCGCTGGACCTGATAGAATACCAGTTCGATTTTACACAGAGTACACGAAGGAACTTGCCCCCTTTCTTGCAGCGGTGTACCGTAGGTCTCTAGAAGAGCGTAGCATTCCAAAAGATTGGAAAGGGGGAGAAGTCATCCCCATTTTCAAGAAGGAACGTCGAAGAGATGTGCAGAACTATAGACATATATCTCTAACGTCGATCAGTTGTAGAATTCTGGAACACATATTATGTTTGAGTATAATGGCTTTTCTGGAGACTAGAAATCTACTCTGTAGGAATCAGCATGGGTTTCGAAAAACACGACCATGTGAAACCCAGCTCCCGCTATTTGTCCACGAGACTCAGAGGGCCATAGACACGGGTTCCCAGGCAGATGCCGTGTTTCTTGACTTCCGCAAAGCATTTGATACAGTTCCCTATGAGCGTTTGATGAACAAAGTAAGAGAATATGGACTATCAGAGCAATTGTGTGCATTAGGAGTGATTTAAAATGGAATGACCAAATAAAATTAATTGTTGGTAAATCAGATGCCAGACTGAGATTCATTGGAAGAATCCTAAGGAAATGCAGCCCGAAAACAAAGGTAGTAGGTTGCAGTACACTTGTTCGCCCACTGTTTGTATACTGTTCACTGGTGTGGGATCCATACCAGACAGAGTTGATAGAAGAGATAGAGAAGATCCAACAGAGAGCATCACACTTCGTTGCAGGATCATTTAGTAATTGCGAAAGCGTTATGGAGATGATAGATAAACTCTCTGCAAGAGAGACGCTCAGTAGCTCAGTACGGGCTTTTGTTGAAGTTTTGAGAACATACCTTCACCAAGAAGTCAAGCAGTATATTGCTCCCTCCTATGTATATATCACGAAGAGACCATGAGGATAAAATCAGAGAGATTAGAGCCCACACAGGGGCACACCAACAATCTTTCTTTCCACGAACAGTACGAGACTGGAATAGAAGGGAAACCAATAGAGATACTCAATGTACCCTCTGCCACACAGCGTCAGGTGGCTTGCAGAGTATGGATGTAGATGTAGATGGTAGAGAGGACAGAGGAGCATATTGTAAATTATGTTTGTTAGAGTTTAAAACACTTAAACAGTCATACACAGCGTCAAACACACGATCCATTCTGTAGTTGTATATTGCAGTCCAGAAGCTGGTAACGAAATGCTCTTCAGCTAAGGAGGATATAAAGTTTATTATGGTCACATGTCACATGTCTACTGTGACCTTACAAAGGCATTCGATTCTGTGAAGCACTTAATGCTGCTTCATAAACTAGACAGATATGGCATCAGGCAAAATGCTCTGCAATGGCTCAGGCATTTTCTGACAAACAGGTAGCAAATGCTAATCATAACAACTAACGCCATGGGGGTACATTATCACAATGAGTCCGTGAAGGCTCAATCTTGTTTCTCTTTTACATAAATGATTTACCTCTTAATATCACTGCTGAGCCAGTCATGTTTGCTGATGATACTTCAGTACTCCTTGAAAAACAAAATGTGGGAGAAACTCAAGATGGTGTTATAAACACACTAAACAACCTAGATAGATGGTTTCAAGAAAATGGACGTAAACTTAACTTTTCAAAGACCTTCTTTACACAATTTAGAACCAAACAATAAAAAATCAGTGACTTCAGTATTGTACACAAAAATCAAGTTATGGTCGAAGCTCTGTCCATTACATTCTTGGAAATAAACTTGAACAAAAATCTAAGCTAGCAAGCACATATAGATTATTTAACTCCAAAATTAAACAGCTTTGCCTTTGCAGTGGTATACCAGACATAAGCTGCAGAAAAGCGGTGAGCCACAGTTACTTTGAACCTGTAATTAGATATGGTTTAATTTGGGGGAAGGGGGATTCAAGCTACATGTCATGAATCCTGCTACTTCAAAAAATAATTATTAGAAAAATCTGTGCTGCACCTCCAAGAACATCCTGCCACCAATTATTCAAGAACCTAAAATTATTACCTATCCCTGCATTGTACAGATTTTAAATTATCATCTTTTTAAATAGTAAACCTGAGCTGACAGAAGAAAACCATTTTAAACATACGTACAACACTAGACACAAAGAAAATTTCATGCTTCCACATCTCTTAAAACTCTACCAACGGACACCTCAGTCCATGGGAATGAAAATTTACAATAAACTCAAGGGTAGAGATGTACTGAGCATGGAGATAGATTCATTGAAGAGAAAACTATATAATATCCTCTTGGAAAAATGCTACTATTCAATTGAGGAATTTATCAACAATGAAATTGTCATTTGAATAGTGTGACTGTTTAATATTATAGCATTGGGTATAATATTGGATACATATATAATGATAATGTACTGTTACATCATAAGAAAAACAATTTTATATAATTACTATGGCCATCACTTTTACAGTGTGACTGTTTAATATTATAGAACTGTGTATAATATTGTACACATATATAAAAGTAATGTACCATCACATCATAAGAAAAACAATTTAATAATAGTGCTGTGTCCAGTATCAACCAGTAATGGTAAAAATACTGTTATGTAATTATGTATATCATAAGGCTAAATTTGACGTGTATTCTGTACAGCATGATCAGATAATCTGTAAATGTATGTTATGAGATGAATACAAAGTATCACATAGCCTTTAAAAAAACCCTTGAGCACTCCACGAATACCCCTGCTACATGAGTAGCTCCTTCCTTTGTGTATTACACCCATGACCTGTCAACAGGGGTCCTACGACTTTCCACTCAATAATGTAGCCCTAGAAATCAGGATCCAAGATCATCACAGAGCCAAAGGTAATGGTTGAGGAAACAATGCTGCAATTTGCCATCTCTGGTTGCATCCCACAGCCGAGGCCAGCAGGCTACTCCACTTCCCCGAGCCACTGGCATGAATTGAGGATAGGCTTGTGGCGACCACACCATTCAAAACCGCAAAGGGCTCAACTATTGCACAGACGACACAAGTAAGCGACGCTCGGCATTCATGAGTGCAGCTATACCGTTATACCAAGTTTTGGCATTGGTGCATCCCACTCCAGATCATACAGGACAAAGCAGACAGACAGTGCAAGCTGATCAATGTGACGCAACACGTCTCTGACTTCTCATGCCGCGGACCACATGCATCGAGTGAAAGCGACTCCACCGCAAATGCATGTGCACGGGCCTAAATGGAGTCGCCCGTTTAGTGGTGTACACTCTTCCATTGGCAGTGCCTTTCGCCCCTTCACAGACATCACGGCGCCTCCGGTCGTGCCAGGAGCTAAACTTTTGGTGACACGGCTTTTGTCTCAGTCAGTCCACACTGTCGCGCCAAGGCTCATCACTGGAGTGTACACCCTCCAGGATTGGTGATCAAGCTGTACAGCTAGCTCAACACGCCTGTATGGATGGACATTACTGATGAATGGTATTTGTTACTTATGGTAAAACTAGTGAAGAATAAACGTGTCACGACCAAAAACTGCCCTAGTTGTTTCTGTCACCAAGCCTCTCCCTTGAACACAGTGGATTGGCACGGCAATAAAGCTGGTTCACTGCACATCATGACAGTAATACCACATGTCCCCACTTCACTGGTGACCCCGACGTGATCCAAGGCAAAAAACACATGGTGACGAATGTTTGTCGGTATGAGTAATGTGGAACCGCGAGTAGGCTGAACAGTGCTCCTTATTGATAAACTTTTTTTGTGTATGAACTCTTTTTTTGTATTGTTTTTGTGCGCATATGTTTCGTTTGTGAGCTGTCTAGTGTTATTCTTTTTTGTGTGATTTCCTTTGTCGTGTTATTTTGTGTGCTTTACTCTTTAGTGAGGATTCGACTCTGAGCTAAGATAGCGACATTGGAAGAGTTGCAAAAGGCTGTTGAAGACCCATTCGCATGCAACAAGGGGCTGGAGAGTGAGCTACAAGCATGGACTACACGTGCGGATGCTGCACAGCCACAGACAGCCCAGAACAATTTTGGCGTGCAAATCCCTGCCACAGTGATGCCTCCTATGATCACTGGAACGCCAAAAAGCACTGGTCGGATGTTGATCAGGCTGCCTCCCTTTTCGCCGTGCGATCCTATAATGTGGTTCAGCCAAGTGGAGGCAGTCTTTATGAGCAACCACACAACCTGCAACCTGGCAAAATTTGGACACGTAGTGAGCCAGCTCGACCAGAATTACGCGGCCGAAGTGCAAGATGCCCCGCTGACGCAGTCATCCTACAGACGGCTCAAGGAAGAGCTGATCCGGCGGATCTCATAATCTGAAGAACAACGAGTGCACCAACTGCTGCGGCAAGAGGAATGCGGCGACTAGAGGCCCTCGCAGTTCCTGCTTCACTTACGGAGTCTCACACAGTCCAACGTGGTGCCAGATTCGCTGTTATGCACTATCTGGGTGCGCAGCCGCCCAGCTGAGGTGCAGGCAGTGATAACAGCACAGATGGAGATGCAGCTGGACACTGTCGCTAACTTGGACGACCACGTGCACGATGCGCTGACAACAGTGTGGAAGCTTACGACACCGCCCCTGCCACCTCAGTGGTGGCATGCGCCTCCCACACCCACATTGGATGCTGACCTGCACAAGCTAGTGCAAAACTTGGCCGCACAGGTGGCAACTCTCTCCACGCAAGTCGACTGGTTGGCGCGCTCGCGGCAAGAGGGCAGCACGCATCGCAGCAGCAGCAGACCGGGCTACAGGCGGCGCAGCTGACAATGCAGCAACAGCCGCTCCAACTGTACCCTGTAGATGTCAGATCACGCACAAATCGGCTTCTGCTGGTACCATGCCCGTTTCGGCAATGAAGCAACCACGTGCCAGGCTCCTTGCTCGAACCCAAATGCCAGCTACGATCGGACCTAGGCACACCCGGCTGCAGTGTGATATCGAAGCGTCTATTTGTCGTGGAACGGGGTGTAGGCGTGAGGTGCCTTGTCGACACCAGTTCGGACCTTTCGATATTCCCCTGTTCTATGATACGAGACTGCAGGCGGGTCGAGGCACTCTCCCTCACAGCGGCAAACAATTCAGCAATTAAAAGTTACAGCCGCAATTTAGATCTAGGTCTACGCCACACATTATCATGGACTTTTACTGTGGCCAGTGTCAATGAGGCGATTCTGGCTGAGGACTTTCTCGGCCACTACAGGCTGCTAGCCGATATCACAAATGGCCAGCTCATCGACGTGACAACAAATTTAAAGACAGTGGGACAGCTCCGGCAGGCCGCATTCTACAGTGTTAAACCTGTGAAGTGCCCCAGTCCTTACGGTGACATCCTTGAAACATTCCCCGACCTCACCCACCCAGCCAACGCACCGAGAGACATTAAACACTCGATGGTACACCACATAATAACCACGCCCGGACCACCCACATTGTGGCGCCCACGTCGACTCGCGCCTGATAGACTTGCAGCAGCAAAGGCAGAGTTCGAGCCATGCAGCAGCAAGGCCTCATTCGACCATCGAGCAGCCCATGGCCATTGGTGTTACATTTGGTACCCAAAAAAGACAATTCGTGGCGTGCATGTGGGTACTACCGCGCCCTTAATTTGTGAACGGTGTCGGACTGATACCCAGTCCCACACCTTCAAGACTTCAGTTATGCTTTGGCGGGCTGCGTGGTGTTTAGCAAGATAGAGTGCGCAAAGGCATACACCCAAATTCCGATGGCGCCTGAAGACATTGAAAAAACAGCTATTGTAACGCCCTTTGGGCTTTCCGAAAGCCTATTTGTGACTTTTGGTCTTCGGAATACTGCCCAGACTTGGCAGCGGTTCCTGGATGTAGTCTTGTGAGGCTTGCCATTTTGTTTCGCGTACCTCGACGACATCTTGGTGTATTCCAAGACAACCGAGCTCCACTGGCGCCACCTAATGACTGTCATTCAGTGCCTGAGTGAAGCCGACATCGTTATTAATGCAGCAAAATGCGAATTCGGTGTGATGGAAATCGAGTTCCTCGGCCATTTAATTACCCCCACTGGATCGACGCCACTACTGGAGAAAGTGCAAGCGATACTGATCATGCCGCGACCGCAGACACACAAAAAACTACGTCGTTACCTTGGCAAGTTGAACTTTTATCGCTGACGCCTGCCCAACGCTGCCGCCGAGCAAGAGCCGTTGACTAAGGCGTTACACGGTCCTACCTCAAAGGGAAAGACCCCTGTGAATTGGACAGACGAAATGGAGCAGAGCTACACGGACTCAAAACAGAATCTAACAGAAGCGACACTGATCGCTCACCCAGTAGATGACGCGTACTTAGCTGTAGTCTTGGACTCCAGCCAGGCCACCACTGGTGCGGTGTTAGAGCAGTGCGTCGGCGGGAGCTGACAGCCTCTCGGTTTTTTCTCTAAGAAGCTATACAAATCGCAACACGCTTGGAGCGCTTATGACCGAGAGTTGCTTGCGGTGTATGTGGCGGTGAAATACTTCCAACTGTCCTTAGGAGCACGACAATTTGTCATTTTCACCGGCAATAAACTGATTATGCACGCGTTCCATAACAACCACACTAAGTGTTCACCGCGCCAACTCAAGCAATTAGAGTTCGTGTCGCAATTTACAACATACATTCGACACATTTAGGGGATAGAAAATATTGTCGCCGATTATTTGTCTCGAGCGTGTGCCGCTATCTCACCCTCTTTGAACTTTGAGGACATCGCCCAAGTACAGGAGAGTGATGAAGAACTGCACCGCTTCCGGCACGACACTTCCAGCAGCCTGCAACTGTAGCTGGTGCCTGTCCCCGGCTCTGCACGGAAGATTTGGTGTGACACCTCAACTGGCATGCACCGACCGTTCCTTTCGGAGCAGTGCCTTCGACTGTGCCCACAGACGTTCACACCCCAGCACCAACACCACTGCGATGTTTGTGGCCACGCGTTTCATCTGGCCCGGGCTTTGGAAGGACTGCCATGAATGGGCGCGCACCTGCACGGCGTGTCAGTGCAGCAAAGTCGGGAGGCACACCCACGCACCCGTAAGCACCTTCCCTGATGCGACACGCCGAATTGCGCATGTTCACGTGGACCTCATCGGCCCGCTTCCTGACTCTCGAGGCAAGCGGTATCTCTTAAACGTGGTGGACCGCTTCACTTGCTGGCCGGAAGCAATGCCTGTCGCGGACATCACCACCGAGACCATCGCCACCACATTCGTGGACAGCTGGGTGGCACACTTTAGATGTCCCAGTCATGTGATAACTGTCCGCGGCCGCCAGTTTGACTGCGCATTGTTCACGCACGTCACCAGACTGTGTGGCATCCGGCTACACAGGACAACAAGCTACCACCCGGCGTTGAATGGCATGGTCGAATGGTTCAACAGGACTTTGTAAGCCACCCTAACATGCCACGACACCTCATGGCCAGAGGCACTCCCACTGGTGCTGCTCGGCCTGCGAGTAACGCCGAAGGAGGAGATCGGTGCGTCACCTACCGACCTCGTTTACGGTCAACATCTGACGATACTGGGCGATTTCATTGAAGAAGTACCACTCCCACACGACACTGTGGCACCCACTCTGGCAGAACGTCTGTGCACTCACACGGCCAGCCGCCGAGAAGACGCACCGATGCAGCAAGGCATCAGGAGCTATTCGTGCACACTGACCTACAGTGCTGCACGCATGTCATGTTGCGTATCAATGCAGTACAATCATCTCTCTGGCCGCCCTACTGCAGACTGCACCAAGTGATCGCCGAGGTGACTAAATGCTCGTCATCAAGTGCAACAGGAAGCCATCTACAGTGTCAATTGACCACGTCAAGCCAGCCTACGTCTTGCCCACTCCAGCAGCCACGCTTTTCTTCGACCCAGCAGAAGACCTGATCACAGACGACACTCCCTCTGCCAGTAGCCAGACGGAGCCCACACCCATAGCCGCCGGTGATGCACAGTGGCAGCCTTCTGTCATCACGCCACCACGTGTGCCTAACACCACCCCGCCCAGGCAGCTGGCACGGCCACTCGGACCGCACCCACCACTGGTGCACCGGTCGCTCCCACCACAGCCGCCAGTGGACTACGTCCTGCGTGCCAGCCACCGTCTCCGATTCAAACAGCAGTGCTGCTTCACCAATGCGCCACACCACCCACAGCAGAAAAAAAGCGCCCGAGCTGCCGAACCCATCAGAATCTGGCGTGCACCTGCCGCCATCTGCTGTAGAGACCTAGTCTCCAGCTTACCACGCTTTCAGCTGGTAACCCCAGACAATGCCTCCTGTGTCTGTCACAGCTCCTGGATGCGCGTTTGTGTCCCTGTGCCTCTGCCACATTGGGCGTTGAGGCCGGATTGACATCCGTGCCAGTTTACCGATTCGCATCACCGTCGAGCTGCAGATATCGCGCTCCACACTGTCCGGCTTGTCCATATCAGCTCCCGGACCCGCTTTCGAGTCATGATAGTACCATACTCATGCATGTTCTCCAGACCTCCGTTGTCTCAAACGTTGAGGTCGGTTCGAGTGCTCTGCTGCTTCCGCGACTGAGTCACTCGGCGAACTTGTGCAATGTGTGAACACTTGAACCTGTCGCTCTCAATACCACTCTGAACAATGTAAATAGCGAACTTTTTCTGTAGCTCTTGTGAATACCCGACATTGTTATTAAGAAGTCAGTGCCTTAGAGATGTCACACCAAATTACCTGCGTAGTGAGACATAGTCCGTTGAGTGGTTTGGCAATTATTTCATTTAATGCAAAAAAAGTTTCTTCTTCTTCTGCAGCTGCAAATTTTGTAGTATAAACAACCGTCTTATATATTTTTACTTCAGTCATCACCATACATTTTAATAACTCTAGCAAATAATTGTGACTACTTGTGGCAGTTTTACCTTGTACCTTAACTACAATAAAGTCACCTTTCTGCACTGTTTCAATATTTTCAACACTTGTGTACAAGTTAGCATCAGATGAATCAGTGTATTGGACGTGATCAGAATCTTCAGAGCTACTGCTCCTTTCTGCCAGTATTTGGCATACTTAATTTAATTTATGCTTATTTGGCAATAGCTTTGCTCTTCTGTCTTTTGCTGCTGCCTCTGTCCATTGTTTAACTGTTGTACTGTTAAGGACAGTTTATTTTCCTTTCCTTCTGTGTCTCATTTTTTTACTTGTACCAGCTTTAGTACATGGCCAAACTTATAATGTATGTGCAATTTCTGTTTTCTTATCTTCTGGCTGGTGTCCAAGATTCTGAACATTGTCATCTGCAGATATGCTTGCATGTTCTCCCAGTGAATCATTTGTTATTTGTTGTCAGACTGGGAAAGGTCTGCCCAGTATGTAAGACAATAAAAAATTCTAGGCATAAAATACGAGAGAACTGATACGTTTGATACTACTAATATGAAAGCCTTTCCAAATGTCAGGAAATGCAACACCAACAAGGGCTGTGTTATATATGGTATTTTTCTTGGGCACTAGAATGTGTTTCTTTGAAATTACTCATGAGATCAGAGCCTTTAGAGGTCAACATAAAGTTGAATTTCCAGGCAATTTCTGACAGCAAGCAAATGAAACTGCATGAAAAATGGTTTTTACTTGAACGTGCAAACCTTACATTTATGTAATTTATTAGATGTTTTGCAACTGTCTGGGGTTAACTGCACCAATCCACTTAATGACAAATTTTACTGGTACACTTAACCCCACCTTCACTTTATCAACAATCTTCAGCATGAAGGGAAAATGACTCCACGCACAGTTCATATTTCATGGAGTATCATAAAGCAATAAACAATTAATCTAACTCAAAAAAGTAAAACTGTAGGAGATATTGTTAAATGCAAAAATAAATCACTCTTACCCGTGGATTTCAGTTTTTTAAATCTATATCTGCAAATGTAGCTAACAGACAACATCCATATTAGCTCACACAGTACAGCCCACCTAAGGGAACATATTTGTGGTATGAAAAAACAATTTTCCCTCTTGAATTGTTTATAAATGTGATGGTTGAATTAGCTTTGAGAATCAGTTAACCCAACTTTTCCTAAGTATATGAAATTCAGAAAGTCATTGCCCCAAAGTAAAATTTAATTAAGTTCAGTTGTCTGTATGAAAGTTCATCTTTTCAGTGCATGTGTGCCATATTATAAGTCTTTCA
This sequence comes from Schistocerca americana, assembly GCF_021461395.2. Classification (NCBI taxonomy): domain Eukaryota; kingdom Metazoa; phylum Arthropoda; class Insecta; order Orthoptera; family Acrididae; genus Schistocerca; species Schistocerca americana. Next base: position 191,706,477 of record NC_060130.1, read on the forward strand.
GGCCAAAATAAAGAATATTGCAGTAATAATAACTGTTGCATACACAAAATTTTAGTGAGAACAAAGTGTGTCATAGACTTGCTCTTCAAACATGAGGAAAATAAAGTGATTATTTGAATACATTTTTCTCTGCTATGTGATAGAGAGTAATGTCGTGTCATTAATATGGGTGGTTGCTGTTGAGAATTATGCAGTAGAGTCATTTTTTGTGTATAAAGCCAAACAGAATGAAGTATATGAAGTAGCAATGTATTATGTAATTGAGAAGTATATTATAATGAATTGATGAAATAGAAAGTGAATATGAAGTGGCAAACTGAATTAAGTGCTTTGAAGTATATATGAAACAGTAATGATTAGGGACCCTGCCTTTGTAACAGCTTCTTTTGCAAAAGTACCTCTTCAGTCAACATGTCTGAAACAGAATAAATAAGTGGTATAATGAGCATTGATAAACTGGAAAGTGAAATGTTACACAAGAGAATAATATTCTTTTGTTGTGATGGCATGCCTAAGTAATATGACATAACTTGTTGAGAACCTGCTGGACATTACAGCACTGTATTCAGAAACAGAGTGATGCTTTCATGAAAAAAAAAAATGATAATAATACTGAAAATTATTTAATGAAGCTAAGTGAGGTAATAATTTATTTAATGACTTGTTGAATATAAATTGCTACAAAGTTCATTTCTATGATACTGTACTGTTCACCACCTATTTGATATCATTTTCTAACAGGAATTAAAAATGCAATGAATTTCACTAACTCAATCTTCATTTCAAGAAAGTTAAGTCATAGTCAGAGGAGATCTTTGTTGTAAATTCTCTGTGTGACATTATACTGATAGCTGTGTTATTTTATAACACGTAAATGTCCAATTAATGAGTAATCATTCTTATTGGAGATATACAGATAGGAATTATTAGTGCACCAATTTAGAAAATTTGTTTGTCTTTTCATGTTTGTAAATGCCGAACACCACTTTGGATCAATACAATACAATACTATACAATACAATACAATACATCGGATGCGAGTGAAAGTTTGAAGGAGAAATCCCAGAAAGAACCTACAGCAAACCATGAGTGTGGTTTTTGTGAAGGTGGTGCCAATGATGAGTAATGAACTGTGTTAACATGGTGAAAAATTTGGGAAATATCAAGAATAAGATATGACCCATGAAGTTCTCTGACATAAATGTGTTTTGAAATATTGTAGTTACACACTTGTACATTTCGAAATTTTTTAAAATTTTATGTCATTAGATGGCCAGGGAAGGCTGTTACGTAACATTTAGTTAGGATACCTGATTTGAAAATTAGTTTAAAGTATTATGATAACATTGTTTCTTTTTTATGTATTTTGATACATGTAAGACTCTTATAGACCACTGAATTATCCAGTAAGCTAATTGTCATAAGTGTCTGTTTAATTCAGTTGGAGGGTGAACAGATATAGGAAGTTGTAAAATACTGCAACTGTTGTGTTTTCTGCTCATATGAATAACTAAAATTCTTTCACTTTTTCATCCTGTATCTAATGCTATTACACACATAATATGTAAGATATACAGGAATGTGTAAATTTGTTATTTATGTGAAATTTTATTTAAATTTGTGGTTCAATTGTCTGTATTTATCTTCCTGATTAAAATGATGTAGTTTTACTAGAATACACAGAAATTAAAAGTTGTGGTTAATTAAATTTCCTGCAACAACACTTAATGGGAAAACATATTGAGCTAATGGGCAGGATAGGAAGTATTATTACCACTCATTCAAAAACAGACATTCCCAATTTTTCATGACCATATTTTAAATTATCTGAAATTAATTAACATATGGGATAAGTGACATTAAAGGTTTGGACACTCATAATTTCAATAATCTATTTTGCTTTAATGTCAGTGGGATTTTGGCCTGTGATGGTATAATTATTTTTTTGCTATATTTTTTTTCTGAATCACATAACAACTCTTACTAATTAATTCAGTCATTAATTAAGATTTTGGATAACTGAGGATCACAGAATATGGATTTTAGGAGAGATGCCCTACTTGTAGATATGGGATTTCAGACTACGAAAACATAATGACGTTCCACAAGATTTTATGGTTTATTAACCTGAAACATCTTTCATAAGCTAGATAATAGTAAAGTCCTTGAGTCCACACAAAATAGTAAAATCTATCCTAGCCAAATTTTAAAAAATTAAGTAATTTCATAAATCACATAAAGTTCTTGTGCCTTTCTTTAAATAGCCACCCTTCCCCCAAAATCACTGGGTTGTGTCCAACTAGTGTCGATTAAAGTGAAAGTCTGTGAATGGTCAGCAACCAGGTAACATCTCTATGTCGAGTTGAGTTAGACTCATGGGTGCACTACCAAACGAACAACGTCAATGCATCAGAAAGTTCTGTGACACGCTAGCACTCAGAAACATGCTATATCATTCCGCGTGAAAGTCCCAGACTAAGTATCAAAGGCCTAATATCTCATGTGAAAATTTGTGATTTGACATCATCTGCATGACACATATGTCACATATGTAAACTCAAAGTGTTAATGTTCAATCACTATTATTTACTGGACAGTATAATTCATGTTGGTGATTGTGTAGCAAGTTATATAATGTGCACTGTTAACTACATATTTCTGTCACTGCATGTTATACCACCATGAAATTCAATAAACATTGTGACTCTGATTAGTGGTTGAATTAATTCTCATTTGGATACATTTACGAAGGAGGAGGTGTATGTCTCCTCACCTGTTTAAACTGTAATATGTAAAACTTGAACTGACAATCAGCAATGCTATAGTGCAAATAAAGTAGGAGAATTCACTTTGAAATTTAACTATTGTGTGGTTTACATAATTTTGCTCTATGCTTTATAGAATTCGTATTCAGCATATTATTTCAAAACCCTGAAATTTGAGACTTTGTGATACATGGAGCCAAGTGCATCAACAGGTTATGGATATGTCACAAATCATCGTCACAGCAGATATGCTGTCCACAAGTGGCCATGCTAAATGGAAACAATTTTTTGATGTCTAAAGGGTGACAATGCTCAAAAAGTAGGTATTGTTGGTGATTAGTGAGTTTGACATGGACAGGGATCTACATCTACATTTATACTGCGCAAGCCACCCAACAGTGTGTGGCGGAGGGCACTTTACGTGCCACTGTCATTACCTCCCTTTCCTGTTCCAGTCGCGTATGGTTCACGGGAAGAACGAATGCCAGAAAGCCTCCGTGCGCGCTCAGATCTCGGCAATTTTACATTTGTTATCTCCTCGGGAGGTATAAGTAGGGGGACGCAATATATTCGATACCTCATTCAAAAACACACCCTCTCAAAACCTGGACAGCAAGCTACATCACGATACAATGTGCCTCTCTTGCAGTGTCCGCCACTTGAGTTTGCTAAACATCTCCACAACACCATCACGCGTACCAAATAACACTGTGACAAAACACGCTGCTCTTCTTTGGATCTTCTCTATCTCCTCTGTCAATCCGACCTGGTATGGATCCCACACTGATGAGCAATACTCAAGTATAGGTCGAACAAGTGTTTTGTAAGCCACCTTCTTTGTTGATGGACTACATTTTCTAAGGACTCTCCCAATGAATCTCAACTTGGCACCCGCCTTATCAACAATTAATTTTATATGATCATTCCCCTTCAAATTGTTCCGTACGCCTACTCCCAGTTATTTTACAGAAGTAACTGCTACCAGCGTTTGTTCTGCTATCACATAATCATACAATAAAGGATCCTTCTTTCTATGTATTCGCAATACATTGCATTTGTCTATGCTAAGGGTCAGTTGCCACTCCCTGCACCAAGTGCCTATCCACTGCAGATCTTCCTGCATTTCACTGCATTTTTCTAATGCTGCAACTTCTCTGTATACTACAGCATCACCCGCAAAAAGCCACAAGGAACTTCCGACACTATCTACTACGTCATTTATATATATTGTGAAAAGCAATGGTCCCATAACACTCCTCTGTGGCACGCCAGAGGTTACTTTAATGTCTGTAGATGTCTCTCCATTGAGATCAACATCCTGTGTTCTGTTTGCTAACAACTCTTCAATCCAGCCACACAGCTGGATATGGATGAAGCCATCAATGAGATGGAGGACAATGCCAAGAAGATGACACATTGGGCTGAGAAGGACCAGATGAAGAAGATGGGAGAGAAGGTGTTAAGGTTGTGGATGAATGAAGATAGGATATCTTGACCATAGGTCCAGATCATGAAAATATCGATAACAAATCAGAACCAGACAAGGTGTTTGGAGTTTTGGGGTTCTAGGAAGGATTCCTCTAGAAGGTCTGTAAACAGATTGGCATAGAAGGGTGCCATGCAGGTGCCCATGGCTGTGCTGTGGATTTGCTTAAATACACTGACTAAAAAATATTGCAGTACCAAGAGGGAGTTGTGCAAAACAAATGAAAGTTGGTATGTGTGTTTCTGATGTCTATTAAAATTTCATGCTAGTCGCATAAGAGTGCTGGTAGTAGCGCCACTATGAGGATGCAAATGAGGCTTGCTTTAAATACATGCTGTAACGACTATAGTGTTGGTTGAATTTGGGACTAAACATAACGACTTGATATTAGTCAAGAACCACTTTAAGGCAACAAAAATGCCATTATCAGCACCTCACTGAGTTTGAGCGAAGTCATGTAATAGAGCTATGAGAAACTGTATGTTCCTTCTGTGATATTGCAGTAAGACTTGGCAGAATTGTAACCACTATAGATGGTCATTGGCAGGGGTGGTCACGAGAAAGTACAGTCACAAGAAGATGGGGGTCTGGACAGTCACATGACACTACTGAGAGGGAAGACCATCATGTCTGGCGTGAGGCTCTGGCGAATTGTGCTGCATCTGCAGTAGCAATTAGCACACAGTGACACAATGAATTTTTACCAATTGGTTGCTTCAAGGGCAGGTCTGAAACAGATGCCCTGTAGTGTGCCTTCCACTGACCCCAAACCACTGTCATTTGTGACTTCAGTGGTGTCAAGTGGCACATTGGAGGCCAGGGTCGACGACTGTTGTGTTTTTAAATGAAAGCTGGTTCTACCTCAGTGCCAGTGATGGCTGTGTGTTGGTTATAAGGAGGCCAGTTGAGGGCCTGCAACCAACCAGTTCATGTGCTAGACACACAGGACCTACATCTGGAGTTATGGTCTGGAATATGATTTTGTATGACACCAGGAGCAATCACGGGATTAGTCCACGCATCCTGACTGTAAATTTGTATGTCAATCTAGTGATTCAACCTGTTGTGCTGCCATTCTGGAAAAGCATTACAGGGAGTATTTTTGAACGGGATCAAGCTCGCCCACGTACTGCTGTTGTAATCCCACAAGCTCTACAGAGTGATGAAATGTTGCATTGGCCTACTCAATCATGAGATCCATATTCAATCGAGCACTATGGGACACCATCAGATGACATCTCCAGTGTCATCCACAAAGAGCATTAACCGTCCTTGTATTGACTGATCAGTTGCAAGAGGCTCCATCCCACAAAGAGACATTCAGCAGTTGTACAACACAATGCATGCATGTCTGCATGCTCGCATTCAGAATTCTGGCAGGTAAACTGATTATTAATGTACCAGCATTTCACATTTGCATTAGTTTATCTTGTGCTTACATTGGCCTGTGATCCTGCAATGTCAATCATTTAAATATGTTACCTAGACCAATGTATTCCTGAAATTTCAATACTCTACATTAATTATTTTTGGCGTTGTGATCTTTTTTCCTGGCAATGTATCTTCCTCTCAAAGGAGGATGTAATCAGTAAGGTTTAGAAGGAGTGAGGTAGTGGGTTGATGTCAGAAGGACATTGAGAGTGGTAGTGTTGGATGGCAGGCCATTGGCCTGAGGAATGTTGGTGTGTAGGGAGGTTTCATCAACTGTGACAAATAAGGATCCAGGTGGCTATGGTGTGGGGATGGCTGAGAGTTGCTAAGTGGAGTGGCTTGTATGTTTGATATGAGAGGCTAAGCTACAGGCAACTGGTTGGAGGTGCTGGTCAACAAGAGTGGCGATCTTCCAATGGGAGCATAGTAACCACCTACAATTGGACATCCAGCATTGTTGGGTTTATAGATTTTAGAAAGCTTGTAAAATATGTGTGTGCAGGGAGGGCGGTTGTTGGAGGGAGGAGGGAGATGGATTCAGGGAACAGATTCTGGGATAGGCGTATAGATTTGAGTAGGAATTGAAGGTTATGTTATGCTTCTGGGAGGGGATCACTATGGTACAGATTGTGGGTGGAGGAGTTAGAAAATAGGTGGAACCTTACTTCTGGCAGTCACAGTGCTGCCACAATTTCTGCAGAGCATTTTATTTTGACATGATCGCCTACAAGCAGCCCAGAGGAATGAATGGTCATTACCTGATTATTAATGTACGAGCGTTTCCTAACCATTGTCATCTGGATCCTTCCCCTCCAACACCAGATTTCCGGAAATACAGATAGGAGTTATCATTGCAACACATACTTGAATCATGTAATCCTGCAGACCCAGTCATCGCTAACCCACTGGCACAAAGACAACTAAGGTGCCCATGTCATAACCTTAGAATATCAAGAAGTAAAAGAACTTAAAAGAAATTATACATTAAGTCCAATCAACTGATGGAAAGCGAGCTAAGAACAAGGACTTCCTCATGTAGAAAGACCCACAAAATATGCTGTGGAGACAGTGGAAGTCCTGAACCAAAGATTAAATGTCATTTGCCACATTGCTATGAAGGATAAGAAGTAAAACGCAGTCGACAACCCCTGCATCCTTCACTATAACACCCTACAAATCAGACGGCAAACATATATGACAACATAAGTAGTTAAAACAAGGACATTCGGTCATGAAATGGTGAACCATCAAAGGTTGACGACAATGAGCTCAAAGTGGTGGGGGATCACCACTTAACAAATGGCGATGGCTAAAACGACAATACCCAATATGCAACCTAGCTAAAATGATCTCCTCACAGCAAAGGGGCCGAGATGACGTTGGCCAAGCTGCTAGGGGAGGTTTAATTCCCTGGAGCTTGTTGCCATGAAGAGTGCACCAGTGGTGATGCCAAAGTGACACCACCTGCCAACAGACGGCAACATAGAGATCATCTAAAGGGATGGAAGAGCTAGCAGACTGAGGTAGGAGGATTCCAACCTTGTGAACAGCATCAGCAGCCTGATTTCCCATCAGAGCAATGTGAACAGGAGACTGCATGACCATCACAGTGTCTCCCTCAACAGACAGCAAATGGTAGCTTTCTTGGACCCATTGCACTAAGGGGTAGACTGTGTACAGCACACACAGGTTCTGAAGGGCACTGAGAGAATCAAAATATGACTCAATTAAAAAGACTCTCCAGCTGCATGTATTAGGTAGCCTGATAGAGGGCGAAGAGCTCTGCTGTAAATATTGGGTGGTGTTCTGGAAGCCAGTACCGGAAATGGTCCATGTCAATGACTAAGGCACACTAGACACCACAGTCAGTTTTAGAACCATTACTGTGCACAAAGGTGCTGCCACTACGTTGTGTGCGGAGGTCGAGAAACTTACTGCAATAGATCAAATTGGGAGTAGTTTACTTAGGGAGTAAATAAAGTCCAAGATAAACACAGGCCATCGCGCAATGCCAAGGTAGTGAAGGGTTCACACCCACTGGAAAACTGGCAAGGAGTGTGAAGTTAAGCTGCTGGAATGGGAGCTGAAAGCAAACTCTGGGAGGTAACAGAGAAGAGGGACGCACCCCATACTGGCAGTCAAGGGAGTCATCGAAAAAGGAGGTGTAGGATGGGTGGCTAGGCATAGCAGATAAATGGCAAGTGTATCTGTTGAGGAGAACATCACACCGGTATAACAGCAGTTGTCCGGCAGCTTCTGCATAGAGACTCTCAGCTGGGCTAGTGTAAAAGGCACCAGTGGCCAAGCGGATCCCAAGACGGTGGATTGTATTAAGATGGCATAAAATTGATGGATGTGCAGATGAATAAATAAAACGCCAAGAGTCTAGTTTCGAACAGACAAGGGATTTGTACAAATGGAGGAGGGTGGTATGATCTGCTCCTCCTGAAGTACCACTTAGAACACGTAAGACATTAGGAGGCTGGGTACAGCGTTCAGCCAGATGAGACACATAGGAGGACCAAGAAAGTTTTCTATCAAGCATGAGTTCAAGGAATTTCATAATTTCAGCAAATGGAAAAGCAACAAGCCCAAGATGTAAAGATGGTGGAAGAAACAGATTGCACTACCAGAAATTCATACAAACTCTTTTGTCAGTGGAAAAGCGAAAGCCATTGTCGATACTCCACGAGTAAAGATGCTCAAGACATGGCTGAAGATGCTGCTCAAGGATACAAGTATGTGGAGAACTGCAGTACATCACAAAGTCATCGACAAAAAGTGAGCCTGTGATGTCTGGTGGGAGACAGGCCATTATAGGGTTAATGGCTACAGCAAAGAGTACGATGCACAGGACGGAGCCTTGAGGCACCCAAGTCTCCTGGATGAAGATGTCTGACTAGATTGTATCCACACATATCTTGAATACTTGGTCTTTTAAAAATTTCTGAAGGAAACAGGGCTGGCAGCATCAAAAGCCCCATGTGTATAGAGTACAGAGGATACCAGCCCTTCAGCAGGTGTCATGGGCTTTCTCCAAATCAAAAAACGAAGTCACCATTGGGTATTTTGGCTGAAAATGGTTAATGACATGAGTTGATAAAGTGACGAGCTGGTCAACAGCAAAATGATGCGCTCGAAATCCACATTGTGCAAGGGTTAGTAGATTGCGAGGTTAGAGCCACCATATCAACCAGCCATTAATCATACATTCTATCATCTTGCAAACACAGCTAATGAGAGAAATGGAGTGGTAGCTAAAAGGAATGTGTTTGTCCTTATTTGGCTTAGATATGGGTATTATAATGACTTCACGTCAGCATTTGGGAAATGTGCCATCTGCCCAAATGTGATTGTGTGTATGAAGGAGGAAGTGCTTGCCCTCAAGAGAAAGGTGCTGCAACATCTAAATGTGAACATTATCTGGCCCTGGGGTGGAAGATCAGGATGAAGTGAGAACATGATCTATTTCCCCCATGGTAAAGACAGAATTGTAGCATTCACTCTTCTGAGAGGAGGAGGGTATCATCTAAGCCTCCTCCACTCATTTCCGAGGGAGGAGGGTGGGGTGATATTGGGTGGAGCTCAAAATCTCCACAGAATAGCAGCCCAAGGTGTTGGAGATAGCTACCAGGTCCACAATGACATCACCTGCTACAGTCATGCTGGAAATCAGGTAATAGACCTTAGTCCCAAACAGACGATGGAGGTTGCCCCCCACGTGACGGAAGAGGAAGTGGAATTGTTAAAAGAACTAGTAAATGAAATCCAGCTAGCTGTTTTGATATAGCGAAGAATGCAATGACACTGCACTTGCAACTGTTTACAGCAAATACAGTTTGCCATCAAAGGATGATGGTTATAAATGCAGAGAACAGGTCTTCGCATGTGACTCACATAACAGTATGCCTCAGTTCTCCTGGGGACCAGTACACAGCATGGTAGAGATGAAGTGCGGGGTATGGAATGTTCTATGATGGTAAGGATAATGTTTGTGGGGAACTATACCTGGTCATCACAACTGGGGAAATGTTTTTAGAAGGTCTCCAGGGAGGGCTAAATGCTCCAGTCAGCCTCAGAAAGCTTCCAATTGGCTTTACACATAGGTGAGATAGGAGTCAGCAAACAGATAGCGCATGGCAGATTGTCACTCTAGTACATATCAGAGAGAATGGACCATTCAGGATGACAGGAAAAGTGGGCACTGGAGAACAAGAGGTCCAAATGGGAATAGGTGTGTGTGGAGTCTGAAAGGAATGTCGGTGCTCCATTATTAAGATAGAGAGGTTGAGTTGATTGAGGTCAGCCAAGAGAGCACCTCTCTGACAGGTTCTGGAAGAGCCCCAAATGCGATGGTGTGCATTAAAGTCACTGAGCAGAGGTGAGGCAGTTGATCAATAAGCTGGAGGAAGCCTGCCCTGGCGACACCAAATGATGGAGGGATGTATACACTGCAAAGAGCAAAGGTTAAGCAAGGAAGGATAATGTCAACTGCAACAGCTGGCAGCCAAGTGTTCAGTATGATGGTCTGGCTATGAATGTCATCCCAGATCAGCAATATGACTCCCCCATGAGATGGAATGCTGTCTTCTGCAGGAAGGTCAAAGCAGACCAGAAGGAAATATGAGAGGTCCTAGCGATCTCAAGGATGCAGTTTTGTTTCTTGGAGGCAGAGAAAGAGTGGATGCTATAATTCAAAGAGCAGCCATAATTCCTCCTATTTGGATCTAATGCTGTGGAGCTTCCACTGGAGGCTGCATGGTCGCTGTTGCAATTGATACAGCATGGAGGAGGAGGTGGCAATTGTCCTTGCGAGCAACCCTACCACAAATAACTCATTTGGTTTTGTTTCAGCAGGACATGTGAATTTGGTTGTAATGTTGCCACTGGCGGCAACACATCCAGTTTGAAATGTACAGTTGGATCATGATCACTTCATAATCTGCTTTGATCTTTGATGGAAGCACTGATGGACTGCAGTGATGTCCTGATCAGAGAGGTAAGTTTGGATTTCTCCCTCGGTCAGACCTCCAAGCAGTCTAGTGTAAATAACACCATGCAAAAAATTCAGTATTCAGTGGGTCTCAACATGGTTCGGCCTGAAAATCACAATTATACTCCAAATACAAAGTTCCATTACATAAATGGTAGCAATATTTCACAGGACCTGCAATTGCAGCAAAACCTTTTTGAATAATAAACACATTAACAGTAGCAAAGGACTGACCTTCTTCAGTATTTGATACCCTGAGGGACTGAGGTGCCACTGGGAGAATCTTTGAATCTTTAGCCTCATTCTGTTTACATTTAGTAGATGTAGACAGAAATGATGATTGGCTCATTGTGAGAAAATCCCCCATGATTGACAGTGCCTTCGATGGTGCTTTCCTTCCAACTGGGGTCCTACCAAGGGGGCCTCACCTGCCTTATGTGATTGTTCACACCTCACGTCACACCTCCCAAACTCCTGATAGAGTGACATATTGGCAATTGGGGAAGGTAACAGCTCAGGCAGTCATCCCTCCCTGTGCCTGGCCTGTAGCAGGGGTTACGTGCAAACACTACCTGTTGACCCGGGGCTAGGAGTAACACATTACCAGTCAGCTGTTACACGTCAAACATATAGGCCAGCCTTCAGGAGCAAACAGGAAGGAAGAAGAAACAAAGAGGAATCTCAAATGTTGAAGCAGAGGAAGGGCAGGAGATGGTGAATGAAGAAAGAAAGAAAAACAGTTGAGGGACTGTTCTGATGTCAGGATACTAAAGCTTCAGAACGAATTCCCAAAACTACCCAGACATATTTCCCAAGGGAGGGCAAAAAGAACAGCTGGAAGATAGACATTCAGCACAGGTGCTGCAAAGGCTTGGGCTGTACCTGACCTCTCAAGATGTTGACAGACCGTTAGGAAAGTTTGAAGAAAACAATATAGCCTATTCACCTTCACACATGTGCTCCATGAAGCTGACTGGAAGGGTGTACATTGTGATAGTGATGTTGACTGTAAGGTACAGGAATTTGAGTATTCTGTACAACCATGAAGATGTAGCATTTCCAACCAAACTTAGATCTAAGCAAACTATATGGAAAATGTCTAGTAATAAATTGCTGGTGTCAGGAACACAAACCTCTTGTACAAACAAAAGACTGCTCTATACTTACAGTAAAACTACATACAACAAGTTATTCAATAACTATTTCAAAGTGAACAAGTTTGTTGTGAAGCCAAGACAATGTACAGCTAGCAGTTTACACTCCATTCAAGTAATAAATCAAAAGCTATATGGAAAGGCATCAGTGAGACGGGTGGTGAAAAGGAAAGACGTCAATCAATAACATGCATTAAGAATGAAGATGGTGTTTCCTCTGATCAAAAAATGTATGTGAAATCTTCAACAATCACTTTATAAACATTGATGACAAACTTACTCCTTTTATCAATCCTTCTGTACCTAGTCACTGTACAAGCTTTGTGCTGCTCCCACGATAACTTTTTCCTTGCCCGCTCACACCTACTGAAATTTGCAGTATTATAACACAAAGCCTAATGAATAATCCTGTGGTTAGGATAATATTGCTTATTATCTTCAAAAACCAGTCTGACATCTTGTCCATTTATTACCAGCTCTGTGTTGTTAACCAGCCATAGCTGGACAGACTGCGTCAAGATTACAGTAGTATTACAACAATAAAATGAATGAAAGACTGCAGTTTAAACTATGATGCTATAAAATATATAATGAAGAGAACAACTCGATTATAATCTAATGTACAATGACAATACAACTATGAAATCAGTTCTAGAACATAGTGCACAGTTCAGACAAAATTTTAGTCCTAAATTACTCCATTGGTAATGACAGGATACCCTTAGGTAGTGCATTCAACAGTTCGAGATACGCCCTGTGGACGCCCTTTGTGTTTTTGTTAATCAACATCCAGGGCTTTCTATACTGACTATTGCCAGTGCTGTGGTTATGACATTTATTTCTCTTTCTGTAGCGTGCATGATTTACCTCCATATGAGCAAGGCAGTTGAATAAAGATTGGCTAAAACAAAGTATATTCTTGCAGCCTGCAGAGTGCCTCCACAGCAGCAGCCCATGTCTCATGCAGCTTTGGAAAATTACATGGTACACTGTTGGTAGCTACTTGTCTGATATTACACCTTGTAATTTCCCCAGGAGATACAGGACCCAGGGAAGTTTGGAATATACCATTTTGTGGGCTGTTGCCATGTTAACATAGAATCAATGAAAAAGCCCATGGCTGCTGTGTCACACAGGGCTCCAGTTTCATTCAATAAGGCTCCATGTCATTCTGTGTTTTGTATTCACTAATTTTCATCTTGTTCACAATAAACTAGGCCTTGGCTTTGCTTAATAGGACTTCTGCTGGTTGAAAAGCCTGAGCGACACTCTCCCTTTTTGAGAACAAATGTTATTATCTGCAAACTGCAAGGTGTGCCCATTGATGCTTATGTCACTAACAAAAATCAGGAACAACAGAGACCCTATTACATGTTCCTATGGTGCACTCCATTTCAACTTCTTTTCAATTGAGTCTACTCCTTGCACTGATACAATCTGCTGTCTGTTATTTAGGTAGGAATTTGCTCAACAGCTCCCCCAGCACCACATGATTTTACATTGCTGAGGAGGGCCTTACACGAGGTACAATTGAACACCTTACTAAGCTCACAAGGTACCAGTGCTCTAGACTCTTTTGTCTTCAAAACCCTGACTTATATTTGTAACTAAGTCAAGTACTGCTACTGTCATTGACCTACCCTTGTAAAGGCAATATTGTGATCACAAAAGAAGTTACTTCCTCCAAATAACTTATCTATATTAGAAGATTACTAAATACTTCAGTGAATAATGCATTTATTGTTTACTAAGCTACTGAAAAGGGAAAGGTGGACGATCATAAAAATTTCACACTGACTTTTGTAATAGAACTATTGGAAACTCACAGGGAGAGACTGTGGTGTATGTCTTTTGTTTCAATAGTTGTTTTAAAATATAGCACACTGGAAGTTCATTTCAAGTTATCATCTGTGTTTAATGCATAATAAAGGACTATTGTTAACAATTCTCAAAATTTTCATTAATTGTTAACAAATCATTCCTATGCTAGAGTAATTTAGATGAAATTCCATGTTTCAGTACCAGATGGCCACATAAACTAGTGCCGGTAGGTTAGCTGCAAGTGCAACAACTATTGGCCTGAAGAGCTTCCTTAGAAGTTATTGCTTATTGGTTCTCCAAAAGTTTGTCTTTTTAGAAACGGTAATGATAAATGGAGCTTTATATTCATTTTGATTAATTCTATAGTGCATTTTGTAAAAGAAAACACACAACAGGCTATTCCTTGAGCTCACAAACTTTGACAACCATACATTACATTTGAGAAATTATGGTAGTATCGAATTAGGGGAAAATGCAGTTATCGGTTCAGATCATATCTTTTGAATAGAGTCCAAAAAGTTGTAATCACCAAACAAGTAGTGAAAGTGTTGGTTAAAGCAGTAAGTAGTAAGACGAGGAATTCCTCAATTTTCACACTTTGAGCAATTCTGTTTATCATACTTTGAAATGATCTGTCCCTAAACATTCAGGATGGTCTATTGGTAATGTCTTCTGGTGATTCTAATATACTGTTCTCATCAACTCAAAGCTCTGACTGCTGATACAAACATAAAAATGCAACTACAAAATTCCTCAGAGTATGTTGACAGACAGTACTCGACAGTAGGAATACTTAAAGAAAAATCATTAAACAGACTGAGTAAAGTCATCAACACAGAAACAGTCAAATGTGCCTGCTTTGCAGTTGTACATTTCGTAATGCCACGCTGCATTACATTTTGGGACATATCTCTCAAAAATATATTTATTACACAAAAGAGGAAATAATGAAATAAGTGCCTTTCTCTTCCATCACTTGACACCTTTGAAAGAACTCAATGTTTTGCCACAGTCATGTATCTATATGAAACAGTGAGCTCAATTTTTAACAGAATTTATGTTCTTCACTTCAAATATTCTGATAAATTGTTGAAAGAGTGGCTAATAAGGTATTATTTTGTTTTGTTTTTAAATATTTGCAAATGTTCAGTTTTCTGCTTGCAGCTCACTTTTATAGAATCTTGTACGCAAAAATAAAACTCCATTATGAACCCTAGAAAGGGATACATAGCTGACATGGAAATTATTACTTCATCTAGTTATGTGATTGTGAATTGCTGAGTTCATCCTAAATTCACTCTTGCTGTTAACCAAAAATACCACCAGGGAGTGTGTACATGTAACAATCCCTAGGTCCATAAAGAGGCTTCTATAAGATGTTCAGTTGCAAAGTCTACCAAATGTACGCATTTATTAATTTTATTATGTACATTTCAGTATAGGTCTACAGTATGAATTACTGTACAATGTGGGACCATGTAGGGCCACCACCTACTACATATCAAATACATACAGGAAAAAACAGTGTATTTGCGAACAAACAAGAACAGGAAGCATCAAAGAATATGAGTAATTAAAGACACACTGCACTTGTCACACATTTATTAGTTGATTATGTCACTCCCACACAGCATTTGCTCCCTCCTCCCCCCCCCCCCCCCCCCTCCTAAAAGATGAGAGGGAGTTCAAATTTGAACTCACAGCCAGCTTGTGTGTGGGTGGCTGGACATGATGGACATGTAACTGCAGTCAGTGACACAGCCAGAACCGTAGAATGATGGTTGGTAGGAGTGCCATTGGTAGCAGACAGAGGGGGAGGGGAGTGAGGTTTTCCTTCCCCTGGTAACATTGTGTAGCCACTGGAAATCGGTGGTAGTCATTTTCTAGCAATCCAATGGACTTGTGACGATATTGTAGACCAGGTCTGGTAGAGATATGGTGAACCGTAGTATGTTTGCCTATGCCCTGTGATTTTACGGGCCACAGTTACTGCGTGGACGCAGTTGTGAGCAAAGCACAGATGCAATGCCTAGGTGTCCTATGTTGTTCTTATGTTTTGTGGGCCACTTGGAGTTTGCCTTCTGTTTCCAATAGGGTATCATTCAACACCACATTGTCCTCATGCAACTTGATTAATTCACACCCGATTGTTACATAATCTTGTTTCATGGTATGGAGATGTAATTTCAAGTTGCAGCAGTACGACTCCCAGTAATGTTGATGGTCATTTGAGGTGTTAGCACTTAAATTATACACATTGGACATTGTGTACTTTGATGAATGAGCCTTTCCTGCAAGAATAGTTTGACTGTTGACAGAGTGTATCAGTCATTCATTTAGTAAATTGGTGGTCAGTGCAGCCTGTGTGAGGAAATTAGCACCTGAAACAGGTTGAGCAATGTTGGTTAATTTGTAGGTCCACTTGCAGTTCTCAAAGAGGCAATTGTCAGCCTCAAACGCATTGTGACCATATGCACATATGACGGACTTGTTAACTGCCATTAAATTGGCCTTAGTGTGGCAGTGTGCTGATCTCTGATCCCATTTGATTAATAACACTAGCCCTGAATAGTGGTTGGTAATGAACAGCCTTTGTGATGTAGTGCTGTGTAGTCATTCGGTAGTCAGCAGCTTTGGAGGCATGCCGATAGAAGCGTTAGGCTGAGCAGTCCTATACTGTCTTTTTGACATAGGGTGCTAACTGTTCTAAAACAGTAGGTGCTGTAAATGGGTGTCAAACTGTTGCACCTGAGCTAAATCATCTCTCGGCGTTGAGGTGCAAACATAATTTCTTGCACTTCATTGCCAGTTGACCAAAATGTTTGTGGAACAGTAAACATTTGTCTGAGTGGTCTCATGGCTATGAAACCACTGTGGGCATGTGCAAGGGGCTCGTTTGTGCTCAGCTGTCACGATCAATAGTTGCAACATTTACGACTGCTTAGTTAGCCGCTCGACAGTGGCATGGGGAGTTCACAGGTCCTCGAGAACACTCTGTGACTTTCAGGCAGATGTGGCATGGTAGCGAGGCAGCAGCATGTTGGGCTGGTCACTCTTCCTTCAGAGTGAATGGAAATTATCATGGTGGCCACTGTGGCATATGTTTTGGGCAAGGTGTGTGCTTTATTGGTAACTAATATAATGGTTACCCTTCCTGAGCAATTAAAATTAACCTCATTTTGGTAGCAATTGTTGTTGACAAATGTGTAACAGTAAAGCATCCAAACTGATAATCATTCCATGCAGATGTCTCCAGAATTCAGACAGAATCATGTCATCATGCCTCTCATGGTACAGGACTTGTGTGAGCCTTTGACCCATTGATTTTGTGCAATGTGAAATAAGCACCATCATGAGGGCATTGTAGGCTTGGTGCAGGGAGCATCATAATATAATGTCCAACACTACTGAAGTAACACGTTGATCAAGATTACTGTCACCAAAGTGAACTGTTTAAAAGAGTCACTAATTTGCTGTTACTTGAAAATGCTCTCCATTTACTGCAACTAAGTTTTCAATTGACTGGTTGCAAACAGTTGGGCCTGAATTTGCAGATACAGTGTGGGAGGACTGCGAAAGCTGATGAGTGGATATTTCTGTTGATCTCACATGTGGTACCAGTGAACGCGAAATGACTGGAAATATGTTCACTCTGAATTTGATGTCTTACGACAGTGCTGTAATTATGTGTGAAGCAATATTATGTGATTATATCACTGTGTCCAATGTCATGACCAGTGTGTTTGAAACCGTGATGTTCCAAAGTGGATCGGTGTGTGGCACGGAGTCTAGTGGTTGAAAAACAGGAGGCGGGCAATGTAGAATCTGTATCTCATTTTTAATGACCTGGACGGTATCACTGATGGAATGTAGAAGGTTATGTGTGGTGTGCCTGACGGAACTTATCTATGCCAACTGCAGCAGATAACCTATCCACGAGAGCAGAATTGCTTCTTTGGGTTCACAAATTATGGAAGAACACTATCTCCTACAAATAAAATACATTCACGGACTAACAGTGTAATACACTGAGGTGTCAAAAGTTATGGGTTGCCTCCTGATATCATGTTGGACGTGCTTTTACCCGGAGTAGTGTAGCAACATGACGTGGCGTGGACTCAATACATTGTTGGAAGACCCCTGCAGAAATATCGTCCCATGCTATCTCTATAAGTGTGAATGTTCCTGGTACACAAGTTTGTGCATGAACTGACATCTCATTTATGTCCCATAAATGTATGAAAGGATTCACATTGGGTGATCCTGGTGCCTAAATCATACACTTGAATTGGTCAGAAAGTTATTCAAACCGAGTGCGAACAATTGTGGCCCAGTGACCAGGTACACTGTCATCTATAAAAATTCCACCATTGTTTCAAACATGAATAGCTGCAAATGGTCTCCAAGTAGCTGAACATAAACATTTCCATTCAATGATTGGTCCAGTTGGACCAGAGGAGCAAGTCCATTCTATGTAAACACAGCCCACACAATTATGGAGCCACCAATAGCTTGCACTGTGCTTGAAATTTGCTACTGTCGAAACACTCTTGACACTGCGGATCTCAGAATACTGAATTCCCTAATGATTTTTGAAGTGGAAAGTCCCGCACATCTAGCAGCAACTACCACTCCGTGTTCAAAGTCTAATAATTCCCCTCATATGGCTGTAATCAGGTTGGAAACATTTCACATGAATCACTCAAAAACAAATGACTGGTCTGCTAATGCATCGTCCTTTTATACACTGTATACATGATATTACCACCATGTGCACATTGCTATTCTATGACTGTTTTTCACCTCAGTGTAAACCACACTTTATTGTGCACAGATACAAAAGACACATGTGTACACATTAGCAAACAAACCAGAACAGGAAGCATCAAAGAACATGAGAAATTAGAGAGACACTGCACTTGTCACATTTCAATTAGTTGATTACATCACTCCCACAACCACATTTTGTCAATTCCCAATGTAAAAGTAGTTATCAAAATTATTCACGGAACCATTGACTGCATGTGAATGATTTGGTGTAGATAAAAATAAATGAATACCTTATCCCCATTCAGTATTTCAATTTTGTGGGCAAATAATGTAGAATAAGTGTCAAGTCTGCTCTGATATGACACTTGTGGCAAAATTACTACATGGACTAGAGAATGTTTACAAGACTTGGCAATGTCAACACAGCACTAGGACTACTACCTACAAAGTTCTGTGACTATAATGAAATGGAATTAGATTACATTAGATTTAGTTTTTGTGCCAGAGACCCAAAGATGAGATGATTCTCACGGGTGTGAAACAAGTCAGAAAGTATACCATAAAAAAACATAAAACATCTGAATATAATAATCACTACCCTGATCAATTATCAGCAGACTGTCAAAATAGGTAAATGCATTTCTGTAAACTAGAACACCTAATATTTACAGAATTAATACTCTGTCAGGATGAAACACAGCTATGCACTTTTAATAAATTTATCATTCATAAAATACCTAATCTTGTCAGTTGTGACCTATTGGTGCAAACTAAAATTTTTCCATAAGATGGTCTAACAGTCACTGTTTAGATATTTATTTGTAGCGTAGAAGGAGTTGCCTACCAGAAAGTCTTTCAAACTCTGTTTAAACTGTGCTTTATCTGAAACCAAGTTTTTAATGGTTGCTGGTGATTTATTGAAAATGTGTGTTCCTGGATATTGGACCCCTTTCTGATCCAAGGTAAGTGATTTTAGGTTTTTATGTAGATTTTTCTTATTCCTAGTACTAACTCTACGTATTGAGCAATTGGTTGGAAATGGAGATATATTACTTGCAACAAATTACATTAAGAATAAATATACTGAGAAGCAATGGTTAGGATACAAAGTTCATTGAACAGGTTTCTACATGATTTTCTTGAATTTACACAACAAATGAGTCTTGTTATATGCTTTTGCTTGCTAAAAACTTTTGCTCGGCTTCGTCAGTTACTCCAGAATATGATCCCATATGACATTACAGAAAGAAAATAAGAAAAATATGCAAGTTCTTATTATATTTACTACACCTGACGTCATTCTGACTGCAAATCCCATCCCAACTGAATTTATTATCGAGTTATAATCCCAGAAATTTAACAATGTCAACCTCTTTGATCTGCATGTCTTCATGTGCTATACGCATGCTAGAAGGAAATCTCTTACAGGTTCTGGTGTGTCTTTACAAAGTTTAATGTCAGTGTTTGTTATTGTTTTGGTCAAGATAGTAGGTGCTTCGTGGAACTGTAGTGGTAACTCAGCCATAGGCTTCGTGCTGTTCCGATTTATAAGAAACGAAAAGCAGAACGCAAAATGGGTTGCAAAATTGTTGGAGAGAGAATAGGAAACATAATATACATTGACATTCTGGGAACCAAGTGAGTTGATCAGTTAAAATGATTGTGGTTAGCATATCGTATTTTCCCGTAGAATATAAATGTAGAGGATTTATCTAATACTGTGTCGTATGTGCCCAAGCTGCAAGTACAGGGTTGTACTGAGAACGTTATAAACTGCAGATTTAGTTTCATAGTTGTAAGTATATATTAAAGAGTACGAAGGTATGTTGTATGCAACTTAGTACTGTTTATATGGTTGATGGAAGGCTTCTTGAAAGTTAACTCTCATTTAAACATTTTGAGTTGTTAAGTAGTGAAGTTCTTGAACTTCATTTTCAGTCACTGAAGTGTTTAACGATGAAACTTGCTAAAAGCAGAAGGTGACATGCAGCTAAACAGTAGATACTGTGAGAAATTTTTTCATTTGCAAAACAGGATACTGAAGTATTAGGTAAGGGTTTATGCGGCTTACATTCAGAAAATCAGTGTCTTCAAAATTCGCTGTTTAATTAATCTTAAGTACCAGTGGGGAGTAAATGGTTTAGGGTGTAAGTATATGAATTTCAGTGTTAGAATAGACAATTTTTAAATCTTTGCTTCACTGATTAAAAAGAATATGCTGTAGTACAGATTGAATAAAATTGTGCTGTCAGTCTTGCTTGTTAGCCAGTACAGTGAGAAAGATTTCTAAGTGCAAAGCAGGCAGTGCTGACGTTTTTTGGGTTGTACCAAAAAGATGCGCACACTGAACAAATGTTCCAACAGTAATTAAGCTTCTTTCTAGATAATTTAGTCCTGTTTCCTTGCCAATTGGCAGTCATTGCCTTATCAATATTTGTGAGGCAGAAAGCGAAAAGGGACCTCTTGTCGAAAATCTAGGAATTTGAGTTTTTGTAGTTTTTACATTCAGCATTGAATTCTGAACAACCTGTAAAAAAAATTTATTTCTATCTCTAAATTTGAGGAAGTTATGGCAGGTTGAATATTTATGACATAAAAGAGGTGTTTTGAGATATGGGCTTTTAAAGTTTTTTACTTTATTATCATTGCTTGACTATACGTATTTAAGAAACAAATTCTGCATATATATTACACTTAAAATGTCCTTTGTCAAGTGGTTTGGAGTTTTTTAAATTAACACTTCACAATAAGTGGATTACTCCCTGAGACCTATATCACATCAGAGTGTAAATACATTTGAAACCAAATAAATTGGCTCCTTGTTGAGAAATATATAGCAAGCCCCGTGCTTATTTTTTTGGCATAATATTTATATTTTTACATTATGTTATGGCATCTTTTGGATCAAATTTTGATCCTGCAGCAATTAATTGTAGTTGCCAATTTTTGATCTGTTCGTAAAAAAAAGTCTGAATGGGGTTAAAGGCATTTTAAAAAGAGCGTTTTCACCTCTTCTTTTTTTTACTGGAATATTTGTTTGTTCAGGTTCTTCATCAGGATCTTTACTGTCGCTGACTTGAGTTTCTGGTTTACATTCTGAGCCTACTTCAAGACACATAATGTCTTTGTAGTTCTCTTTGGAATAGGTCTTGATGTTTTTAAAAGGATACTGTTTTCGTTGTCTTGTCATGCCTGGAGGAATTACTGCAGCAGGAAACCCAGTGGGTTCATTGTCATGGGGGAAGATGCGATACACAAATTCATTTCCATCAATGTCCAATTTGCAATGTACTCTACCATTGTAGCTAACATTGAACTCAAAGTGGTTGTATTTAGTTATGTGAGGTACTTTGTTAGCATTACTATCCTTCAAGAAATTTAGCCAGTCATATGTATTCAAAGCAACTTCACCTATTTCATTTCCACAGCAGCAGTTGAGTTAACATGTGTTGTAGATGTAGATTTCTCAATGCAGTCGGCGAACTCTTGTATGGAAGAGATATAGGTGACCCTAAATCTTTTCTTTAAAAGTCCAGATGCCCAGTCACATGCAAGTTGTGTGTGACCTACTGGCATGAATGACAAAACAGTTCTCTTATTTTTGTTATTACTGATTCTCTGAGCAAGATATCATGATAAGATGTTGTTCTTGTTCTGACCTACACAATTGTCAGCATGAATGAACATTGTCTTCTCCATGACTGTAGTTTTTCGAGTAGTTGTGGAAAAGACTGGCAACAACATTGGATCCCTTTGTTGTTCCTACACTTTCTGGGAGTAGATAGTTTACTTGTTTGTTCACAGTCTCACACATAACCCCAAATATTCCTATTCTGAATGGAACCAAGAACTAAATAGGTCCAGGCTGCAACGGGTTACTGGGTATGTAAACCTGCTGGGCCATGTCAAAACCGTAGTGTACACAACTTCTATCACCATCTTCAAAATTTTCCTTAGTCTTTTTGATAGTTCCCTTATAAAACTCTCTTTATTTTGCAACAAGTTGTAGATGGGACCTCATTTTTTCAATAGTTTCCATTTTAGTTTCTTCAGGCACTGATGCCATTGCAGTTCCTGGAGTGAAATGCCATTGGCAAAATGCACAAAGATCTGATTTGGGCTTCATGACAACTATTTTTGGGCATATCTCTTTCTAAATATTACAGAACACTTTACTTGATACTGGTTTTACGGGCATATCATTTGTAAAGGAAGCCATGTAAGTTTCAAAAATTTTGGCTTTATTAGCACTTGAAGGTAGAAGTTTGAAATTTGCATTACATTGAGTGCTACTTCTGCCTGGTAAAATTATGGCATGTTGTTCTGCGTAGTTATGTAAAAACTTTACAACAAACTCTGAATCAGAAAAAGAAGTCACATTCTTAGGAAGTTTTCTTGCATTACCATGAGCTTTGACAGTCAATCCTGTATCATTTTACATTTTTGTTAGAGCACTTTAGTCTTTTAATTTTAATATTGTTGGAAAACATGTAAGTGTTTTTACAAACATGCCGACCTTTTACTTAGTATTTACTTCTGGTTGTTTCCTCTCAGTTTGTACTTTATGTTTACGAGCTGTCAAAGAAGAATCTGAAGTTACACACCGCAATTGGCATAAAATTACTTGATCTAATGTGTTGACATTGTTCTCATACTGATCAATCTCAGCACATTCATGACGTATTTCCAAATAGTCATCAACTGAACAGTAATTGCAACATTCTTCTTTGCACCCGCAACCTGCTTTTAAAAACTCTGAAACGAGAGCATGATCTCTGTCAGCATCAAAAGAGTCAATTAAATTTATGCAGCCATCAGGTCAAAGTCTTCAGCACCATCGTTCTCATCTACAACTTGATCACTATTAACTTTTCGTTCTATTTCAATAATAACATTATCAGTAACATTATCGTTGTTACCTAAGGCTTCATTAAACTTCAGAATGTCTTGTAATAAAGAAATACCAGATAGGTTAACTGATTCATCACCTTGAGGTTCCAGTTCCTCATCACTTGATTCGTCTCTACTTGGCATTCTTCCAGAAAAATAATCTCGAAATACTTCATAAACTTTATCATATAAATCACCACCAACACCAATATCGTTTAGTGCTTTCATAATTCTATCTTCACACATTGCATACTTTAAACTGAGCAAGCTGTGAACACGAATTTGTAACGTCAGCTGTCAGCTGTTCTTTAAGGGCTACCAACTATACATTGGTAACATCTGTAGGCATTCCCAAAAATAGGACCACGTGTATTGTTTGGCATTATTGAAATCACAAAATGGTTTTATTTTATACTAAATTACTCTGAGCTCCTTAAAATGCTTCTAAAATTTAAGAGATGCTATTTTGGGAAGTACTGCATGTATAGCTGCGATATTTAGAAAAGGGACCTCTTGTCGAACCAATGTTATTTCCCCATAACAACAAGAGGTCCCTTTTCCGCAGACTAACATACACTCCTGGAAATGGAAAAAAGAACACATTGACACCGGTGTGTCAGACCCACCATACTTGCTCCGGACACTGCGAGAGGGCTGTGCAAGCAATGATCACACGCACGGCACAGCGGACACACCAGGAACCGCGGTGTTGGCCGTCGAATGGCGCTAGCTGCGCACCATTTGTGCACCGCCGCCGTCAGTGTCAGCCAGTTTGCCGTGGCATACGGAGCTCCATCACAGTCTTTAACACTGGTAGCATGCCGCGACAGCATGGACGTGAACCGTATGTGCAGTTGACGGACTTTGAGCGAGGGCGTATAGTGGGCATGCTGGAGGCCGGGTGGACGTAACGCCGAATTGCTCAACATGTGGGGCGTGAGGTCTCCACAGTACATCGATGTTGTCGCCAGTGGTCGGCGGAAGGTGCACGTGCCCGTCGACCTGGGACCGGACCGCAGCGACGCACGGATGCATGCCAAGACCGTAGGATCCTACGCAGTGCCGTAGGGGACCGCACCGCCACTTCCCAGCAAATTAGGGACACTGTTGCTCCTGGGGTATCGGCGAGGACCATTCGCAACCGTCTCCATGAAGCTGGGCTACGGTCCCGCACGCCGTTAGGCCGTCTTCCGCTCACGCCCCAACATCGTGCAGCCCGCCTCCAGTGGTGTCGCGACAGGCGTGAATGGAGGGATGAATGGAGACGTGTCGTCTTCAGCGATGAGAGTCGCTTCTGCCTTGGTGCCAATGATGGTCGTATGCGTGTTTGGCACCGTGCAGGTGAGCGCCACAACCAGGACTGCATACGACCGAGGCACACAGGGCCAAAACCCGGCATCATGGTGTGGGGAGCGATCTCCTACACTGGCCGTACACCACTGGTGATCGTCGAGGGGACACTGAATAGTGCACGGTACATCCAAACCGTCATCGAACCCATCGTTCTACCATTCCTAGACCGGCAAGGGAACTTGCTGTTCCAACAGGACAATGCACGTCCGCATGTATCCCGTGCCACCCAACGTGCTCTAGAAGGTGTAAGTCAACTACCCTGGCCAGCAAGATCTCCGGATCTGTCCCCCATTGAGCATGTTTGGGACTGGATGAAGCGTTTTCTCACGCGGTCTGCACGTCCAGCACGAACGCTGGTCCAACTGAGGCGCCAGGTGGAAATGGCATGGCAAGCCGTTCCACAGGACTACATCCAGCATCTCTACGATCGTCTCCATGGGAGAATAGCAGCCTGCATTGCTGCGAAAGGTGGATATACACTGTACTAGTGCCGACATTGTGCATGCTCTGTTGCCTGTGTCTATGTGCCTGTGGTTCTGTCAGTGTGATCATGTGATGTATCTGACCCCAGGAATGTGTCAATAAAGTTTCCCCTTCCTGGGACAACGAATTCACGGTGTTCTTATTTCAATTTCCAGGAGTGTAGATTGTTTTTAATGATATAATTGACTCTTGTTGCATTCAAACAAGTTTCAAATCAATACTAGTGTGTACAGAATGAAATAAACTATTATTATATATATATAAAAAACGAAAATTGATATTTTACACATTATTGAATGTTTTTGCTTGTACTGAAAATTTTACTCTTCCGACAAGAGGTCCCTTTTTGCTTTCCGCTTCACATTTGCTATCTGAGGCTACTGTCACGTTATTTGCTCAAGGTCAGGTGCTGATGCTACACCCATCTGCTTAGACCTGTGACGTACCTGTGATGTGGTGTTAATGTCATGGTGAGGTTTGATGTTTCTGTGTGTTTGTAGATGGTGTGTTGTAGTATTTGGAGGCGCTCTCTTGTGCTAGATGTATGTTAGTGAGTTGTTTGACATGAATTGAATGTTTCAGGCTACTATTGGAAGAATTTCTGCTGGTTTTCTGCTGAGATAGTTTGAATTTTCACATTGTGCCTGATGGATTTTTTTTTATGTTTGGAAACATTAGTGGCATGTGTTTCTTATGGTCAGAGATTTAATATTAATTTTTTCTTTTTTCTTCAGTTGTGAATAAGATACAGATATTTATAAGTAGGTCATTACTTGTTTCCGGGGGGTGATATTTTTGTTTCTATTATATGTTTTATGATGGCGATGAATGAGTCGTCGCCAGTGTTGGCTGGTGACCAGTGCTAAATAGAAACATATAAATCACAGCAGGTTCGTCAGTAATGTCAATAAGGTGCTGGCTGCATGGTCTGGATCTGCAACGACTCAAATAATTAGAAGTCGTTGGAAAAAATTATATACATTGTACTTAACTGGTTGTTCAGGATTCTTCTTGGCTTCATACGTATGATTATAAACAGATAGCTATTGAGGCCTCACTTAGACCATACATTATTAAGTGCCTTGTTAGAGGTTGCTTCCTATCAGCTGAAGGTTATGCTTCTTTACTACTTGATGTTCCGAGCAAGAGTGGACGAGAGCTTGCTAGAAACTTGATACAAGCTGCAGAGCAGCGCTAGCGGCGCTGGTTATGACTCATGGTTGCAATGATACTAATACGGACAGCAATTGATAACTTCAACCCCTGACAATTGTTATCATACGTTGATCCCATATTACCCCCTCGCAAATCTGCGAACGGCCGTTGAATGTGGCTTATCGCCGCCACGTGGGGGACGCCATGCTGATGTAGTTGAGGAGGTGGGGAGCCTGACTGCAGGCGAGGCGTGCCCACCTACACCTTGCCATTCCGACCAACGGGATACAGGAAACGCCTGGAAATCTACTCCAGGGTGCACATCAACATGAGGCATCTGTGCTTCTACAACTATGGGAGCAACCGAAGGGTCGACCTCCATCAGGTTGGGGCACCTGACCGGCATCAAAGACTGGAAATCAGGAAGTGCAGACTGTTCTGCGGTGTTGGATGGCGTTGTAACCTGAATTTCACTGTGGCCTATCACAGTTGAAGGCACCTGGTCCATATGGTCATCTGCTCCCCGCAGCGTTGCTGGCACTGTGGGCGACTCCCCTGTGAGACATGGTATGCGCGCTGGCATGTCATCGCGCGGCAAAGGCAAAGCTACGGGTGCTGGCACCCAAGGGTGAGGAGAGCAAGAAAGAGGGCCCTTCGGGGGCACCCCCGACGGCGCCGACACTGGAAACATAGGGCAAGTGGCAGAGACACCACGGCTAGAGACGCATCTGCTTCTAATACCTGGACACCTCACCAGATGGACCTGATATGACAAACATAGCACTTCCAAGATGGCAAAGGGTGCACCCTTTCAACCATCGGCGATTGCCGTGGGAATGATGAAAATAGACAATATCATCTGGCAAGAATTTGTGGGTCTGTCATGGCAGAGAAACGCGGTGTGGGGGATGCAACAAATGCAGAGTTCTGTGAGGATGACCTTGCAGCGATTCACCTGCAAAGCACCGTCGCATGGCTGCGATCGGTACAAAGACAAAAACAACAAAAGAGCATCCTCACGAGAATGAGTCAATCATTTGCGACTTAAATGTCCGAACGAATCTTTAAACGGCTCCGTTCGATTGAGGGGAGAGTGGTGCTGAAGTTAAATGCTGAATACCATTAGCTTCATAAAAGGTTTTGAACCCTGCAGACACAAATTGAGGTCCACTGTCGGTGACAATGACTTGTGGCAATCCTTGTATGCTAAATATAGAAGACAAGTATTTGATGGTAGCAGATGATGTTGATGACATGTGAACAACAGATGGAAAATTGCTAAAAGAATTAACCATCGTGCATCCCAGACAGGACAAGCGAAATCTAAATGTAAACTATTCTGTGGCAAAGTTGCTTTAGGCCAAGAGAAAATTTTCTGCGGTGGTGTGGATTGGTTTTCTGCACACACAGAACAAGAAGAACAAATCTTGGGTATGTCAGCAACAATACCAAACCAGGTACGGTGACGGCGAGCCAACTGTTTTGTCTGTACGATTCTCTAATGACCTTGGTGAAGAAGTCGTAGCACAGGTGACTGCAAAGAACGAGGAACAATAATATGAGACTGATCAATCTCTGTGCAGAGCAAAATAACACCACATTGGACAAAAAGTCGTCTGCACAAAAAAAAGATGAACCAATGGATCTTCGATCCAAATTTTAGACAAAGGCCGCTGCTTAGTAACATAAAGCAAAATAACACTTAATACTAGGTTGTTAGCTGTTGCTGTGGGGTTATACAACAAAAGTCAGCAGAAAAACTTTCTACTGCATCATCATTTTGCACACCAGTGAACATACAAGCCTGTTCGGAAGAGTCGAACAGCAAGTCTTCAGCTATTGGCAATCTGCATAATGTATTGGCGTGGGTTTTCGTAACTCCAAAAATCAAAGTAAGAGCTTCCTTCTCGATCTGCGAGTAGTTACGCTGCGCAGAGGAGAGTAGCTTTGATGCAAATGCAATCAGGCAATCGTGCAAACCAATTTTGTGTGCAAGAACAGCTCCGATCCCAAAATCGGAAGCGTCAACCATGAGGTCAAGAGGTTATGTACTAGATAACAACGCAGATTTAAGCTGCTGAAAGGCACATTCGCATTCAGGCGGCCAATTGAACGAAACGTTCTTTCAACATAGTCGATGTAACGCTGCTGCAAGAGATGATACGTGAGGCAAAAACTTGTGATAATAATTGAGCTTTCCAAGGATGGATTGTAATTATTTAACTGTCTTGCATGCTGGTAGCTCTGATATTGCTCTTATATGATCCGGACTTGGGTGGATGCCTTGAGAGTTTATTACGTGTCCTAAGTAGGATAACTGTTCAGAAAACTATGTACACCTGTCCTTATTGAGTTTAAGTCCATTCTCATGTAACACTTCAAATAACTGTCTCAAATTATGCAAATGTTCATGCTGTGTAGAACCAGAAGCTACGATGTCATCTAGGTAATTACACACTGAAGAAATCGATGCACAGAGTCTGTAAGTACTGCTGAAATAGTGCAGGTGCAGAGGCTCATCCAAACAGAAGCCTTTTAAATTTGTAGAGACCTAAATGCGTTTTCACGACGAGGATCTTGTGGGATTCGTCATCCACCGGAATTTGAAGATATGCATATTGCAAATCTAACTTGGAAAATTATTTACCTTGACACAATTTGTCAAACAAGTCTTCTGGACGTGGCATAGGAAATCTTGCAACAACAAGTTGAGGATTGATGGCGGCTTTAAAATCCATGCACAGTTGCAGTTTGCCTGATGGTTTTGTTAAGATAACCGACAGTGAAGCCCATAGTGATGCTGTCACTGGTTCAATCACTCCTTGTTCCTTAAGTGCATGCAGTGTTTTAGCAACTTAATCTAGAAAGCGCGTGAGGTTGTGCATTGTCCTTCAATTCAGTATGCGTCTGAAAATTTGTCTCGCGCCCTAAACCTGGCGAATAAATATCAGCAAGCTCTTGACAGTTCGGAAACACTGTTGGTGGGAACACGTTTAGTGACGGCTAGTATGTCATCATGCATAATTAAGGAGAATACATCAAATAAATCAAGATCAGGAATGTTTACAGATGAGGGTGAACACAGTACATGAAAAGAAATCACTTGAGTTTGCCCACGGTATGTCACTGGCTAACTGCCCAGTCCTAAAACCTGATTCTTTGACCACTGTAGGTAGCTAACGTAACATTTGTGTTACTCAATGGAGGTGAACCAAGCAATTCCTAAGTTTTATGATTCATGAGTGTAACAGATGCGCCAGTGTCCAACTGAAAAGGGATCATATGATTCTGAATGTTCAGGTCTACAAAAAGTTTGTTCTGCCATCAGCGAAAAATGGCATTGAGAAGCAGTGTGCACTGGCTTATGTTGACAGGCAGATCGTGTTTGACGGGTCTCCTTATGTTGGCTTGCACTGGCATCACAAAGAAAATTCACACACTCGGGCAATGTCACAGGTACTAGAGGCGAATCTACAACATTTATTTCCATTGCTTACGGCTCATTTTGGAAACCGTTGCGGTGGAAGCTACTTTGTCTGGAGACGTAATATGGAGCATTAGATTTTTGTCTTTTGAGGCACACTGCCTGGACATGTCCCTTCTTGTTGCAAAAATGGCACACGGCCTTGTGCAATGAACAGTTCTGGTGTGAGTGCTTTGAAGTACATTGCGGACATGAGCGCAAAGCAGGCGGCTTCTGCCGGCGCATAACAGGTGTCTGTTTCCTGGAAGTGAATTGGGCAGGTGCGCACCGAACCGGTACAGCATCATGTATGTGTGATGCGCGTGCAGCCAGCTTGCTAACCTGACAGACAGCGGGAGGCGATTCAAAAGAATTTGCAGCAAAATCCAAAGTGTCCTGCCTGTCCAAAATGTCCAACACCTGTTCTAAAGTGGGGTTGGATAATTTAAGAATTTGCTCTCTAATGCATGTGTCTGACACGTTTTGCACAATAGTGTCCTGTACCATTATGTCAGAATATGATATACCACAAGAACATGAAAAGCCACAGTTGCGAGTGAGGCCTTGCAAAGTGGCTACCCACTCACGGTAAGTCTGCTGAGGTGCACGTTTTGTGCGGAAAAATTTGTACTGCTGAGTGACAACATTCACACTTTTTTTGTAATAATCAGTTAATTCCTGAACAAGTTCTTTGAAACTGTGCTGATCTGGAGAACTTCTCGGGAAGAGTTTGAGGAGAATGCGGTACGATGCCATGCCAACAAAAGATAAAAGCACATGCAGCCGTGTTTTACATTGGATGTCATGTGCAGCAAGGTGGTGTGAAAACTGTACGTGTCACTCCTGCCAGCTTTCCACGCAGAAGTCAAATACGCGAAACGGCGGGGCTGTGACCTGCTGTACGGCCGGCTCCTGTGCCGCCGGTACTTGTGGCACAGCTTGTTGTTGTCCCTGGACGAGCAGTCCCAATGTGTGTAGTAGTGCGTTGGGCTGCTGATTCTGTAATCGTAACAGTTCTGCCTCTGGATTTGCCATCACAACGAAAGCAAATAATCACAAACGGGAGTAGGAAAAAATGTCATGCACTCACAATCACACCATGCGGAGAGGATGGGTGGCACAGCCGGGTATATAGTCTGTAAACATGTATAAATAGGCTGCTGTCACTGTTCCACTTTCCAAAAAATCTGTACCTTTAACCTTGTCGCCAATTGTTATGACGACGACGAACGAGTCGTCACCAGTGTTGACTGGTGGCCAATGCTAAATAGAAACATATAAATCACAGCAGGTTTGTCAGTAATGTCGATAACGTGCTGGATGAATGGTCTGGATCTGCAACTACTAAAATAATTAAGTCGTTGGTAAAAAAAAAATATATATTGTACTTAACTGGTTGTACAGGATTCTTCTTGGCTGCATACATATAATTATAAACAGATAGCTACTGAGGCCTCGTTTGGGCCATATGTTACTAAGTGCATTGTTAGAGGTTGCTTCCTATCAGCTGAAGGTTTTACTACTTGACGTCCCGAGCAAGAGTGGATGAGAGCTCGCTAGAAACTTGATACAAGCCACGGAGCGGCGCTGGTCGCAACTCGCGGGTCCAACGATACTAATATGGACTGTGGTTGATAACTTCAACCCCTAACAAGTGTGGTATCGAACATTGATACCACACTATGTACGGTATGAGTTTGTTGACTATAGTTTCTTTGTGTATATTGAAATTGGTGATGACCAACTTTTCATAAATTTTGGGATTTTTCTTGTCAGTGTGTGGTAATTGTGTTGGACTGTGATTGGTTGATATCATGGTTATTGATGTACCATTAGAATGTGTTTCTGATATTAGTCATGTGGGCATGGTTTGGTTTGTTGTACTGTGGTCTTTGCATTAGGTAGAGTAAGTGAAAGTGTGGAAAATAGATTTTAGCATTTGAGTGTATTTCTTTTTGTACAGTGGGCTTTGTTTTTTGGTGCTATATAGGCCAATTTGTGTCATCAGGTTTTGGAGTTGGGTGCAAGTTCACGATATCAAGACCTTTGCTTGAGGATTATGGGTGAAGTGAAATTTGCAACACCATGTTTTAGAGTTGTATGTTGGTTCCTGGTGTCGAGGGCTTTGTTGGAGCTATGTAGGTGAAAATTGTGGTGTTGAGTTTTTTAGTTGTGTATGGGTTACTGGTATTGTAGTCCTCATTTGAGATATCAAAATTTACAACACCTATAGATTTTGTTTTTGTAATTAATTTGTGTTAAATTTTGAGGATTTCATGTGCTTGATTTTTGGGCAAATATTTGTTTTGCTGTAATGTCATTATTCTTACTGTCGTATATTTGTCCGCGCCCGAACCCACCTCCGTCATAGAGTTCTCCTGTCAGTTTCATTCTGATGTTGGAGTTAAAGACTTCACATGTTATTTATGTTTGTTTGCAGTTGTAATAAGTAATGTCAAGGTCACCGTATTGTATGTGCTTGAAATAGTTTAAACCATGTTGATGACATTACTGTTCAAAACAGGTGGGTGGAGTCATGATTTTTGTTTTGCCAATCTACCTTTTATAATAGAGCAGTAGATCCCTTTATATAGACTGATTTTGTTCTTCAGATATAGTTTGTGTGTCTAACTAGAAATAATGCTATGTTCCAAGGATCATTGGTCTGTTTGTACCAAAATGGTGTAGGTTACATTGGTTTTACACTCTGTGTCTTCTGTGTCTACATTCTAGCTACTTACAGATTAGCAGCTAGCTCACTGGCTGAAAAGTAATAATAATGAACATATTGGTCTCTGTCACTGCTCATGTTACTGTGAAGGAATATTGACATTTAGTTCTAAATAGCCCAAGCAATCGTAGTCTTATGCCACAAGGTTTTTGTTAAATACCTCTCTTCAGGCAGATGTTGCCAGAAGAAGCAATTTCAGTTCAGGTTTAAAATTGTGTAAAGGTTTCCAGCAACCAGGCACCTTTGATTTTATTCTTCAGTTTCTATTTACCATGACTGGTTTTGAATTCACAAGAGATTTATCATCAGATGGGACATATTTATTGCATATTTCCAGCATTGTTGTGGCTCATGTAGCTATGGCCAGAGAACAAAACATGTACACACTGAATGTAGTGAGAAGTATGTACAGTTCACGCCTGGCCACAGCAGTACCACTCCAGCAGTGCTGCAAACATGCACCATCTGATGATAAGGCAACAGTTGGCTCTCCCCATCCTGTGCATCATACTGCACCTGAGAATGCTGTCTGGTGGGTAAAAAAAAAAAAAATCAGTCATTATAGTGGGCATATAGGTGTCAAGAAAGAACTGTAGTGTGACTGTGAAAAATCAGTTCAAGCTGAACTGTGATCTGCACCATCAATACAAGACAGAAATCTAACTTAGGGATTATATCCTATGGTGTGAAGATATTTGAGAAGCTCCCATCTGACATACAGCAAGTAATTGGTTATCTCAGCCAATTAAAAACATTCCTGGTGATGTCTCCTTCCACTGCTTATCTTAGTGCAAGGGTTTGATTCCTCCTTTGGATGGATGGCAAGTAGTATGTTGTAAACTATCCTGTGTAATAACAGATTTAGGTTACTGTTTTCTTTGAAAAATACTTAATTTACTAAGTAGATATTAAGTTCCTGTTAAGACAGTCTGCAGCTACCTAACGTAACTGAAGTCACAGCAGCTTCCTTTCTAATTCATTAGAACACTTTTAACTGGCAGAGACAGAACTATTATTAAGCAGTATTGTGATAGTTTCTTGTTAATATAATGTAGGGCTTAAGCAATGTTTGGTTGTTTACTTGTTCCATAGCCCTGTAAGTTCACCTTCTTGGTGGGATGTACAGAACATGGTGAATGAGTAGAAGGAATCACTATTCTTTCGAAATTGTGATGGTTTATTTATGTCAAGCCAAATTAGTAAATGTATATCTTGTGAAGGAGCTGTTAGAATGTGTGATGTTTGCCTGCTTTATTTCTTCCTTGATAGTCCTCTGTGTCGGCGTGCTGCATTGTTATACTAGCTGAAAAATAGTGGGTGGAAGCTCAACACTGACTACTGTAAATGATGTAGCCAACAGTTGCACAATTGCGATTCACAGTTCTTTACTTTCACTGTTCACAACCTGCCCAATATTACACAATTATATGGCGGATTAACTATGGGTTAATGTTGAAAAGCCTCATTAATAGGTTGCAGGCAACATCAGCATATTGCTACAATAGTTTGCCATTGAATATCTATGAGCAGTAAAAACCTAACTAGGCAGTTCTTGCAGAATAATACGATGACACTATTTCTCAAATAAATTGAACAGACATTGTCATTAATTGTTCTAACACATGGCTTATTTGTGTTACACTTATTCCACTGTTAAGTTGATGGATTGTTGTTAATTTAACGAATACATAATTCCCGTCTGAAAATCGGCTGTGGACTGACTGTCTCAGCACCAAAAATCAGTTTTTTGTATATCCTCACAATAATAGGCACTGAAGCTTTACATTTTCACTGTATAAGTTACAGAAATTACAATTAAAATTTAACTCATAACTCATTCTTTTTAGTAGTTCCTTCTACCACAAAGATTAGGCCGAATCATTTGTTCAAATAATGAAATTAATATAGTTACACAAACAATACTTTTGACAAACCTGGTAATTATTTTGGAATTAATTAAGGGCTGACTTTGCTAATATGTTTTTGAATACAGCCAAATAGATACTTTAAGAATCTGAGTAGTTTTTCTTCCAAATATTTATATTTACTACAGAATTTATATTTGTTTATAAGTCAACAATAGAATCTGTCACAAAACAATTACTGATTTCACCCTATAACAAAAATTTAACTAGGAATGGTCAAAATAAATTAGGAAATTAATTACATATACAAAAGTAGGCACAAAATTAGACCTCATGCTATATTCCTTAAGACGGAGGGCCAGCATTTCTCTTTTATGGAAATGCAGATTATATTCATACATGTAAAGGTAACTAGGCAAAAATTAAAATAAAAATAATTTAAGGAGGCAGGTGGAAAAATAAGAGACGAAGTAAAGAGATCCCAGCTTGCTTCGTCACAAATGCTTAAGGCCTTGAACATGCACCTATAAAATGACTCTTGGTAAACACTAGCATCACTGTCCGCAGCTGCCCATTTACATTGTGAATGCAACATGTTACCAGATTAGCTGATTATATGCTTCACCATTTGACAGCTTAATATTTGCTCAAATGCAGCAGTTTTCACTCCTAGGTGCTTCATTGGCAATGGAGTGGTGTACTCTACACACAAAATTCATGTTACTAATCAGTACATATTTAATTCTTTTCTAATTTGACATACAGTGATGTTATTCTACTTATGTTTGTTCTTTTCACTCATTAAGTATATCTTTAATTTATTTTCAGAAAGATATCGCAACTTCAGTAGTACCACAACAGAACAACTACAGGAGCGAAATGTACACCTCGCCACTCTAAATTGGGGCCCAACTCATCGCCAGACTGCAGAAGGACGTCTCTGTGAAATAGGATACCCTGGACTGTATTTAAGCTCTTATGGGGTGTGATGGTTACAGAAACATCCGCCAGCTTGTCACAAGCTAGTAATGTTGGTGACTGGGCTGAGGATGCTGCTTTGATCAAGACTGACCCACATCTCGTTTTGGACAATCCCTCCACCACTCCAAATGCTCCACAAAAAACTGAGGCTTCATTGTCATGAAAGACTGCCCATCAGCTCTCGAACATACAAGGTACCGTGGCGAATAAGTTCCGCTGCCATCCTTAGCCTGATGTTCCTTCCATGGTGTGGCCAAGAAGGGGAACGATTTGGCGTCACACTTCTGTGCGTTGAATTGAACTTGTGATCGCTTAGAGACTGCTAGTGTTTCACCACCACCAGCAAGAGATGCTGGACTACGCTTCATCGCGTGTCATTCGCCCTGATGCCACCCACTCAGACCAAGGGCACTACCCACAGGTGCCACCTAGCCACAGCAAAGGCCACCTGGCAGGACGGCCATTGCCGGACGTCCCGATGCCCCAGGGGGATGGGTATCTACCCCTTGGCATACGTGGGGATTTAATGGTGCAGGCATGAGCAGAGCGATCCCTGTGTGGTCAGGGGGCTACAACCAACACGGTACATGGCGGCCCCACCACAACAGACTGGCTACCGTGCTGGATATCAGGTGCAAAGAAATCCATGGTCATCGTCGACACAGAAAGCGACACTGCACAATGCATGGTGGAAAACACATCCAGGAAGGTGTCCTCGCCCAATAGATGGGGAATGAGCGGGACTGAGATGCGACAATGAGGAAGTGGGCTAAAGATTTCAATGCACGATGGACATTATGCACCATGTAAGGCTCCCTTCCCCAATTGGCTTGATCTTTGGGAAAATTTTGAAGAATGGAGTTCAAAACCCTACAGGGGACAGTCACATAAAGGCCGACCCCCCAGGGGGTCCACAACTCTCTTGTGGACACGTGCGTAGCGAGCACGGGACCCCGAGCTATTGTGGCCCTCCTTCCTTTCCGGGCTGCATACCTTCCCTTTCCTTTCCGCATCCCTCCCCGTCCCCCATCTTAGTCCCCCCCCCCTCACCTCTGGCTCTTTCCTTCCCTTTCTCCCCCTCTGGGAGTATGGTTTGTGCCTACGTCCGGAGACGGACGCTCGAAACTGTTCAAAATTCCTTGCTTTCTACACTTACAAGTCCTCGTCCTTCCTCTGTCCTTCTCTTTTCCTTCCCTCTTCTCCTTGCCCTTTTCTCCGCTGTGGCGTTTGAGACCCCCTCTTCTTTCCTTTCCCTTTCTCTTTTTATCTCCCTGTGCGTGTCTGAAGGCCGACCCACGCACTTCCATGCGTAGCCGGTGACGGGGTAACGCGTAATTCCCCGCCCCGGGTAGACAGGTAGGACACGTACGTACCCCCTGGTAACGGCCAGTCCCAGGGAGGGGTGATTACCCGAGCTGATACCTTCCAAAAGTGCTGATTGGGCCCTCCGTCCGTTTGTCGGGAGGTGTGACCTGAGGTGTGAACAATCACCTAAGGCGGGTGTGCCCTCGGTGAGGGCCCCCACAAGGGAGGAGCGCGCCATCGGAGACGCCGGTAATCATGGGGGATTCTTCCACAATGGTTTCCTCGCCTTCCACTATGTCTGCTCACAAGCGTGAGTTCACTGAGTCTCAGGCACAGATGGTTCTTCCATCGTTGCCACAGTTCCTTGTTGTTTCTTGGTCTGACGAAGGTCACGACTTTTCCACGGTCAACCCTTTCATTATTCAGAAAGGTGTCGACGCAATTGCGGATCCTGTAAAGTCTTGTTCCAGATTACGGAATGGCACCCTGTTGTTGGAAACACACAGTGCCCTCCAGGCTCAAAAATTGCTGCGTACTTCTCTGCTCCACACCTTCCCTGTCCGGGTGGAAATGCACCGTACCTTAAATTCCTCGTGTGGAGTCATTTATACACGCTCCCTCGATGGATTGTCTGACGAAGAAATTCAGCACTACCTGTATGACCAGGGCGTCACGGCTGTTCATCGGGTTATGAAAAGGGTTGACTCGAACATCATTCCAACCCGCACTGTCTTCTTGACATTTGACAAAGTTCAACTCCCATCAAAAATCAAAGCAGGCTATGAGATAATTTCCGTTCGTCCTTATGTCCCAAACCCTACGCGTTGCTATCGATGTCAGCGGTTCAATCACACCAGCCAGTCCTGTTCCAATCCGGCCAAATGTGTTACGTGTGGCAAGGATGTCCATGAGGGTGCTTGTCCACCTCCATCCCCTCGCTGCATCAACTGTATGGGTGACCACGCTGCTTCCTCTCGAGATTGCCCCGTTTATAAGGACGAAAAGCTCATCCAGGAAATAAGAGTGAAGGAAAAGGTGTCGACCTTTGCTGCTCGAAAATTATTCGCCAGTCGACAGCCCACCGTGCCTCAGAAAGGAAAATACAGCACTGTCCTTGCTTCTCCTCGGCCAACAAAGGAGGCGGCCACGCAGACTTGCGACCTCACCTTTAGTACCACGGTCGTCAGATCGGCCAGCGCAAAGATCGCCCGTTCAACCTCACCACTTTTGCCTGCCCACTCAATGGCTCACCCTTCGTCGGGTTCTGCTAAATCTCGAGCCCAAAAGTCAGACCCCAAGTCTTCGACAAAAGAGCATTCTCGTGAAGAGTTTTTACGTACCGCAACTTCACAACCATCGGTTCCTCCTTCATCTAAACAGCATACTTCCAAGAAGGCTACGAAGAAACACAGTTCCTCTCCCTCTCCGCCAAGGCGTGTCCCATCTACAGCACCACCTGGCGGAAATCGCCCTCGGCCGTCTTCTGTGTCGCCGAGGCGCACTGCTGGTGGCCGGTCAACCGGCTGATCGCTGGTGGCAGGAGCTGCTCCTGACCAACCTATGGATCAGGATCATCTGCCTTCGACTGACTGCCATTCCATGCTGTCGGTCGCAAGCTCTGAGCAGTCGTTGAGTTGACAGCACCCTTGGTCACGTTCCTCCATTTTCTGTTCACCCTATGTCCATTATCCACTGGAATATCCGCAGCATTCGAGCCAATCGGGATGAATCGTCGATCCTCTTACGATCCTACTCGCCGGTCATCTTCTGTCTTCAGGAAACAAAGCTGCGTCCCCATGACCGCTTTGTTCTCCCTCATTTTCAGTCCGTCCGAAATGACCTCCCCTCTGTTGAAGGCACTCCAGCCCATGGAGGACTCATGATTCTGCTCCATGATACTCTCCATTATCACCCAATCCCCTTAAACAGTTCCTGCCAAGCTGTCGCTGTCCGTCTTTCCCTTTCTGGAAACACGTTCTCTCTATGTACGGTATACATTCCATCGTCTACACCAATGGCATGAGCTGATCTCCTTCATCTTCTTGATCAGCTTCCACCCCCCTATTTGCTGGTTGGGGACTTCAATGCCCACCACCCGCTTTGGGGATCTCCGCATCCTTGTCCACGTGGCTCCCTATTGCTAGACGTCTTCCACCAAGCGGATCTAGTCTGCCTCAACACTGGGGTCCCCACATTTTTGTCTGCCTCCACGACAAATTTATCTCATTTGGACCTTGCGGTCGGTACTGTTCCGCTAACTCGGCGCTTCGAATGGTTCGCCCTTGATGATACACACTCGAGTGACCACTTTCCATGTGTTCCTAGACTGCAGCCTCAACTGCCATATATGCGCTCGCAACACTGGAAGTTTGCCCAAGCCGATTGGACACTTTTTTCGTCTCTAGCGACATTCGATGACCGTCGCTTTCCCAGCGTCGACGATGAGGTCACACATGTTACCGACGTTATTCTCACAGCTGCGGAACGTTCAATACCACGCACCTCCGAATTGCCCCGGCGCCCCCCAGTTCCTTGGTGGAACGAGGCATGCCGTGACGCAATACGTGAGCGGCGACGTGCTCTTCGCATTTTCCGTCACCATCCAACTTTGGGCAACTGTATCCGATATAAGCAGCTCCGTGCGCGATGCCGTCATGTCATCCGCGATAGCAAGAAGGCAAGCTGGAAATTCTTTATTAGCTCATTTAACACCTTCACTCCCTCCTCGGAAGTTTGGAGTCGGCTTCGACGGTTCTCAGGCGCGGCTAGTTTCTCCCCGGTCTCTGGGCTCACTGTCGCGCATGATACCTTAGTGGACCCCGTCGCAATTTCTAACTCATTGGGTCAGCACTTTGCTGAGATTTCGAGCTCTTCAAATTACCCGCCAGCGTTTCTCCCGAAGAAATGTGCAGCAGAAGTGCGACATCTTGCTTTCTCCTCTCAAAATCACGAAAGCTACAATACTGTTTTCTCCATGCGGTAACTCCAACATGCCCTCTCTTCTTCTCGCTCCTCCGCCCCAGGACCGGATGGTATCCATGTCCAAATGTTGCTGCATTTATCAACCCATAGTCTGCGTTACCTCCTTCGCCTTTATAATCGAATTTGGACCAACAGTACCTTTCCCAGGCGATGGCGGGAAGTCATTGTCGTTCCCGTTCCGAAACCTGGAAAGGACAAACATCTCCCCTCTAGTTATCGCCCCATTTCCCTCACGAGTAGTGTCTGTAAGGTTTTGGAGCGTATGGTGAATTACCGTTTAGCTTGGTGGCTGGAATCCCGCAGTCTTTTAACACCAGCCCAATGCGGATTCCGAAAGCATCGTTCTGCAGTTGACCATCTTGTTGCTCTCTCCACTTACATCATGAACAATTTTCTCCGGAAACGCCAAACGGTAGCAATATTTTTTGATCTGGAGAGAGCATACGATACCTGTTGGAGGACAGGCATCCTCCGCACACTGTTCTCTTGGGGCTTTCGGGGCCGGCTGCCCCTTTTTCTTCGCGAATTTATGGCAGAGCGCACATTTAGGGTGCGGGTGAACACTACTCTCTCCCGTACTTTCTCCCAAGAAAACGGGGTACCCCAGGGCTCCGTGCTGAGTGTTGTACTGTTTGCCATCGCCATTAATCCAATTATGGATTGTCTCCTTCCTGATGTCTCGGGCTCCCTCTTTGTGGACGATTTTGCGATCTACTACAGCTCTCAACGGACCAGCCTTCTTGAAAGACGTCTTCAAGGATGTCTCGATCGCCTCCACTCGTGGAGCATCGAAACCGGCTTCCGTTTCTCACCCAGTAAGACCGTTTGTGTTAATTTTTGGAGACGTAAGGAGTTTCTTCCGCCCTCCTTACATCTAGGTCCTGTCAACCTTCCGTTTTCCGACGTCGCTAAATTCTTGGGTCTTATGTTTGACAGAAAACTGTGCTGGTCCTCCCACGTTTCCTATCTTTCGGCTCGCTGTCTGCGTTCCCTTAACACCCTCCGTGTCCTGAATGGTACCTCCTGGGGAGCGGACCGAGTGGTCCTTCTCCGCCTCTATCGCGCCTTAGTGCGCTCGAAATTGGATTATGGAAGCATAGTCTACTCCTCTGCTCGGCCGTCTATTCTTCGGCGTCTCGACTCTATCCACCACCGTGGATTACGTTTAGTGTCTGGAGCTTTTTACACCAGCCCTGTGGAAAGCCTTTATGCTGAGACTGCTAAACCTCCGCTGTCCAATCGGTGAGCAGTCCTTCTGAGTCGTTATGCTAGCCATCTGTCTTCCATGCCTGCTAATCCAGCCCATGACCTTTTTTTCGACGCCTCCTTTGATGTAGGGTATGCAGGCCGCTCCTCCTCCCTACTACCCCCGGGAGTCCGCTTCCGTCAACTGCTCCATTCTCTTTCCTTCCGCTTTCCTAAAACCTTCTTGACAAGTTGGGGTACAGCACCGCCTTGGCTCCGTCCCCGGATCGACTTGCTCCGAGACCTATGTCAATTTCCCAAGGATGGTACCCGTACACTTGTTTACCGTCGGGCATTTGCTGCTCTATGTGCACAAACGACGGACGCCACATTTATTTACACCGACGGCTCGAAAACATCGTTAGGTGTAGGGAGTGCCTATATTGTTGGCGCCACCCCAAATCACTTTCGGCTTCCCGACCAGTGTTCTGTTTATACTGAGGAGCTTTACGCTGTTCTCCAGGCTGTCCACTACATCCGCCGCCATCAGCGGATACAGTATGTAATCTGCTCAGATTCTCTCAGCTCTCTCCGAAGTCTACAAGCTCTTTACCCTGTGCACCCTCTGGTCCACCGGATTCAGGACTGTCTGCGCTTGCTCCACCTGGGGGGCGTCTCGGTGGCGTTCCTCTGGCTCCCGGGACACGCTGGTATCTGTGGGAATGAGGCGGCCGATATAGCGGCCAAGGCTGCAGTCTCTCTTTCTCGGCCAGCTATTCAGTCGCTTCCCATTACCGATCTACGGAGCGGTTTATGTCGCCAAGTTGCTCATTTATGGCATGCGCATTGGTCAACACTTCCCCATAATAAATTGCGGGAAGTGAAAGCCCTTCCTTGCGCTTGGACCTTTTCTTCCCGAACGCGTTGTCGGGAGGAGGTAATTTTAGCTAGACTGCGGATAGGGCACTGTCTTTTTAGCCATCGACATCTTTTAAGCGGTGATCCTCCCCCACTCTGTCCCCACTGCTCTCAGCTGTGGACGGTCAGACACCTTTTAATAGAATGCCCCTATTTTAATCCGTTACGCTCCCGTCTACAGCTATCACCTGATCTATCGCCGATTTTAGCAGATGACACGCGCTCAGCCGACCGCGTTCTCCAGTTTATTAGTGTCTGTGAAATGACGTCAGTCATTTGAAGCTTTTTTGGGGACAACCAACCCCTTTCTATAGTGGATTTTTAAGCATTCCTTCTGCCTTTAGTTTATCAAATTTTATGACTTTGTTCCCATTGCTGCTGGTTTTAAATTTCGTTTTTTTTTCTGTTTCCTACGTCACGGGCTGGTCGCTAATGACCATAGACGTTTTGCGCCCTAAAACCACAAACAAAAAAAAAAAAACATAAACGCCGAAACGTGGGAAACTCCTTTTAATCGCCTCTTATGACAGGCAGGAATACCTAGGGCCTATTCTTACCCCCGGACGTGCAGGGGGAGAACCATCAGTGATTTCACCATACAGGCAAAGCAAAGATGACTGATGTGAATCTTCTACTTACTATCTAAACATTTTGGGGATGACTGGAAGAGCATAGGAGATTTAGATTTCTGTGCAAACTTCATTGGTGCAGTTCCTATTGTAACTGGCAGTGAGGACGGGGTTTGTACATCAGCTTGTAGTTGCTTGAAAGGAGCATGAGGACCTTACCAAATATTAAGAGAAACCAAAAGAATGGCCATTCTCAAGATTCTATAAATCAAAATATTTACCAGAAAGACATGCTGAGTTTGATATGAAATGATTATGACCATATTTATTGTGTAATAAAAATGTTTTCAAAGACAAATGGCGCCAAAAAGGACGTCATTAACACTATTATTCTACAATAGTAACAAATAT
Source organism: Schistocerca americana (assembly GCF_021461395.2). Lineage (NCBI taxonomy): Eukaryota > Metazoa > Arthropoda > Insecta > Orthoptera > Acrididae > Schistocerca > Schistocerca americana. The sequence goes on from NC_060130.1 coordinate 191,749,188, forward strand.
AAATACTTAGTTATGTATTTGCCTCATTATTTTTATATTTGTATTTAGTCATGGCGTATTAAGACTGACACATTTTCCTTAAATATGAAGAACAGAATTGCAAAATTGATTTCACTTTTTCATGTTTCTAGAACAACATTTCAAACATAACAACTTCACATTTTAAAATTTGTGAAAAATTTCCCAGGTTACAGGTATTGAGTTTTTTTGTCATTATGCAATTTGAAATGATGCTCCCCAGTTACACATAGTGGACAATTTCATAAGACAATGAATTCACGGGCAATGAACATAAGTACATTCTCTCAAAGAATGCATTTTGGACCTTCGGCATTAGTATCTAACTGCATAGATAGTAAATTGAGCCAGATATAGCTTACTGTTGATGCTATTTTTAATGTTGCTGGAAAATATTACAGTGTTACTGACAGATAATTACAGGTAAGTTCTTAAATATCCATGGCAGTGTTGTTTGAATTTGATGGGCATTTGGATGCCAATTTGAATTTCATTCGTCTTCTGCAACATCAACCTCAATGACATGCAGAGAATGCATCTACATCATTATTATCTAATAAGATGTTTCATGATATTTTAGGGGTGCCACTGAATGGGATGAGGGCTTGTGGGAAGTAATCATCACGAATAGTTAAGTAAAATTTCCACAGGCATGATGAATTAACCCCATGCTAATATACAAATGGAGTAACCAATTTCGAATGAGATGTTTACCCTGTTTTTATTTTTCAAGGTAACTGCCACAAGACGTACATTCTTCCCAGACTACTCCCCGTGCCATTTCTTCCTGTGTGGACCTCAAGGGCAAAGACCATATTCCTTGATTTCTAACAACCGAATTGAAAAAGTGCACCACCACAGTTAATGAAAATGTTAGACTATATCTGCTAGAAAGAACTCGATTCTCATTACAGAGATAATGTTAGGATAATGTATTTCTTTGTTTATTTTAGATGAAAATATGGCCTTCCACAACTTCCAGTTTCTGTTCACCTTATACACTGAAGTGAAAGAAGTCGTGGGCTACCCCCTAATATATTGTCAGACCACCTTCTGCCTGACGTAGTGCAGCAACTTTATGTGGCATGGATTCAGAAAGTCATTAGAAGTTCCCTGCAGAAATATTGAGCCATGCTGCCTCTACAGCCACCCATGATTCTGAAAGTGTTGCTGGTGCAAGATTTTGTGCACAAACTGACATCTTAATTTTGTACCATAAGTGCTTGATGGGATTCATGTCAAGTGATCCAGGTGGCCAAATCATGTAGAATATTCTTCAAACTAATCGCGAACAGTTGTGGTGTGGTGATATGGTCAATTGTCATCCACAGAAATGAAGTCCATAAATGGTTGCAAATGGCCTGCAAGTAGCTGAACATAACCATTTCGTCAACCATTGGTTCAGCTGGACCAGAGGATCCAGTCCAGTCTGTGTAAACTCAGTCCACACCATTATGAAGTCACAAACTGCTTGCACAGTGCCTTGTTGATAACTTGGGTCCATGGCTTCATGGGGTCTGCACCACACTAGAATCCTACCTTCAGCTCTTACCAACTGAAACAGGGACTCATCTGACCTGGCTACAGTTCTCCAGTCATCTAGGGTCCAATCAATGTGGTCATGAGCCTAGGAGAGGCACTGCAGTCTATATTGTGCTATTAGCAAAGGCACTCCTGTCGGTTGTCTCCTGCCATAGCCCATTAACACCTAATTTCACCATGCTGTCCTAACGGATACATTCATCATGTCCCACAACAGTTTCTGCAGTTATTTCATGCAGTGCTGTTTGTCTGTAAGCACTGACAACTCTATGCCGCATTTGTCAAGAATGTATACAGAGTTCCTTTAATACTTTGTTCTTATCTTCCTCCCTCATTCTTTCTTCCTCTTGTCTACTAACAGCTTATCTTATTAAGAAAGAAAATGTATGCACTGAGACACTGGAATCTCCATTAATATGATGACTTCCATGAGGTCATAGCAGAGCCTCACCCCTAACACTGTGTGCCTGGTTTGGCCTGGTGGTGAAACATCTGTCACTATGCATGTGGCAGTCAACATGTTAAAGTCACACACACTATTAAGACTTTTTTTCATTTCTTCCCCTCCTCTCCCCTCTCCACCTCTAAGGAACTATACATCTCTTAGCAGAAGTTCCTTAACATTTTTCCTCATACTTGCCACTTATCCTAATTTTCTTACTAACATGTATGGCAGTGAAATTGATGATCTTGAAACCTCCACCACCAATAAAAATTTATTCACAAAGCTAGAAAAGAAATAAAATAAGTTTACAATGCTTGCACTTCAAGATGACAATCACTTGAAATGATGTCATGTAGCTGACGACACATTTCATGTCTTAAAGAAGTTAGACTTCACATCTTGCAAGACTGGCACTGAACTTCAATTAATTTCCTCCTGAATTTGATCCTTCATTTCCTGGATGGTGTTTGGTGCGTCCACTGGAAGATCTGAGATTTCAAATGACCCCAAAGGAACAAATCACATACTGGAAGGTCAGGGGATCTTGGAGGCCAGGAAATGTCCCCACTGTTGGAGATCAGATGACCAGGAAAGATGTTCTGTAGCATGTTAATGGTATGCTGCAAGGTATGGTCTTGTTGAAAGAATGTCTCTAAAGTTACAGGAAGATCAGGAGGTTGTCACATTAGGGTGTGTTTCACTATGTGAACATAATGTTTTGTATTCATGGTACTGGCATTAGCACAGTTGTCTTAGAAAAAATCGCACCCATCAATTCCAAACATTAATATACTGCACCACACCACCACTTTATGATTGAAGTTGTGTTTCATGAAGAATTTCAGGATTTTCACATGATCAGTCGCTAAAGTTTTGCTTGTCAGCAAAGCCTGACACCTCATCATTCATGGTCAGATTGTTGCACAGACATGGGTGGTGGTTCTTGAACCCCAAAAATTTCTGGTGAAAGAATAGTATTTTCAGGAGCTCGTTTGCATCAGTTTTTTGCACTATCTGAATTTTGTATAGGTAGTTTTGCAGTTCTTTGTGCTATATTCACCACACACTGCAATCTGTTGCGTCAAGTTTCAGCACATGCTTTTGTCCAGAATGCCTGGAATTTTGGCTGAAGGCTTCTTCCATTCTTGCAACATTCTCTAGTGTACACACCCATTTTGCGCTTCCATCCCTCTTTTGCACCTCATCACCCATTTCCTCAAAGTTCTGTACCTGTACTTTGATAGCATGTGCTTATGGGACATGGGAATGACTTGCGAGATTGTAATGAGTACAAAAAACACACTGCATAGCTTCTTAGTTGTCATTTTTGGAAATCACCTTCGTGGCAACAACACATTGTTCACTGTCCCATGATGGCATTTCCACTGAACATAAATATCAGGGTCAGTGCCATCACTCCCGTTTTGTGATTCCTACTTCCAGTGTTGCCAAATCTCTCATTTCACTGCCGCACCTGTTGTTTATTTTACCTTTCCTATCCAAAGCTAAAGAACCAATGCATGTGTATATGACATTGATAAGTGCATCAAGTGATCTTCAGTGGTTTCAGTTGTAGTTTTCATGTTCATGTTTCATTAATATTCCTGATGCACACTTAATTGTGGGATCATAATGCAATGGACAATATGGAGATACTACTATACCTGAAAAATAAACTTACTTACTTCCTTACTACTTTATTTTCCAAGAGGCTAAATTACTGCCTCAGATTAATTTTACAAGTAGTTAGCAAAGTTTGTGTCAAATGTTATCAAACAGTGTTTTTTCCAGAGATTGTAGCCAATGGATTATACTCTCAGCCAATATTGCAACTTATTTTTACTCTCTGCATAGGACATTACATTACTATGAAATAAACACAAGTGACCATGCTCAACTTACAACATTACTCTTCCTTCTTCTCTGACTTTTGAACTATGAAAATGAAATGTGCGTATGGCATATTTTGCCAGGGGTACCCTTTCAGGGAGTTTGTCAGCTGCAAGTCGTTTCAGTTGATTTCATTTTGATGACTTACATGCCGGTATTGATGAGGACAAAACAATACCCAGTCCCCAAGCAGAGGAAATTGCTGACTCTGCTGGTAATCAAATCCAGGCCCCTTAAATGGCATTCAGCCACACTGACCACTAAACTATGAAGGTGGGAGTGAACTATGAAATGCAGTTAAATAAGTTCATAATTGAAGTATCAAAAATTTCAGTTATATGCTTAAAATAATTAGACATCACTTTGGATTATAGATCTTCAGTTACTAATTTACAAGGTATGTCCACAAAGCAAGTTCCATTTGGTTATATAAAACAAACATGCACAGACACAGAAAAAATATTTATTGTAAAATATCTACAACTGTTAAACTACTTTTTTACATAGCTTCTAAAATTCTGTAGGCCTTCTTCATAGAAGGTTGCCACCTGTGTATTCAACTATGTGGTAACATGTTCTTTTAGCTCGTCATTATCATTGAAGTGTTGACCACCAAGGACAGATTTTAGGTGTAAGAAGAGAGCTAGGAGCAAGGTCTGGGCTGTACAGAGGATGATCAAATGCATCCCAGTGAAATTCCCATAAGAGCTGTGAGGTGGGGGAAAAAACAACACCTTTTGACAGTAATCCTTGCCACAATTTCGTGATGGTCTCTCCGTAACCATGTGCATTGATTTCTTACCATGAGGCCAATCAATCAATCAGCAAAATGCCTTTTCTGTCCCAAAAAACGGTGCACATGACTTTCAGAGGTGTCAAGATTTGCTTAGACTTAACCTTTTTGGGGATGAAGTGTGCCTCCATTCCATTGATTGCTGTTTTGTTTCAGGGGTGACTTACATTACCCAAGTTTCATCCCCCATGACTAAAAAAGAAAACCATCGATTTCTTCACTCTAGTGTGTCAAAAACTGAAGTACACTGCCCATGCACTGTTTTTTGTGTTCAGTAAGAAATTTGGGTACCCAACATGAGCAAAGTTTCCAAAATTTCAGTTTCTCAGTAACAGTTTCATGAATTAGTGATAGTGAGATTTGCAGAACTTTCATAGTAAGGGCACTAAGTGTAAACTTATGGTTGTGCTTAATCTTCTCTTCAATTGTGTGAACCAGTTCATCAGTAACCACAGACGGGCGTTCACTCCATTCTTCATCGTGAACTTGATCACGTCCTTCATTTAACAGTCTGACCCATCTTCTAACCATTGAATCACTCATAGCATTTTGTCCATAAACCTCACAGATTTTCCAATGAATTTCCTTTGGTTTAACTTTCTTTGCATTTAGAAAATGAATCACGTATCTGATTTCACACGCGACGGCATTTTCAATTATGGCTGACATTATAAAGAAGCACTACAAAGCACATGTCGGCAGAAGCAATTTGAAAATGGCTTACATGTCTTCTCATTGAGGCAGAGTAACTGCCGTGCATGCTCGGGACTGCGATCGTAGCGTTGCCGCAGATAGAAATAGAAACAGAACTTAATTTGTGGACTACCCTCGTATTATTCAGTGTGGTCATTTAAAGATACAGAAGGGATGAAATTATCATGACTAGACTTTTGAAAATATATTTCTGATTTATCTGAAACAACTCTGTATCTTTAGAGTAATTCTACTTTTTTAATAAAAATAAGGAAATGTGATTCTTGGATTATCTTAGAAGAGAATAATTTACAATAAGCACTGTAACTACACACACCTCAAGTGGAGGGTCATTACTACAGTAGCACCGGCAATGCCTGAATGATAAATTCTGATTTAAAGACACTGTAGTTAGGTCACTATTCCCATTTAATTCTGTTCTTTGATGTGGCCAGTATTCATGAAGAACATATTTCTGTCAGTCTAATGTGATATTTTATAGTTTTAAACAAATGAAATGGTAGTTTCATCCCAAAAACAACATTGTGGTGTACATACAGAAGGGAAAAAGCAGGGTTAATAGCACTGGGGGGAGTTTAAAATATTGCTTCTTTGGAAACAGCTCATACAAAATAATACCAGTTTTGAAATTTTTCATAAAACAGTTTTTAAACTAAATATAGCATCACCTGGTTCCTTTAGAGGCTGTGAGGAAGTACATGAACAATGAGTATTATACAACTTTCTTAACAATGGTACAGTTTTAAGAAAATCTGCACATGAAAGAAATATTTTATGTACATCATGTTCCTAGCCAAACACGTTACTCATATTCACTATCCATCAGAACTGCTAAAAACAGTTAAAGTTCAGCACACAGATTATTCCTCGCTGATAAGCTTGGCAATATTTACAGTTAACAGTGACTAAAACAGCTTTTTATGAATTTAAAATTTTTATTCAGTCATAGTCAGAGGAACAATACAATTCGTTTCTACATCTTATGTTCTCAAAGTCTCACACTATTTACTGACAAAAGAAGTAAAATTATGCATCTTTCCACAGTATAGTTAACACCATAATCTTGAATTACAATGGAAATAATTTTTTTTCAAGTCTCTGTTCCTTTTTACCTACATTTTAGCCCAAGAAATATTTTATACTTAAGCTAAAGCCAATGACTGACTGTAGAAATATCTAGTAGGTGTTACACAAAATATATAACAGGAAAAACAAAGAGTCATTAAGATGAAAAGTTCTCCTCATGCAGATCTTGTCAGAGTAGGTCTGCCTATCACATTTATGATGGATTTACTAATAACGTAATTTGTTTTACTTTTAGCCATCTGAGGGCCTATTAGTATTAAATTTTAAAAAATGAAAAAGTGATTTTTGATGAACAATCAATATTAGTCTGCAGAGAAAGTAATATTTCAATAATTTACTTGAATTTTCAAGAAGAGCGCCAAACTTCTGCCTGATACATAATACCCACAGTTAACAAATGTCACAGTACAGATTATAAACCAATACATAATAATAATCTTTCACACAAATAAGATATAAGTAATGTCATTATGTTGAGTCATAATTAGAAAAATATGGCGTAAGAGCAAAAATAAAAGAATTAGAAACTATCAAAGCAAGTTCATATCCCTCCGCCCCATCACCTTTCAATAGGCAATTACATTTTAAAATCAAAGGTTTACTGTCAGTCATGAAAGGCTGCATATGATATGATGTGTTATTTCTTCATTAGTTTTCATTTTGTTGACAATGAATCATTCTTTGATGTCAAATGTGATTGTCTATATGACACACACACACACACACACACACACACACACACACACACACACACACACACTTAATAGGGAGCATGTCCACTGTTTTCACATGGATAACAGCAGTGAGGTGACACATAATGGCATGTAAGCAGTGAGGTCATGGTAGGTCACTGTAGGGAGCTGGCAATACACCTGCACACCCAAGGCACTCGATTTCCATAAATTCCAGGGGGGGGGGGGGGAGGGGGGGGCGATGAGCTCTGATGCCACGTTCAATCGCATCGCAACTGTGTTCAATCAGGTTCAGATCTGGCTGATTGAGGTGGCCAGCACATCAATTGGAACTCACCACTGTGTTCCTTGAACCATTCTGTCGCACTCATGGCTCTGTGATATCACATTATCTTGATGAAAAATGCAACTGCTGTCGGTAAACATGATTGTCATGAAGGGGTACATGTGGTCTGCAACCAATGTACGATACTCCTTATCAATCATGGCCTAGCGTAAGCTCCACTGGACCCGTGAGTCTCTACTTGAATGTTGCCCAAAGCATAATGGAGCCACAGCCAGCTTGTCTCCATTCCAAGTGAAGGTGTGAAGGAGATCTTCCACTGGAAGATGACGGATTTGCACCCACACATTGGCATGATGATGATGGCATCGAGATTCAATGCTCTGCCACTGCACCATTGTACAGTGCCAATGGTCACTTGCTCTTTTCAATTGTAGTTGTTGATGTTGTGGTGTTAACATTGGCATATGCGTGGGTCATTGGGTGCAGAGGCCCATCACTACGAGTGTTCAGTGCACTGTGTGTTCAGACATACTTGTACTCTGCCTAGTATTGAAGACTGAGGATTGTTTTGGTGCAGTTTACTGCCTGTTCTATTTTACCAGTCTGCTCAGCTTACAACGTCCGACATCTGTTATGAGTGGCGGTCCCTCAACCCCATGACATTTGGACATGGTATCACCATGTGTTGAAGGCAATCACCACAGCACTTCTCAAATACCCGACAAGTTGTGGAGTTTCCGATATGCTCATGCTGAGCCTCGGGCCATTGCCATCTGCACTCAGTCAAACTCAGACTGCGCACCTTCCCCATTTTATACACACACACACACACACACACACACACACACACACACACACACACACACACGTGTGTAGCAGTCATTCCTCACAAGGTGACACTGCTATTGGACAGGTTTATATTGATAGTAGGTTGGTGACCATAATGTTCTGTGCATGTCAACCAGTAACTTGCAATATCTCTGTAACACATGGTCAAATTACATTATCATGGCAAGTCCCAACTATTTAAAAAAATTATATTATTTCTGACAAAAATCACTTACACAGAACAGACAGAATGAAAGAAGTTAACTTGATTTCTTTATCATCACAGTAATTTCTTTTGTATGGTTGATATGGATATTGTGAAAATTTTAGCTAATGTTTAAAAAAATGGGACCATACTAACTGATACCCATATGAAATGAAACAGAAAATCCATTTTTAAATATCTTTATCAGGGTACAACTCCTTATTTACCTTTTAACATGAAATGCCTTAGTCTGAATGGAAATCTCTAAATAATAACAAAGACTTGCTGGAGGCCCATTATGCACACAGAAACTAGTACAAAATTGATACTAAAAACCAGTCATATCTGTAAATCACTTACACATAGCAGATCTGATATTCATTTACATGGCAGTACTGGCCAGAAACCAAATTCTTATAACAGCCTCCAGACACCTACTTATATTTGTACTGTTCATTTACAGACAAACCACATTATGATTACAACAAAGTAATTTGGCCCTCATAAGTGGCTGAAAGTAACTTGGCACTAAAAAAAGGAAAATAAAAAAAGCAGTCCTGCCTGAGTACAGGAGATACAACTTTACATTTAAGAGCCCTGGAGTAAATTATAATAGATACCCAGTTGGCAGACACTGAGGAATGACTGCAAATGGAAAAACAAAATCATCCTGAAATCAATCATACAAGTTTTACCTAAGTGTTAATGAGGAACAGATGATGAAGAATCAGTATAAGAGGAAGAAGGTGGTGAGATAAACAGAATACCAAAGATATGGTTGAAATTTTTCTTTCATATTAGAGCAAAAGTGAGAATACGGAGAAACAAAAAATGTCCTTGAAAGAAAAATGACTTATGTATTTCAGTTTCTTCATGGTTACTGATCTGTCAGATGACAACATTTTATTTCTCTGTCTCCTGAACCCTATTTTTCTGGAAATAATTTTAACAAAAAGGAATAATAGTCTAGTAGTGCCATGACATTTAAATAAACCATCATTGTGGAGAATTAAGAGAGATTAAAACACTGCTCCACATAGTATATACACATTCTTTGACTTTTAGAACAAAGTTTTGATTTCACAGATAGAGGAGGAAAAATGACAGTTGTGTTACAAGTAAACAAAGTTGTCATGACAACATCTGTTTTTACATCTGCAAATATTTGTTGTTGACAATGAATTAGGACATTATGCAGATCCAAACACACACAAAACACGACTACCTTCCCTCTCCCCCCCCCCCCCCCCCCCAACCCCTCACACATGAGAGCCAAACATTAATCACATATTTCAACAAAAGCCATATACACACAAATTGCAAATATTTTAAATAATTATAAAAGATATTTTAAATAATTATAAAAGATATTTTATATATAATTTTGATGAACAAAAAAACTGTAAGCAGAAAGCTTAACATTATAATGAAATATTAAGAATGAAATGAATATTAGAGTGAAGGAATAAAGAAGTTTACATTTATAGGATGCTGATGACTGTTTAACAATAAATACATATCTCATTAAAATTTTTACGTTTATTACTTCAGAACCCAGATCTCCAGAAGGAAATCTATGTAACCTTGTAGTAGGGCACATTTCTGTTTTCCTGATGAACTAGTGTCTCACAAGTTTAAACTTTTTTTAGCATTGGTAGGTTCAACACCTCTGGTACTTCTATATCTTCAAGATGGATTTTTGATGGATTAAAAGGAAATCTTACTGGGAACATGAATTTTGTGTCCATCAGCAATGTGGCCTGCAAGAGCAACAAGGTTATGCAAATAGTGACGAATAAAATACACAACATGAACCAGTGTACTTCCATAGCAAAACACAGATGATGTGACTTACCGAACGAAAGTGCTGGCAGGTCGATAGACACACAAACAAGCACAAACATACACATGAAATTCAAGCTTTTGCAACAAACTGTTGCCTCATCAGGAAAGAGGGAAGGAGAGGGAAAGACAAAAGGATGTGGGTTTTAAGGGAGAGGGTAAGGAGCCATTCCAATCCCGGGAGCGGAGAGACTTACCTTAGGGGGAAAGAAGGGGTACACACACACACACACACACACACACACACACACACATACACACACACATACAATGTGTACGTGCGGATGGATGTGTGTGTGTGTGTGTGTGTGTGTGTGTGTGTGGGTGTGTGTGGGCGCGGGCGCGAGTGTATACCCCTTCTTTCTCCCTAAGGTAAGTCTTTCCGCTCCCGGGATTGGAATGACTCCTTACCATCTCCCTTAAAACCCACATCCTTTTGTCTTTCCCTCTCCTTCCCTCTTTCCTAATGAGGCAACAGTTTGTTGCGAAAGCTTGAATTTCATGTGTATGTTTGTGTGTCTATCGACCTGCCAGCACTTTCGTTCGGTAAGTCACATCATCTGTGTTTTTAGATATATTTTTCCCACGTGGAATGTTTCCCTCTATTATATATATATAAACTTCTGGAGGGGAGATGGAGTATTCCTTTACCACAATGAGCAGTTATGGGTACCAGGAAATGCCCACAGCATGCAGCACCATATTGCACAACAACAGTTCACAGCTAACATGTGGGTGGGTTTGGTCAGTGAGTGCTTCATTGAGCAGTACCTTTTACCATCCCACTTATTATCAGACTTTTCTGGAACAGGTTCTTCCCAGTTTGCTTGAAAATGCTACAGTAAATGTGACGCACAGCATGTGGTTCCAGCATAATGGGGTGCATGCTCATTTTGGATTGGCTATTCATAGGTGTTTGAATAAGTCATTATTGCATTAAGTGATTGGGCATGGTGGACCAGGTCACTGGATTTATTGAGTCTTGGTTTCTTTCTGTGAGAGCCATGAAATCTCTCATGTATCGTAAGCTTGTGTAGTCTGAAATGGATCTCGTCACAAGAATTTTCTTTGCAGGTGTTGCAATCAAAGAAACTCCTGGTGTGTTTGACCATGTCTGGGAATCAATGCATACTTTGATTTCATCATTGTTGAATGCTAAAATTATACTTTTATACTTGAAGCATGCCAATCAAATGAAATAATGTGGAAACGAACTCATCAGTCGGCATGTTAATGATTTCATGAATGTATTCAGAAAGAGTATTGCCCTGGGGGTCCTGAATAAACACAAAACATCTATGGCTTTTTGTAATACAAATATGTTATAATCACTAAATAGCACTTAACAGGAAAAACTGTACATTAACTCCTCACATTGGTGAAGAGCCTTCACACTTTTTTTAATGTATTTGTTAAATCTTCTCAAAACATACCCAGCTGAAGTTCAACTGCTTGAGTTTTAGTACTCCTATAGCTGCATGTCAACTTTTGCAGCCCGTCCTTAACATATAATAATCACAATTTGTTTGCCCTGTATTTTTTACTCATTTGTTAAAATACTATGATAGTACAAACTCACTGTTAAATTATCATATCTGTGCTTGTTTGTAATGTACCACTCCACACATCACTTCTGCAGCTTGGTAAGACAGTTTATATTTCTTATGAACTACTAGTGAATGCAACTCCCATGAACATTTGTATTTATTAGGGCCATGTGGAAGGTCCAGGCAAAGCTTTGGCCTAGTTGTACACCATGGAGGTGTACGTGAATAGTCCTCAAGTATAGGTGGTAAAGGCAAGGACTCCACTTCAGACAGAAGAGATCGGATGCAAACTGCACTTGTAAGCCCTGACCTGGGCTTCCAATGTGGGAATGAACCCCTGTGCATGCCTAACCATCAATGGAGGGACTCCGGCCTCCACCAGGAAGCTGGTCACTGGATTCATGCTAAAAGCTCCTGTTGCTAGTTGAATGCCACGATGGTGTACTGGGTCGAGTAAATGCAATGCTGAGGGCACCGGTGTACAATAAATGAGACTCCCATATTCAAGGCAGGATTGAGCAAAGTCTCTGTAGAGCTGCAGCAGCATAGATCGATCTCCATCCCAGTTGGTGTTCCTCAGGCAGCAGAAGGCATTCAGGTGCTGCCAGCACTTCCATTTCAGCTGATGAAGATGAGGAAGCCACGTCAGTCGGGCATCAAAAACCAGTCTTAAGAATCTATACGTATCCTCTACAGTGAGTGGATCATCATTAAGTTAAAAGATCTGGATGAATGGTACGACACTGACAGAAGTGCAAGACGCACGACTTCACGGCTGAAAACTGGAAACACTGGGCTACAGCCCATGACTGCACCTTGTGGATGGCTCCCTGTAGGTGCCGCTTGTAACACCAGTACTGGAGGAGGTCATCTGCATACAGAGAAGGTGAGACCAACACCCGGCAGCTGCTGCTAAGACAGTTAATAGCCACTAAAAATAGAGATACACTCAATACAGAGCCCTGCGAGATCCCATTCTCCTGGATATGGGGGAACTATGGGAGGTGCCAACTTGGTCACGGAAAGTACTGAACAATAGGAAATTTAGGATAAAAATCTGGAGCGGGCCCTGGAGACCTCACTCATATAATGCGGCAAGGATATGATGTCACCAGGTCGTGTTGTAAGCGTTTCATTAATCAAAAAATTCGGCAACCAGATGTTGGTATCTGGAAAAGGCTGTTCAGATAACAGACTTGAGGGAAACAGGTTATCAGTGGAAGAGTGACCCTGGTGGAAATCGCCCTGGCATGGAGCCAGTAGGCCACGTCACTCCAGAACCTAACACAAACACTGACTTACCATACATTCTAACAGCTTACAAAGGATGTTGGTGAGGCTGATGGGCCGATACCTATCCATATCAAGCGGGATTTTACTGGATTTGAGCACTGGAATGATGGTGCTCTCCCATCATTGCGATGGAAAGATGCTATCGCACCAGATCTGGTTGAAGATGACAAGGAGATGTAGCTTTTAGTCAGACAAGAGATGTTTGATCATGTGACTGCAGATCTGATCTCGCCCAGGAACTGTGTCAGGGCAACGTGCAAGGACGCAGAGGAGCTCCGACTTTGTAAATGGAGCATTATAAGGTTCATGGTGACATTGAGTGAACGAGAGGGCTTTCCTTTCAATCTGCTGTTTGAGGGTGCAAAATGCTGGGGGATAATTCTCCGACATGGAGGTTGGGGGATAATTCTCTGACATGGAGGTTGGGGCATAATGCTCAGCAAAGTGCTCGGAAATTGCGTTTGTGTCAGTAGGTAACATGCCATTGATGTTAATGCCAGTAACACCTGTCATGGTCTGGTACCCACAAACACATCTGATCTTCATTCAGATTTGGGAAGGTGATATATGGCACCGAACGGTCGAGACACACCTCTCCCAACACGCCTGTTTCCAACTTTTTATAAGGTGGCAAACTGTTTTAAAAGCTATTAGGTGCTCTAGGGAAGGGTGCTGCTTATGTCGCTGTACAGCTCGCCGACACTCTTTAATGGCCTCAGCAATTTCTGATGACCACCAAGGTATTGACTTTCACTGGGGGGAACCCTAAAGAACAAGGGATTGTTTTTTTCGCCACAGGAATGATCATTATAGTGACCTGCTCAACTACCATTGATGGCACCTTGTGGGGGAGATTCAGTGGTGACAGCAGAAGTGAAAGCTTCCCAGTCTGCCTTGTTTAAAGCCCATCTTGTTGGACGTCCAGGAAGATGGGAAAGTGGTCACTACCACATAAGTCGTCGTGGGCTCTCCAGTGGACAGGTAGGACAAGTCCTGGTCTGCAGAAGGATAAATCAATGGTCGAATAAGTGCCATGAGCCACACTGAAATGTGTGGTGGCCCCAGTATTTAAGAGGCAGAGGTCGAGTTGAAACAGGAAAGTTTCGACATCACTACCTCGGCCAGTAAGCACAGTGCCACCCCACTAGGGGATATGGCCATTAAAATCTCCCAAAAGTAGGAAAGGTTTAGGAAGTTGATGAATCAGTGCAGCCAATGTGTTCAGGGGTACTGCACCATCTGGAAAAAGATATATGTTACAGACAGTTATTTCCTGTGTAGTTCTTTTCCTGACAGCCACGGCTTCAAGAAGGGTTTGAAGGGGCTCGGGTTCACTGCATATTGAGTTCAGGACATAGACACAAACTCTACCTGACACACTATAATAGGCACTACTGTTCTTGTAATATCCTGTATAGCCATGGAGAGCAGGGGCTCACATTGCCGGGAACCAAGGTTCCTGGAGAGCAGTGCAGAAAGCATGTGTAAAACTTAACAGTTGCCGTAGCTCAGCCAGGTGGTGGAAAAAACCACAGCAATTCCACTGGAGGATGACGATATCATGAGGTTGGGAAGGCATGAAGCATGCAATGAGGCAGGTTATGCCTCAGGGTCACCTGCTGCCACCGATTGAGTATTTGTATCCATTCCTATTGTGGATGACGTGTCAGTGAGATCCAGGTCCTTAAGGGATAGCGAGATATCCACCTCAACTGCAGGTGCATAATTGGTCTCCGGAGGGTCCTTTTTCTTAGCAAACTTCTTTGTTTGCTTGCCCTCTTGCTTCTCTTTATGGGCTGGCTGGGAGTACTTCTCTGAAGTAGTTTCAGGCACAGAGGAAGACCGAGAAGCTCTTCGTCCAGCAGCTTTTGGCTCCTTTAGCCACCGGTGTGTGTGTGTCCCCCCTGTGTCATTAGTAGAGACCTTGAGAGAGAGGGTACCAAAGGACCCCTTCTGCATGAGAGGAGCTGGAGGAGGCTGTTGCTTCTCTGGCTGGAGAGAGGGGACTGATGTCCCCTGCATTTGGGGGGCCTTGCTCCCGAAGTAGGTACTATGGGAGAAATGAAAGGAGATTTTCCCCCTATCACCAAGGGGGCAAGTGTATTCTGGTGGCCTGGAGGGCACCTGTTCGTGGCGCACAGAGTGTGGTATGGCTGGTACTTGTGATGGCAATTGTAATGTAGCAGCAGCACATGTGGACATCAACAAATGGGGTGTTATCAATCAAATTTACATTTAGCCTCTTAGTAAGTCAACCAGTCCAAGGTCTTGTATTTCATGATTTTTAGCTCCTTTTGGAGTACTGTGCAGTCTGGTGAGCAGGGGGAGTGCTGCTCTCCACAGTTGATACACGTCGTAGGGAGTGTCTGGATGCAGTGGATGTCTGCAGTCTTGTCATGTGGCGGTGGAAATGCAGTGCCTGAATTTCCAGCATTAAAGCACTGCATAGGGGGAGAGATGTATGGTTTATCATCACAGTGGTAAACCATCACCTTGACCTTTTCAGGCAATGAATCACCCTCAAAGGCAAAGATGAAGGCACCAGTAGCAACCCTGTTGTCTTTGGGTCCCCTGTAAACGCACTAGATGAAATGAACACCCCGCCAATCTAGATTGCCACGTAGCTCATCATCAGACTGCAAGAGTAGATCGGAATGGAAAATAATCTGCTGGACCATGTTGAGGCTTTCACGGGGAGTGATGGAAACAGGAATATCATGCAGCTGGTCACAAGCGAGTAACGCCCAGGATTGGGCTGGGGTGCTGTCTGAATCAAGACTGCACCACTGCTCATCTTGCACAGTGCTGTCACTTCCCCAGGCTTATCCTCAAGATGTTCAACAAAAAATTGAAGCTTCATAGGTAGAAAGGAGTCCCCGTCTATTCTGCTACAGACTAAATACCGAGGCGAATATGGCTCTCTTCTTTCTGTAGCCCACTGTTCCTCACATGGTGTAGTGAGGGAGGGAAACAATTTAGTGTCATATCTGTCAGTATTCTACTTGATCTTGCCCTTCGCAGAGATTGCTGGTGGCATATGGTCACCAGCCTGAGATGGCTTAGTCAACTTCATTGCAGGTCATCTGCCCTGATGCCACCCTCTCCGATCAGGGGCTCTCCCCACAGGTGACACCCAGCCACAGCAAAGGCCACCTGGCATGATGACCATTGCTAGGAGTCCTGATGCTGCAGAAGACAGGCATCTACTTCTTGGCATACATGGGGAGTTTACAGTTCAGGCATCAGCAGTGCAATCCCTGTGTTGTCAGGGGGCTACTACCAAATGGGTACATGACAGCCCCACTACAATGGAGTGGCTACCATGCTGGATAGTGGGTGCAGAGAAATACAATACTGTCATGGGGGCGAATGAGGACAGGAGACAACAGAAGCAAGTTACATACCCTGTAAAGTGTCCTCGCGCAAATACTTGAGTTGCAGGTGGATATGCAAAGCCATGACAAGAGGTTCAGGAGATCGAATCTAAGGGCACTATGAACAACTCTTGCACCATGTAAGGTGTCCTTCCCCATATGGCCTGCACTTCTGTAGAATTTGCAAAGTGGCAGGTCAAATCAAAAAATGGGACCTGAACTTAAAGCGCCAAAAAGTGCGAGATTCCTTTTAGTCACCTATTACAACAGGCAGGGATACCTCAGTCCTATTCTAACCCCCGGACCCGCAGGGGGATCTCTGAACAGTCAAAGGGACTGTGTCTGTGATACAATATCCACAGTCAACATCTCTCTTTAGGAGTTCTGGGAACCGGGGTGATGCAAAATGTTTTTTGATGTTTGTATAATCAGAACCAGCCAAGACCAAACCTTGTTAAGACAAGTCTGTGCATTTCATCTGTGGGGTGGAGCAACTCATTGTGAGCTACATATAGTATTGTCAGGAACCAGATTGAAGCATTGTTATGCTACTAAATGTCTAGGTTCAAATCAGGTGAATCTGGTGGTAAAGACATCAACGTGAGGTAACTATATTGCCTCCTAGATCACTACAGGATGTTTCCAGGCATGAGACATGGAAAGTTATGTTGGAAGATGCCATCACTGGCAGAAAGAAATCAAGCATGAAGGAATGTAAATGGTCTACAACAGTGTCCATATACTCCATAGCTTTAATGTGTCTTTGATTATTACTATACTTCCCACGAAAAACAAGGTGAATGTCCAACAGAGAATAAAACTACTCCAATTGGCCTGCATCCTGGCCTGTATATCCAGACACAATTACTGATCTTGTGTAACAAGAAATGTGAGCCATCTAACTGAGCAAGACATTTACATTGATTCATGGCTTAATCTCTCTGATTCTGTGGCCACTGCAATCACAACTGGCAGTGTCATTGGGTCAACATGTGAACACACAAGGGTTATCTGTTGTGGGGGCTTATTTTCAATAATGTGCACAAAACTATGCATCCCTTAACACTTCTGCCTGTTCAGCACTGTGTCATCAGATCTACCACTGAGCACTCCCTGTCTGCCTTTACAGAACTGGCAAGTCTCTGACCTCCACATTCTATGATCAGCCATGGAGATTCAGCATCTTGTCACCTACCAGTGCTTTCGCCATCCTTCAACCACCACTTTCTGTAGGTGCTCATAACAGTTGCATGTTATAGGTGACCTTGGGGTGGACAGTTGGCTATGATGTCAGTATGGGAGACAGTGGGGAGTTCATGGCTGGTGAAGGACGAGGGAGAAGAGACTGTCAAAATTAATGTTTTATTCTGCACTGTTACATTATCACTGTGTCTATACTGGGAGATGGCCTTGCCCCATTCTATGGGTGTCAGCAATGTATGAAAGTGAAGAGTAATCTTGCAGAGGTAGCCAATCCTGCAAATGAGTTACTGCACCCAGGCAGCCTCTGCATGTGGCGCAGAGGCATGTCCACTGCGGTGGTGAGAAACAGCTGCTGTGCATAGGTTGCAATTTGTTGCCTCGTTGCCATCATGACAGGAGTTGGGCTGCTGCTGGAGTGAGCCAGGAAGGTCTGCTGCACGGTGGTACTAAATCTGAAGCACAGACTCCATGTCATCTCCTTGTCTGCTATAGCCCTGTGCCCTTGTGGAATTGCTGCTTGAGTAAAACTGCTACAAAATTGATGACACTAATGGGGGAAAAGAATCGCAACACCAAAAAATAATTGTATACTCTATAACTATTCATTTTCACTTTGTTACCTATCATGTTTGGTTGGTTACTTTGTTTGAAGGCAGGAGAAGGGACCAAACTATGAGGTCATCAGTCCCTTGTTCCTAACAACATAATGCCACAAGTGTGAGAATAAAACAGACGAAACATATAACACAAAACGGAAAGAAAGGAAAAGCCACAAGAATGAAGGGAAGGCAATGAACACTAAAAGGAACAAAAGAGGACAAGGAAACAACAGGGACGCTAGAAACAGAAGAGAGTAAAACATGAAAGCAGATTACAGTGGCTAGCCAACCACGAGAAAAAAAGGGAAAGCCAGTCACTCTGCTACACATTAAAACCTCCACCCTAAAAGCACTAGGGTGGAGGACACAAAGGGTCAAAGGACATGTACTAAAACCTAGATAGAAGTATAAAACCCACTCTCACGGATAAAACGTAAAACTAAAGCTGGTGTGGAGGCATTGTTGACCAACACCAAAGTCAGAGTGCTGGGAAAGTTAAAAGTCTGCTGGGAAAGTTAAAAGTCTGCTGCAGAGTGGCTAAAAGTGGACAGTCCGGCAAGAGGTGGACAATTGTCATTTAGGGGGCCACAGTGACACTGAGGTGGGTCCTTGCAATGGAGTAACCATGCGTTAGCCACATATGACCAATGCGGAGCCTTCCACACATTCATAGTGTCCTTAATGACAGGCAGTTTGTTGTACATGCTGTTATCCATTCCGTCTCCCAAAGCCGGAAAAACCTGTGGTGTAAGACAGAATGCAGGTCAGCTTCGGAGATGCCTACCTCCAGAAGCGGTTTCTGCATTGCCTGTTTGGCCAGCCTGTCAGCAAGTTTGTTGCCGGGGATTCTGACGTATCCTGGCGTCCACACTAAGACCACGGAACGGCGGGACTGTTCCGGAGGATAGATAGACTCCTGAATGGACGCTACCAGAGGGTGGCAAGGGTAGCACTGGTCGATAGCTTGTAGGCTGCTCAATGTGTCAGTTCACAGGAGAAATGACTCGCCACAGCATGAGTGGATGTACTCAAGAGCACGAGATATGGCCATCAGCTCTGAAGTGAAAACACTGCAGTCAACTGGCAAGGAGTGCTGCTCAGCATGTCCTCCATGAACATATGCGAAGCCTACATGACCATCAGCCATTGAGCCATCGGTGTAAACCGCTTCAGAACCCCGGGACACGTCAAGAATCGAGAGGAAAGTGACAGTGGAGAGCGGCAAGGTTAACAGAGTCCTTAGGGCCATGAAAAAGGTCCAGACGAAGCTTCAGCCAAGGTGTACACCATGGAGGCGTACGTGAACGGGCCATAACTAGAGCTGGTAAAGGGAAGGACTCCAGTTTGGAGAGAAGGGACCGCACGCAAACCACAATCATTAGCCCTAATCTGGGCCGCCGATGCGGGAGATGGACTGCCGCGGGCAGGAAAAGGAGATGGTAATTCGGATGCTCAGGGTAACTATGAGCAGTTGCGCACGTCCGATCTACAGTGGAGGGCACCAGCCTCCACCAGGACACTGGTCACTGGACTCTACTAAAAGCTCGTGTCGCTAATAAAATCCCACAGTGGTGCACAGGGTGAGTAAATGCAATGTTGAAGGCACTGCTTAACCACAAACCACACTCCCATAGTCAATTCAGGTTTGGACAAGGGCTCTGTAGAGCTGCAGCAGTGTAGAGCGATCTGCACCCAAATTGATGTTGCTCAGGCAACGGAGGGCATTGAGATGCCGCCAGCACTTCTGCTTAAAGCTGACAAAGATGAGGGAGCCAAGTCAATCAAGCGTTGAAAAAAGTCCTAGGAATTGATATGTGTCTACTACAGTGAGTGAATCATCATTAAGGTAAAGTGCGGGTTCAGGATGAACAGTACGACGCCGACAGAAGTGCATGACACACGACTTTGTTGCTGAAAACTGGAAGCCATGGGCTAGAGCCCATGACTGTGCCTTGTGGATGGCTCCCTGTATTCGCCGCTCGGCAACAACAGTACTTTTGCAGCAGTACGAAATGCAGAAGTCGTCTGCAAACAGTGAAGGTGAGACAGAGGGCTCGACAGCTGCTGCTACACCGTAAATCGCCACTAAAAATAGAGAGACACTCAATACAGAGCCCTGAGGGACTCCATTCTCCTGGATATGGATGGAACTATTGAGAGGCACCAACGTGGACATGGAAAGTACGGAGCGACAGGAAGTTTTGGATAAAAATCAGGAGTGGTCCATGGAGACCCCACTCATACAATGTGGCAAGGATATGATGTCGCCAAGTTGTGTCTTATGCTTTATGTAAGTCAAAAAAGACGGCAATCAGGTGTTGCTGTCAAGAAAAGGCCGTTCAGATGGCAGAATCTATGGACACAAGATTATCAGTGGTAGAGCGACCCTGGCGAAAGCCGCCCTGACATGGAGCCAGCAAGCCACGTGACTCGAGGACCCAGCCCAAATGCCGACATACCAGACATTCCAGCAGCTTACAAAGAACATTGGTGGGGCTGATGGGCCGATAGCTATCCACATCGAGCGGCTTTTTACCGGTTTTGAGTACCGCAATGATGGTGCTCTTCCGCCATTGCAATGGAAAGATGCCATAGCACCAGAGCTGGTTGAAGATGACGAGAAGATGTCACTTTTAGTCAGATCAGAGACGTTTAATTATCTGGCAGTGGATGTGATCAGGCCCAGGAGCTGTGTCAGGGCAATGCATAAGGGCACTGAGGCACTCCCACTCTGTAAATGGGGCATTATAGGATTCACTGCAGCATGTAGTGAATGAGAGGACATTCTCTTCCAGCCGCTGTTTAAGTGTGCGAAAGGCTGCAGGGTAATTCTCCGACGCAAAGCGCAGGGCAAAGTGCAGGGCAAAGCGCTCAGCAATTGCCTTTGCGTCGGTACATAACTCACCATTTATGGTAACACCAGGGACAGCTGTTGGGGCCTGGTACCTGAAAAGACGTTTGATCTTTGCCCAGACTTGCGAAGGTGCCATGTGGCACCCAGTGGTGGAGACTTATCTCTCCCAACACTCGTTCTTCCGTTGTTTGATAAGGTAGTGAACACGGGCACGGAGCCGTTTAAAAGGTATGAGGTGCTCCAGGGAAGGGTGCCGCTTATGCTGCTGTAGAACTCGCTGACGCTCCTAAATTGCTTCAGCGACTTCCGGTGACCACCAAGCGACTGCCTTATGCCTCAGGCTGCCTGAAGAGCGAGGGATCGCGTTTTCTGCCGCAGAAACAATTGTGCTAGTCACCTGCTCAACCATCACATCGATGTTACCATGTGGGGGAGCTTCAGTGGTGATGGCAGAGCTGAAAGTTCCCCAGTCCACCTTTTCAAAGCCCATCTGGGCAGGCATCGTTGTGCCTGACGCTGGGGCAGTGACAGGAAGATGGGGAAGTGGTCACTATCACACAGGTAGTCATGTGCTATTCAGTGGATAGATAGGAGAAGTCCTGTGGTGCAAATTGATAAATCAATGGCTGAGTAACTACCATGAGCCACACTGAAATGTGTGGCGGCCCCATTATTTAAGATGCAGATGTCGAATTGCGACAGTAAAGTTTCGACATCTCTGCCTCAGCCAGTAAGCATGGTACCACTCCGCAAGGGGTTATGGACATTAAATTCTCCCAGAAGTAGGAAAGGTTTAGGGAGTTGATCAATTAGTGCAGCAAATACATTCAGGGGCACTGCACCATCCAGAGGAAGATATACATTGCAGACAGTTATTTCCTGCGTCGTCGTCATTCTGACAACCACAGCTTCAAGAGGGGTTTGAAGGGGCACATGTTCACAACAGACTGAGTTTAGGACATAAACACAAACTCCACCTGACACACTATTATCGTTGTTATGGTTCCTGTAATATCCCTTATAGCCGCAGAGGGCAGGGTTTCGCATTGCTGGGAACCAGGTTTCGTGGAGGGTAATGCAGATAGCAGGTGTAAAGCTTAACAGTTGCCGTAGCTCAGCCAGGCAGTGGAAAAACAAGCCGTAGTTCGACTTGAGGATGACATCATGGGACTGGGAAGACATGGAACATTCAATGAGGCAGTTTAAGCCTCAGAGTCACCTGCTGCCTCCGATTTATTGCCTGAGCAGTCTATATCCATTGTGTCTGAGGGTCTGGTGAGATCTAGGTCCTCAGCAGACGCCAGAATCTCCACCTCATCGTCAGACGCAGAGCTTGTAGGTAGCAGTGGTGTGGGTGCCACTGCAATTTCCATCGTCTTAGGGGTTTTCTTTTTGGATTTCTCACGCTGCTCCTTGTGTTTCCTGGCTGGGAGGACTTCACTGACTCAGTCTCCGGGACTGATGATGAGCGTGAAGCCCTACGACCAGCTGCTTTTGGGCTCTTCAGCTACTGGCGGGCATCATCTTTCCCACTAGAAGAAACCTGGGAAGGGAGTGATCCAAGGGACCCCTTCCTAGCCAGAGAAGCTGAAGAAGACTTATGCTTCTCTGGCTTAGAAGTGGGGATGGGCGTTCCCGATGGTTGGTGGAGTGTTGCTCCGAAAGTAGGTGGTGCAGGAGCAACAGGGAGGGAAATGCCCTCACCACCAAGGGGGCAGGTGTAGTCTTCTGGCTCTGAGTGGTGACTGGGGTTGGAGGAGCTGATGGTGCCAGAACTGTTGTAGCGGTGGTGTAAGATGATTTCATACACGCAGCATGCAAGCGTTCAAATTTTCTCTTAGCCTCAGTGTAGGTCAGTCTGTCCAGGGTCTTGTACTCCATGATTTTCCTTTTTTTCTGGAGAATCCTGCAGTCAGGCGAGCAAGGCGAATGGTGCTCTCCACAGTTGACACAGGAGAGAGATGGGGCACACGGAGTATTGGGATGTAATGGGCGTCTGCAATCTCAGCACGTGATGCTGAAAATACAGCGGGAAGACATATGGCCGAACTTCCAGCACTTAAAGCACCACATCGGCGGAGTGATATAGGGCTTTACATCACACCATTAGACCATCACCTTGACCTTCTTGGGCATGGTATCACCGTCAAAGGCCAAGATGAAGGCACCGGTGGCAACCTGATTATCCTTCGGACCCCAGTGGACACGCCGGACGAAATGTACACCTCGCCACACTAAATTGGTGCGCAACTCATCGTCGGACTGCACAAGAAGGTCTCTGTGATATGATACCCTGGACCATATGTAAGCTCTTGTGGGGCATGATGGTGCAGAAACATCCCCCAGCTTGTCACAAGCAAGTAACTCCCGTGACTGTGCAGAGGATGCGGTTTTGATCAAGGCTGATCCAGATCTCATTTTGGACAAGCCCTCCCCCTCCACGAACTTGTCCTCTAAATGCTCAACAAAAAACTGAGGATTCATCGTCATGAAAGATTCCCCATCAGCTCTCAAACATACAAGGTACTGGGGTGAATAAGATCCGTCGCCATCCTTAGCCTGACGTTCCTCCCATGGTGTGGCCAGGGAGGATAACGATTTTTATTCATAATTCTGTGCGTTGAATTGAGCTTGTGATCGTTTAGAGACTGCTGGTGTTTCACCACCAGCAAGAGATGATGGACTACGCTTCATCGCCTGTCATTCACCCTGATGCCACCAACTCCGACCAGGAGCCCTCCCCACGGGCGCCACCCAGCTGCAGTAAAGGCCACCTGGCAGAATGGCCATTGCTGGGAGACCCGATGCCCCAGGAGGATGGGCATCTACCACTTGGCATACATGGGGAGTTAATGGCACAGGCATCAGCAGAGCGGTCCCTGT
This sequence comes from Schistocerca americana, assembly GCF_021461395.2. Taxonomy (NCBI): domain Eukaryota; kingdom Metazoa; phylum Arthropoda; class Insecta; order Orthoptera; family Acrididae; genus Schistocerca; species Schistocerca americana. The sequence continues at coordinate 191,773,282 of NC_060130.1, forward strand.
GTGGTCAGGGGCTACAACCAACAGGGTACATGGCAGCCACACAATAACGGACTGGCTACCGTGCTGGATTTCAGGTGCCAAGAAGTCAACGCAGACACTGACACTGCATAGTGCATGGTGGAACACGCACCCAGGAAGATGTCCTCACCCAAGAGATGGAGAATGGGCAGGACTGCAATGCGACAACAAGAAAGTGGGCTAAAGATCTCAATGCATGATGGACACGATGTACCTTGTAAGACACCCTTCACCAATTGGCTCGCTCTTTGGGAAAATTTTTGAGAATGGAGGTCAAACCGTACAGGGGACCATCACATAAAGGCCGAAATGTGTGAAACTCTTTTTAGTCACTTCGTATGCCAGGCAGGAATACCTCAGACCTATTCTAACCCCCATACCTGCAGGGAGGGGGGGGGGGGGGGGGTATACATGTTTGTTATCTTGATATGGGTCTTATATTTTGGGAAATACCATTTTGACTATCTGCATAATTTGAAAATGTATCCCAAGCCAAAACTTGTCAATGAGTAAATGAAAGTGAAATTTTCAACCTTGTCTGTTTTTCCATTGTATTGAATATTTGCTTCATTGTTCTGTCCCAGCTCATATTTATGTACATATTGACCTTGCATATTCTGTTGGCATAATCCGCTATGGCTTGTCAATGCCTCCTTGTAACAGTACTTAATCATTCCTAAAAGAACATTTCACAGCTCTGCTTCTTGTACTTCTTGAGAAGCCCCTAGTTTATCTGCTCAAACATTTATGATTTCTTAGTGCCTCTGTATATCCCACAGTAGTTTTCAGTTCCTCCACTTGATGTAATTTTGACACCAACAACAACTGAACATTGGACTAATCACCAATACCTGCTGACATCATTGGGCCCTCAACAAATACCACCACGTCCTCAGATGACCTTCCAGGAAAAGGAGGGCAGGGGGGGGGGGGGGGGGCGTGCAGCAGCTGATCTATTACTTGGTCTGGTGCCTGGAGCAATGCCATTTCCTCATCCTTAACTGCAGTTTGCCCCCATTACTGTTTTATCTGCTGACAACTGTACTATCTTTTCTTTCAAAAAATGAACTGCCTTAAGCTCCAAACTGCACCATGTGTGACTGCCATTGCAACACCTTTACTCATCATCCACACACAATACACAAAGTATAAATATGCAACAGTTCACAACCTGAAAAAATTAATAAATTACAAACTACACCTTATCATTAACACTAGACTCCATATACAGCCTTGCAACATGGCCATATTGCAGAATGTAAAGCAAGTTACATATACTCACTCAGCCCACACTGCAGAATTCCCGAGCAGATTACATTGTGAATATCTAACATCCTCCAAACACTGAGCCTTACCATTGTCCTGAAACTCAGACACATTATCCAGTTGCTCTGACCTAAACCAAATTATTTCAAGTTATGGTGATAGTTATTGCTAGATCCCATGTCTGTCACACACAACAAAGATAACCAATAGTTCTCTCACTCCCCCTACTGTGCTGACACTGTAGGCAGTGGTCCAGACATCGTGCTGCTTGGACAATGCACCATCTGGTGCCTACTGGAGACGCCACCAATTCTGGTGCCAATTATAGCCAAGCCTGAGATGGAGGGGCTACTACAATGTAAGGATGGCAGACAGCAAATGGTTGAGGCAAGGTAGCAGGCTGGTGAAGGTTCAGAAAGAGGTGGCTGCCAAAATTAATATTTTATTTCACACTATTACGTTAGCACTGCATCAGTGCAAGGAGGCGACCATGCCCTCACTTCATGGGAAGAGGGCAGGTGGTCAGCAGGATGACAGCAAGCAATTGGCCAGCTGGCTGCAACCCACTCACACACAGCTATGCTGACACCTGCAGTTGGTGCTTGGCATATGACTGTCACAAGAGCCACAAACAACAGGTGTCAGTGGTGAATGAAGGCGAACAGGAATCTTGCAGAGGTAGCCAATGAGTGATCACGCCCAAGTGGCTGCTGCTTGCAGGGACCAATTGCTCCCGGGACAAGAGTCCAGCTGCTGCCCACTGTACAACAATCTGTGCAACTACAGTGACATTATTTTTCTGCCGTGGAATATGCCTCTCTAGTGTGAAAGAGCAATGGGTACAGGGCACAATGAAACCTTTAGGCTGACTCAATGCAATAAATTTTATTACTCAGCTGGAATAGTGCAATCCTTTCTACACAAAAAGGGGTAAAGGGGTGGGGTGGATGGGGGTAGGGCGAGAGAAAGGGGTAGGGGGAGGGGGAGGGTGAGGGCGAGAGAAAGGGGGAGGGGGAGGGCGTGGGAAAGGGGGAGGGGGAGAGGGAGGGGGAGAGTTGGGCAGATCATGTAACCATTGTGGGGGCATACCCCTCGTACTCAATAGCTGAAGTACAGGACTAGTTTCCTATGATCTTCCAAGATTCCTGCTGCAACACCTGTGAAGGCAAGTTTTTAACTACAGAAGGAGAAACCACTCTGGACCACAGGAGGGCTGCCACTGAAGAGGAGACAGACTTCAAGAATACAGTCTTCAGCGTTACCCAGCAGCAGTTTTTGGTTACATGGATATGCATTTTCAGACTGCTTTTATTTTGCTGATTGCTTTGTTTCATGGTAAATATTTTTTCTTCCTGAAGGCTTATTCTTCCCCTCCCTGCTCCTGTAGAATTCTTACCCATACATATCTATAGGTACTAAGGTGCTGCAAAACTTTTTTTTGTCTTTTGGTAACGATAAACTAGCACTGCAATTTAACAGCTATGGTACTGCAGAGACTGTTAGACACCATATCATTCTTTCTAAATCTTGAATATTTATTAGGTACTTACCATCTGCAAAGGGTAAACAGTTAGATGGGATTGAATATGGATATATGGCATTCACAACTAAGTATATTATAAACAAAAAATAGTCTAAACCCATGTAGCTAACAAAATTTCTGCTGTCATCCTTAGGGAATTGATTGGATGTTGTATCATTCAACCATCTTGCTGATCAGTGATATCACACACAAAATACTAGATAGTGAGTAATAGTATAGGTCAGGGAGAAACTGTGAAGATGTCACTGTCAAAGCTATCGAGGTGGTCAGTCAGGAAATGGAACACTACTCTCAAAGAGCTCTCCAGGACTAATTAATTTTTATTGGACTACAAAAACATCATACTGCTGAGAGGAATTAAAATGATGAAGGCTAATTGTGGTGCCTTTGTCAGTGTAGAAAATGCAACACATTACATGGTTTATAGACGTCTAACAATTTCTCTAAAAGGTTCAGTAGTTATGAAACATTGCAAGAGCAGCAATTTGCTCTCATTTCTCCATACCTGTTTCTGAGGTTCACTTCTTTCCAGGAGCTTGGCCTGTATTCTACAAATAAAGCTGACAGGAACACATTCTTCAGATTCATCAATGGTTGTATACAGATTGAGTATTTTGATTATCTGAAAAACATGTGTAGCAGTTAGAACCATACAAAATAAAATGCAGTAATAACTACAGCAGAAATATTCATTAAATTAATAGCTGTACTACTACTACTGCTGCAACATTACATTTGTAAGGATGTTAACTTTCTCCTAACTTCAGTATCTGATAAAATGGAGACAGACAAAACTGTTCCTCAAAGAAGAATTTCAGAAGGAAGAATTAATTGTGCAAACAAATAGTACATAATTCAGAGACAACAGCTGATACTCATTAAGGCTTCATGCACATAGAATTCTGATGATATGCTGTCTGCAAGTATCATGTCACCATATCTGATATAACAAATGCCAACACATTTGTGTTCTCACACTGACAATGGCAGATATCGTTAGCCATGAAAGCCCCATGCGTTTGACGCAGGAGGAGACAATTCCATTTACTTATATAGATGGATGCCTGCAGTGGTGTGTATGCAACGAAGTATTTAATTTTGCCAATATGTATACCATACAACATGACTGTACGAAGACATCCTGAAAAGCAATGCCTCTGAATTTTCTACACGAAAACTCTAAGATTCCTAAATAAAACAAATATTCTTAGCAGTCTGTATCTCTATTCTCAGTATAGCAATCCTGGTAACACATTTCTCCCTGAGACGACAATTTCTTGGTACAGTCATTGCAGAATATTTGACCTGCTTGATGGACCCAGAACCTCACCTCGGCTTGCACCTCTTTTTCATTGTCAAAGTAACATATTTGAAGGTGTTCTTCAAGTTTTGGAAAAATGAAAATTTGATTGTGCCAAGTTGGAATTGTATGGAGGATGATCGATGACAGTGAAACAAAGGTGGACGATTGTTGCAGATGTCACAATGCTAATTTGTGATCTACCTTTGTCATACTAAAGGAGCAGCATGTGTGAACAAACTCTTCTAACCAAGAATCTGATTTTAGCATGCTGTTTCTAATCCACTGACATACTTACATTACTCACCACCATGTTACATGCTACAATTCAGAGACCTCTCATGGCAGAGGGCTGCAAATATATATAAATGAAGAATAAAGATGTAGAATGTTAATAACATGTGCTTTATTTAAAGTGCATTAAGAATTTATGTATAAAAAACGTGGAGGCATACCTTTTCAGCACACCCTTGTACATGCTCCCATGCAATGCATTAGGAGCAGATAGAGGGCAAAGTACTCAGAGATCTAACAGACTTAAAAGCACAATATCAAGAGGGTTACGTCTGAAAAAAAGTTTATTGTAGCAATAAGTGTGGTAGCAGATGCATAATACTTGTTTCCAAAGGAGTTGCAGAGAATTTAAGGAGTTTCCCTATCCAACAAATTGCAACTCACTGCAACTTGGACATGGCAACCATGGCAGGAGAAAGATATGGATGCAAAGTATGAGGACATACCTAACCACACCACAGTTAGCTTGATTGGTAATTTCTTGTTAATTACTTTAACATTTGTGAGCAAGCTTTTCCTTTTGCCAAAGTGATAGGGAAAGAAGTGTAATATCTGAAAGATTTAAAATGTTTATCAGAGCTAGCATTCCTGGCAGACATGAAAATACATCTGAACAATTTAAAATGTTACTGCAATGGATGGAGAATTAAATGGTTGATGTGCAAAACAAAATCTGAGTGTTCTTGGAAAAGCTATGTTTGAGACACAAATGAGAAACTGCAATTTAACATTTTTGGGTCACCTGGCTTCTTTAAGATTACTAGTTTTACTGATTACCAAGTCAAGATAAACCAGTTAAGCATGTCTTTAAAAAGGGACTGCAGGAGCTCAATATTTTGGAAATGGAAATTAAATTATTCAACAATCCTTTCCTGGTTTCATTCCATGATCTGTCACCATTACCAAAGTTAAAATATGTGAATCTTGTATTTCTAACTTCAATGAAAGAAAGATACCACAGCACACTGACTTTGTCTTAGTGGGATTTTTCATTACAGCAAAAATGTTTCACAACCTATACAAAAATATGGTCATGATCATGTGCATGTTTGGGTATATATATACTAATGTTATCACTTTTTTTGTCCATAGCAAGAGTAAAAAGCAAAGAAGGGAGTTTTCTTTATGAGGTTACAATGAATCTTCCACAGTAACACTGCAAACACTTTGATTCTCAATATTTCCTCTTAATATGGAAAAACCTCAAACTTCAGAAGCCTAATGAACATATTACATACTATTAATAGAATTCCTTATTATTTATTTCCTTTGTTTCCTGCATTTTTTAGTTAATGTAACACTCCAAATTTGTTGTTGGCAATAACATAATGTGCACCATTTATAGTTGTCAGATTACAAGGTGCTGCTATGCAGGCTAATTCAATTCCTCACTGACACCAACACTGGTTGGAGCAATCCACAAATTATTACAAGCACATAAGTTGGAACAACCTGTTCTAGCTGCAGAGAATTACATCATCAGTTGCTGTATAATATACATATCAAGCACCAAGAAATGCTAATTACTTTAATGAAAAAACAACTGTAGCTCACAAGTCTTTATAAATATGTTTCTTCCTAACCCATATGGTATATAAACCAGTCTTTAACATGAGTGGATGCATTACTATGTAAGAACCATCACTATGAGCAATCTAATCATGCACAAAATTTAATAAATCATTTATAACTGGCACCAATTTGAAACAATGATACAGTTAATTTTGAATACATACCTGCAACATTGAAAGTTTATCACACATATTGCATACATGCTGAACATCTTCATCCAGCTTACGAGCCTGTAGCAAGTGGGCAGCCTGAATTATGGGCTGTAATGTGGTTGGCACATCAGTATACTGGAACAAATGTGATAATTAACCATTTGAAACACTGAATTTTGCTGCATTTAAAATTATTAAGAGAACACCAAGTACTATGTTTTGGTCTGTATTGACCAGCAGAATTGAATAAACATCTACAAGAGAAATCTGAACTCTTCAGTTTACCAAATGTGGGCACTGATATAATCAAGTTATGTGTCATAAGTGGACCTCTGCTGGTGATAATCTAAAGTACCATTTTATGTAAAAACTAATGGAATACTGGTAAAAAAGACCTATGTAGATTCCCATTTCCTTCAAATTTTAATGCTCTGTTGATAGTATGGCCAGGAAAGGGAGGAACACTTGTGATAATGTGAAAGGGTCAAAAAAGAAATCAGTGGTGAGGAGTAGAAAATTTAGGACTGGTCCTGTATGAAATTTCACGAACAAACACAGACGAATGATTTTAGTGTCACATGGACATCTTTGATTATTATTCACAAAAAAGGGGAGCACTCTACAACACAAATGTAGAGTGGGGTTCCTACAAATGATAGCTTTTCTCCTGTAAAACTCTATTCCCTGCAGGAGTACACAGATCCACTTCACTGCATTATTAAATCACTTAACTCAGTCACAAATGGGAAACTGGGATGGCTGGTGCAGTTATTCCTACTCACTGAAATGAATGGCTACAGATGACAGTGATAGACCACCAATATGTTAGAAATATCAATAAACTGCCAAAACAATACTGATATTCATACATTGCTACTGTACCACTGATGTTTTTCTCACTATACTGGCCTTTCATAATTATATTTGATAAACATTTTTACTGGATACTGAATTAAATAATCACTGTTTTTCAGGTATCCCTGTTAGAGGGACTCTGTAAAATGAAGACTCATTAAGTACTGTTAATACCAGATTGATATGACACATAATAAAGAAGATTAGAGAGTGTTACATTCATAAAATGACCAGTAAATATCAATGTGCAAAGCATGGTGTGCTCTGAAACATTTGTGCTTGCATCAGTGTTGTACTCTGTTGTTGGATCTTTCTTAATCTGTGTTACAGAGCAGACAAACTTTCAATCTCCATGTCCTTTGGTGGGGTGCAGCTGTCCAACATGTCACCTACTCATACTTTCACTGCCCTTCAACCACTTTCCATGGATACTGAGAACAGTAGCACACAAAGAGCTAACCAACTTAGGTTTCAAGTCATAATAAGTGCCATTTGTAGTAGTAGTATTAGTAGTAGTAGTAGCAGCAGCAGCAGCAGCAGCAGCAGATTTATTCATCCGTAGATCTCTTATTACAAGGATATTGGACATGTTAAAGCATTTACAAGTTTAGAACAATTTAAAATAAGCTAATTAGTAGACACACACATTTCCAGATTTCTAGTTAGAGACAACCATTAGATTTACTCCTGGTATAGAATACTTTTTTTAACAAATAATTTGTTAAATAATGTAATGCCACACTGTTCAGTCATATCTCACTATCAGTCACTGCACATGGGCCATTTTCTGTACCGCAACTTCCCATTTGCTATCCTGAAAAACTGAAACAGCATTCCTCCATAAAGAGTGAGATGTTGAGCTCAGAAAGAGGAAGAGACGTTACTATTGTGCCATGCATTGCTTAGGGGGTAAGTATTTCTAGAAAGGAAAAGAGAAGGAAAAAAAACTAAGTGAAGGTGTTATGTGGAACGTTGTATGTTTCATCATCATCATCATCATAATCATCATCATCATTTATTTATTTATTTATTTGTATAACTTTTTTTATCAAACCCCTACTCTGTTTTATCTAAGTAATCCTTCAATGTATAAAATATATTGTATAACAGGCACTTTTAGCTGTCTTTTTAAAGAAGAGTATTTCTGCAATTTCTTTAATCTCTTTTGGTAATTTATTGTACAGTTTTATTCCTTGGTAGAAAGTGCTGTTTTGAGTTTTATGTTTTTTTTTCTTGGTAAATGTAAGTTGAGTCTATCTATCTCTTGTTGCATGGCCATGGACAGAGCTGTTTGTGCAGTAATTACCAATGTTATTTTTGATGTGTACAATTGACTGGTGAATGAATTCACAAGGAGCAGTTAAAATCCCCAGTATTCTGAACAGAACTTTACAAGTTTGAAAATTATGTTCATATTTTGTGCATTTGTTCCCCAAAAAAGAATGCCATAGCTAATCATTGAGTGTACATATGAATAATATGTAACTAAATGACACTGCATGTTACACACTGATGATAGGATTCTAAGGGCTGATGACATTATGTTTGCAAGTACCTTTGTGTGTTTGCACCACTTCAACTGAGAATCAATAGTCATTCCTAAAAATTTTGCATTTATTACACAGTCTATAGAGGTAAAATCTACATTTAATTTAACATGGTCATTTTTCCTCTTCAAACTGAAATTCATGGCATTAGTTTTCTTCATGGTAAATGTCACTTTATTGCTTATTGACCAATCATAAACTTCCTTGAGAGTTTCAGTTGCTTTCTTGGCAAGGAGTTCTCTTGTTTTCTCCATGACTATAATATTGCTGTCATCAGCAAAGACAATTTTTTCACCACGAGTAACACAAGTGGTAAAGTCATTGATGTGCTACCATGTGGAACCACTATATTAGTGTATTTTGGTTCTGATAAGAGTTTTACTAAATGTTTAGTTCTATTTGAAGTATGTGTTCTCTATTCTTTGTGCCCTATCTGCTTCATATGATGGAAACCAGTCATTAGCTACTCCTCTTATTCCTAATGCTTCTAATTTATTTAATAGAAGCTTGTGGTTGACTGTATCAAACGCCTTAGAAAGATCCAAAAATATGCCTGTGACATACTCATCTTTATCAAGAGCATCAAGTACAACTTTTGTGAATTCTACTATTGCTGACTTCGTATTTTTGCCACTTTGTAAACCAAACTGTGATTCGCTTAAAAGATTGTATTTATTCAGGTAATTCATTAATCTGTCTTTCATAATTGCTTCTATTATTTTTGAGAATGCTGACAGCAGGGAAATGGGCTGGTAATTTTCTGTGTCTTCTGCATTATACTGTATTTCTTAAGCAAAGGTACAACTCTTGCCTGCTTTAACTGCTCTGGAAATGTCCCTGATATGAAGGATTCATTTATTATATTTGTTAAGGGGCCTTGTATAATCCCTATGCATTGTTTCAGTACAAACACTGGTACTTTGTTTAAGCCTGCTGACAATTTATTTTTTAGTTACTGAACAGTTTTATTACCTTCATTCTCTGTGGTTGGAAGTAACATCATTGTATTTAGTGCAACATTATTTGCAGGTGTTATATTTGTTTTGGGGAATTTTTGCTGTAACTTGTTGGCAATACTTGAAAAATGCTCATTTATATAGTTTGCTAAGTGTTGTGGATCATTTATTACCTTATCCCACTCCCTTCGCAGTATGTTATTCTGCATTTGTTTGCCTCTCTCCATTTCCTTTTTTAATAACATCCAAGACTGTTTTGCTTTTATTCTCTGCATTATATATTATTTTATCATTAAATGACTTTTCTGCAGAAATCAGCACATTCTTGTAGGACCTTTTTGTATCTGTGATAGAAATTTAAGAAGTCTGGATCATTGCAAATCTTTTTATTGGAACTGAGTTGTTTAAGCGTTTGAGAGGACTTCTTACTACCTGCTGTTAGTCATCTCTTTTTGTGAGATGTTCATACAGACATGCATACTTTTGGAAATGCCTTTTCAAAGTTAAATTCAAACAATGTGGAGAATTTAGAGAATTTCATATTCACATTGGTTTCCTTCTGATAGATGTCATTTGTAGACTTGGAGTTTAGGGAATGATTCGATGCCTGATTTTACTACTGTCATTTGACAGAGATTGTCTGATAGTTTGAAATCTTTTACAGCTAAATCACATTTTTACCTGTCCATATTTGTGGCCACAGGGTCAATTACTGATGCAGTCATTGTAGTAACCCTTGTTGCACTATTGACCAATAGGGACATGCCAAAACTCTGAAGGATGTTTATGAAGGTGCTGCTGGATTCATCTATGATATTACTGTTGATGTTAATATCCCCACACAGAATTGTGTTGACCTTTGCACTTCAGACTACTTCTAGAACTTCTGTTAATTTATTGAAAAAAATGTCCACACTACTACTGGGAGATCTATACTCACACAAAAGGATTAATTTCTTGGTTATATCAAGCCCTGTTAATTCAATAGCTGATATTTCAAAGTGTTTGTCTTCACTTACTGTACTGAGGTCATGTCTTCATTTGAACTGTATTCCTTTTCTAATATAAATACATGATCCTCCACCCCTTGAAATAGTTGCCATTCCATACAATGTTAATATTACATATTCGATTTCTGTGTCTCTACACCAGTGCTCGGTAATACAAACTACTGTGCAGTTCAAAGATTGGAGCTCAACTTCTAATAGTTGTATTTTAATTTTTATTGATTGCATGTTTTGATGGAGGATTGTTAAGTCTGTGAAATGCCCCATGTTACTCTTTCCAATGGTTTATTTTTCTTTGCGACATCTGGTACGTGTGAAATTTGAAGTGTTAAAATATGTCTTGTGAGTGATTGTTTCAGTATTTTTTAAACTGCTTGAGATAATCTCAATGAGGGGAACCTGGTGTCTGGATTTATCCTAAAAAAGACCTACTTTTCCTACCTATGACAACAGTTATTTGACCATGTGTGGCCCAAGATCCACTCCCTATACTTTCATGAATCAGCTGTATCAATCTTCCCTTCCCAGTCCTGTTTAGGTGCAGGCCATGCCTAGTGAAACCCTATCTGTTGATAATCTCGATGGGCAGCAGAGAAACATGAGCAAAGTTGGTTGTCCCCAGAGCCATCCTTAACCCCACAATGATTCACCTCACAGCTCCATCAAGGTGTGGTTGATCATGAAGCAGGAACAGCTCAACAAAGTGTACGTTGGTGCCACGAGTCAGGGAAGCTATCTTGTCCGTGTCACCACCTATGTCATATGCCCCATCCCTGTCCAAACTGTTTCCCATCCCACCCACTATCACTACATGGTCCTCTTCTGTGAAGTCCATACATAAAGACCCTAGGTCCTCTATCAAATGACTTAGCCCTGCATTTGGCTTGAATATACTGGTGGCCTGGTACGCTGCCCCTAAACTTTCCTTTAACAGAGGACCTACACCTCAACCATGGCTACTACCTAGCAGCAGCACTTTCTTCTTCCTAACACTTTGTACATTCCTAGGCTTCTTGGCCATGGTTGAAGTGTGCTGCATATTTCCTGCTCCTCATTCTACCTGAGGCACTTCTCCATGTAACTCTGGTAGTGGTACATGCCTGTTTTTGCTGTTGACGATAAAACTGTCAGATCATGTTCTCTTTCTTCCTATCCTCCTACCAGCTGCCACTTCCCAGCCACCCTCCTCCCCCTATCTCCCTTGATCCTTATGAATTCCTTCCTTGCTCCCTCCGACTGTGTCTGAAGGGCATAGATTTTCCTTTCCTGTTCTCCAATCAAAATGTTCCTACTGCATACTCTACAGTTCCAGGAGAGAGCCTCTTCTGTTCTCCCAAAATTCTGCCCATTTCTATGTTTGCTGTTTACTTGTACATGAATAAACAAACATTGTTCTTTGGGCCGCACTATTGTTTATGTCTAATATTATGACACAATTGCTGTTGAGTGTGGTGTTCACTTCATCATGCTCAGTGTATTTGGTTTTTCCGTCAGTTCTCATGTCCATGCAAGCAGTGCTGAAATCTCTCCTTTAGGAAAAGGAGGCCCTTTCAGTTGCTACCACAAATTTGTCAGCCACACTGACTGTGTAGGTAGGCTTCTATGTTGTCAGCATAACCACTACCCTTTCCCCATTATTGTGTTGGGTCTGAAGACAATTGGCTTATGAGAAGTGGCTTAGGTAACACCACTTTGTTTTTGGTGTCACCAGTGCAATCATGCTTAAGGCTTTGTTCACTTCTTGGATTTCCCCTCAAATTTACCAGTTGTTGTTCCATCTTGTCCCACTCCAGGAACCATGATCACTTTCATTTGATGAAATGTGTAAGTGTGTAATTTCTCCAGTTATCACCAAAAGTGCACGCATGTAATTGCAGCACATGCTGAGTTCTATTGTTGACATAAATAGCCCCATCAGTCCTATGGCCTCAGTTGCAAATATCAGTTTGTTACTGATGCTTGTCAGGATTCACATGCTGATTCTATGGTCTGTGTTGCCACCATTTGATTGGCTCCCTAAAGGAGGGGCATCAATACAGACTACAGTCTGATAATCTATTTTTGGCTGAAGTATTGAATATTAGTCAATCTTTTGAGGCATCTCATGCTGTTGGTGATTAGACTGAGGCTTGGTATGATGTCACCACAGCAACTTCTGTTCCTGGTTGTTTGACATCAGTTAGTTCTTGGGGGAAGAAGGAGGGGAGGGTGGAGTATATCAATCAGATTCCTTTCAGAGTATGCAGGCACAATAGCGCTTTTCTTAGCAATTGTATACAACCACTCACTTGACGAAAGGTCTGTTCCTAAAGACTGGAAATAAGCACAGGTCACACCAATATTCAAGAAAGGAAATAGGAGTAACCCACTGAACTACAGACCCATACTACTGTCCTCAATTTGCAGTAGGATTTTGGAGCATATACTGTACTCTAACATTATGAATCACCTTTAAGAAAATGACTTATTGATACATAACCAACACAGATTCAGAAATTATTTTTTTGTGCAATGCAGCTAGCTCTTTATTCCCATGAAGTAATGAGGGCTGTTGACAAGGGATCTCAGATCGATTCCATATTCCTAGATTTCCACAAGGCTTTTGATACTGTTCCTCACAAGTGACTATTAATCAAATTGCGTGCATATGGAGTATTGTCTCAGTGGTGTGACTGGATTCGTGATTTCATCTCACAAGAGGTCACAGTTCGTAGTAATAGACAGTAAATCATCAAGTAGAACAGAAGTTATATCTGGTGTTCCACAAGGTAGTGTCATAGGCCCTCTGCCGCTCGTGATGTACATAAATTATCTAGGTGATAATCTGAGCAGCCCCCTTAGATTGTTTGCAGATGATGCTGTAATTTACTGTCTATTAAAATCATCAGACGATCAATTCCAATTACAAAATGATCTAGAGAGAATTTCTGTATGGTGGAAAAAGTGGCAGTTGGCACTAAACAAAGAAAAGTGTGAGGTCATCCACATGGGTACTAAAAGAAATCTGATAAACTTTGGGTATATGATAAATCACACAAATCTAAAGGCTGTCAATTCAACTAAATACCTAGGAATTACAAGTATGAGCTACTTAAATTGGAAAGACCACATAGATAATATTTTGGGGAAGGCGAAACAAAGACTGCGCTTTGTTGGCAGAATACTTAGAAGATGCAACAAACCAACTAAAGAGACAGCCTACATTACACTTGTTCATCCTCTGCTGGAATATTGCTGTACAGTGTGGGATCTTTACCATGTGGCATTGACGGAGGACATCGAAAAAGTGCAGAAAAGGGCAGCTTGTTTCGTGTTATTGCATAATAGGGGTGAGAGTGTCACCTGACATGATACGTGAGTTGGGGTGGCAGTCACTGAAACAAAGGCAGTTTTCTTTATGGCAAGATCTATTTATGAAAGTTCAATCACCAACTTTCTCTTCTGAATGCGAAAATATTTTGTTGACAACCACCTATGTAGAGAGGAATTATCATCATAATAAAATAAGAGAAATCAGAGCTCGAAAATAAAGATTTAGGTGTTCCTGTTTCCCACGCGCCATTTGAGAGTGGAATGGTAGATAAGTAGTATGAAAATGATTCGATGAACCCTCTGCCAGGCACTTAAGTGTGAATTGCATAGTAACCATGTAGATGTAGATGGCAAGTTACCCAGTGCCTAGGGCACATAGCCTTGACATGCGACATGAAACAGTGTGGGAAAGATGGGCGAGGTGGTTGGTTGTCATTTGTCACTGTCGATGAGGGTGCAGAAGCTGCGTGCACTATATATAATATTTTGCATGCGTCATTCCAAGCCCTCTTCTGCAGGTGTTAATTGTGTATCTCCAATGCTTATGACTTTTAACAAACTGTTTATTGAAGTGTGAGTAATAGACAAAGAGTTCAGGCAACAAGTGGACACACATATGCAGCTCTGACATTGCTGAACTGGTGAACCTATGTTAATTTGGTATGTTTGGCATCGTGTCTGTGTACTTAACATCTGGCGAGTTACAACTGAACAACGTATTCCAGCTCTGGGGCAATTTACAGCTTGACTGTGTATAAATCTGTGGTTCATTCCTTAACTCTTCTGGTTGTGGATGATGCTGGTGCCAACAATTTATTTGGTCTGGATGCTTTCCATGTTTCTGGATTTTTATTGCAGATGCAGTGCACCTCGCTTCTGATGAGGTCCCTTTAGCAGCAGTTAGATTTGCAGATTCTGAGTTCACATTTTTTTTATGTTTTAGGTTGTGCCACTAATTTTACAGCCCACATTACCTTGAAACCTAGCGTGCAGCCACATTTTTACATGCGTGCTCTATTCCTGCAGCTTTGAACAAACAAATGAAATTGGAATTGTATAGGTTGATGATTTTGGAGTCTTACAGCCTATTACAACAAATATGTGGCCTACCCTAACTGTCTGCTAAAAAATCAAATGGTGAGTAGCGCCTCTGCAGTGACTATAAAGTTTCCGATAACACTCACACTATTATTGACACTCACCCTTTGCCCCATCAGGATGAGTTTTTGGTCAGACTTATAGGAGGCTAGTTATTTGCTAAAACCGAATTATCTGAAACCTATTTACAGGTTGCATTGGATGAGGATCCAAAAAGGCTCCCTGTGACTAGGACGCCCTTTGGGATATAACAAAATCAGTGCCTCCCATTTGGTGTGGCTGGCACACCTGTGATTTTTTCAGCATTTTTGGAACAATTGATGATGTCTGTTCTGGCATGCATCAACTATCCTGATGATATTGTCACGGTGGGTGTATCCAAGGAAGAGCATTTATGCAACTTTTGCTACTTGGTCGTGGCCTTACATACTGCAGCCATCAATTGTGTATTTGGGGTTTGAGTTCTCTCAGGATAACATAAAGCAGGGTTGATCAAGATTTCAGCTCCCAGGCCATGCCCAGGCACAAGGGCCAAAGTGCTCAGCCTCCCTTCATGTTTCCGCTATTGCCATGATACACTGTCTCAGTGCAAGGTGGGAGAAGAGGGGAAAATGGAACACACCTTATTTAAATGGCAGTACAAGCACACTGCATAATACGTGGTTTTATATTTCACATTTACCAACAACATAGCTAACAAAAAAACAAATTTTTGGTATTATTTAATTATTTTTGGCTCATTGAAGACATAATTTTTATCTGGTAGCAACTGTTGGTATATGGACAGATGCAGACAATTTCACAGTTTTGCACTCAAGTTGCCACATAATTGTGACTTATTTAGTTTCATAGTCAAAAAAAATGTTTTTCACACAAATATGATGATTGAAACATTGTAGCACTTTTGTAATCTCATTATGATGACTTTGAAACTCTACCTGGTGAAATATAGACTTTCTGGACAGTTTTAATGCAGAAAGATTTTTAATGAAAACTAGAATTACAAGGCAGTTCAATCAATCGCATCTGTATAAGATTAGGGGCACTTTCAACTGAAACAAAGGGTCTAAGAAATAGATGTACAATTGACAGTGTCCTCAAAATCTTTATAAAACTATCCTTGTAATTCTTGCAAGGCCACAATGGATTCCTCAAATCTTGTATTTTCTTCAATGCTAGTCAGCTTATGGAACTGGACTGTCTTTGCCAGAATGTATCCGTTCTACAACGTGATTTTCTTTTCAAATGCATCCACACAAAATAAGAAAGAAGTGTGGATAGTGTGCAGTCGAGTCTACTTCAAATGCAAAGTCTGTACTCCATTGTGGATGTTCAAATTTTCATTCCTGCTCTCCTTTTTCCTTCATAAATTCAACAATAGTGACTTTTAAGTCAAGAAATCATTCCAGGCATGTGCCTTGACTTAATGAATGTACTTTCAGTAATATATGAAATCTCTGCACCCTTTGTTCAGTTCTGTCTATTGCAACTGACAATGGAACAATGTGTGTGACTTCAGAAATTTTACTGGTCATACCATCAATTTCTTCAGGCACTCCAGGCCTGCAAGTGTATCATAACATGCAATTTGACTTACAGAACAATGAATCCCA
Organism: Schistocerca americana; assembly: GCF_021461395.2. NCBI lineage: Eukaryota > Metazoa > Arthropoda > Insecta > Orthoptera > Acrididae > Schistocerca > Schistocerca americana. The sequence continues at coordinate 191,789,815 of NC_060130.1, forward strand.
TATGTATCATCACAGTTTTTTGCTCTTTCATTGTCAACTAAACCTTCAAATTCTTGTTGCATAGTATTGTAATTTCATTTCATAGCAAATATACAGTACCTGTCACTTATGTGAACTGAGAGTTCTCATCCCTCTCTTCTGTCATTCCTATTCACTTTAAAGGATTGCAGTGATAGATTGCTAGACTGCCTCTTTTTGTAAAACAACCAGTGGACCTTTGAACATCCTTCCATACCATCAACAAACAGCAAAGGTTAAACAGCACTGACAGTGCAATTCTGCCAAACTCAGAAAGTTGTGCCAACTGAAAAATGCTGCACCACACTAGTAAATGAAATGTCACAACATTCCCTGTATGTCCAAGGAGGACTGAGCAAAGCCAAGTGACAGGCTGGGCCTTGTCCTGCCCGCAGTCCACACCCGTTGCATGCGTGAAGTTTGGCACAATGTGGCTGGCCCTGTTGTAAAGCCTTCATGTCATCATGTTGCTGTCACAGCTTTTTGCCTCACCCTTCCAATGTCAAAGAACACCCAACTGCTTTTAGAGAAAATTGCTTACTACCATAAATTCATTCTGGCTGTGCCCACAGCGAACCATCCCCTCCACAAATTTCACCACAAGGACATTTCTTTTCACTGAACATCGGCCTGGCAGCATGCATTAATGCTTCTGAAATGTATGCTGCATTCTTCTCCTGGCATCCTGGCCACCAAATGGTCTTGGCTACAGGCTCCTCTAAGTATGGCCTGATTGTCGTGAGGATGGTTCTTAATGTCTGATAGTTGACATGTCAAAAATGCTCAATTCCACTCAGCAGCACTACTGCCTAGTTGAGGAGGAGGCATTGCTATCATCTATACCCTCAAAAAGTTTGATGTATTCTTGTATGGATCTAAGTTCCACCTCATTACTTACCACAAGCCCATGGTTCTGTTGTTTAGTCCTTCTGCTTTGTACTTTGACAAAGCAGCAGATTGCCTCCAGTGTGGGGCCTTGTTTCTGTCTCACTACAACTATGAAATACATTTTTGGCCTACTGCACAGCATGTCAATGTCAATGCACTGTCCCTGATTCTGACAGGGCCATACCCTACTTTTGATCAGGAAGAGTGCCTTTGTTTTCATTTAGATGTTGAGGCAGAACGTATAGTGGAAGGGTTTCCTATTGCAGGCTTCTGGATTGCAGCTGCTGTTGCTGTCAACCTGACTTTGCACCAAGTTGTTCAACTTGGTTTGCCAGACAGGTCTTTGGGCAGGACTGCTGATTTTTTATGTAGCTATTCTGTCCTTTGTCACCACCTTCCAGTGTGTAATGGTGGTTTTCTCTTAGCAAATGATGGGCTGTCATCCAGGGTTGTGATTCCAATAGCTGTAGAGTATGATGTGCTTCAGTTCCTACAGCTGGGAAAGTGGAGGGCTCTATTAAAGCAAATCACTGACCCATCGACACATCTTCTGGCCTGGCATTGACGAAGACATTGTGTGTCTTGTCACGGCCTGCTCTCAGTGTGCAACCCATCAGGTTGTAAAGCTCTCTTCCTGGCCTAGGTGGTTAGTGACTTCAGCATTGGTGCACTTCTGCCACTCTGAGGACCCAGATGTCTAGATGCTACCAACACCATTCTCACTGGCCCTCACTTATGGCACTTTGCAAGAGGTGGCCACTGCACATGTCAGGGGCGTGTCACTTCCACCTTTACTCACCAGTTCCATGCCAGAATCTCCTCCCACATCCACCAGCATTTCCAATGCCCACCACATAGGTCATGGTTGTGTCATCATTTGCCCCAATTCCGTCATCAGACGAGTGCCCTTTTGGTAAGGGGGAGGGGTGCTATAATCCTGTACATATGGATATGATCCATGTTACCAGGTTACCAGTGCACTACACTCATACTCTGCCAATGGCATCTGTGCGAGATGGCCACCAGAGGCTGCCCGTAACTTGGGCACATGGTATGGCACATGGTGCATCTGCTGGAGATCTCCTCCATATAAGGACAGCACAGCAGGTGCTCATCCTCAGATTATGTTCTACTGTTTATTGTACCATTTGTGTGTTTGCTGTTTACTTGTATGTGGATAAACTAACTTTGTTCCTTATGGCAGCACAACAGACAGGTGACAGCCAATCATCACAACTGTAGATAGAATGATATGGCATCTACACAATATTGTTGAAACACATATGAAGATACATAAAATGATGAGACAGAGTGTCATTGTATGGTAACTGTTATATTTGACAAAAAATAATGATGAAATTGATTTTAATGTTCTAATCTAACATCTGCATAAATGAACCTTAATTTGAAATTAGAATGAAAACTGTTTTGTCATTCAAAACTAAGTTGGTATTCTATATCATACGTTTATTGATTTAAACTATCCATTTACCTTTTTTCTTGAAGTCATGTAAAATGTTGCAGCACACATCTTAATGCATTATTTTCTTTTAAGAGATGTTGTGCAAGGTTGAACCCATCTTCCATAGTGTCCATCTTCTCTGGTGTTCTGACAACCTAACTGCCACAGATCTGCTTGACTGACCACTTATACTTTTCCAATATGTTTGCAGTTGATTTTGTACGCACTGATCTGCTCTTAATATTTCATTGTGTCTTCAATTTAAAATAATGATTAAGTTATGCATATTGTTTGAAAATCAGATTTGGATAATGGAACCAGTGAGAGGTGACACACCAAAGGAACTGAAAGCTGCTTACTTGTGACTGGATGGTACCATCCTGCGCAGGTCACAGTAGAAGTAGCTGTTTTTCTGTAAGTGATACATAGACCTTTAATTGTGTTAATGGGAGATCCTTCTATGAAACATTTGCCAGATCACAATTAAAAAGTGCTGCTGCCAATAGTGACGCTATTTTGTGTGGTAAAATTAATACAATTACCAAGTTCAAGAGGAAACTTGTGTCCAGCGATGTTATCACTAACAAAGTCAAAAAATAAAAATGCCTAAATAATTCTAAATTTCACAATCTGTATGAAGATCCAACTGCAGCTTCTAACAACCAAGAGGAACAAAACACCATAAAATCATGTGAAAATTTCAGTTCAGAAACCAGCAGCTGGACACTTGGCTCCTAGATGTTTTGGTTTACCTATGTTACATACGTATGACAGCCAGTAGTGTCCAGTTTCTCTGCTTCTTGTTGATTACTATGGAAGAAACTAGATTACATCACAACAAGAAAACAAAACTTAATCTAATATTTGGCATCAGAAATTCCTCAGCTCTTGTAGCTAAAATTCAAACAATATTGGCTTTAACTACACTGCCTGACAAAAAGTCACTTAATAGCCATGGTCAGATATCAATTTACTTTCATATACATATGCACGATTGTTGAGTAAGTAATGATTAGAGTTGCAGGTAGTCCATTACTGTTGTTTGAGTTAATTGTTGTTACCAAGCCTGGTAGGATATATAAGGAGCATGGACAGTGTAAGATGTTGAATGATCACTGTGAAGAACGTGGAGGTGCCACATACTCTTTTTAGACAGTGTTATCAGCACCTGACAGAGTTTGAAAGGAGCCTCATTGTGGGTCTTCAATTGGCTGCCTCATCAGATTGTGCAATATCCAGATCTGATGGCATTTGTATGTGACAGTGACTGTTTGACTGTATAGGAGTGTGAGGGCTCATATACTTATTGTTAATGTTTCAGTGAACCGCACCTAACCACCACATAGAGGGACTGTCATAGTTTGCACTAACAACACTGTAACCCCTTCTGACTTACATCTGCCTTCTGAGAACAAATAATGAACTCTTGCTACATTCTGTGTCATTCCATACCTTTGGTCAGAAACCAGCAGCAGTTTCACCAGAGAATTACCATCCCATGAGGTGGTCATTAAAACCACAATACAGACTTTTTTTTTTGGAGTCATGGTACGACCAGGAAGAATAAATTGCTAATTAATTATGTCACATTGCCTTTGTTGATGAACTGAAGTTTGTACTACCCTGGATAACAATCATTGGTGAGTACAATGCCAGTCTGGGAGAGGTCCCATTCTTTCATGGTTTTTTAGAGGCACAAGGTGTTACTCCTGGCATTACGGGGTGTAAAGCCATTGGGTGTAACTCCAGGTAACAGGTTATACTGACGCAGAAAACTCTGAAAGACAATGGTACACCACAGGCATTCTGTGTGTTACCTCTCATGCAAGAAGATTATGGTACCATTTTTCAACAGGATAATGGTCATTCACACATGATGTGTATCTATGAACTGTCCGCATGATGTTGAGGTTTGCCGGTGACCAACAAAATCCCCAGAACTGCCCCTGACGGAACATGTGTGGAATCAGCTTGGATCTCAACTAACATCCCATGCTGGCATGCAGTATATTAAGGACTAGTTACAAAAGTTGTGGGCCAACTTGTCTCAGGAGAGGTCACAAACTCCTTATGACACCTTTTTCAACCAAAGAAGTGCATACATACATCTCAGAGGGGTGCAACATCATACTGATAAGTGGACTTCTACTATTAAGCTCTTTGTAAATTTGATTCAGTTTTGTAACCACTGCTGTAACATCACGTAACTTCTCAAACTGTGAAGTTTATTTTTTTCCCCTTCTTGCAGGTTCACTTTCTTTGTCAGGTAGGGTAGTTTCGCTTAACATCACTAGCTTGTATACAAATACTCCCACTGATGAGCGCAAAAACAAATCGAGATACCTTTCACACATACCTAAGCTGAATTCCATAGTGCTACACATCAACAATTACCAGTGAAACATATGCAAAACAGAATTATTTTCTGTTTGAGAACACTTCCTACAGACCATCTAATGACATAGCTATGGATTTCTTTTATTAGTCCTAACTACATGGTGTTTTACAAACAAATTGAACAAGTGCTCTTCCTGTGAAAGCAACAATGAGCTGAAAAATTAAATACTGGATCAGGTATGTTGGCAATGTGAAGTGTTTATGGAATGGTATCACTAGATAAATGCATTCCTACAACATTTAAAGTCACAATACAAGGTGTACAACTTTGCTTACACTGTTTGCCAATAGGTGGCGACAATAGTAAGTAGCAGTCGAAACAAACAGATCGCAGACATCAGGCAGTTAGCTTGGACCTCAGTCAACATAACCTCAGTCAAACATTAGTCAATTTTTGTCTGCATCATGAAGTTGTACTTGATTGAAAATGTCATTTTATGAGCCTAATTCTCATGATTTGTGGGAGATGTTCCTGTTTTGTTTCAATATGAAGAAAACAGTGGTTGAGTCTCATTGAATGCTCTCAAGTATGAATGGTAAGGATGCTATTAGTGAAAGAATGTGTATTGAGTGGTTTCAATGCATCAAGAACAGTGATTTTAATGTCGTTGACTGGCATGGTGGAAGAGAGAATGTTTTTGAAGATGCAGAATTGGAGACATTGCTGAGTAAAGACTCGTGTCAAACTCAAGAAGAATTGGCACAATTAGTGGGAGTGACACATCTAGCAATTTAAAAACTTCTCAAGGCTATGGGCATGATTCAGAAAGAAGGAAGTTGGGTCCCATGTGAGCTGAAACCAAGAGACGTTTAATGGCATTTGTGGGTTTGTGAACAGTTGCTTTAAAGGCAAAAACAGAAGGGATTTCTGCATCATTTTGTGACCAGGGACGAAAAATAGGTTCATTATGATAACCCTAAACGCAAAAAATCATGGGGATATCCTGGCCATGCTTCCACATTGATGGCTCCAAGATAATGCTTTGCATTTGGTGGGACCAGCTTGGCATCGTGTACTATGAGGTGTTAAAACCACATGAAACAATCACAGATGCTTGCTATCGAATGCAATTAGGTGCATTTGAGTGGAGCATTACAGTGAGATGCACAATATAGTGATTTTGCAGCACGACAATGCTCAACCCCACGTTGCAAGAGAGGTCAAAACATACGTGGAAACATTAAAATGGGAAGTCCTATCCCACCTGCTGTACTCTCCAGACATTGCTCCCTCAGACTATTACCTGTTTAGATCAATGGCACGTGGCCTGGCTGACCAACACTTACGATCTCATGAAGAAGCCACAAACTGGATCGATTCATGGATTGCTTCAAAAGTTGAACAATGTTTTTGATGCAGGATTCATACACTGCCTGAAAGATGGGAGAAAGTAGTGGCCAGCAATGGAAAATACTTTGAATGAAACATGTGTAACCATTTGTTTCATTAAAGCCTCAAATGTTGGGGAAAAATGGCGGAAGCAAAGTTATACACCTTGTACAATAAAATCCAGTTCACTATGGAGATGGGAGGTTCTTCTGTAAATTATTTCAATACAGATCTACTGCTCCATACAATGAAACATCACTCATGAAGTTAGTTTAATGTAAGTGTATCTGTCATGTTTTTAGAGTAGAAGGTATCCTATGCACCTGTGCTGAGATACCTCACAATATTATCCCATATGACATCAAGGAATTAAATACAATTCAAAGTAAAGTAGTTAAAGCATACCACAGGTGCTGACTGTAGATATTGGTATTATTATTGTAAAGCATGTTATCTACATTCACCATTTGCAGATGAAATGTACATGCCTTCCACAAGAGTTGCCACACTTGTCTTCAGTCCTAGAAGTCTGACGTACCACACTACATGATTAGGACATTATTGATGGCTGTAATAACACCAATCCAAAAGGAATTATTCAATAGAAATTACTTATAGTACATTTTTATTGTAACAGAGTTACACTCTTATATGTGACACATCAACAGATTTCCGTCTGATATGTTATTTGTGGGGCTACATTATGCGGTTCCAGATGACAGTCTATTCCTTATGTTATCTGCAAGTTACTTTGGAGTCATCTGCTACACTTGATGACAAGTCATTGTTGAGTAACAGGAAAAGAGGGTGTCCCAAGGCAAAACACTGTATAATACCCCAAGTAAGTGACCTAATCAGACCAAATTTAATTTTTAGTTACATAATAGTCTAAAACAACATTATTTTTCCCACAACATAATGAGATTAAAGGAACTGCATTGATTTCCCTAAATCCTTATTGTTGTCGATTTGACAATACAAAAGTGATTCCATAAGCCAAAGCCTATGAATACTCCACGTTTCATTAATGTTGTTCTTTGCAGGGAGGAGGAAAAAAAATAGACTACTGGTAACACTACATGTACCTGTAGTCTCATGTCACGACACCACTGTTCAAGATGTGATAGATTATATCTTATCTGCATTCCTGTACTCCAATGACACAAATCCTTTCGGAGCAGTAGGTTATTCATTGAAATGGCACAGATGAAGTAGAATACCTGCAAAATTAAAACACACAACTTCACTTAAAATGGTAACATTGTCATGGGTATTTTCTTTTATTTCTGGTTTTCAATCTACTAGAGACTTCAGTATTTACAAAATACAGCAGTTTCCTCATAGTCTAGGATCATGTAACTTACTGTTAGAAAATTGGTCATCTCACCTGCCGAAATATCTGGACAGTAAGTTCTGGGTCAACACCATGGTTCCCCATAATTTTATAGATATAATTTAGTTCCTGCAAGAGTGCATCCAATGACTTCTGTACACCCAAAAATGGCTCAGAATCCCATGATGACAACACAGCTCTTCCTCTCTTTCCACTAGGTATCTGGCTTGTCAAGCCACTTATTTCTTCATGTTCAAGAATAGCTGGCACCACCAGTGGCTCTATCTTTTCTTGTATGTGCCCAGCAAGACTCTGAATAATGGCATGTGAATGATAGGCATTATTTTGGGGACCGTTATTATATACCTTGTAGATGAATTCATAAAACTGCTACGTTCATAGATGAAATGAGACCAAAACAATCTGTTAAGGAAAACTCAAAATAGGACTAAAACATGTTCTTATTTCAATCTTTTAATGCAGATATTCAATCCTCTATATAGCCAACAGAAAAAAATCCCTACTTTATGTCCTCCATGCAATGATGTAAGAATTAATTAATTAATTAATTAACAAAGGAAGTGTATAATTGAGTCTGTAATGCTTTTCAGCACTTACATAAGAAAACCAAAGAGAATACAAAGACTATAAACCATGTCTTCAAAACTGAAGAAATTTACAAAATCCACAAAACTTTAAACAGACCTGATCAAAATTGTTTCTTCACCTCTGTGCACCTCTGTTGCATCTCATACTATGGTGTGCATATCATCTCGGGGTATTACATGCTACACCATTTGGACAGTAATCCCAGAATCAGTCTGCACTTTCTTATCATGTAGCTGTGTAGTAGTTACACACTATAAGGGTACAATATTCAGTAGGTGTGATCTAATTTGAGCTAGAACTTGGGTATTATTTTGAATATTTCATAAATACAATAAGTAAATCAAGTGCCTATCACCTTCATGAAAATTTTCGAGTTTTGCCAAATGAACCTAGCTCCAACTACTCAAAAATTTGACACTGAACTGTGCAGTCTGTGCATGGTTCTTAGTAGAGTCACATTTCCATGATAACACTGTATAAAATTAGCTTGTTTCTTCATACTTTGAGTACAGTATCTACGTCTTATTCAGTATTTAATCTGCATCAATAAGTTGTGTTCCAATTCAAAAGCTATCCTATGCAATGACACACTAAGAAGCTGAGGTTAAGGAGGAGATTAAATTTCAGTGCAGACTAATTCTCATGAGTCTTGCAAGGAGCATATGAAGGTTACACTTGAAATGTAATGAAATCACTTTCCAGGCATAGCTTCATGAGGTAATCAGTTAGGTGGGAATTGTTATATAATACTCTCAGATGAAGAATTATTGCACTATTAAACACAATGGGAGAACATGTGGTGGTATTTAAGAAAGATTCTCAGAAAGTTAAGATAGATCTGGATTTTGCACATGAAAAATTTAGACAGACACAAAATAGTTAACATAAATCTGTTCTATGGCTTGGGCATGCATAAAATACAGAGCATAAATTATAATAAGTCACATATAGAGTGAGTAGGGAGAAATTTCAACACATAAATTGCCATGTTGACATTCCAAGTTACAAATATTGCTCAATGTTATGACCTCCTGCATCCATGATAGCCTGGATACCATCTCAATTGTTTGCAGCACTTTTTGAACAAAGGACAATGGAATGTTCAGCAGTTGTGGCACAGCTTGAAGATCGTTACTGTGTCCAGCTTTCTCAGCCATGGCAACAGTACATTCTTCAACAACATGTGACACAACTGGCCAACGGCCTTTTTCAGGAGTAATTCCCAAATTGTCAGTTAGTTCTGACTTCTGAATCATATTCTTCAACACTGGTGTAGAAAGAGGACCTCTTCATATTCCTTTAATGCATGAGACTTGTGAAGAGAAGCAACACTAGTGCTGCTGTTTTGATAAAAAAAAGTTCTATGAGTAAAGCTCTGCTCACATGCCCAGACCCTTATTGACTGTCTGCAGCTGTAATGCACATTGATACTTACGTTTCAGCACTTTGTCTCTGTACTAGTATTCCTACTAATGGCAAGTCATGATACTACCACTATTGACAATGCAAATTCTGCAGCACACAGTCTGAACACTGTAAAGTTGGGTACCCATATGGTAAATGGTAATCCACCTACACTTGCTCAAATAGCGAAGTTCAATAACAATCCTCCTCCTCCTCCTCCTCCCTCTCTCTCTCTCTCTCTCTCTCTCTCTCTCTCTCTCTCCTCCCTGGATTGAATTCAGGTGTTCTAGAAAGTCATTCAAATTCTCACTGCCATGAAGCCAAATAACAGAACTATCATCTACGTATCTGAAAAAACATGCTAGTTTCAGCTGCAGACTCCAAGGTGTGTTCCTCGAAATCTTCCATATACAAATTGGTAATGATGGGTGACAATGGGCTTCCCATTACAACTCCATCTGTCTGCTCACAGTACTGGTCATTGAATAAAAAGTAAGTGGGTGTCAACACAGTGCTTACTTTCTGCAGTTTTGCATTGAAAATGGCAAGGTATGTTCCTGTTGAAGTATCTGCAGTTGTCAACGATGCCACCCAGCTGCATTCTCTTAAGTTATTTGAACACTGTATATGCCAGAAGAAGCTAAATCTCACATTGTTAATTTCCTCCCAATAGAACTAATCACTGCTTGTGGAGGTTGGATAAATTCTGCAGCAGTACAGTAAGATTGCAATGTGCAGTGTCGTTTTTACTGCAGTGTTGTGATCAAAATATTGTTCCAACATTTGCCAAAGTAGTGCATCATATTAATTCTCCTGCCACTAGTCTTATCAAGCAATGCACTAGCCTAGATATTGTTTATGAGAGGATCCATTACACTCACTGACAGCTGGATATTGTTTCCAAGGAATTTTTTCAGATTCATTTAACGCCTGCTTCAAAATTTCAACTTTTTCTTGGGATTGGTGGATGATGCTTCATGGCACTGGGAATTTCATTCTGTAACTGCCAGGCATTTGGCAAAGTTTGAATGTTTCTGTGGCTTGGAATCTATACTGTATCTCAACATTCTGTGATATGTCTCATGGAGAAAGCTTTTTGATGAAGCAGCTTTATCGGTGCTCCAAAGCATTTGCCAGTGGTTGATTCTATAAGTTCTCTTGTACACACTGTTTTTAAACTACCTCCTGATGTTGCAGAATATACTAGGAGGAAGGCATATTGCGTGTTGACTGGGGGACGTACACCCAAGAGTAATATCACAGCAGCTGAGAGGACTGCTTTACGTTCACTTAGAGTTGACCCATCAAAGGATGCAGTTTTTACTGTCTGATTCCACATATCGCAGGATCGGTTCTGACCCAACAAAAAGTGTTGAGAGAAAGACTAACAACCTCCTGGAAAAAGTTCCCTATGGTAGGAGAATATCAAGAGCCTCAATTCTTATTGTGCTATTCTCTCTAGGGTACTTGGCCTCCCTAAGGTCCACAGGGAAGAGGGTCCTCTTCATAAGATTGTGATTAAGACTGTTGCTCTGACATTGTGTAGAAAAAAAACTTTGTTACTCTGTTGAGCCATATAGTAGGTCAATGTAAGCGCCATGTTAAGAACTCAGCAGATTTTGTAGATCAGTTAGAGTGACTGCATTTGAATGACATATTCTTGTAAGTTTTGATGTGGTCTCTCTCTCTCTCTTCACTCATGTACTTCTGTCCGATTCATTACAGTTGATTGAGGTTAGGATTGGTGCTGAATTAATGAACCCATTTCAACATGTGTTAACTCACTTCCTTTTTATTCAATGAGCAGTACTATGAGCAGACAGATGGAGTTGTCACTTATCATTGCCAGCTTGTTTATGGAAGATTTTGAAGAACTTACCTTGGAGTCTACGGCTTTGAAAACTGCATGTTTTTTTTTTCAGATATGTAGAAGATTCTTTTGTTGTTTGGCCTAATGGCAGTGAGAATTTGAATGACTTTCTAGAACACCTGAATTCAACCCACCTCAATATTCACTTCACAACAGTGGTGGAAAAGGATGGCTGTCTTCCATTCTTTGATGTGGTGGTTAGGAGGAAGGTGGACTGTGCGTTGGGACATGCCAATTATAGGAAGCCTACTTACACTAACTTGTATCTGCAGGCTAATAGTTTTCACCATACAGCTTAACATGAAGGGGTACTTCAAACCTTGGTTCACAGGGCCCATGTCATCCTGGGCCCTGAGAGTTTGTCAGCAGAGTTAGTCCATCTTGAAGTCACCTTTTGTCGGAATGGTTGTAGTGAAAGAGAGATAAGACATATGTTGCACTCTTGACCAACTATGCACTGTGTGAGCCATGATAATACTGAGGTGGTACCAAATTCTACGGCTTTTTGGCCTTACACAGGAAGCATTTCAAACAGGATTGGTCATATTCTGTGGAAATACAATGTGATGTGTGTGTTTTAATAACCATTTAAAATTGGGGTCCTTTTAGGTAACATAAAGGATGATCTTGGTTCACGTAAGGTGGTTGTCTACTGTATTCCTTGCAGCTGTTTCATGTCATATATTGGTCAGACTATCAGGACTGTGAAAGGCCAATGTTCTGAGCATAAATGGCATGCACGCTTACAACAGCCAAGTAAATCTGCCACTGCAGGACATTGTCTTGACACCAATCATTCTTTGGAATATAACAGAGATTCCTATATGCACTTCAAGCTATTGGGATAGTGTTCGTGTATTGAAATAGAGAGAGAGAGAGAGAGAGAGAGAGAGAGAGAGAGAGAGAGAGAGAGTGTGTGTGTGTGTGTGTGTGTGTGTGTGTGTGCGCACTTGTGTCTGCGCATACGCACGTTAGAGGACCCGAACTTAGAAAGTGATTTGGGCTGGCTATCCTTATGGAAACTGTAAAAAAAAAAAAAAAAAACAAAAAACAACCAAGGATTGATGATTATTGGTCAACGAATCCGTTGCTACACACACCGATATTTGACAAAGCGCTGTCCCGCAGGCGATTCACACAAATATTATCATTTTTACATTTTTCTGACAGCAAAATAAACTGGATAATGCTTACCAGCTTTTCAAAGTGCAACTCGTAATTGATTATTTTTCCAAAAAGTTTGAATGAACAAACATTTGAAACAAACAAATTTTGTATTTATTTACATATGTATATCTTCGAAATTTCATGTAAGTAGGGGAACAGGATTGAGAACTTACAAGAACTAGTGATGATATCTCCTAATAATGTCAAGAATGGCCAGTGACAAGCCAAGTAATCTGAATTATCACTGTCGGGATCAATTTGTACGATATGTGCAGCCAGTGAAGTGTTAATATAGTATCCCGTAGCAGCATGGCTCTTCCCATATCATTTTCTCTTCTCTTTCCTTTGATTCACAGTCAATCCAGCAGACACATATTGCCCAACAAGTAATGATAATAGCTCTTTACGTGCAACATAATACATTCAGCATCTCAAAATTATAACAAATTATTGTTGTGTTAGTGGTTATTTCTTAGTGCTTAGCTGATGAATCACAGTATGATAATACATACATATATGAATTCCTTCTTCATGAATTAACTGTAAGCCAAAATCAGTAATGGCAGTATCAAGAGATTGTTAGTAGTGTTTTACTAATATGCCATTTTCAGAGTGTGGTACCTTCTTTCGTCAGTTGCAGCTATATATCCTTTCAAGCCACATGGCAATGGCCCCATTATATGCCTCCTTTAAAATTATTCCTGCATATGTCTCTGCAGCTTTACTGTATGGTTAAATGATGATGGCATCCTCTTGGGTAAAATATTCCGGAGGTAAAATAGTCCCCCATTCGGATCTCCGGGCGGGGACTACTCAGGAGGATGTTGTTATCAGGAGAAAGAAAACTGGCGTTCTACGGATCGGAGCATGGAATGTCAGATCCCTTAATCGGGCAGGTAGGTTAGAGAATTTAAAAAGGGAAATGGATAGGTTAAAGCTAGATATAGTGGGAATTGGTGAAGTTTGGTGGCAGGAGGAACAAGACTTTTGGTCAGGTGAATACAGGGTTATAAATACAAAATCAAATAGAGGTTATGCAGGAGTAGGTTTAATAATGAATAAGAAAATAGGAGTGTGGGTAAGCTACTACAAACAGCATAGTGAACGCATTATTGTAGCCAAGATAGACACGAAGTCCACACCTACTACAGTAGTACAAGTTTATATGCCAACTAGCTCTGCAGATGATGAAGAAATTGATGAAATGTATGATGAATAAAAGAAATTATTCAGGTAGTGAAGGGAGATGAAAATTTTATGGTCATGGGTGACTGGAATTCGAGAGTAGGAAAAGGGAGAGAACGAAACATAGTAGGTGAATATGGATTGGGGCTAAGAAATGAAAGGGGAAGCTGCTTGGTAGAATTTTGCACAGAGCATAACTTAATCATAGCTAACACTTGGTTCAAGAATCACAAAAGAAGGTTGTATACACGGAAGAATCCTGGAGATACTAGAAGGGATCAGATAGATTATATAATGGTAAGACAGAGATTTAGTAACCAGGTTTTAAATTGTAAGACATTTCCAGTGGCAGATGTGGACTCTGACCACAATCTATTGGTTATGAACTGTAGATTAAAACTGAAGAAGCTGCAAAAGGGAGGCAATTTAAGGAGATGGGACCTGGATAAACTGACTAAACCAGAGGTTGTACAGAGTTTCAGGGAGAGCATAAGGGAACAATTGACAGGAATGGGGGAAAGAAATACAGTAGAAGACGAATGGGTAGCTTTGAGGGATGAAGTAGTGAAGGCAGCAGAGGATTAAGTAGGTAAAAAGACGAGGGCTAGTATAAATCCTTGAATTTAATTGGTGAAAGGAGAAAATATAAAAATGCAGCAAATGAAGCAGGCAAAAATGAGATCGACAGGAAGCGCAAAATGGCTAAGCAAGGATGGCTAGAGGACAAATGTAAGGATGTAGAGGCTTATCTCACTAGGTGTAAAACAGATACTGCCTACAGGAAAATTAAAGAGACCTTTGGAGAAAAGAGAACCACTTGTATGAATATCAAGAGCTCAGATGGAAACCCAGTTCTAAGCAAAGAAGAGAAAGCAGAGAGGTGGAAGGAGTATATAGAGGGTCTATACAAGGGCGATGTACTTGAGGACAGTATTATGGAAATGGAAGAGAATGTAGATGAAGATGAAATGGGAGATACAATATTCCATGAAGAGTTTGACAGAGCACTGAAAGACCTGAGTCAAAACAAGGACCCGGAAGTAGACAACATTCCATTAGAACTACTGATGGCCTTGGGAGAGCCAGTCCTGACAAGCCAGTCCTGACAAAGTTCTACCATTTGGTGAGCAAGATGTATGGGACAGGCAAAATAGCCTCAGACTTCAAGAAGAATATAATAATTCCAACCCCAAAGAAAGCAGATGTTGACAGATGTGAAAATTACCGAACTGTCAGTTTAATAAGTCACAGCTGCAAAATACTAACACGAATTCTTTACAGATGAATGGAAAAACTGGTAGAAACCAACCTCGGGGAAGATCACTTTGGATTCCGTAGAAATATTGGAACACGTGAGGCAATACTGACCTTATGACTTATCTTAGAAGGAAGATTAAGGAAAGGCAAACCTATGTTTCTAGCATTTGTAGACTTAGAGAAAGCTTTTGACAATGTTGACCGGAATACTCTCTTTCAAATTCTGAAGGTGTCAGGGGTAAAATACAGGGAGCGATAGGCTGTTTACAATTTGTACAGAAACCAGATGGCAGTTATAAGAGTTGAGGGGCATGAAAGGGAAGCAGTGGTTGGAAAGGAAGTGAGACAGGGCTGTAGCCTCTCCCTGATGTTATTGGGTTGGGTTGTTTGGGGGAAGAGACCAAACAGCGAGGTCATCGGTCTCATCAGATTAGGAAAGGATGGGGAAGGAAATCGGCCGTGCCATTTCAAAGGAACCATCCCAGCATTTGCCTGGAATAATTTTAGGGAAATCACGGAAAGCCTAAATCAGGATGGCCGGACGTGGGATTGAACCGTCGTCCTCCCAAATGTGAGTTCAGTGTCCCAATGTTATTCAATCTGTATATTGAGCAAGCAGTAAAGGAAACAAAAGAAAAATTCAGAGTAGGTATTAAAATCCATGGAGAAGAAATAAAAAACTTTGCGGTTCACCGATGACATTATAATTCTGTCAGAGACAGCAAAGGACTTGGAAGAGCAGTTGAACGAAATGGACAGTGTCTTGAAACAAGGATATAAGATGAACATCGACAAAAGCAAAACGAGGATAATGGAATGTAGTCAAATTAAATCAGGTGATGGTGAAGGAATTAGATTAGGAAATGAGACACTTAAAGTAGTAAAGGAGTTTTGCTATTTGGGGAGCAAAATAACTAATGATGGATGAAGTAGAGAGGATATAAAATGTAGACTGGCAATGGCAAGGAAAGAGTTTCTGAAGAAGAGAAATTTGTTAACATCGAGTATAGATTTAAGTGTCAGGAAGACGTTTCTGAAAGTATTTGTATGGAGTGTAGCCATGTATGGAAGTGAAACATGAACGATAAATAGTTTGGACAAGAAGAGAATAGAAGCTTTCGAAATGTGGTGCTACAGAAGAATGCTGAAGATTATTTGGGTAGATCACATAACTAATGAGGAGGTATTGAATAGAATTGGGGAGAAGAGGAGTTTGTGGCACAACTTGACAAGAAGAAGGGACCAATTGGTAGGACATGTTCTGAGGCATCAAAGGATCACAAATTTAGCACTGGCGGGCACTGTGGAGGGTAAAAATCATAGAGGAAGACCGGGAGATGAATACATTAAGCAGATTCAGAAGGATGTAGGTTGCAGTAAGTACTGGGAGATGAAGAAGCTTGCACAGGATAGTGTAGCATGGAGAGCTGCATCAAACCAGTCTCAGGACTGAAGACCACAACAACAACAACAACAACAACAAAAACATGTCTTTTTCCACATTCAGATTAAAAAAAGAAAGAAATGTTTTAGAGACAATATGGATGTCACGTCAAACCTTATTCTTTTTTAAATTTACAACTTTTTAAGCAAATATCCAGCAAAGTTTAACTTCTTGAACTGATGAAATACCAGGACCACAGAAATAAAAGGCCTCAAATGGCAATCTGATATCTGAAGGCAATGACTTGTTATCGGACCCACTTCAAACAAAATTCCCAATTGAACTACATGACAGTAGCTGTCAATTTCATACAGAGCAACACAGCAAAATCATGTCCACTGCTCATAATAGTTATTCACTACTGAAATTTGCAATGATACATCAAATGAGACGTTATCAGTACTAGCTTCTCTCAAAAGTGGAGAAGTTTTCAGTATGACAGTTCTTATCAAATATACAAGTGAACCTTCCAAATTTCAATCTAAAATACTGTTACACCAAACTTCTTGTTTGCTATAGTAACTGTTCAGAATGGGAATTGCAATTAAAAATCATGGCAGATGTGGAAAGCCATTCAGTAACATTGCTTTTAGTGGCATAAATATCTCAGTGTCACTGACATTCATTAAAAATAATTATTGTATGGGAACTGAATGTTATGAATGAATGTGGTGCACATTGTAATGTGCAATAAGCCATTTGGACCATGTATATTCTCAAATTTACAATCTCATCCATTTTTCAATCTTATTTGAAATGTTTTAAACTCCGACTGTATAATATGTCGTGCTAACACAATTAACCCCTGTGATAAAAGAATTTCATAAAAATTACTGTACTACAAAAAACAAAAAAAAAGCTTTGTTCATGTGAATATATATATTATCATAATTGTTCTATTGTGCTGCTGAGCGAATATCATTTTCTGTAAATTATTCTTGATTTAATGTTCTGTTTTGCTCTTAGTATGCCTAAATCTTTACTGATGTACTATGAAATGATGTGAAGTGGGTGCCAGTTGGTTGTATGTTGTCTGTCGGGAAGGAAGGAAGGAAAAATGTAAAGTTGTCTGGAGTTTCAGACAAATGGAATGTATTTCGCTGAGTGAACATTGTAGTTGACGTCAGCAACGCATATAGGACTATTAAAATTTAAAACTACATATGAATCAGTTTGTAGTCTATGTCATTTCAAGAAGCATGTCAATCTATAGGGTTTCCAGACCTAAAAGAGAACCTGGCTTCCACACAGAAGAAATTCAAGCAACGGATTGAAGGAGATCCTTTAAAAAAGGAAACAAGAAGAGTATTTTTTCTTTAAATCTACCACTAGATCTGCCCAACAGTATTTCTACTCAATGAACAATTATTACAATTAACAGTCATCCAATGTGCATAACAAAGGAGGTCGTTAAAGTGGTGCCCTTGCGGCCAGGATACTTATACGTTTGGATTTTTGACAGTGTTTATGTTTCAGGTGATCAAAAAGCATATAATTGTGTTGCAAAGTGTAATGATTTTAAACCAAATATTGTTTGACATAGTACATGTTGAGAAGTTTTGGAATGACACAACACTATGGACATACATGGTTTTAAAAGGTTGAAACATTATTACGAAAGTTGACACCACCTACCCAATCCAGGACAATAATAAGCTAAGTACCAATTAAAAATTTATTTTTGTACTTTCTCAGTGCAATGTTGTGTGGACATTCTAACTGGCATTTTTTCTAGCACTGATAATTTATGAACAAATTTACAACAAATGGATCATGATCAGAACAATGAAATAAATATGCTGAAGCTACCAGCTTCAACTAATGACTTTAAAAAGGACATAGCCAATAAAGGCATGTTTCAGGATGCATTAGGCAATAGTTGACCAAAACAGTTAAATGAAATCCATGCAGAATCGAAATTTTTAGACAGTAGTGTGTTATATTTGAGTCCAGACCATGAGAAACAAGTACAGTTGCACATAAGTGAAACAATGCCGAGTGAAAAACCAAAACAGTTAAATTTACAAGACATGTTTACTGCATTAATGTCATCAATTAAACAAAGAGTGAAAAACTGTCATTGATAGAGAAAAATAGTGAAAAAACTGTCATTGGTAGAGAAAAATAGTGAAAAAACTGTCATTGGTAGAGAAAAATAGTGAAAAAACTGTCATTGGTAGAGAAAAATAGTGAAAAAACTGTCATCGACAGAGAAAAATAGTGAAAAACTTGAAAGTCAATAGTCTCAGAATGTAATGTCATTAGAGCAGAGCTTAATGCACAAATTTCAGATATTAAAAAAGACTTAGTTGGTGTTTTTTCGCAAGTGAAAGCTACAGATGAACATGTGAAAAAAGTAGAGGGGAAGTTAGAGGCTTCAGAATCCAAAATTCAATCATTAGAGACAAAACCATAGGAAGTAGACAAGGGTCTCAGATCTGAGACAGGTGCTTTTGAAGTTAGATGTAAAGATGCTGTTGGAGACACTAGTAAACAAGCTGTAAACTTTATAAATAAGCGAAATGAAAAAATAGACAGTGTTGCCTCAGAAATAGATAAAAAAAGTTCAGAAAATATCTGAGATAACAGACTCAAATGTGTTAGACTTACATAGTGATGTCACTATTACCAAAAAAGCAAGATGGGGCTTATCTAAAAAAATTCTTCAATGTAGGACACCCAAGCTTTCCTACTATGCCACTAAAATATTTCCTCGGTGACAAGCATTTCCATCCAGTTGATTTTATATGACATTGCCATGATAGTTTTCTCCCTGGTCTGAGTGATGAACTAAAAATTAAGTTTATTAAAAGAACATTAGAAGGGGAAGGGCTGTCATAGGCCATCCAACGTGACTGTAGCAATTTATCCATAGATGAATTCAAAAAGTGTTTTTTGAAAAAGTTTTGGTCTCACACTGAACAGGCACAGATAAAGAGTGAGTTTTTAAATGTTCCGATGTACAGGGAGCAGAATGGGGATATGAAAGAGTTTTGCGAAGACCAGATCATGAAACATTCTCACTTAGACCAACCTTTTCATGAATTAACTCACATAGGTGCACTTAAGAGAAGGCTACCAGAAATAATTGAAATGGGGTTACTCTATGGGCCAGATGATTCTGTACACCAGTCCTGAAATATGTAGAAACGTTGGACAGGGTGTGTGACAGGTTTGGTCACCACAGTACAGATTCCAGGAGGCTTAACTGGAGTAATCACAATAATAATAGAAATTCAAATAATAATGACAGTTTTAACCAAGGACATAACAACAACATCCTGGCAAGGAATGACAGGAATCCAAATAATTTTAGAAATTATCAGGATGTAGCATCAAACCATGGGGACCAACAGTTTTATGAGAATAGAAATTCTGGGAACAGAAATGGTGATGGGAATTTTGAAAATAGTGGTGGAAAATGGACAAATAGTAACTAGTCCCCCACACATGTGAGAGATAATGATAGTAGAGGTGATAGATTAAACTGAAATCCTCTCGGTTGGCAGAAACATTGGTGGACAGTCATTTTTGACAGTAAACAGTAACATAAAACCTATACAACACTCATTATGTAAAATTCAGAGAGTTAACAACTATTTGATTATTTTATGAGTACAAAAGTAATCAGAAGGATGTTTTTCTGTTTATAGGGAAAAAAGTTTTTTGATTAAAGCAAAAAGGTAAGGTAATGGAATTTTACAAAATGTACAAGTGTATCAAATTATTTTGAGTGCCCTGAGTAACCAGTAAACATGAAAGTGTAAAAGGATGTATAATGGCAGGAGTAATGAGGTTAGTACACTGCATGTACACAATTTTTTGGGAATATTGAGGAAGTATAGGGTATATATAGATATTAGTAGAAGAATACACCAGAGCTATTTAGCATCATGCACTAGCTTGTAAAGGGTTTGTATAATGTAATAAGTGAAAGTACAGTTGCCTAGTGAAGTGTATTTGAAAGTAATGAAGTGATTGTAGGGAGTGTTACCTTTCTGACCCTTAACCCTTATGTGGTCATGTGGCTTTTCGTAACGTTAATAGTCGCGTAGGGTGTTGCTAACACCCAAAATAATAGTGGCTATAATGACACTGTTGTGCAGCATATCACTGATATGAATATGTTTGCTTCACAAATGGCTATTTAGAATGTTATCTCCCAGTATATTAGCATTTTATTTAAAGTTACTTTAGTATTAAACTGGGTTATTTGAAACATATGCAATAATTCCCATTTTCTTACAATATTTTGTTTAATTATTTATTTCTGTTATTCTTTATACTGTATTACAGGTGTAAGACATTATACTTATAATTAAAAATTTGTTCAGTCAGTTCATACAAACATTTTCTGAAATCAGTCACTATCACTGGCTGCAAGGGGTGCGTTATCATAGCACTTTTCCCACACATTTCTCATGTGCCTTACACACATAACTTTCAAACATCGAGCACAGTGCAATTTAACTTTTATATCTTTACCCCGAGGACAAACTGTGCAGCACCTGGGCTTAAGTATCCTTTGCTCAGAAGGTGGTGCATTGTTGCTGTCTTCAATTCCTGCCATTTTTGTGGCTTTCTGTCTAACTTGTTTATGCAGGGAGTGAGTGGCTGCTCTCTTACACACTATGGGATTTACTAATGACCTTCTGACATCACGTAAAAACATTCTTCGGGAAATCCTCTCATTGTTATTATTTGCATATATCATGAAGGCATTATTGTAAGCATTGTCAATCATTCGAAAAAATAGGGCAAGTGACCAGCGTCTAGTTTTTCTTGACGTTGAATAAGTAGCGCACATTTCATCTATTGTGTCCACACCTGATTTGGTCTTATTGTACATTGTTATAATTTCTTGTTTCTTTTCCTCTGCAGTATTAGTGTCAATGGCACAGTCATGATGCAAAGATGAAAGAAGAATAATGTTCTTGCTCTTCTTTGGCACATATGAAACAATGGTGATATCCTTTCTGAATCCAAAAAGGCTGCTTCTAAGTTTATGACCTCTCGAGCAAACAAAGTCTGGAGGGATCTCCCTCTTATTCTTTCTAAAAGTTCCTGCTATTGTATGTTTCTTTTTCAGGAGCTCTTCAGTCAGTGGTATGGAACAAAACCAGTTGTCTAGTGTCACATTGCGTCCTGTGCCTCCAATAGGCTGTACAAGTCTACTTACTATCTCCTTAGGCGAGTTTGACAGTGCAAAGGGACCCTCTGGCTGTTTCCCCAACATAGATTCCCATCCCCAAAGTATACCATGTTCTAGCGTCACATAAGGTGAAAATTTTCAAACTAAATTTTGCAGGCTTGCTTGGTATATACTGTCGGAAACTGCATTTGCCTCTAAATGCAACCAGTTGTTCATCCACTGTTGTATATTCAGACAGTATAATTACTGACACAGATTGACATGATTAATTCAAATACTTCTCTGAATGCAGCTAGGTGATAGAATTTCATTCAATTGTTATTTGCTCTCTCCAGCCATTTAACTGTAGCATACCTCTTCATTATTTAACTCACATTTCCAGAAAGTAGTGTAAAGTTTAAGTTGTTGTTTCAGAAAATTCACCCTGTTGTTTCTCTTTACATACAGTTGCGTATATGCCAAATTTGTGGAATCATATTTTCGTGTTTACCTGTAATTTAATTGACTTATTCTTAATCAACTATTACGTTTATCATGAGTGAAAAGTGCTTGACTTGCCATAGAATCTTAGATCGGTACTTTGGTGTGATGGGTGCTGTAGTTTCTTCCAAGTGGGCGACTGTAGTGGCGTGGGAGTGGGGGAAGTAAATGATACTCGTCAGTGGTTTCATAGGATATGTAGTAGAGGTAGGAAGATATTAGAACAGGAGGGGAAAATTGGCACCCTTCAGGCTGAGTTAGATGAGGCCAAGGGGGATCTTGACACATTAAGGAGGGAGAAGGGCAAAAAGAGGTGAGAAGTGGCAACAGGAGGAACAGGCCTAGAACTTTGTCTGACATTTCGTGGTGAATAAGGAAAATAGATTTGACCTGTTGCTTTGGTTAGAAGCTGGTGAGCCTCAAGCAGTTGCAGGTGTAGACAGGGCACAACAAACTTTCAGCAGCAAATTGAAAAGTAGGAATGTAGGGAAATCAGTAAAGAGAAAGAAAGTGTTGGTGTTAGGTAGTTCCCATGGAAGAGGTGTTGGCCAAGTTCTGCAGGATGAACTAGGATGAGAATACCAGGTCACCAATTTTTTTTAAATCTAGTGCTGGTCTAGAGCAGGTGACAGAGGATTTAGGATCACTTTGCAAAGATTTCACTACGGAAGACACCGTGGTTACAGTGGGTGGGCCAGGTAATAGTATTGACAGAGTTCCTGGGTGCAGTACATAGTGTGACCTGGCAAAGATTGCATCAGCATCGAACCATACTAGTGTTGAGTTTGTATATGCTCTTGGGCACCATGACCAACCCAATTTGAACTCTTCTGTCAGTAGAGTTAATTTGGAGTTGGTTGGTTGGTTTGGGGAAGGAGACCAGACAGCGTGGTCATCGATCTCATCGGATTAGGGAAGGGTGGGGAAGGAAGTCGGCCGTGCCCTTTCAGAGGAACCATCCCGGCGTGATTTAGGGAAATCACGGAAAACCTAAATCAAGATGGCCGGATGCGGGATTGAACCGTCGTCCTCCCGAATTTGGAGTTGGAATGGCTGCTTATGTCAGGTGCAGGGTCACACATTGCTGTGGTTCCTGTTGGTTCTCTCAATATGTGGGATTATACTAGGCATGGCCTTCACCTCAACAGAAAAGGGAAGGATAAACTGGCTGAGCAAATAGCAGGACAGTTAAAGGGGGGAGGGACTGTCATGAGTGATAAAATACCAGTGGTTATAGTGTTCAGGGAAGACTCTTTTTAGGGTAGGGAGGACAGAAAGAAACCAAGTTTTAAGAGAGGTTAGGATTGAGACAAACCTTCAGTTTGAGAAAGAAACCAAAAAAACATAATTCTAGCTTGTTACATCAGCATAAACAGCTGCTGGTTAAGAATTTTAACAATCAGCAGAATTATATTACAAAACCAATAGTCAATGGCCTCTCAGAGCATGGCAAGCAGTTCCTTCTGTTAAATGTTAATACTGAACAGGATATAAAATATGTTAAATCTGAACTCAAGAGGGTAATCAATAAGGCAAAAATTGATTATTTTAGGACACTCCTCAGAGACATTCACTGGAGTGATGTTTACAGTGCTCATGACATGAATGAAAAATATAACACTTTTGCTAATAAAGTGCTTACCTTATTTGAACACACTTTTCCCCCAAAACTAGCCAAAGTTAGAGCACAGTCTACAAAGAAGTCATGGATTATTCAAGGAATAGAGGTGTCTTGTAAAACAAAAAGAAAACTGTATCTGTCAATCCAAAACAGTTCTGATGATTATGCTATAGCACATTACAAGAGATACTGCAAAATATTAAAGACTGTAATACGGACATCAAAGCAAATATATTACATGGAAAAGATAGTCATATCAGATAACAAAATAAAGACAACATGGGATATAGTGAAGTGGGAGACTGGTAGAACCAGATATGAAGCGGGGCAAATAGCATTAAGAGTAAATAATACATTGGTGACAGATATGTATAATGTTGCAGAACTTCTTAACAAACATTTTATAACTGTTACTGAAAAGATGGGGTTGCCAGATTCTGTAGATGCTGCCGTGGGATACCTTAGACCAGACATTTCAAGTAACTTATATAATATGAATCTGACCCTCACTACCCCAACAGAAGTAATGTCCATCTTGGCCCACCCCATTAGCTGTGCCATCTAACGCACTGCTAGTCACTGCCAGTTCCTGGCACGAATTTGCCCGATGGATTAGTGTCGAAGTCCGGTATGCCGGCCAGTCTATGGATGGTTTTTAAGGCAGTTTTCCATCTGCCTCAGCGAATGCGGGCTGGTTCCCCTTATTCTGCCTCAGTTACGCTATGTCAGCGATTGCTGTGCTAAAATTTTCTCCGCGTATGTGTACACCATATTTAGTCTACCACAAAAACATAAAACATTGGGGCTACACTCTGGTGTGAAGCGTTACTAGGGAAGAGGGTCCACTGGGGGATGAACCGCACAATAACTCTGGGTTTGGTGTGGGGCGGTAGTGGGGTGAGTGGACTGCTGTAGCCTGTTGTTGGGTTGTAAACCACTGAGGGCTACGGCATGGATAAAGCCTCTCCATCATTTCTAGGTTCCCAGTTCCACACAATACCATACGATACAACGTCCATCATAAAATCCTTAAAATCAAAAACATCTGGTAAGTATGATGAAATATCAACACAGTTAATTAAAGAATGTGATTCTGAGTTAAGTAACATATTAAGCTATCTGTGTAACCAGTCATTTATCAGTGGAATCTTATCACAAATAACATACTGTCATAGTTGCAGTTCAGATTTCTAAAGGGTTCTGATATTGAGAAGGCTATCTTCACTTACAGTGAAAATGTACTTAATTCATTAGACAAAAAATTGCAAGTAACTAGTATATTTTGTGATCTGTCAGAGGCATTTGACTGTGTAAATCACAATATCCTTTTAAGTAAATTACAGTATTATGGTGTAACAGGAAATGCTGCAAAATGGTTCAAATCTAATATCTCTGGCAGGAAACAAAGGGTGTTATTAAGAAAGAAACATGTATTGAGCTATTAGGCATCAGCCAACTGGGAACTAATTACATGTGGGGTCCCACAAGGTTCCATCTTAGGGTCCTTACTTTTTCTTGTGTATATCAATGGCCTTTCATCAGTAACATTACCAGATGCCAAGTTCATTTTGTTTGCCGATGATACAAACATTGAAATAAATAGCAAATCAAGTGTAGTCTTAGAAAGACCGGCTAATAAAATATTTGTGGACATTAATCACTGGTTCCTAGCCAATTCTTTGTCGCTAAACTTTGAAAAAACACACTAAATGCAGTTCAGAACTTGTAAGGAGTGTCCCACGAGTATATGCCTAACAGATGATGACAAGCAGATAGAAGAAGTGGACAGTGTTAAATTCTTAGGATTACAACTTGATAATAAATTCAACTGGGAGGAGCACACTTCAGAACTGCAGAAGTGTCTAACCAAATCTCTATTTTCAATGCGAATTCTGTCAGACATAGGAGATATAAAAATGAAAAACCTGGCATACTATGATTACTTTCACTCCATCATGTCATATGGGATTATTTTCTGGGGTAATTCATCAAGCCAAGCTAAAGCAACGTGCAATAAGAGTTATATGTGGTATGAACTCAAGAACATCCTGTAGAGGCCTGTTTAGGGAACTAGGGATATTAACTACTGCTTCCCAATATATTTATTCATTAATGAAATTTGTCATTAAAAATATATCACTTTTTCAAAAAAACAGCACAGTTAATGGAATCAATTCTAGAAATAAGAATAAACTTCACAAGGATTTGACGTCACCTACTCTTGTAAAAAAAGGTGTGCCTTATTCAGGAACACACATTTCCAATAACTTGCCAACAGCCATAAAAAACATAACAACCAATGAAATTCAGTTTAAGAGAAGCCTAAAGGATTTATTGGTGGCCAACTCCTCCTACTCCATTGATGAATTTCTCAGTCGAACCAACAGATTTTTGTGTGTGTTACAATCAAACTTCTGCACCATTTCAGTGCAATAATGTGTTCACTGTAAATAAGTACTGTAGTAGTTACATGTTTATTACCTTATAAATAAAATAAACATTTTTTAAAAATTTTAAATTCTGTGTATTAATGTGACCTTAGTAAATGAGTGTTGTAAAATAATCCTTTTATATAGTTTTCATTAAATAAATGACAATCATTCCACTTGGGACCTTTGGAAGGTACATTAGCTTATGTGTTTTAGTTGTAAATACTGTATTTGTCATGTATTATTGTTTGTCTGACATGTTCTACATCCTGGAGGACCTCCTCATTACGAATCAAAAGGAATGACAGTAAATCTAATCTAATGTCTTATACTACATTACGTTATTTTGTGAAGTTTATCTATTGTGCAGGATGAAGCAGGTGATTTTTTGTAGGTGATTATTATCATTATTATTATTATTATTATTATTCTTTCTTTTCTCAAACGTTATGTCTGGTCAAAAATGGAAAGTGACGCAGACCTTGGTCAAGCGTCACTTCCTTTTAACTGTACAGTATATGTTACATTGCATTTAGGAACTTTTGGGTAATTGAACATGTATCAATAATTACAGATTTCTGTAGTTGTATATATATGTTTGGATGTAGCTGTATTGCGTTGATGTACTGGTGGATACTGTGTGGTATGACTCCTGCAGTTGACAGTTTAATTGGTATAATGTCAACTTTATCCTGATGCCACACGTCCTTGACTTCCTCAGCCAGTTGGATGTATTTTTCAATTTTTTCTCCTGTTTTCTTCTTTATATTTGTTGTATTGGGTATGGATATTTCGATTAGTTGTGTTGATTTCTTCTTTTTATTGGTGAGTATGAAGTCAGCTTTGTTATGTGGTGGTGTTTTATCTGTTATAATGGTTCTGTTCCAGTATAATTTGTATTCATCATTCTCCAGTACATTTTGTGGTGCATACTAGTATGTGGGAACATGTTGTTTTATTAGTTTATGTTGTATGGCAAGTTGTTGATGAATTATTTTTGCTACATTGTCATGTGTTCTGGTGTATTCTGTATTTGCTAGTATTGTACATCCACTTGTGATGTGATCTACTGTCTCTATTTGTTGTTTGCAAAGTCTGCATTTATCTGTTGTGGTGTTGGGATCTTTAATAAGATGCTTGCTGTAATATCTGGTGTTTATTGTTTGATCCTGTATTGCAATCATGAATCCTTCCATCTCACTGTATATATTGCCTTTTGTTAGCCATGTGTTGGATGCGTCTTGATCGATGTGTGGCTGTGTTAGATGATACGGGTGCTTGCCATGTAGTGTTTTCTTTTTCCAATTTACTTTCTTCATATCTGTTGATGTTATGTGATCCAAAGGGTTGTAGGAGTGGTTATGAAATTGCAGTGGTGTAGCCGATGTATTTATATGAGTGATTGCTTTGTGTATTTTGCTAGTTTCTGCTCGTTCTAGAAAGAATTTTCTTAAATTGTCTACCTGTCCATAATGTAGGTTTTTTATGTCGATAAATCCCCATCCTCCAACCTTTCTGCTTAATGTAAATCTTTCTGTCGCTGAATGTATGTGATGTATTCTATATTTGTGGCATTGTGATCGTGTAAGTGTATTGAGTGCATCTAGGTCTGTGTTACTCCATTTCACTATTCCAAATGAGTAGGTCAATATTGGTATAGCATAAGTATTTATAGCTTTTGTCTTGTTTCTTGCTGTCAATTCTGTTTTCAGTATTTTTGTTAGTCTTTGTCTATATTTTTCTTTTAGTTCTTTTTAATATTTGTATTATCTATTCCTATGTTTTGTCTGTATCCTATATATTTATAGGCATCTGTTTTTTCCATCGCTTCTATGCAGTCGCTGTGGTTATCCAATATGTAATCTTCCTGTTTAGTGTGTTTTCCCTTAACTATGCTATTTTTCTTACATTTGTCTGTTCCAAAAGCCATATTTATGTCATTGCTGAATAGTTCTGTTATCTTTAGTAATTGGTTGAGTTGTTGATTTGTTGCTGTCAGTAGTTTTAGATCATCCATGTATGGCAGATGTG
The DNA here is from genome assembly GCF_021461395.2 of Schistocerca americana. NCBI lineage: Eukaryota > Metazoa > Arthropoda > Insecta > Orthoptera > Acrididae > Schistocerca > Schistocerca americana. The sequence continues at coordinate 191,817,892 of NC_060130.1, forward strand.
TGATTTTGTGTTGGTATGTTCCAGTAATATTGTATCCATAATTTGTGTTGTTTAGCATGTTGGATAGTGGGTTCAGAGCAAGGCAGAACCAGAAAGGACTTAATGAGTCTCCTTGCTATATTCCACACTTAATCTGTATTGGCTGTGACGTGATATTATTTGAATTTGTTTGGATATTAAGTGTGGTTTTCCAATTTTTCATTACTATGTTTAGGAACTGTATAAATTTAGGATCTACTCTGTATTTTTCCAATATTTGTAGTAACCATGAATGGGGTACACTATCAAAAGCTTTATGGTAATCAATGTATGCGTAGCGTAGCGGCCTTTGTTTAGTTTTAGCTTGATATGTCACTTCTGCATCTATTATCAGTTGCTCTTTACATCCTCGCGCTCCTTTGCAACAGCCTTTTTGTTCTTCATTTATAATTTTGCTCTGTGTTGTATGTGTTATTAATTCCTGTGTAATGACTGAAGTTAATATTTTGTATATTGTTGGTAGGCATGTTATGGGGTGATATTTAGCTGGGTTTGCTGTGTCTGCTTGATCTTTAGTTTTCAGATAGGTTATTCCATGTGTAAGTGTATCAGGGAATGTGTATGGGTCTGCAATGTAACTGTTAAATAATTTAGTTAGATGTGAATGTGTTGAGGTGAACTTCTTTAGCCAGAAATTTGCTATTTTATCTTTTCCAGGGGCTTTCCAATTGTGCATAGAATTAATTGCTCGGGTGACTTCATGTTGCAAAATTACCACTTCAGGCATTTGTGGTATCATCTTGTATGTGTCTGTTTCTGCTTGTATCCACAGTGCATGTCTGTTATGTTGTACCGGGTTTGACCATATGTTGCTCCAGAAGTGTTCCATGTCTGTTATGTTTGGTGGACTGTCTATTTTAATGTGTGTGTTATCTATTGTCTTGTAAAATTTCTTTTGGTTTGTGTTGAATGTTTGGTTTTGTTTCCTTCTATTTTTACTTTTTTTGTATCTTCTAAGTCATTTGGCCAATGCTTGTAATTTTTGCTTCTTTCCATCTAATTGCTCTATCGCTTCTTGTTGTGTGATTTTACCTAACCTTTTTTGTTTTTTGTCTGATATTTCATTTCTTATAAATTGTGTTAGCTGTCCAATGTCTTTTCTCAGTTTTTCTATTCTGATCTGTAGCCTGTGTTGCCATGCTGGTTTTGTGGGTTTATTCTGTGTGTTGGTTGGTTCTGATCTCTGCCTAATGTGTATATTTAGTGTAGTGAGTGCTCCTATATAAACCAGCAGTTGTAACTCTTCCGTAGTTGTATTTTCATTTATTTTGTTGTGTATGATTGTGTTGATAGTTGTTATTGTTGTTTCGACTTGCGGGTTATTTGGTGGTCTATGCAAGAATAGTCTAATGTCTGTGTTTGTGTCTTTGTATTCTGTATATGTCAGCTGAAATTTTTCTTCTATATCTAACATGTGTGTCACTTTGTGTCCTATTTGTGCTTGTTCTGGTGGCTGTCTTAAGATTTCGTTTTCCTCTGATTGTTTAATTGATGCGTGGTGTTCTTTATTTGTTTGCTCTGGGATGTTTGAGTCCATTACTGTATTTTATTCTTCTTCTGATGGCATATTATTTTGTCCCAGTATTTGTTGTACTTGTTGTTTGATGTTTTCTAATTCTGACTGGGGTATCCTGTTATTTTTTATTATTACACGGATCTGATCAGCTAGTCATTGTTCTGTTAAAAATTTTAATTCTTGGTATCTGGTAATAAATGTTGTGTATACTTGTGATCTGTATCCAGTTGTGTTGGTTCCTAAGTTTGTTGCTTGGTAATAACAGAACATGAGGTGTCGGTTAACTTCATCAGACCATCTCATCCTCTGTCTTTGTTCTCTTTCTAGGGTGGTTGCAGAAAGCATGTCCTGCAAAACACCTCTATTTGGATTTAAATCATTTTCCGTGTGGCTAGCAGTGTCATTACCATTGTGGACGGGCATAGGGTTCAAGCGTCATCCCCGACCATGACGGCGCTTGTCCGAGGCTTCATTAGTTCTGTCCTGAACCAACTAATCACACTAAAAGGGGGGTTAGCCCTGTTAGTGGTTTGTTCTTTTCGTCGCCTTTTACAACTGGCAGAACAACATACCAGAGGCCTATTCTTTTCCCGGGCCTCCACGGGGATTATTATTATTATTATTATTATTATTATTATTTAAGTATTAAGTATTAAGTAGTATTTAAGTATTATTAAGTATTTAGTGGAGTAATAAGGTGATATTATGAGGATAATAGGTAAAGTTATTATGTTGATACAATGAGGAGATATTAGATGTATTTAATGAAGTATTTATGTATTACTTATGTGATGAGGAGAATGATGTTGGGTAGGGACTGGATAGGGAACATAACTTTTTCTTACCATGGAGAAAGTTTATGAAAGACACATATAGTCAGCAAGGTTTGTAGAGCAAGTTGTTTTCGGTCTGAAGTAACAGACGCAAGTAAATACTCAGTTAAATTTATGAAGAAAGGTTGGGTCTATGTGAAGTGTGACACCTTTTGTAATTAGGCAACATGTCAGTAATCTGTGCACTGGAAAGTGATTAAGTGTCTTGTTGGTAATTAATGTGAAGAATGTGACACTTTAAAATAGGAAGTAAGCTGGAGAATGTTTTTAGGGAATTAACAACTATACCTATACACCACTACATACTTGTACACTGATGAAAGATAATGAGAAGTCAGAAATGTTTACTTCTGAACTTATGAAATCTTTTTACTTACACTGAATCATACAAGGTAAGTCAAGAAAACACATCTGAACACTTGTGGGTAGATGTATTCAATATTCAAAAGGCTCTATAAATTGAACTACTTATTGTATCAGACTATATACTTGAGACATATAACTGTTCTGTTACTATTTCTGAAAATCTGATGAATGATGGGAGTTATATAGTTACTTTTCTGAAAACATGATGAGGTATATACTAAGTTTTTCAAACATTTTACCCCAGATGGCAGACTTATAATGAATTTGTTTTGTGCTTGATGTGCACCAAGTGTTACAACCCAATAGTGACTTACTAAAACATGTTATGATCTACATTTATTTGTACAGAAATTCTAGTTTTTAAGTTTTTAAAGTGTTTCACCACAACCATATTCCACACAATGACTTTTAAATATCTAAGTGGTGTTACATATTTTCTTTGCTGTTTTGTTATTTATGTAAGCAACTATGAGTATGGGAGTGATGCTTGAATGATACTATCAGGTACAAAGACTACTTTGCCATTGAATACTATACCCACACCGCATAAAAAAAACTGCATAACACTATCATTTTTGTAAATACCTTGAAGATACTGTCTGATAACTAGTAATATATGTATACTATTCTTTGTCTTTGAACTACTTGTAAACAGAAGGCACCATGCGATTTTATTTAGATGTCTATGACACAAAACAAGCAAATCCTTTTGTCATCGAAGTGCGTAAAAGATATCGGGCGAGTTATTGACATCTGTGGGCACTTGCTTCCCAAAATTTGATACATAATATCATCTGTGTACAGTATATAATTTTGTGTATTACCTTTGTGGACATTGTCCAATTCAATCCGGTTTTAAGTGAATATTCAACCAGAAATGGTATGTAAATTTCAGACAACACCATGATCTGGAGAGGACATTTTCATTTTTATGCTTTCAGTGTTAGTTATATGACATGTTCTATGGACATTTACCATAGTGTTAATAAATACGTTATTTCATTGATGTTGTATATTATCCTCACTCACGAGTTGAACCAAACTGATAGTGAACTGGGCTGTGTGTTTAAACACACTACATGGTACCCTCAACTGGACTTGGACTTAAATTGTCATAAAGAAGTTTTAGTTAAGTGCTAGATTTTACCATGTGGTATCCCGAATTGAAGCTGTGCCATGTTAGCACACCGGACTTATATTTGAACTACTATACACATAATCTAGTATCCTGGAACTGAGTAGTGCTTATGTAGCACACAGAACTTTAACAAATGCCTTGACGTTTTAGTAGTGTCTATGCTGCACACAGTATTTCATGAACTACTGACAATGTAAAATAGTACTGTAGCCATGGTAGTGCCAAAAAGGTACAGAGGACTTGTTTCTAAGATATGGTATCGCATTTTTCGGTAGCAAAATTGGTATAGTAATCTACAATAGTGCAAATGATATAGTATTTAACAGTTATGATGAAAGTAACAGAAAAGACTGTTTTCAAAATAGTATTAACTTTTCAAAAAATTTAGTAACTTTAGGAAGTCAATTGAATAAGAAAACAAATCATTTATCTTAGTATTTTCTGCATCCAAGTTAAAATTTACAGATTGCTGAGTGTTAGTTTTAGTCTTGTTGCCCCTAATGCGTTAATATTTGCTTTACAGTTTTTGTCTTAGTGCAAGTATTTTTCTTTAATATTGCTAATTAGTAGTTATACAAAATTCAAATTTATTTATTTACTTTTTTCAAGATGAGTTAGTATTTGCTTTTGCCTAAGGGTTTGCCAAGTATTCTTTTCACTCAAACTTCAAATCAGATAAGAAGTCATTTTTATGTTTCTCTGGTTTCTTTTTGAAATGCAGATTCTGAAAGCCTTGTTTATCTTGGAATTTTCTCAGGAAATATTTCACATATGTGGTTAGGGAACATTGGATTCTGAATTTTATACACTGAAAAATGTTGATGGAAATATCCTTGGAGCGGTGTCCACTCCTAAAAAATCAAGACCATCAACAGTATGAAGAAATCTTTGTTTATGTGACTATATATTTTCATAATTGTTCTATTGTGATGATGATGATGATGATGATGACAAATATTGCTGTCCACCTAACACTGGTGGCTCATGCAAAATTTTACCGATGTGCTACAATACTACAAATATAAACAGATTTTTTTTTTTACTGTATCGTCATGACAGGATTGACTTAATACTGTTGTGATATTAGCCTTACATAATGAACTAAGCTCATGTATGATATTTTTATCTACATCTACGTAGATACTTGGCAGTTGACCACATGATGCATGGCAGAGTGTAGCCTTTACCAGTGGTAGTCATTCCCTTTCCTGCTACACTCAAAATATAGCATGGGAGAAATGACTGTCCACCTTTGTGTGGGCCCTAATTTCTCATGTCTTATCTTCTTGGTACTTATATGGAATGTATATTTGGTGGCAGTAGAATCATTCTGTAGTTAGAGTCAAATACCATTTCTCTAAATTTTCTCAATAGTTTTCCTCAAAAACATCGTCTTCCGATTTGAGTCGCTGAAGTATCTCCATAATACTCGTGTGTTGTTCAAACCAACTGCTAACAAGTCTAGCAACACACCTCTGAACTGCTTCAATGTCTTCCTTTAATATGATCTGCTGCAGATCCAAAATACTCAATCAATATTCGAGAATAGATCACTAGTATCCTATATGACATCTGCTTTACAGGTAACCACAAAACTGGTTATCATCCACCTTCACAACCACAATCCTCACATGCACATTCCATTTCATATTGCTTTGCAACATTACATTCACATGTTTAAATGATTTGACTGTGCCAAGTGGCACACTACTAATGCTGTTACAGCACAATTTTCTTTCCCTACTCATCCACATTAACTTACATTTTTGTACATGAAGAGCTAGCTGCCATTCATGACAACTAGGAATCTTCAAATAAATTTGTAGTTGAAATATGGACAACAAGCAGCCCTATAATGGAATGACGATAATGAAAATTTGTGCTGGGCTGGGATTTGAACCCTGATTTTCTGCTTATTGCAAGATGTCATCTTACCATTAAGCTACCCAAGCATGCCTCATGGGCAGACTCGATCTTCTATATATTGTTAACCATGTGTCTATAACCTACACTAGTACATCCATTATGTCTATTCCCATACAGGGGAGACATTTTAATTGAAAGTCACTTGCCCAGTGTTGGTAGTTAAATAAGATATTGCAGTGCCTGTGTTGTTCAGAAGTACAATGTAGTGGTCTGTCTGACATGTATGTATGTCCACAGGACCACTGCATCACACCTCTTACAAAAACAAGCAGTGCAATATTGTATCTTAAGTAGAAATCTTGTCTAAGGCATCTTGTATCCCATTACAGTCACACAACAGTGAAAAGTTCCTGTACATCACATTATTATCAGTAAATAAACAGATTGCTGCCCACCCTATATGTTTATGATTTCCATTGTTTCTTTTTTGTTAATGCATTGATGTCCTAGATCTTTCACCCCTTCTACCCCATGCATTACTGTTCATGAATAACAAACATGGAAAGCAAATAACACACTGTACACATCACAAACACAAATCCAATGCTCTTCATACACTTTCATACTAAATCTCCTCATATACTCACTTTTTTACCACCACCTACAACCTTTTGACTTACAAGTGTAGTAATCTTAACTAAATTGAATATATTAATTTTACCAACATAAATTTAACTGTTTAAATGTATTTAAAATTTTATAATTGAAACTTTAACATTATGATGGGGGAAAAGAAGCACAGAGCAGCAAGAATCAAATGTGAGCTGACAAACTGCCAGCTGGTATGCTTGAACAGTGCATCATGGCACTTATATGTCAAGTATTGCTCACAAATCCCTCATACTTTACTCACAAATTATTAGAGAGAACTTTACATTTTTTATGGCCCATGCAGGTGACATATGATAGTAAGTTCAAAGGGGCATCCACCCATTTCTACTCACACAGTTTGATGCAGATTTGTTAGGATTTAAATTTGGAATAGGTGTACCTAACTCTAATTCTTCCTTTCTTCTCCAAAAATCTACTGGAAAAGGGCCTCTTTAGTAGAACATATAATGAATTTACCATATTGCTTTCACATCACCTTACAGACATCTTCAAAGAAAAATACTGACTTGTGAATGACATCATGCCCTTAGTGCCACCAGAGATAATGTCACACCAGAGCATGTGCAATCAAAACAGACAGTTTTATTGCTTTTTTGAGTTGAGCATAGTGTGGATGATCATTTCAGCACTTGACACTTGTTTCTGGTTATCATATGGAGAGCACTACAAAACATTTTTTCGTCCATTTTATTTGCATACCAGCACACATTTTATGAGAAATGGTATAATTTTAGTGCAATGTTTACAGTGAGCTGTAGCATGTTAAAACATGATCACCAGCCACACTGCCATCAGTAGTCAGCAACAAACTGGTGCAGGAAAATCACTAAAGAAATTCATGAAAACTATCAGTTTTGTCATATCTCCACTGCCATAACTTTTTACAGACTTCTTCGAGCATTTTGTATGGGATCACGTCCAAATGATTAGGCTATCACGAGTTCTGTGCTCATTGTGTTCCAAAACGACTTTCTGAGAATCACAGAACTCAGCTGATGACTGCTTCTCTTGACAGTCTTCTCTCAATGTGTAGAAATTAGGGATTAAGTTGGGTAAGAGGATTGTTGAGGGAGAATTATGGTGAATTAGTGGGGAGTTAGTCTTTGTATAACAGTGCAGATGGAGATGACACAGTGATTAAAATGTTGAGAATTGATGGAAGAAGTAATTAGTACCTCTGGTGTAGTGTTTTAGGCTGGCAGCAGTAGACTATAGGTGTTGATAGGCAAGAGTGAAGATTTCTTCAGTCGGTTCATAGCAACAAGCCATAATGAGATGTATTGAATGGTTGGACTTACGAGTTTCAGAAGAAAGTAGAAATTGGTGCGCAAGTGGTCTTAGGACTGAGAAATGAGAAATTCCACAGAGTACTTTTTAGAAGCAATTGGAGGCCATGCTACACTTCTTGACTGCAGTCGATGCAGCAAGTCTTGTCTATTGATTACATTACCACCACCAATTATCATCATCATCTGGAATCTGTTGTTTGTACAACAGCTACAAAATTGCAGTAAATATAAGGCATACCTGGTAGATTTCTACAGCTGTATCTGAAAGAACTTCTCTGTATTCAGTGAGATCAAAATTCTGTAGACACTGTTCATTCTGTAGTGATGTGTTTTCAGTTTGGAATGTTTTGTCTCCACTATACTGTTTCAGATTATGCAGAAGTCTCACAGTATTTGAAAGCCACAAAACCATTATATCAATATCATCATGGCCTTTCTTAGTAACTTTTTCGATGGTGTAGATAGTTGCTGTCAGGAGTAATCGTACTTTCTCATAATCATTTTGACGGTCGGCATGCCTAATGCACATGAACAAAATGTATGCAGGCAATCCTGGCAGTAATGTTACAGCAATATGTGGCTTTAATTCTGCAATTAAAAGAATGTAAAATTCATAAACAATGGAAGTACTTCAATAAAGAGAACACATGAGTGAACATAATGAAAAATTATTCAGGGATATATACTGACCAAACATCACATGCCTAACAACATGTCTAATCTCCTCTTTGTGAAACTCAAAAATTCCTTGGTAATGTCTTTCATTCTTTCTTATCCCTCTTCTGTTATTCCTTTGACCTTGCCTCTTCACTAGCACTTCCTCTATTGAGTTTTCAGCTGTTTCTGCATTGTTATCTAATTTGCTGGAAAACACTAGGGGAAAAAATGTAATATTGTTTCTGAAGCAGTTACACAATCATTATAACAGCACCTCTCAAAATATGGAATAATTTTAACATCCTGTTTATTGGTCTTCAAAATATACTTACACCCTGCATCCTTCAGCACTTCAGTTTGCAATTTTAAGCTGTTCTTGCATTGTGAAAGTTCCTCTTTAGCTAAATCTAGTTTTTCTTGAAGAACCTGGAATTTGTACACAACACATTTAGAAATAATTAATATATCCAAAATGTATTTTGCCATTTGCACTGATTGTGGTAAAAGTATAAGGAAACAAAACTGTATTTGCAGGCAATGGATTGGGAAAAAATAACAAAGAATAATAAATGTGGGATTAATTATAAAACTGCTGGGGAAATGATTGCACTACAAATTGCATCTATTTGCAAACCATTACAAGAAAAATTCCAGTGATGATGTTAGATGAAAAAGATCTTGCATTTCTCCTTGGACCGTACTGATTTTTTCAATAATGATGGATGTGCAGGATTTATGTACAGTTCCTTATTATCTAGTGAGAAGGTATCATGAAAGGTTATCCTCAGGAGTCACATTCTCTGGCCACAAAAAATCATAAGATATATTCATTGTATCTCTGTCAATTAAACCTCATACTTATTTCCTCACAAATCATTTGTAATTATTGGTCCATGTACATTGGGTGAAGTTTAACAAAACACAAGAAACTAAATACAGTTCATCAGCATTCTTAAAATAGGGACTTCATAGTTCAAGGATATATTAAACAGGTTGGGAAGCCACAGAAGATGATCACAGCATTTACAATCTTATAGTCATATCAGGAGGGTGAAATCTGTAACTCTGGGCGTACCAAGAGTATCCTGAGAGGAAGCATTCAGTAAGTAATGTAAAGGAGTACAATGCTTTAACATTTCTGGCTCAGTTCTTTACTGCATTATGAGCATGAAATCTGCAGCTAAATGACAGATGCAAAGTTGCCAGGATTTTTCTATGCTGAAACCAGTAGATTGTATACCATAATCAAAGAAATGAAGCAGATGATGCAATACTGGGAGAAACTAAACTGCTTTCAGAATAAGATTTTCACTCTGCAGCGGAGTGTGTGCCTGTCAGGAAGTTTCACTATACTGCTTGCATATAGTGGCAATGAACTGCTAACTCATTACAAAAACAGCAATAAATTGGATAATAATATTTTAAAATATAACAACTGGAATTTACGTAATTATTCATGGTATCAGCAAAGTTTTCTCAGATGAGCTGCAGCTTGGCACAGGGTAAATGACAGCCAGTTGAGTCTTTGATTAGTACCCAACACAGTCAACATGTCTGCAACACATATCATTGTAAATATAATGCTTTCAATCAAAATTTTCATAATCAATCTAATGTTCATGACAATTTTCGTAACACATGTGTATCTTCCAACATGCCTGTGTGAGAAGTGAAACCATTACAGATATGTTGACATTACAACATTTCATTTCTGCGTAAAGAATATTTCATATCAAGTTGCTGTTAACCTAATAAAAATGTACTGGTAATCTAATAACTTACATATTCACAAATGCCTTATTGCCACATTCTGCAAAGTAGATGTGAAAGTTAATTTAGCATCAGTTCCAGTCAACTCTACTCTTCACGAATGAATGCCACTGACACAGGAATGAAGGTGAGTGACCATTATGTGGAATCGTGATGAGGTTGGGTGAATGTGCATTGCTGTTGTTCAACTTTTAACATATTGTTTCTCAGCCACTCATGTGCACTAGTCCTGTCCATTATCTTAGTTGCCTCAGCCAGTTTCCAGCTGCAGAGCTCCATGATAAACCAAGTTACTTCTCATACTACAGGAAACAGACTCAGAAGGAGTATGGATTTCAGTTTGAACTTTTCAGTGCTCCAGGAAAGTGTGTTTTTAAGTGCAAGTACATTTCTTAGGTAAGCACAGCCCTTCCATCAGATTGGAGTGACATTAGTTAGCTGGAAAGTAGTGTTTGAGACAGTGAGATCAATGTGGGAATGTTTAGCTTCGATAGAAATTTTTAGAGTAATGTCTTTGTGTGATTCTTTCTCCATTTACATTGACTTTGAACTTCCTTTTTAGTTATTATTGACAACAGCTGCCAGTAGCCAGCTGGAAGTGATGTATTCAACTGACAGCATTTATCATTTTCCAGTCCAGAGCTCATATCTCTGAATCTGTCCTGAAAGTAGTTTGGTAAGTACAGGGCTTTCAATTATTGACTCTGGAGTAGTGAGAAGTTCAACCCTCTCCCACAGGTCAAGTCAAGGCTGGCAACCCTTATTTCAACTTACTGGGTAGTGTGGCAGTGACGAGAAGTTATCCAGTTCTACTAATAATGCTTCAGATTAAATCTACAGAGCAGTAAATCACATTATTTGTGTAGCACACTGGTCATTGCTAAGAGCAGTTCATTCCAACTGCTGCCATGGATGGAATTGCATGCAATGCCACAGAAGCTCTGACATATGGACAAAAGGAATGTTTCAAACCTAACATTGCATAGTAATGAATGCAGCCATAAGGGTGATTGTTGTTTTAGAAATATAGTGGGGTTTAATAGCTGTTATTAAAATAGAATAAAAAGTTATGAAAGTAGTGATAAAATTATAATATGGTTTATAGGAAATTAGGAGTAGCATAGTATACAAATACTAGTTTGACAAAGAGAGAATGAAATTTTTTACAGAAAAGAACAAACATGAAGAAATTAAGACCGAAGATCAGTTGTGTAACAACTGCAGGTATAAAATGATTCCAATAGAAAATAAACTGTTTTTTTTATTAACAAGAATATGAATTTTATTGGCTGGAAAGACAATTTTTCAGAGTTTTACTTAATTGAATAATAAAGGTAATTATCTCATGTTAGTGCGTAGGTGCTCACCCAGAGGATACCAGCTTTAATGGTCGTGATGGAAGAAAGTTTCATCACAGGAATCTGGACAAGGGGATGAGGCAGGGAAAAGGTGGAAGCAGAGAAGAGAGGTGGGGTAACATCCCTAAAGTGTGTCACTCAGTCACTATGAGAGGGCATTTTGTACTGTTGGTTATTCCTCAATCAAATGTGAATGTAAAGTTTTACAAACACCCTCCAAGGATTTGATTTGAAGAATGAAGTATGTGAAGTGAGAGTTTACTTTCATTCCATGCTAATCTGCAATGACAGAAAAAAACTGCACTGCAAAAGCACTCAGCACAGTCAACTACACAAGAAAAAAAAGAGAAAAAATAAAAAAAGAAAGAAGAAAAATGAAATGGACACTTCACTGCTGGGTCACAAGATGAAAGCAACAAACATTTTCCACTAGTACCTGACAGAGAAAACAGCATGGTATTTGTGCTTAGCCATGAAGTTCAGCATTAAGTAAGGGACTAACTGGAAACATCTAAAAAATTGCCATAATTATGAACTCTTAAAAAGACCACACAAAACTACAACTGTTATTGCTGATTTGGTCTCAGTCCTCTATGCATTCTACTATTGTTAAGTTTTGTTACTGAGAAGAAAGCATAGAATAATACATTGTTTCCCCATTACAGCAGTCTGTATTATCACCTCTTCATGCATGTGTGTTTCCTCCTAAGACATCCTGTACATGCTATAAGCTGTTTTAATGAAGTTTTTAAACATTAATATGATCTGAATTAATATTCACCAGCTTTTCTGAAGTCACTCTTATAATTTCATGTTGCATAAAAGCCTCAGTTTGAGTTTGTGGGCTTTTAGTTAAGCTTGGAGGCAAAAGCTTGTGCTGATTATCATTCTCCTCTCTGAGTTTCTCATTTTCTTGTTGGAGTTGTTCTCTTTCTGCTTGCCACTTATTTTTCTCTTGGTGCAATTCGTCTTCCAGCTGCCTACATGAATTTACAGTTGAAAGAGTTAATGATTCCCAGACTTAACTAACAAAAATAAGATATGGTACTGCATTTTTGCACATACCTGTTTATCTTCTTCTGTGCTTCAAATGCCAGTACTAGCTCCACAACCTCATTTATTAAGTGTACATGACTTCCATAGTTGATACTAGCAACATTTTTCAAACCTTCAGTTTGCTTTGCTAGAATACTGTGTAACTGAATGCATTCCTCTCTCCATCTGTCAACTTCAAGTTGCAGCTGAATGTACTGCTCTGAATGAGAACAAATTTATAAACTGTCATAAATAAATGAAATTAATACTAATTCAAGTATAACAAAATAACACCAGTCATGTAGAAAATCAGATGTTATGCTGTTGAACAGTCACCTGTGAATGTCAAGTTACCATCCCTAGAGTATTTGGAAACACAGACTTAAAATGCACATCAGGAACACATTCTCAAACATTATATCTATTATATTTGTTTTAGTGTTATAGCAATTTTATACCTTTAGCATGTAGTAATGATAGAATAATTATTTCTGTCTAGAACTGGCAGTATTTGTAAAAACCTGCACTTACAGAAGTCCTCAATTATTAGAAAGAGCATCTATGGAGGAAAAAAAACTGTTTTTCAGAATGAAAACCATGAACTTGGCCATTTGGGAACAACAGCAACAAGAAAGATCCTTACTATGATGAAGGAACAATTTGATCTTACTTAGCAATTCTTCTCGCCCTGGACCATCATCTAATGTTTGATTAGAACAGCAATCATCGAATGATAGCTGAAGTTTAGTCATATTTGCATGTAATCTTCGATTTTCCACTTCCAGTTGCTGCAACTGAAATTGACATATAAAAGGTGTCTCAAGAATGATGCCTCAGAGGTAACAGATACATAAAACAGAATTAAACTGACTCAACACTGCTCAGTTTATGTTCCTGGCTCAAAAAAGATTTTTATGTAATGATATCACTTATCATTTTTTATGTACAATTTGAGGTACCTTAATATGCAGTGGTCTTTGTAGTATTGCATACTTGAGATTACCTCAGAGTCTGTCACACATCTATAAGTATGAAGAACCTTGTCTCTTAACTGTGTCCACATTGGAGTCTATTTCTCAACAGAGTATTTGTTAAACAAACATGCTGTAAAAATGTCAATTTTCTCTGGTCCTCTTCCCTAACAGTTAGTTGAAAATGGAGCTATTTATACTTTTTAACACTACTGGTGAATGGGGTTGTTCATATTAATAGTTGGGTCTTTTGCAGCTCTGTTTATTTTATAATCAGTTTCATCGTAACAATAATAAACACCTACAGCCACTGCACATACCAAATGTTTAACAGTGTCGTGTGTAGCCGGCAACATCAAATGTTGCCTAAAGAAATAGTTGTTTTATGTTATGGACTAAAATCTACATCCAAGTTTTATTTCAGTTTCACCACCATGTCTAAATGCCATAATAAACATGTTTAAAATACTCTAATGCTAACTATGAATGAGCACTTTTTAAAAAACAAAAATTATGACATTGTAGCCTCGTTGCCTGGGAGGCCCCATCCAGGAAAGTTCAGCCCTGGGTTGCAAGTCTTATTTCAGGTGACGCAACGTTGGGTGGCTTGCATGTCAGTGGTGGTGGTGGTAGTGGTGGTGGTGGTGGTGGTGGTGGTGGTGACACAACACGGCCGGAAATCGAACCTGGGCCCACTGCATGGCAGGCAAACACATTGCCACTCAGCTAAGCAGGTTGACTACTAATAACAAATCAACATACATACACTGCAGACCACCATATAGAGCACAGCAGAGGGTACTTTGTGCCACTATTAATCACTTCCTCTCCTGTTTGACTTGCAAATGGAGCAATGAAGAAATGAATATCTAAAAGCCTCCATACAGGCCCTAATTTCTTACATCTTATCTTCATGATCCTTATGTGAAATGCATGTTGGTAGCAGTGGATTCATTATGTAGTCAGCCTCAAATGTTGGTTCTCTAAATTTCAGGAATAATGCGTTGCAGAAAGAGCATTATCTTTCCTCAAGGGATTCTCATTTAAGTTCATAAAGCATCTTCATAACACTTGTGTGCTGATGGTGCCATGTACCCCTCATTCACCTAAAGGGATCAGCAACCCCTCAGACACTGAACCATCATGGGCTTGCATGGGTACATGGTATTGCCTCACTGCACTGAACTGATCACATAAAGGATGACAGACAGCAGGACGAGCACCACCAGAGGTCCTCCACGTCAGGGACCTATTTCCTCAACTGGGTTGTGTGCAGAACTGGATTGGCATGAATTCCTCCATGTCCCATCTATACAGGACAGTGCAAGCCAATACGATTTGACGGTTCACCACACCAGGGTTCTGGGTCAATTCACACACAACCTCTAAGCAGCTAATCAGTCAGGGCCTGATCAGAAGCCACCACAGCAGCACTTATAACTTTCCAGTGATATCCTGAGACATACCTGTCAACCAGCTATGTTGAGCACTCAACCTCTGTCATTAGGGACTATCTGTGGCATGGTCTTCATGCCCCACAATGTTTATTCACTGAGTGCTCCAGGTGTGTGCCTGTTAGTGTCAGAGAAGTTATATTGTATTTTATTGAGAAGAGTTTTCCTTTGTTATTAAATCTCTCTATTGTGGTTGTAATAGACCCTTGTTCTTGTTTAGCTGTATCTTACTATTTCTTATCAAGCATCTACCCATGGGACAAATTGCAGATTGAATCTATTGGTAACAAATCCAGCTGCCCACTCTGAACTGCTTCATGTCTTCCTTTAATCCAACCTGATGGGGATGCCAAATACTTGAATGAATGAATAGCACTAGCATTCTATACACCATCTCCTTTATGGATGAGCTACACTTTGCCAAAATTCTTCAACTAAAATGAAGTCTACCATTCACCTTCCCTACTGCCATTCTGAGGTATTCATTCCACTTCATATCTACATCTACATCCAATCATTTCACTTATGTCGTACTGCACAACCACAGAAAAAAAACCTATACAAAGGGTAGAAACTGGCACATCCCCATTATGATTACAAAAGTGGCCTCCTGCTGCTGCTCATTTGATACAGAAGTCTTATGATAACACAGCTATAAAACATTCTCATAAAAATAGGAGTATGCCATGCTGAAACTTTTGCTTCCACTGATAGAAATACGTTGCACAGAAGCTCACTAAAAAGTGTATAATCAACTGTTTGAAATATTTATCAATAATAGTTGCAAAGAGGATCCAAGTTTGTACCATTTATCCATCTTATTTGCTAAGTGAATAACAATTTCTGATAATTAGACAAAGTTAATTAGCAACAGTTAGAAAAAGTACCCTTTTAAGAAAGTGTCATTTGCAGCCTGTCTAAGTTTTCTGATTTATCATGGTATAGTTCTCTAACTGGATTCTTTCATGTCATGGTATAGTCCTCTAAATATATGTTTACATTAAGAATATCCCTCCTAACAAATCTTTCTTACTACTATATTGAAAGTCATTACTGAATTGAATCTTTACAATAGGAAATGTTCCCATACATCACAGCTATTAACTACAGGCAGTGTAGATAACTGTTATGAGTTTGTAACAAGAGGACTGAGTGGAGAGCAAAAAGTTTCACTTCTTAATCAATACTGGTTCTGTGATACTGATATAGGATAATTGCAGATTTGAAACTGACATTTGTTTTATGTGGGTGACATGAGCTGCGTACAATTTAATAAAGTATTGAGGAAGATTAGCTCAACATCCTTCTGGTAATGACAAATCAACCATGTCCTCCTCAACAGTAATATCTCATCATTCACCATAACTGATTTAGGAAAAATAAAAAACATGCGTTTGAAACCTGGGAAAAATAGGCAACCTTATCTCCACAAAAAATTAAGACCTGCCATGCAAGTGCATGAGGTCGGGCTTGCTGATCACAGCTTACTGTAATTGTGATAGTGCTGTAGGTTAACATCAACAGTGATCTGATAAACAATTAACCATTATGATAAAATTCCCTTGACCTCACAATAACATCAAATGGTGTAAAATCATCAAGCCCTTGGGCCAAGTACTCCTCTGCCATTGTCAAGTGGTGACTATCTTTTGGTTGCTGCCATCATACTTATACAGCAGTGCTTCCTTCTTTGATGTCACTGGTGTTTGCTCCACTGCCATATAGTGTAATACTTTCATTGCACACCCACAGCACCCACTTCAATTTTCTGATGGTAGGGTCCCAAGGCTTGCTTAACTATAGGCCATCAACTTCATTGAGAGTGTTGTTACAAATTTTTATCTCTATTGCTTTTTTAATTATGATATCCTAGAAACAACACATCTGTGTAATAACTGATGCTTTTTGAATGAAATGTGATGTCTGTTTTTCAGAGCATGCTCTGCTACCCTTGATCACTCAGGGTAACAAAAGTGAAAGTATCTTGTGTTCTACTCAGCACTGTTCATTAGTATGCACAGTCTGTCCAGCATAAAAATATCAACACCCACACAGTATTTTATGTACTACTGGCATTCAAACACCTATACCATCTTTCAAAGGACTGATGAGTTGTGAAACTTTTGTTGGAGCCCTGATGACCGAATCTATTTCATGCCTCTTTAGGAAATGGCTGATAAAAGCAATCAGACTTCGCAGGAGGCATGTCCAGCATGATGTTCTCCATAAACAAGTTGGGTATAACTAGAGCTAATGGACTTTCCAATGTGAGGCCGTCCATCTGATTTTGTATGATGGAGAATATAGAATGTTTTAATCAGACAAATGCTTTTCACTGGATGTGGCTCCTGCAAAGCCTAGTTGCTTTTATCATTACATTGACAATACATTCATCATCTGGTCTCATGAATGTAAAAAGCTTGGGGAATTCTTGGACCACATCAACAATATCCATGACACCATCAAATTCACAATGGAGGTAGAGACTGGTAGTGCCTTGCACTTCCTTGATGTCCTCATCTGCCATAAAGCAATTTGTGTGTCAGCCACAGTGTTTACTGGAAACCCACCCACACATACTGCAGACTGCAGATACCTGCACATTAACAGCTATCACTATCTGTCACAAAAATATTCTGTTCTGAGGATCTTAGTGCATTGTATGGAAGGTGTCTCAGATGCTGAAAACCTGCTGAAGGAACTGAGCCACATACAGAAAGTATTCAAGGAAAACAGATACACTTGTTACCAGATTTCACAAACCACCTTCCTGAAAACACAGGAGCAGAAGAACCCTGAATAAAACTCAATGAAGCTTATGTTTTTTTCCGTTCTGTGGTTCATTAATCAGAAATATTAGCCACTTCTTAAAGGGGTATGAAACAGATTCAGTCTACAGGCCTCCATCAAAAATTTGACAACTCACGAGACCTGTAAAAGTGATGTAGGCCTCAGAATGCCAGGAGTATATAAAATACTGTGTGAGCATTGACAGTTTTCTGTCAGACAGAACACGAGAGATGCTTTCCCCTGTCATGTCATAAGAAATCAGTGATAGTAGAGCATGCTCTAGAATATTCACATTATACTGCATTCAAAGAGACATCATTTATTACAAGGACTAGTTGCTTCTGGGATAGCATAATTAAAGAAGTGATAGATAAAAGTTTGTAAAAACACCCTCAGCAAAGGTGGTAGCCTACCGTTGAGCAAGGATTGTAACACAGCCATCAGAAAGCTGAAGCAGGTGCAGCATGGGCGCAATGCAAACATTACCCTACATGGTGCTGGAGTGAGCACCAGTGACGTCATGTAAGGCAGTGCAGCAGTAAAGGATGTTAGCGGCAACCAAAAGACAGTCACTACTTGACAGTTGACAAGGAGTACTTGACTGAAAGCTTGTGAGTTTTAAACCACTTGCTGCAGCTGGAAGTTCAAGAGAGTTTTAGTGGTACATATCACTGCAAAACCATGCATTAATATAAATCCTCCATAAAATTTTAAATGACTCCACATCATACTTAATCAACATGGAATGAGGTTCAGAAATGTTATATTTATGTATGGCCAACTTCACTGATTTGTACATCACTAAAACTAACCGACTTACAGCTAAGATCTTCCCAATTTCATATTCAAAAAAGATAAAAGGAGCACTAACAACTAGCCTCATGTTAGCACTTTGCCGTCCTCACATCTCGTACAAATTTATACACTTGGCGCCGGCAGCACTAATTCAGATTACTTGGCTTGTCACTGGCCACTTGTCACCTTTCCATAGATGACAAGCTTCTAAAACATTGACTTTTGTGAGCTTTAATTTTCCAGAAATCCTCTATTTTGCCATGTCATTCCACAAACTCAAATTTTCTTTTCAAGTAACTTCTTTGCAAGTTCTACACTGTTATAATAATCAGCCATGCAGAAGTGGTGCCACTTTCCCTCAGAAGGTGTCAATAGTTCCATCACTGTTTTCGGAATATATCTCGAATGAAGAAATGTATCCTGTACTCAAATCACACAGCATCCGAATGAGTATGCCGTATTTCATAATTTTTGATGGATTATAAACTTTAAAATTTAACTGTCCACCCAATGGTGTCATTCCTTCATCAGTTGAGATGTTCTGACTTGGATTAAACATTTCTTCAAACTTTTTGGAAAAATAATCTATTACGAATTGCACTTTGACTAGCCGGTCGGCATTATCCAGTTTACTGTTGCTGTTGGAAAAATGTAAAAACGATAATATTTGTCTGAATCGGTTGCAGGACATCGTTTTGCAAAATATCAGTGTGTCTATCAATGGATTTGTTGACCAATAATCATCAATCCTTGTTGTATTTATAATTCTCATAAGTATAGCAGCCCAAACCAATTTCTATGCTTGGGTCCCATAACGTTGACAAATTTGGCATTTTTTAAATCCAGTTTCCTTCTCTTGCAATTTTGACTATAGTACTTGTTGGATTCGTTGCTCATATATTCAAATAGATCGTTCCCAACATCTAATTCTACGATATCCTCGATGCTCTGTGTATTTTTGGGAAATATGTTTGGACCCGAGGATCCTTAAAATTTATTATTGGTCTTTGGTAAATCAAAGTCTGACCCCTGTGCACTGTCTTCTCCATCTGATTCAGCCGAATCAGTTGGAAACCGTAGCCTTCACTGAATTCTTCTTGGACGTATTTTACTATCTTCCTACGATTCTGCTTCACTTTAATTTATTTGATATTCTGTGTCTTCTTCCTAATCAGCCAAGTCATTCAAAATGTCAGACAAGACGTCTGCACCTTCATTGTAAATAATCCTATTTTCTCTTTCATCCGCCATGATGAAAGGGTGCAAGTACTTATAAAAACAAAAAACTTATTGATGTGTGTAACTTATTGTTACCTAAACAAAACACCAACAGAATGCAAAAGATACTGAAGTGCTGGCGCTGGCCACTGCATCATCCTATGCTCATGACACCACTGTGGTGTCACCGACCACTGAGCGATACTATGCAGACGACACCACTGTGGCGTCGCCGGCCATTGACCACTATTTTGTGCACGACACCACTGTTGTATCACCAGACAACGTAGTGTTAATATTTCTGAATTATGAGAAGGAATTTGTTCTGTCCTGTGATGCAAATAGCTAGCCAGGAGGCTGTACTATAAGCAAAGATGTGAATGGGAAAGAGCACCTTGCAGCCTACGCATCAAAACAGTTAAATGAAGCTGCAAAATTACTTGAGTGTGGAAAAGGAAATGTTGAGTTTGATGTGTGGTATCATGTACTTCAGGCGCTATATTTATGCCAGGAAATTGAAAGTCTTAAATGATCACACAGTGTCAAAATGGCTATTAAGCTTGAAGGAGGCTCCAAGCAGGTGGACTTGGTGGGAAATGAAATTAAACAAATTTGACTGGAGGAGATTTATAAGCCAGGCAGAAAGCACATAAAATGCAGATGGATTAAGCAGAAAGTTTGGTGTCATATGGACACTTGGCTGTAACCATACAGAATGATAGAAGCTGCTAACTGCTGATGCTGACTTCAAGCTATTCAAAACATAGCCACAATCTGCCATGCACAATGGAATGCTAGGTAGAGAACTGAAGCTTGAGCCATGCATCATGATGTCTGCTGCATTATGGGAAGAAGTATTGAAAGAAGTTCACACCCACATTCTAACTGGGCACAGAGGTCAAAGAACAATAGATTGTAAGGTTGCTCAACAATATTGGTGAAGAGTGTGAATACAGGATGTTGACAAGTATGTGAGAAATTGTGTGCTAGGTGCATAGTGTGCTTCATCAGCAAGTACCACTGGTAAAGGGACACCCTCCTCTAACATTACCTTTATTCAACAGAAGTTATCGATAGCAAAAAAAAACTTCCTACCTTATAAACAGGTTAATATTATCTCATCGGTTTAGCTAAAAGAATTTCACATGATTTTGTGAATGATGTATTATACTTCACTCTAAAATGTATAAAAAGACATTATTTTATTACAATTGATATGTATTACCTGTATATTTACAGTTAAAATTAATTTTCTTTTGGAAATATTTGAAATCATGAAATAAAATCACGAAATATCTGGCTCACTTAAAATTCCTATTATTAATTGCACAATCTGATAATATTTATTAAATTTATTTCTGGTCTCATTTATAAAATAATTATATAGCTTTGTGAAAATTTTTCTTTTGTCAAGAAAGTTTGTAAACCCTGTTTTGTAAACTCTTTGGACTGTTGTTAGTACCACAGAATGAAGTAATAGTGGGCACAACTCTGATGGAATTGGACATGTTTTTAATTTTGGCAATAAAAATGAAATTTTTGGTTTTATGGAAGTGTAAATTGTAAAGCCAGTGTGATATAGAGAAATGTGATACAATAAGAAAAGTACAAAAACAGAAATTACACAACAGACTCACTTAACAGTTATCATGTCATCTGAAAACCTACAAAGTCAAAAAATTGAAGCCTCAAGAATCAACCCCTAGATGTGACAAACTGGAGCCAATGATGAGAAAAGAAGGTAAGTAAAAAAGTTTATTTGTCAATCTTACTCCTCTCAAAGCTTATGAAACAAGTCAATTATTTAGAAGAGTGAAAATCAACTGTTGATGTGAGGGAGGGTAATTTTACAATTGGTGGCGTGATCAATTGACTGATAATGAAGTTTTGTCTGTTAGAGAAGGGACAGTGATTTGTGCCATTTGCAGTTTATATTGAATTTCCCATCACTCAGAGAAAGAAGACCGAGAGCTGCACAGCCAAGTTATAACAACAGTGATGAGATATTTCCCATAATGATGGACCGGATCAATTGAAAGAGGACTTTACAACTACAATGAGGGACATCAAAAAGGAAAGCTAAGTACAAAGTATTTGTGAAATTAATTTGTTTGTGTACTTGTGTGATTGTTAACAAAATGAATAGAGATGAGGGCAGGTGTGACGTGGAAGTGAAAGTTGTGGGACCCAGTCAGGACATGTATGAGCCGAGTGGAAATGTAGTCAGCAAAGAAACAATAAAAACTGATATTTTGCAGTTAATTTGGGCAAAGCTAGAGGAAATGAAGACCGATAATAACAGTAAATTTAGTGCATTAATGAGCAGTCAACTGAAATAAGCACGGACAATGATAGAAAATTTTCTTCACTACAAGGACAATTAAATGACCTAAAAGCTGAAAACAATAGTAAAATGGATAAGGTACAATACCAAACAGACCAACTTAGTAATCACGTTTCAGAGCTAAAAAGTAGGTTGTCCGAGGGATTAAGAAGTGTGAACAAAAAAGTTGATGTCTTAGAAAATATATTTATTGTTTTGGAAAATGAGTTAGTTGCCGAGTCTGCAAGACAGATGAAGAATGTTAATGACATCAGAGTTGAACAGAAGGTCATAGCAGAAAAAATGGAACAGAACTTTAGTAGTTTAAATCAAAGAGTTTTAAATGCTGAATACAGTATGCAAACTAATGTAAATGTTTTAGATCAAAAAATTTCAGCAGTTCAGAAAAACTGTATTTACAAAAATCTGCATTCAAACAATAGTGTTGCATGGTGCAACATTCCAATCAAAATTTTTTCTGTAAGACAATTCACATCCAGTAGATCTTCTGCACCACTGTAAAGAGAGTTGTGTGTCAGGCACTTGTGACAGTCACAAAATTAAATTTGTTAAAAGATGTCTTGAAGGCGAAGCTCTGTCTTGGGTAAATCTAAATTTAAGTCAGTGGGAAACATCTCAAAGTTTCAAAAAAAGTTTTTTAAATAAATTATAGTTATAAGCTGAACGGGGGAGAATTAAAAGTGAACTTTTGAATAGTCCTAATTATAGGAATTGGGCAATACCCTGAAAGAGTTTTGTAAGAATCAACTTCAGAAATTTATGCACCTTGATAAACCATTTGATGAAATGGCAATGACTGATGCACTCGAAAGGAGATTACCAAAAAGGTTGCAGTGGGATTTAGTGCACAGGCCTGATGATTGCCTTGAACAATTTTTACAATATGTTGACAGGCTGGATAGGGCAGTAGAAAGAAGCATGTACCATAATAATCGAAATGAGAGAGATTACAACGGTAATAACTACAGAAACAGAGATAATGGTAGCTTCTATCAGGATCAAAATGTTAATAGAGACAGAAATTTTTAACATCAGCAGGATAGGAATAATGGGGATAACCTAGGGCAATGTAATAGAAGAAACAACTGTAAATGTAACTACTCGGGAAACACCAATCCGCCTCAATGAAGGTCCATAGTTTTGGGGCATGGAAACACAAAAAGCATGGGACCTTCAATTTACACTTTTATTTTCTCACTTATGTTTTGATAAAAAGTTTTGAGATACTATATTTAATTATAGTGTTGTCAGTACCAATTACAAACCAGAATGTGACACTAATGGGAGTTTTGATGCAGTATGTACTAAGGATTTCTTCTTTTGGTCAGAAAACAGTGTTATTGATGTATACCAGTCAGGTGATGACTCCACTGGATCTGAACTAGATAGTATTTTTTATATAGATGCGAATGAGAGCTGTGAAATGACTGAAGTTGGTATGTCTGAGACTGGTAGCTTATTCAGAATGAATGTATGATCATCAATCATAATCAACAATCATACTCATCAATCACACTCATCAATCACACTCATCAATCATACTCATCAATCATACTCATCAATCATAATCATCAATCATAATCATCATCAGGGATTATGATTATGATGATTATCGTGTAGTAGTGGAGTTTAAGAATAATGAAGTTTCAGAGTTATTTGTGAATAAAGGTAAGGTGATGTATGTGTTGATGTAAGTGAGAGTCTTGGAATACCAGTCCAGTCAAAACAGTTTTTCATTAATATCACACAGAGTAATGAGTTATCTGTAAGCCAAGAGAAAAAGGTCAAAACCTTTTTAAGTTTGTTTTGGACGAGACTGATGGTAACATAGAAAAATGCGCATTCTGGAATAAGTTAGCTGTAGTTAGTCAAAATTTATATCCAAATTGGTGGAATGAAGTCAAAGAAGATCTGAGCAGGAAGTGTAATTTTGACAGTAATATATTTTTTGTGTTCCTTCTGTAATAAGTGAGGTCAGTTGCACTATGGAATCCATTCCTTGTCTTTAATCTATACCTGACAAAATGAGTAACCAAAGTGATTCTATGATATCAGTAAAGTTGATTAAACCCTGTAAAAACAGTGTGGATGTAGCATTTGACAAAATTGAAAGTGATATTTTATATGAAGTGTCTATTATCAGAGATGATGATTCAGATTTTGGATGTCCATACATTAACATTAAGATTGATCAGTGGGAAGGGAACTGTTTGTTTGAGACAGGTACCAATTTGTGGTATATCTGAACAGTTTAGAGACAAGATCCAGCATAATAAGAATTTTGTGGAAATGTCCATTGCACATGTAAAGATAGGAGGAACTAGTGGTAAGTAAAGCAAGTATGTAAAATGTTAAAGTACTCAGAATGAGATTTTCACTCTGCAGCGGAGTGTGCGCTGATATGAAACTTCCTGGCAGATTAAAACTGTGTGCCCGACCGAGACTCGAACTCGGGACCTTTGCCTTTCACGGGCAAGTGCTCTATTATGTCTTGTTAAAGTACTGTTAACTTTTAGTATAGAGGACAAGACCTATGACCATGGTTGCTTAATTATCTAGAAGAAAATACACACTACGTTTGCAGATTCATAGGACTACATAATTGTGGTGTGTTTATCAAGAATGTAGTATGTAAGATAATGTCATTCCTAGAGTTTTGTCTTATCTATAGGCTGTTCAAATTTATGATGCACTATATAATGATGTTTTGTAATAGATTTGTGCTTTAGAATATGATATATATATGCTATGAGACTACATGAGTAGATCCTTTTGCAATTTTGAAATGGGATAATATACATAATTTGTACTGTAAAAAATATGAATAGTATGTTAGTATATCTGTGTGTATCACCTTGTTGGTTTATTCTTTCCATTGCAGTTAACTCCGTTTATCAAAGTTTCATATGTGAACCATTTTTAAATCTCATCTCACATAAGTAACTGCTTTTGGAAACTTAATAGGGAGAGCATACTCCGTGTGGTGTAAAGAAGGTATTGAACAGCATAATTAGTACATAAAACAATGTTTCAGGATTTGGTTGAATGCTAGACTGAAAGTTTGAGAACTCTAAGGAGGAAACTGAAAGCTGTGGGTAGATTCACTCCCACACTGCTGTATGGCTGTACCTGGCTGGACCAGTCAACTTACAAGAAATCGTAGGTGCTGGGTAATGTACTCAAGCACCTGCCAACTACATCAGTGTTGTGACGGAGATTTGTAAATTGTTAACCAAGACTACCAAAGACAGTGTTATTTCACACAAATGTAAGTTTTTTTTTAAGTAGGGGGATTAAATTCCCAATACATTATGTAACTTTGAATCAGTATGTATATATATTTTTTATCAGTTGTAAAGGAGTCTTCTAGACCTTTATGTATGTAGGTTAGTTTGTATGTCTTCCACACTATTTGCTAGCATAGTCAATATAACAAGATGTATACATGTCTACTTCCATACACTGAGTTTTGTCCTCAAGCTACTTTATTATGTCATCATTTAAAGCTATTTATGACTCTCCCTCCTTTCATGAATCAACATATCCTCAAATACTCTGGTTTATGTAGCTGATTGATTTTGTACTATATTCCTACTCATAATTGAGTATATTCCTCTGGTCTGTACCCATCGCCGTAATTTTAGAGTCGGCTCACTCATCGTACACTTAGGCTCTGAATTTTTTCTCGTCTCTTTTTAAGGCTTTGAAGGTGTGATTTTATGGATGTGTACTTACAATTTGTAATTATAGTCTCTGTACTTATTTCCATAGTGTAGTGTTGTAATGTTTTGACTTTGTATTATTTGTCTTTTAACAGTATGCTCCACAGATCTGAAAAGCTGAATGCCATGCCCTGACATATGTATAGATTATGACTTGTATAGCAGATATTTTTCTGTTTTCTGTAATATGTTATGTACCAGATACTTCTATACATCAGTATTCAACCTTTTGGCATCATTTTGTACACCGAGTGTCAAACTTTATAGTCTGTCACAAAATACTGTAAACAAACAGTTTCAAAATTTTGTGAAGGGGATACTGTAAAGGGACACCATCCTCTAACATTACCTTTATTCGACAGAAGTTATAGATACCAAAAATATTTTCTACCTTTTGAACAGGTTAATATTGTCTCAGCTATTTAACTGAAAGAATTTCATATGCTTTTGTATATGATGTATTATATTTCAGACTAAAATGCACAAGGAGAAATTATTTTATTACTTTATCACAATCTATATGTATTGACACTCTATGTACAGTTACAATTACTTTTCTTTTAGAAATATTTTAAATTACAAAATATCTGGCATACTTAAAATTCCTATTGTTAATTGCACAATCTGACAATATTTATTTCTGGTGTCATCTACAAAATGATATAGCTTGGTGAAGATCCCTCTTTTGTCAAGAAAGTTTGTAAACTCTTTTTGTTTTGTAAAATCTCTTGAATATTTTTAGTACTGCAGAATGAAGTAGTAGTGGTTATGGATCCGATGGAATTTATTGAGATTTTAATTTTGGCAATAACAATGCAATTCTAGGCTTTATGGAAGTGGAAATTGTAAAGACAGTGTGATATCAAAAAAGCACAAAAATAGAAATTACACAGCAGACTTACTTAATAGTTAGCATGTAATTTGAAACCTACAGAGTCAAAAAAATTTAAGCTTCAAGAATCAACCCATAGATGTGACAAACTAGAGCCAACAATAAGGAAAGAAGATATGTAAAAAAGTTTATTCGTAAATCTTACTTCTCTCAAAGCTTATGAGACCGGTCAATTATTTACAAGAGTGAAAATCAACTGGTGATGCAAGGGAGGGTAAGATTACACAATTCAATGATTACCAGGATCACCCAGGCCATTTTAGATGGTTGGAATGAACAGTTTTGGGTCCATTGAGCCAAAAATGATGGGAAACCACTCCTTTTTGACTATCATAGACCACTTTTTGTGTTACCTTGCAAAGATTACAAATCAGCTAGCAATTACAGTAGCACAAGCAATTGTGAATAACTGGTTACTGAAGTTTGGCATCCCCAACATGATAATCACTGAACAGGGCACCATCATTATGTCAGAGATAATGAAACAGCCATTACATCCATCACACATCTGGAAACAAAGAACCAGTCCTTGCACCTGCAGTCTAAAGAGAGGACTGAACACATTCACCAAACCATAGATAGGGTGCTGAGCTATTACTTCAACAGTCACCATAATGACTAGGATGTTTACTTACCCTGTGTAATGGCTGTGTATAATTGAAAGGCGCACATTAGTGTTGGGTTGTAACCATATAAGGTGACACATGGAAGAAAGATGCCATAACCTTTTGAGGTATTAAACCTAAGATAGGGAAAAAATGGGAAACATATGGAATTATCGCAAAGCATTAAAAGATATAAGAAAGCAAATGCAAAAGGCAAGCAATAAGGCATTCGATTGGCAAGAGAAAATGGGACAGTATAAAGTTAAACTGCCAGAGTACAGAGCCAAGTGAAGGGTAATGTTAACTGGCCCCTATAACCAAAGAGTAAACTGAAGAAATTTATTACGCAATATTATGGGTCATATCAAGCTGTGGAAATGACATCACTAGTAAACATTCCACTGCAGTTTCTGACACACAAACCATTGCTCAGGTGGAGCACAGTTAATCTTTTAAAGGTGCTTCAGATACTACTACAATTGCCAGCACCACTACTTGGAAAGAAGATAGATGGCAAGAGTAAAGGGGAGTAAAGAATCAAACACGCATGCAGGCTGCACACAAGATACCATATGCTCTCAGGTCACGCACATAAGTGGTTTGTATGTATATTTTATGAATATTTTTTGTATGATTTATTGTATGGGAGATATGGAGTACATGATAAACTTCATGGTAGATTCTGTTGTGTTTGTATAGTTCTCTTATTTTTCTGTTAGTGTTTTCACTTTGATCTGTTTTCTAGTAATAGGCTTGGTATGAAGTGCAATACAGGAGTGGAACACATGTATATCAGCAAAACAGAATGAGTTATATCATGTCTGGTGTATAACAATGGACCATGGGCAGTGTTCTTATGAGGGGGACGTAGGGTGATGCAGATTCCATTTCCCCAGGTGGTGTTGCCACCAAAAATGGGCATGAGTGCAGTCTTTGCAAGGAATTTTGGTTACTTGCAATATTATTTTACTTGTGCATGAATTTTTCTTGGGATAGGGTGTTCATTTCTTGTGGTTTCATGTCAAGAAGAGTATGCTTGGATTATGGGAACCATTCCAAACTGTAGTATTTTTTGTGCACTTTTTATTGTTATTTGTACTGTTTATGTAGTGAGTTATGGGTTGTGTATTCAGTTTGAGGGTGTATCCAAAATTATGTTTGTTTGTTCTAAATAGTGGAAAGCTCTGGAGAAATACACACAACTAAGGACACACGAGGTGATGCTGATCTCCAAACAAAGGGGATGCTATGTGTTAATGTTAGTGGATGAGATTTGTCAATGGCAGAGAGGATGGGTTACAATATGCCTAACTCAGATGCTCCAGACTGTCACAAAGGTGTGTGAGAGTTATTTTTAGGTTGGTCAGTTGGTTGGTTGGTTGGTTGGTTGGTTGGTTGGGGTTGAAGGGACTAAACAGCAAGGTCATCAGTCCCTTGTTTCAAATGTGGTCCATTCAGACAGTCTGACATCTCAGAAAAGTCAGAACGGTGAAAGGAAAAGGCTAAAAAATGAAAAAAGTGCAGTCGTGCCGTCAATGGTAAAAACAAAATGAGGGAATTCAGCAAGAGAGCAACTCCAAGGCTATGCCAGAAGCAGGAAATATCCCACCTCTGAATGCTTTTAAATAGCAGGTGGTCTTGCCTCTACTGCATCAACCACTAGAATGTAGATGTGTGTACTGGAAAAGGAGACTAACTAATTCTAAAAAGTAATAAAAACAGAGTAAAAGGGAAAGAAAAGAGGATCTTGGCCCTGCCCCAACACCAGAGTGAGGTTAAAAACCTTAAAACTGAGAATAAAATCCACTTTCACGGAGGAAACTGAGAACCAGTTCGACCATCTGGGACCTATCAGCCAACATTAAAGGTAAAGTTTGGGGAAGTCTGTACTTAGTACGCAGAGCCAAAAGAAGGCGGCATTCCACCAAAATGCTGAGACCAAGGGATGGCAGGAAAAACACTGGTCAATAGCCAGAAGGCCACTCATTAAGTCCGTACATAACAAAACATGGTTGCGTTGGGACTGTTTAATAAAGGTAAGGGCCTGGGAAACTGCCATCAATTCTGCAGTAAACACCCCACATGTAAGTGGGAGTAGATGATTTTTCATGTCAACAGAGAATGTGAAGGCATATCCCACATGATCAGCAGATTTAGAGCCATCAGTGTAAAAAACAACAGCATCCTGAAACTCCCATAAAAAACAACAGAACACCATCGGGGGAATGGAGTCTTTCGGACCTCGAAGCAGGAGGTGGGTGATGTCCACGGTCTGGAAACAAGATAGAATAGGAAGGATGAGTGAGAGAGGAATGGACAGTGATTGCATAAGAAACCAAAAGCTGGGACCGCCGAACGGAAAGGGGGAGGGGGGGGGGGGGATCCCAACTTCCACCAGGAGTTTATCAACAGGGCTAATATGGATGGCACCAGTGGCCAAACTGATACCACAATGGTGGACCGGATCCAGGAGGTACAGTGGGGAAGGAGCAGCCGAACCATAAACTTGACAACCATAGTCAAAGTGAGACAGCACTAAAGCCTGATAAAGGCGGAGAAGGATGAAGCAGTCCGCACCCCAAGAGCTGTGGTCAAGGAAGCGAAGGACATTGAGTTCACGGAAACATCCTACCTTCAGGAGTCTGATATGGGGCAGCCAAGTGAGCTTGCTGTCGAAAAGAAGACCCAGGAAATGAAACTGTGTGACCACAGGCAATTGTTGTGCATCATGATAGAGCTCCAGATTAGGGTAGATTGTAGTACGGCGACAGAAGTGGACCACCCATGGTTTTAAAGGAGAGAATTGAAACCCGTGTGAGGGGGTCCATGCAGAGGCACGCCGTATAGCTCCCTGGAGCTGCCGCTCTGCAGAGGCCATCGAAGAGGAACTAACCCAAATGCAGAAATCATCCACATACAGAGCAGGGGGTGACCAAAGAACTGACAGAGGCCACAAGGCCATCAATAGCAATGAGGAAAAGTTCTACACTCAATACGGAACCCTGTGGGATGCCATTCTCCTGGGTCTGTGGAGAACAAAAAACGGTACCAACCCAAACCCTGAATGACTGATGGAACAGAAACTGGCAGATAAAAATCGAGAGTGGGCCTGGAAGACCCCACTGATGACGTGTAAGTAAAATGTGATCGCGCAAAGCAGTGTCATAGGCCTTGCGAAAGTTGAAAAATACTGCAACCAAATGGGGTGCTGGGAAAAAGCCTGTGAAACTGTGGATTCCAAGTGAAGTAAATGATTAATCAGAGACCGCCCCTCTTGGAAACCACACTGGTAAGGGGACAATATACCCCGAGATTCGAGGATCCAAGTGAGCCGACGGGCTACCATCCATTCAAGTAACTTGCAAACAACATTTGTCAGGCTAATTGGCCAGTAGCTTTCGACAAAGGGGGGTTCTTACCAGTCTTAAGGACAGGAACCATGATGCTATACCTCCACTGAGAAGGGAAGTCACCCTGGAGCCAAATACAGTTAAGGGGCTCCGGAAAGGCTCAAAATCATGAAAAGTTCAATTTTTACTTTTTTGCGTTTTCTGAATCTGTAGATTATTACCTTTTAATAGATATATAATTTATTCAATTCCAAAGACTACAACTATTTTTAAATTTTTTTTGAAATGTGTTCTACATGGGCATGACCCACTGTGGCGCTGTTAAACTGCTGTCAAATGGTGTTATTATTAACGTCCGTGTTCATCAGGTACATTTTAGTGATGTGAGATAAAGTATGTGTTGTGGCTAACCTGTGATGGCTCAATATATATCGCTGGTGTGATTGTCGATTGTTTCATGTTTATTTAATCTGTCGTTATCTCGAAAATATTCGTAATTAATTCTGTTTCTTGAGTCTCTGTTTTGTTGAAGTATAATAATGAGTAAAAGTAAAGTTATTAGAAATCCTCTGAAGGCTTTTAAGAAAAGGAGAAATCTTGGAAAGCCAAAGGTATGTGTTATTACTGTAAACAATAAAGACGATAACCAAGTGAGTGAACCTAACCTCTCAAGTACACCTGCCCATAGCAGTCAAAGTGGGAAAGAAAATACTTCACAGAAGAAGCTTGGTTCAATGAGTGAAAACTATGAATGTTTTATGGGCGAATCGGATGTGAATGAAATATTTGATATGTTGGTTCTCAAAGGAATTTTTTCAAACTGTATAAGATGTACTCATTGTAGTGAAGCTGGTCTGGAACTCTCTATAATAAAGCACGTAGGACTTGCTAGTGAAATACAACTGAAATGTGATAAGTGTTCATACATGACCACCTTTTGGAACAGTGTTGCAGTAACTGCAACTGAAGAAAATGGTAGCAAAATCTACAAACACAACATTAGATTTGTTTATTCCTTGCGTTCACTTGGTAAGGGTGCTACTGCAGGTGCAATTTTCTGTGGCATCATGAATCTTCCAAATCCCCCAACCAAGTTTACGACCTATAATAAATTAATAGGGTCTAAAGTAGAAGATGTCTGTATAGAATCTATGAAGAACGCTGTGGAAGAGGCAGTAATGGAAAATAATGGTAACAGAGATTTGACTGCAGCGTTCGATGGTACCTGGCATAAACGGGGACACACATCTCTTCATGGTGTAGTATCTGCCACCAGTATGTATACAGGGAAAGTTTTAGATGTAGCAGTAATATCAAAGTATTGTAGATGTCCACAAAAATATAAAGGTACACATGAAAATAATTGCAAAGCTAACTATAGTGGCAGTAGTGGAGGAATGAAAGTGGCTGGTGTTGCCAGCATATTCCAGCGTTCTGAGGCGTGTGATAAAGTGCGATATGTCAATTACCTTGGTGACGGTGATTCTAAAAGTTTCAAACATGTTCAAGGACTGAAGCCCTATGATGATGTTGTAGTGCAGAAATTTGAGTGTATTGGACACGTACAGAAGTGAATGGGAACAAGACTTTGGCGACTGAAAGCTTCGTACTAAAAACAAAAACTCAGTGATGGTAAAGGTTTGGATGGGAAGGGAAGGTTAACTGACAGTGTAATTGACAAAATATAGAACTATTATGGAATGGCTATTAGGCAAAATACACAAAGTGTCGACGAAATGAAGAAGGCTGTTTGGGCTCTTTTTCTTCATACTTCTTCAACCGATGAAAATCCCCAACATAGCTTGTGTCCCAAAGAAGAAGACAGTTGGTGTAAATATAACAAAGGATTGCTAACTGGTGAAGTGTACACTCATAAGCATAGTCTGCCTCATGCAATAATGGAGGTGATAAAACCTATTTTCAGAGACTTAGCAGCACCTGAACTGTTGAAAAAGTGTATTCACGGAAAAACTCAAAACCCCAATGAAAGTGTAAACAGTGTTATAAGGTCGAGAATCCCCAAGACTGTATTTGTTGCAATAGAAACACTTCACTTTGGTGTGTATGATGCTGTTGCGACTTTCAATGATGGCAACATTGTAAGGTGCAAGGTATTTAGAAATATGGGAATGAAGATAGGTTCTAACATGGTATGAGTGATGCTTGCTTTAGAGAAGGAACACCTTCGGGCTGCAGACAGGGCTGTAAAGAGTCTAGAAATACAAGCAAGAGTAAACAGGAGGAGGAACAAGAGGAAGCTGGAGGAGGAGTTTGCAGAGGATGAAGATAATCCATGCTATGGACCTGGAATGCACTAAAAAGTTAATCCAATCTTTGTCGCTCGATTCCCAAAACTTTTATTTTCTCATACTAATTACATGTTTTCTAAGGATCTTCCAAACATATTTGTTTCAAACTTTCAGTAAATGTTACACAGTACCTTCTGCATAATTTAACACAGCCCTTTTCCCAAAAACTGTATATTTTTGAATATATAAATAAAAAATTGCAAAAAAATGTGAATTTTCATTACAATTGAAAAAAATCATCTTTAATAACTGAACTAAAATTTTGTAAAATCCCTGTGTCAAGTTGTAGCCCATATTCCAATAAATTATCTGTAAAAAGTTCAACTTCCTACCTCAAATACTTTGTGAGGAAATATGTAATTTACAAGCGTTATTTTAACATTGCAAGTATAGGGCGTTCCGGAGCCCCTTAAACACCCAGAGAAGATGTTGCCATTGAGGAGCGCTGAGATGTTGAAGCAGTTGGTTATGAATGGAGTCTGGGCCAGAGGCCATATAATGAGAAGAAGAAAGTGTGGAAAGAAGTTCCCATTCAGTAAAAGGTTTGTTGTACGATTCTGACTGACAAGGGGTAAAACATAATGTGGAAGCTTCGGCCCGCTGTTTCTGGTGAAGGAAAGCAGCCGGATAGGAGGCTGCTGCTGATGCTGTTGCAAAATTGGTCACAAGATGTTCCACTAGAATCAACGGGTCTGTGCAAAGGCCATCCGGGAGGTGAAGGCCTGGGAGGATGGACAGCAACCTTGGAGAGAGCGAAGTGTAGCCCATACCCATGACATAAAGACAGTAGAACCGAGGGAAGGAACAAAGCTTTCCCAACACATCCATTTGCTCTGTTTGATTAAGTAAAGGGGCATTAGCACGAAGGCATTTAAAGGTAATAAGATTGGCAACAGATGGGTGCCTCTTAAGGTGTTGCAAAGCTTGACTGTGATCACGGATGGCAATGGCAATTGCCGCACTCCACCACAGGACTTGCTTGACAGTGATCACGAATGTCAATGGCAATGGCCGTACTCCACCATGGGACTTGCCGGCGGCATGATGGTCCACTTGAGCGCAGTACAGCAAGGTTAGCAGCGCAAACAATTGCGTCAGACACATAACATAGGACGTCATCAATACAACCTGACAAACATGGAGAAAAAACGACCTGTGCAGTATATAGAGGCCAATCGGCACATTGAAAAGACCAACCTAGATAGATAGATAGATAGAAAGATAGATAGAAAGATAGATGGTCTGCAAGAAACTGGTCTATGAGAAGACCCTATCTAGATGGAAATGCACTGCCCCACAAGGGATGATGAGCAACCCCGAGAAAGAGGAAGGGAGGAGGAAGTTGCTGAAGAAGGGCAGTTAAGGCAGCAGGCGTAAGAGTCCTGTCAGGAGGGAGCTAATGATTGCAAACCGTGACCTCAGAGTCCAGGTGAACCCTAACAGCAACCGCTTCCAATGTAGTTTGAAGAGGAATCCACAACGTCCGTACGGACCAACGTACAAACACCACCAGAGGCCCGCAGGGACCCGACCCGATTTCAACAGAAAACATGGAACCCACAGATGGTCAGTGAGTGATCATCAGTAAATTGAGATTCCTGTAGAAGCACAAAAGCTGTAGAGTAAGACGAAACAAGGGATTTCAATTCTGGAAGGTGATGGTGGTATCCATTACAATTCCACTGGCTAACCGCAGAATGATGATTCAAATGGGGGTTGAACGGGCTAAAGCCAGTCATGCCACCGGGTCACCACTTGTCACCGACAAGGAGGGGCGACACCCACGAACAACAGATCAGAATCAGGATGCAAAGGTGGGGATGGCACCTCTGGTGACACCAGAGGCTCCTTGTCCCGGAACTTATGTCTCTTCTTCTTTTCTGTTTTAGATCATGGAGGGCTGTGTGGCATAAAGGAGCCAGCTGCAGCAAGATCGGGAACAGAAAGAGATCAGGTGACCTGGGGGCCCACAGACCATGGTTCTCGTGGTCATCTCGTGGCAGCAGACTTTTGACCTGGAAGGTGCCGGTAAGGGGTATCCCAGGAGGGGCTCCCTTGACCGGCAGACGCCGAAGAAATGGGACACGTATCGGCTGGTGAGGGGGAGCAGCACCCAGAGGAGAAGGTGTGGGAGCCGCAGGGGAGGGGGAGGAGAGGGGTTCGGGACTGGGGTAAGGGAGGCGGAGGAAGGGCTGAAGATTTAACTAAAGCATAGCTAGACGTCATGGACACAGGGTGAAGACGTGCATACTTCTTACGAGCCTCGGTGTAGGTAAAATGGTCAAGGGACTTCTACTCTTGTATCTTCTCATGAACTGGGCAATCTGGTGAACATGGAGAATGATTGGCATGACAATTAACACACACAGGAGGGGGAACACAGGAACTCCTCTCAGGGAGTGGATGTCCACAGTCACCACAGAGAGGGGCCTGCGAACAGCGGGAAGATGTGTGCCCAAAACGCAAGCACCTAAAACATCTCATAGGTGGTGGAATGTATGGCTTCACATCACATTGATAAATAATGATCTTTACTTTTTCAGGGAGCTTATCCCCTTCAAAGGCCAGGATAAAGACACCAGTATCAATGCAATTGTCCTTCGGACCCTTCTGAACACGCCGAACAAAGTGAACACCCTGCCAGCAGAGATTGTCCCGTAGTTTCTCATCAGTTTGAAGGATGAGGTCCCTGTGAAAAATCACACCTTGAACCATGTTTAGAGACTGTTGGGGGGGTAATGGACACAGGAATTGTGCCAAGATGGGTACAGGCACGAAGGGCCACAGACTGGGCAGCTGAAGCAGTTTTGATCAACAACGAACATGACTGCATCTTTCTCAGAGAGTCCACTTCGTCAAACGTGTCTTCAATGTGTTCCACAAAAAAGAAAGGTTTGGTATCGGTGACAGTATCCCCATCAGTCCTGGTGCAAACTAGATAATGAGGGAAAGGTTTTGCTCCTACCTGATGAGCCTGACCCGCCTCCCAGGGGGTAGCCATGGATAGGAAGGCCGAAGGAGCAGGAGAAGCAGCACTAAAAGAATCAGTTCCACGCAGAGAGATGGCCGCAGAAGAACGGCCAGAGTTCTGGACCTGTATGCGTTTCATTTGCATAGCGTCCGCCCTGATACCACCCACTCCAATCAGGGGCTCTCCCCATGGGCGCCACCCAGCCACAACAAGGGCTGTCTGGCACGGTGGCCATTGCCGGGTTCTGATGCTCCAGGGCAACAAGCAACCACTCCTAGGCTTACACGAGAAGGTCACAGCTCAGGTATCAGAAGTGTGATCCCTGTGAGTTCAGGGGGCTCAACCAAAAGGGTACATAGCGACCCCACCACACGGGCTGCCTACCGAGCAGGCTATGCATCCTAGCATCAGACAACGATGTGAAAGAAAAGGTGGAATGAACTAGGAGGGCACACGTCGCAGACACTAGGTAAGGCACTCTTCCCCAAATTGCTCACACTACGGAACAGAAGTTTAGTAATGGAGGTCAAACCCCAGAGGGGAACCAGGAAACGCCAAAAGGATGAGGTGATCACGCAACAAAACCAAATTGCAAAGCCAACAGAACCAGGAGGATAACAGGGCCAACTTAAAAAAGGACACCAAGAGAGGGAGAGGAGAGGGGGAAGGGGAAGGAGCAAGGAGAGGAAAGGAAGGAAAGGGGAAGGAAATGCAGCCCTGGAAAGAAGGAAGGCTGCAATAGCTCGGGGCCCCATGCTCGCCATGCACGTACTCACAGAAGGACCGTGAGGCCCATGGGGGGGGGGGGGGGGGGTTATTTTTAGTGATAAAAGATGCCTTAGGATGCCAAAGGGATGTCATGGCACTGTATCCTTACTTTCAAAGGGCTGGAATGTATTATATCTAATCCATATTTACAACCAAAATAGTTGTTATAAACTGCTATGAGCAAGGATGACAGAAAGGGAGGATGAGGCTAAAATTATGAGGTAGTGTGCTACTGGTAAATGGTACAACTTGTGGCATAGCAGGAACTGCCTTACAGCTAATATCAATGGAACCACTATAACGAATATGGTACAGCCATTGTTGTATTAGCTGAAAAAAAAAACTACTGAAACTACTACCAATCCAGACTTAAACTTACATAAGCAACGCTTAAAACCTGACTTCCTTTCACTGGTTAAGCTTACAGCTACACAGAAATCATGCATTACTGCAGAGCAGGTGCTCCAGCATGTGTGGCAATACCATGATCAGTTATTCATAAAAAACATGACACAATGTCCTGGTGTCTGGTATCACCATGGTTGTGACTACTGTGTGTTACTAGTATCTACTTTAAGTGGGAAACCACCTGATTGCTTTAGCTTTTATTATGACTACCAATAAACTGTGTTAATATTCGGAAACAGTACTTAAGTTAGTAAACAGCAAATGAACAAAGTGGTTCACACTGAACCTGAGAAGAGAGAAGTGGAGAATATTGGACATATATGAAACATCTATTAAGATTTTCTTTATAAATGTTAACATATCACAACTGGAGAGACTGAATCTCAAAGTGGAAGGTAGTGCTCTACCATGGCTTTGCCTGGTGTAGCAAACAACTGCTGTGTTCATTCAGCAGAATGACGTCATGTGGAGGGAAGCGTACTTCAGCTCAATAATTAGGTGATATGGCACAAGAGTGCATATTCAGCACTCAAGAACATGTATTCAGTACACTGAAAGTGGAGAAGATGCCAGCCATCATCTACAGAAGTCCAGAAGTTGAAGTTATGATGCCTCCCTACTCCAGTAGAGCTTCTGGAGGAGCTAACAAGATAGGAAAACCATGGCAAATGAAGTCAGTTTCCCAATGATTAAGTCTGACAATACCAACCTGTTGTGACTTACAGGTCAGGACTGCTGCTGTTCGAGAAACACTATCCAGCCCAGCTCATCTACATACATACCCCCCCCCCCCCCCCCCCCACACACACACACAAATCCTAATTTAGTCCATCAGTCTCAGTAGCATTAATCTGCACACAGAAGGCCCAGTTACACAGTTTATGCTGGCCACTAGCTATGAAAAGAAATTTGCTTGCAATCAAAGATGAAGCAACCAGCCATTGCTGTCAGACTTTGCTGTCAAGAGCTGCAGGCCTCTGCTTGAGCTGAGCCTGTATGCAGTTTACTGGTTGACTACCATCTGCCAACAGCCGCCTCCCTGGTGGGTCATGGTTTTGAGGCTGGTGATCTAGCTACCCTTGCATCACTGCCCTCTGTGGACACATGTAATTGCTGTTCACTGTTCAGAACAGGCACATGCCATTGTCATCAGTCATCCCAGTGGCTGCAGTTTAACCCCACCTACTCCATTGTATTCTCTGGCGTGTCAAAAAAGCAAGTGAGAACCAAGGTGGCTTCCTACTCCCTGTCACCTGTAGCCATTACTACCTTGCATCAGCACTCTGCTGCTGTGCTGATTTGCTGATTACAGTATGATGGGTTACCATCGTACTGTGTGCCACCCTGGGCCACCCTCCTTGCAGACAACTGCTAATGCCAGCACACTTTAGCAGCTATTGTCACCTACATCATGGATGCAAATGATACTTCCCTGATGCCATCACTGTAACTGTTATGAATAAAAGACTTTCTCAATCAGGAACATTTATCTGATGGGTCACCATACAACAACTGCTACCACCAACACTGCAGACATGCTAGAACAGGGAAACTGCACTACAGTCTGAAATATCAGCAGCCCAATTCACTTGCCAGCTCAGGGGCTATGCTCTACTGCTCATCATGGGTACAGCACTGACCTGTGCAAGTGATGTCACAAATGTAAACAATGTGTGCCAATGCCATCATAGCCAATCTACTTACTGCTTCCCTTTTATATCTTTTGACAGATAACTACTGTCTGGTTTCTGTGAAAGTTGTAGACAGCCTGCAATTCCACGTGTTTTATCCACACTACCTTCACAAATGTAGTTTTGTCTTCCAAGGTAAGCCCTAAGCCACAGACTCAGTATCGCCTCATGTGTTCTTATATTCTTCCCAGAAGATGTATAAATATGATAGTACTGGACCTTTGGCTGACAGTCTCATTTTGCATAAATATGTTGTTATTGTTATTGATGATACTTTTAATTATTAATAATTAAGAAACAATTATTTATATTCAATTATTACTAGTATTAATGAATGATTAGTAATTGTTAAGATCAATAATAATAATAATAATAATAATAATAATAATACGCCAGTCATAAAAGGCAACGAAAAGAACAAACCACTAACAGGGCTAACCCCCCTTTTAGTGTGATTAGTTGGTTCAGGACAGAACTAATGAAGCCTCGGACAAGCGCTGTCATGGTCAGGGACGACGCTTGAACCCCACGCCCGTCCACAATGGTAACGACACTGCTAGCCACACGGAAAATGATTTAAATCCAAATAGAGGTGTTTTGCAGGATATGCTTCCTGCAACCACCCTAGAAGGAAAACAAAGACAGAGGATGAGATGGTCTGATGAAGTTAACCGACACCTCATGTTCTGTTATTACCAAGCAACAAACTTAGGAACCAACACAACTGGATACAGATCACAAGTATACACAACATTTATTACCAGATACCCAGAATTAAAATTTTTAACAGAACGACTAGCTGATCAGATCCATGTAATAATCAAAAATAACAGGATACCCCAGTCAGAATTAGAAACCATCAAACAACAAGTACAACAAATACTGGAACAAAATAATATGCAATCAGAAGAAGAATAAAATACAGTAATGGACTCAAACATCCCAGAGCAAACAAACAAAGAACACCAAGCATCAATTAAACAATCAGAGGAAAACGAAATCTTAAGACAGCCACCAGAACAAGCACAAATAGAACACGAAGTGACACACATGTTAGATATAGAAGAAAAATTTCAGCTAACATATATAGAATACAAAGACACAAACACAGACATTAGACCATTCTTGCATAGACCACCAAATAACCCACAAGTCGAAACAACAATAACAACTATCAACACAATCATACACAACAAAATAAATGAAAATACAACTACGGAAGAGTTACAACTGCTGGTTTATATAGGAGCACTCACTACACTAAATATACACACTAGGCAGAGATCAGAACCAACCAACACACAGAAGAAACCCACAAAACCAGCTTGGCAACACAGGCTACAGATTAGAATAGAAAAACTGAGAAGAGACATCGGACAGCTAACACAATTTATAAGAAATGGAATATCAGACAAAAAATGAAAAAGGTTAGGTAAAATCTCACAACAAGAACCGATAGGGCAATTAAATGAAAAGAAGCAGAAATTACAAGCATTGGCGAAATGACTTAGAAGATACAAAAAAAGTAAAAATAGAAGGAAACAAAACCAAACATTCAACACAAACCAAAAGAAATTTTATCAGACAATAGATAACACACACATTAAAGTAGACAACCAACCAAACATAACAGACATGGAACATTTCTGGAGCAACATATGGTCAAACCCGGAACAACATAACAGACATGCACGGTGGATACAAGGAGAAACAGACACATACAAGATGATACCACAAATGCCTGAAGTGATAATTTTGCAACATGAAGTCACCCGAGCAATTAATTCTATGCACAATTGGAAAGCCCCTGGAAAAGATAAAATAGCAAATTTCTGGCTAAAGAAGTTCACCTCAACACATTCACATCTAACTAAATTATTTAACAGTTACATTGCAGACCCATACACATTCCCTGCTACACTTACACATGGAATAACCTATCTGAAAACTAAAGATCAAGCAGACACAGCAAACCCAGCTAAATATCGCCCCATAACATGCCTACCAACAACATACAAAATATTAACTTCAATCATTACACAGAAATTAATGATACATGCAACACAGAACAAAATTATAAATGAAGAACAAAAAGGCTGCTGCAAAGGAGCACGAGGATGTAAAGAGCAACTGATAATAGATGCAGAGGTGACATATCAAGCTAAAACTAAACAAAGGTCACTACATTACGCATACATTGATTACCAAAAAGTTTTTGATAGTGTACCCCACTCATGGTTACTACAAATATTGGAAATATACAAAGTAGATCCTAAATTGATACAGTTCCTAAACATAGTAATGAAGAATTGGAAAACCACACTTAATATCCAAGCAAATTCAAATAATATCACGTCACAGACAAAACAGATTAAGTGTGGAATATACCAAGAAGATTCATTAAGTCCTTTCTGTTTCTGCCTTGCTCTGAACCCACTATCCAACATGCTAAATAATACACATTATGGATATAATATTACTGGTACATACCAACACAAAATCACACATCTGCTATACATGGATGATCTAAAACTACTGGCAGCAACAAATCAACAACTCAACCAATTACTAAAGATAACAGAAGTATTCAGCAATGGTATAAATATGGCTTTCGGAACAGACAAATGTACGAAAAATGGCATAGTCAAGGGAAAACACACTGAAAGTATGCAGTCATGTGAAACCAGGAGCACCAATGTGGGAAATTATTAGGGACGTTTTACGGGACCAACAAGACAACAAAAATCATCATGTTGTATTAATTGGAGGAGCAAATGATGTGTATTGTAACGAGTTAGCTAACGCTATTATCAGTCTCAAAAGTGCCTTCAGCTCGTTAGAAAACTAAAAAGTAACTGTTATTGGTATACCACATAGGCATGACCTCATATCTGTTTCATGTGTGAAAGCCGAAATGAAGGAAGCAAATAAACAGATACAAACAGTGCGTCAAGTGTACTCAAACATAAGATTTCAATCAGTCGATTTCCTGGATAGATGCAGCTTTACAAAACATGGCATGCACCTGAATAGAAGAGGCAAGTCATCTCTGTGCAAAGCAATTTACGAAACATTAGAAACATATGAAAAACAGAGTATCTATGAGTCAGTACCAATTATTGCAATGAACTACCGATACATTACTGAAAGCAACCATGCAGGAAGTGAATATGTCCTGGAGACAACAACTAAAGCAGCTACAGAACCATAAATTGTTACAGCATCACGATCAAATTCAGTAACAATGGCAGCACCATCAAAACCAGCAACATCAGAATCAGCTTGAGCAACAAGACCAATAACAGCAGCAGCACAAGCAACAGAAGCAGAAATGGTGTCAACAACAACTGTAGCAGTTCCACTGCAGTCACTGGTAGAAAAGAGGAAGGAAACCACAGTGAGTATTGTATCACCACCTCCATCCTACGCCAAAGTGTTATCAAGTGCCTCCACTCAGCCTGCCCACATAAACTATGTAACATGTGAGACAAACAAGAACCTTGAGAAACAGACAACAAAAATGTCACCTTGATTACCGAATAAGAAGACAGAAACCTAAGTAAGTATTTTATCATCTCCATTCCATAGTGAAGTGTTATCTAGTGCATCAAATCAGCCATCCCACACAAATGTGTTATCAAGTAGGCCTATATCAAATCCCCCATGCCAGATAAATTATGCAGGAAGTGAAATAAACAAGTC
The DNA here is from genome assembly GCF_021461395.2 of Schistocerca americana. Taxonomy (NCBI): domain Eukaryota; kingdom Metazoa; phylum Arthropoda; class Insecta; order Orthoptera; family Acrididae; genus Schistocerca; species Schistocerca americana. The sequence goes on from NC_060130.1 coordinate 191,860,421, forward strand.
TGCCACCCGAGCCTCAAACAGAACCAAAAAAATACCACAGAGAAGTAATGATTTTTTATGGCCTGCCACAAGGAAGTCCTGCCGCTACCGAAACATAACACCATCACCACACCAATCACGAGGACCAGTGAAAGGCAAACCACCATGTGTGCATCCTGTTGGGCCCAAGACATCATGCATCTTCCCTCTTGCTGTGAAAAATCAATATTATTCATGCACATAAATATTAGATCTCTGAAATATAAAGCTGATGAACTTGGTGTTGTATTGAATGGAAACAATAGAATTGTATTATGTATTAATGAACACTGGTTAAGAGAAGAAGAGATAAAACTGTATGTACCACCATGTTTTAGTTTAATTACAAGTTACTGCAGACCCAATGAAGGTTATGGGGGTTCCTCAATATATATAAGTGACAACCTAGGGTTAAGATATACTGTGGTTGATGTTAAGGACATATGTGTTAAAGGCATTCTTGAAGCAGCTGTCATGCTACTACCAACATTAAAACTCACAGTTATTTCAATATACCATTCTCCTGATAGTGATGCTGATCAATTTGTAGAGTGTTTAGATAAACTTATTCACCATACAGAAAAATATACCAAACACAAGACAGTAATTTTAGGAGATTTAAATTTTGATGTAAGAAAAAAAAACACACACACACAAAAATACTAATTTGCTTAACATGCTAAGATCCCATAATCTCTTCTGTGCAAATTATAGTCCCACAAGGCAACTTTCTTGTCTCGACAGTTTTATCACAAATATACATAAAGATGATTTTGAATTGGGACTCCTTAATGTTGACCATCTGACAGATCACAAAGGTATATGTGCAAAACTAACAATTAATGAAACAATGGGGGATTGTGAACCAACCCGGTTTGTCAGGTTATTAAATGATAAAGGCATAAATAGCTTCAGGGATAAGCTGAAGGTACTAAACTGGAATAATATAATATATGCTTCCCACAATGTTGAGGAGGCTTGTAGCAGGTTTGTTAGTACTTTATCTGAAATTTTCAATACCTCCTGTCCAATGGTTACCAAACAAAACAAAACTATGGCAAGAAAGCATGGTGGAACTACTCCACATAGGTGGTTCACACCATATTTACAGAAGCTAAGATTAATGGTCTTGATATGCTATGATAAGGTAAAAAATGGTAGTGTTGACAATGAAACATATGTTAGCCTCAAGAGACACTATAGATCACAAATCAGAGTAGCTAAATGTAGAGCAAATGATATCTTCATTAAAAACTCCAATAATAAGTGTAAGGCTGCATGGAGGGTCATTAGAGCAGAATTAGGTACAGGTAGTCATAGTGTAAAAGTTACAACTGGTGTTAATGTCACCCCAGATGAATTTAACCTCTTTTTTATCAATGCAGCAAATCCTAATCCCTCATCTCCTCACAAGAACAGTTCAAAACCAAATTCACAATCTACTTATATAAACCAGTTTTTACAAAACTTTGCTGATACTGTGCCAACCTGTAATTGGGGACATGTGGAAATATGTGATGTAATTAAATCAGTGGCAAAGTTAAGTGACTCCAGATCAGAAGATATTTATGGCCTCTCAAATTTTGTGATTAAAAAAAATAATCGATTTGATGTCATTCCCCCTCTTCACTGGATATTTGACTGTGGTATTTCTCCAGAATGTCTAAAGAAGACAGTAGTAATTCCATTACACAAAGGGTGATAAAAACTGCACTAATAATTATCGTCCAATTTCTCTGATACCTATTCTTTCAAAATTAATCAAATATTGTATACAAAAGCAAATTAACATGCATTTGTCAAAAAACCGTGTACTGACTAAGTCTCAATGTGGTTTTAGGGCCCAGTTACCAACAATTAATGCGGTTGAAAATGTTGTTTCTATTGTGCAATCTTCTTTTGAATCTAAATTATCTGCTGAAGCCACACTAGTGGACTTAAACAAAGCATTTGATTCTGTAAACCAAACAATACTGCTGGAGAAACTATGGTGTTATGGCATTAGGGATCTGCAACTCTCCCTCATTAAATCATATCTCAGTAACAGAAAGCAAACTGTAAGCTACAACGGTCAAAAGTCACAGTTACTGAACGTCACTAGAGGTGTACCCCAAGGATCACTGCTTGGGGCATTACTGTTTATAATATTTATAAATGACCTGACCAGCAATATGCCATGCAAATCTGTGCTTTACGCAGACGATACAACTTTCATCAATTCAGGGAAGGACATAAATAAACTGAAGGAGCAAAGTAAAGATTTTCTCAGATTATCCAATATGTGGTTCGAAGCCAATGAGTTAGCTATTAACTATGAAAAGACTGTAAATATATCCTTCAGCTTATCCAATGCTGATACTGAGTACACTTCTACCAAACTTCTTGGCATATACTTAGATATGAAATTAACCTGGCAGAGTCACATAGACAACATATCTAAAAAGCTTTCGCGAGTTATTTATCTACTGAAAAAATTACGCACATGTGTTTCTGAAATCCTGCTGATTAATTCCTATTATGGATTCTTTCTTTGCCATATTAGCTATGGTATTCTTCTATGGGGTAATTCTCCATGGTCCAGGAAAATTTTTATTTGGCAGAAGAAAGCCATCAGGAGCATCTCTTGGATTACCAAAAATAACATATCATGTAGGTCATACTTCAAAGAATTACAGATAATGACAGTCCCTTCTCTTTTTATATACAGCTGCCTTTTGTACATAAAAGAAAACTTTAACAGTTAAAACCTTAGGCAGTCCGTTCATAATCATAACACTCGTCAAACATTTAAGATAGACATATCAACAACTCGACTCAAGAAAACACAAGACAGTTATGAATACATGGGAATAAGACTTTTCAACACATTACCTGTGCAGGCACGTTGTGTCTCTCTTAATATGTTTAAAAGTAAGACTAAAAAATGGCTGATAGACAAAGCTTTTTACAGTGTTAAAGAATTTGAAAACTCTTCAAAAATAGACCTGACTTACAAAACAACTTGCAACTCTGTTTGTACCTCTAAACTTTTTTTGCCTCTGTAGTTCCACATTTAACTGTTAAACATGTGGAGAAATCCTTATGTATGAAATGTATTCTTTTATTATGCACATTCTTTAAAATGAACACTTTAGTTATGTGGGCTATCTTTATGTTTCAAATGTATTCGTTTATTATGTATGTTCTTTTAAAATGTATACTTTAGCTTTGTGTGATACCTCACAATAGTTATATTTCTTAATATGTAAATTGTACATTACTCATGACGATATCGATTGCATGTAAATGCTTAAAGGTGGATAAATAAATAAATAAATAAATAAATGCACCACAAAATGTACTGGAGAATGATTAATACAAATTATACTGGAACAGAACCATTATAACAGATAAAACACCACCACGTAACAAACCTGGCATCATACTCACCAATAAAAAGAAGAAATTGACACAACTAATCGAAATATCCACACCCAATACAACAAATATACAGAAAAAAACAGGAGAACAATTGCAAATACATCCAACTGGCTGAGGAAGTCAAGGACATGTGGCATCAGGATAAAGCTGACATTATACCAATTGTACTATCAACTACACGAGTCATACCACACAATATCCACCAGTACATCAACGCAATACAGCTACATCCAAACATATACATACAACTGCAGATGTTGGCTCTGAACACTATGGGACTTAACATCTATGGTCATCAGTCCCCTAGAACTTATAACTACTTAAACCTAACTAACCTAAGGACATCACACAACACCCAGTCATCACGAGGCAGAGAAAATCCCTGACCCCGCCGGGAATCGAACGTGGGAACCTGGGGGTGGGAAGCAAGAACGCTGCCACACGACCACGAGCTGCGGACTACAACTACAGAAATCTGTAATTATTGATACATGTTCAATTACCTGAAAGTTCCTAAATGCAATGTAACATATACCGTACAGTTAAAAGGAAGTCACGCTTGATCAAGGTCCATGTCACTTTCCATTTTTAGCCAGACATAACGTCTGAGAAAGGGAAGATAATAATAATAATAATACAGACCAGCCAGTAAAACTGGAGAATTGGAAAAGGTGAAGATCTTTTAAAAAGGATAGGTGGTAGGCAAAAATGCCAGTTATAATACAGCAATATGTCTAATAGGAAAAATACAAAGATCCAGACAGATTTTCAGAAAAAGTATGTGCACAGTTCAAAGAGAAATGATTGTAGTATTAATATGTGTAGACAACCATTTAATGATTATTAAGTTTATGAGGAGCCAAATTCACCATTTCTTGTGTCCATATTTTAACATTCTAGAAAATTATTTCCTTGTAAAACATATACATGTGTTAATAAATCTGACATTTGTGGTTGGAATAGAGAAGACTAAACCTCAGTATATATGATAATGGAAGATTCAGTCACAAAAACATACAGCTCTTCCTCACTGAAGATAAGCCACTTATATGACAACTTGCAAAATATACTGGCAGTACCTCAGTTACGTAACATTTCTGCTGGTAGTGTAAACTGGTGTGTCCAATACAAAATAAATGACAAATGCACCATTGTTCAGTTTTGATTGTAGCAGTATACACGCTTGGCACAGTGCAGAAAATTGTCCAACAACATCACGTGCGAGCAATCATCCAGTTTTTATCATGTACTGAAGTCACTGCCCTGAAGTAACTCTGCTAAATGCATGTAATAGGGTGGAAGGAGAGCTCTGAGCATAAACACCAGCCACTGCATATCTGAAGCATGAAAGATTCCTCTTTGACTGGTGAGTCACATTACACATTGCTACACAGCAGTGGCAAGGTAGAAGCACATAAAAACCACAATAAATGATGGATCACTCTTAGCAGCAAGATTCAGTTCAGGCTAGTGGTAGTACTTACACATTTAAACACGAAAATGTGAACTAATCATGTGTTATGGCACTACATTTCCAAATCAATGTCTGCAACCTGCACCCAGATGAACCACCAGGTACCTTACCAAATTATGGTGCCTGTACTGGACACACACTGAGCTGACATGAAGGAAACCTCTGCTCCAGCACTGAAGTGTGTACATTTGCCACATACCAGGCCCTGCCAGCTGCTGCTGGGGCTGGAACACTGTTCACACAGCATGGTGTGAGATCCAGGCTATTGCAGTGACTACCTGGATTACATCCTGCCAGGGCATGGCACTCTGCTGCTTCTGTGGTCTAAGTGGCCAAAAGTGACATACTGTCATAACAGAGCCAGATCGAGCGGCCCCAAATATCGCATGCCTCATCCAACTGTTGTCAACTGCACCATACACTGAAAAGTACTCCATGGTGATCGTCGACCCAAAGTGGGTCATCTCAACTACAACAAGGTGCTACCTCCTCTACCTATGCATCTATGACCCACATGTAATCTCAATGCTGCCAGTAGCCAAACTGTTGCCTGCCAGCTAGAGGCATACTGCTGGCTGTCATCAACTGACTCTGGGGCACCTTCTGGTGTCCTTGGTTCATTGCCCATCCTTGCATATTTTCTGCACCATGTCCAATGCGAGCTCCTGGCCTGCTGCATTGGCACCTGATAGCATAGCCAGCCTACACCAGAGTTTTCTGTCGTTGTGTGTCTGATGTTGGCAGGTATGACACAACTCCACACCAGACAATGTGCTGACTTCAGTACTTCTGTGGCCACTTGCCCAGCCTGACATCTTTGCACTAGTGGAATCTCCCACTGCCATGTGTCAAGCAAAGGAAATACCACAGCCCAGGGTCAACACGCGTCACTGGGACGCTGACTACTTGACTTGCGTGACTTTGGCTATATAAATAATAATGTTACCTTCACTGTCTTTACAATTCTATGACAGCTGAGAAACTGGTTCTTCTAACCTACTTTTCAGTCTATCATTCTTGTCCATTGTGAGATTAATAGCACTAAGACCATCCTGACCCCATTACACATGCTTCGTTTCTTTAATTTACAAAGGGCTGAAATGGTGCTGCTCATACATCTTTTCTTCTACAATGTATGTGAGTTACACAAAAAGCTGCAGGCAGAGTTTGAAAATTCATTGAGAAAGTATCACATCCCCACCCAAAAATTTGGTCAGTGGTTTGATCAACAAGCCATGGAAATTCAGTTACCTACCAGGTCCTCAAGATCATCTGAACACAATTTTATTTAGTGTGGCCACCTGGAATTGTGTTGAGAGAAACTGGCCCATCTTGGGTCCTACTTAGGCTGAAAGATACAGTTGTTGATAGACCTAAGGGTAGTGTGACACTGTTACTTTTGGAGATCATGTGAACTATTGCTGCTACGACTATTGCAAGGCTGGTGCAGTATGTTTCTAGAGATAGTTTTATATGTCACTTATTCATTAAGGCAGAGAAATCACCTTCACCTAACCCCTTTCTACATAAATACTGTCAATATCTTGTCTTGCAAGAACATGGCCCCTGCAACATTACAGTACTTTCAAAATGCCTCTCATTTAGCTCCAAATCCAGTTTAAGAATGATGGAATAGCAAAGGCTCTGCTTTCCTTTATTTGTTCCCTTCAGTCAACTCATTTGTTTGTCATCTGCACAACTGAGCTCAGCCAGCAAAAAATCACACAGCAGCTTGTCTCAAACACTTCCAAGCTACTACTAATTGTGGTCCTCAATCCATCCTAAGCAGCCATTCCTGATAACTTTCCAGGAACTCCTCACATCCAACTTAACATTACCTTCCTGCCTTAGATCTCTTTCCAGTAAGGTGAACTGCACACTTACAAAACAACCTCAGCCTTAAAATGAACTTCAGCCCCCTTCAGAAAAGGGCTCCAGAAGCATGGTCATGGATCAAAGTAATCACGAGGCAGAGGGAACTCTCCTCATGTTTTCAACACCAATGCTTACATACTTTACCACAGGATGCTATCCCTATACGACCTTCAGCCTACACAACCGCCAGCAGCTCTTTCCAAAGCTCTTACCTTAATCCACGTGCTCACACATTGTCAACCACTTGAACCCTTATCTTTACTTTCACCCCAAATTTCACAAAGCTAATACCACTAAACCCCTTACAGTTCGCCTCACTGTGGCTGGATATAACACACTCATAGAAAGATCTTCCAGCCTTTGTTGAGCATCATCTCCAATCAATTGTCCACAGTCTGCCTTCTTACATCAAAGACTAAATCACTTCCTCCTGTGCTTTGCACTGTGGATGCTATTTCCTGACACATCATCCCCTATGCTCACAGCTTTATTGCCATGAACACATTTCCCAGTAACCTGCCAATATGAATCCACCACTTAAATCCTAATCCTTTCAGTCAATGACATTCTGCCCTATAATTCTCTCTTTTGAAGCCTAAATCTACAAAAGCTCCATGGAATTGTGATGAGTATCAGTTTTGCATTAAATGCTAACCTGTTTGTGGGCAACCTAAACAAATAATCCATACCTGTTTGACCCCTAACAGCCCTTGTTTGGTTTAAATTAATTGACATCATCATGATCTTGGGGCTTTTTTTTCAAGTTGCTTCATCATCATCATCATCATCATCTCCAAAACCTGCTTCATCTGACCATCAATGAGCTACCTTCCCAGATGTTGATTTCTCTGTTTGAGATGGCTCAATAAAACCACCTGTTGATGTCAAACACAAAAACCACCAACTGTAACCCTATTTCAGTAGCAATATGTTCCCACTCCACAAAAAGTTTCTTTCCACTAACCTTAAAACATTTGGATGTTGTTTCTGAAATCTGAAACAAGAGTTGGCAATGGAGTTGACCACACAGATGATGCATTTTAATATCGATTTACTATATAAGCTGTATGTATGTTTTGTGAGAAAGTTTGTACTGTCCTAATGTATCATTCAAATTGTAGGTTACAAAATTCATCTATGTGTTGTTAGCTAGTGTTAATGTACAGAACTGGTCAGGTAAGGAAGTTTGAAGAAACATAAAATAATTAATGCAAGCAACTTATGTCAATACACATTAGAAAAACCATCATATAGATCAAAGCAGCACAGCACCCATGATTCAAAATGGTTCTTTTATTGCATTTCAAGTCATCATCTACTACTCTTCTTCTTCTTCTTCTTTTCCTTCAGCATTTTTCCCATGTGCCTGCGGGGTCCCCTATATGGGTCCGTTGTCTCCATTTTGCTCTATCAAGGGCTGCATCTGGGTGGATGTTCACACATTTAAGGTCTTTATGAATTGTATCAGCCCATTATTGCTTAGGTCATCCTTAGGGTCTGCTGCTGACAACTTCAAGTGTGTAACCCACCTTGGCAATAGAGTCATCACCAGCCCGTAAAACATGCCCAAACCATCGAAGATGACACACACACATCTTGTTCTTACAAAAAACAGACACAGAAAAAATAATCCCCTAATCAAATTTATTTTTGATATCAAATTCTAATATACTATCAAATAGATTATTTAAATAGTAGTACACAGAATTGAAAGTTTAATCATCACTTCAAGTCATACTCTAAAACCAACATGTGTAAATGCTGTATCACCACATGGACTATCTTTTTCTTTCTCTACCTCTTCCATTTGTTTCTGCAACTTGATTGTTTCTTTTTCCAGTTCTTTTACCTTCTGGTGGAGCCTGAGAACCAATTGAACACCTTCAGTCTGAAAACAAAGATAGCACTGAAAAGCATGACTAAAGCACATGAATCAATAATAAAGCTTCCTTACTGGTAGAGTTTTACTTCCATATCCTGTATTTTTGAGGTGAAAAGCCTGGTTTTCAATAATATTGGCAAACACAATTTGAATGTCTTCTTACGTAGCAAAGTATCTACCAATGAGTCAAATTTCTTTTCATATTAAAGTACATACCATGGTCTTTATACTGGTGTCCCAAGATGAAGTTTCCAGAAGAATGTGGAAATAGAATTGATCAGACTAATTATAACTCACCTCTCTGGAGACCTGAAGAAAGATGTTTGTGGCCACAGATTTGCTTTTGATGAAGAGGTGCATGTCTGGGTACAATCATGGTTTGGTAGGCAACCACAAACATGTTTCTGTGATGGTATTGACTGTGTATCACATAGTGGGTTAAGTTTATCAACAGTTATGGTGATTACTTTCAAAATAATGAACAGTTTACTTACTTTTTCCATCTGATTTCCAGGTAAATTCATTACATTTTATATTTTGTACAAAGTGGTAACAATGAATAAAATTATAAACATGTTTGCACATACTTTTTTGACCATATACGCTATAATGAAATTTATTTTGGAAGCTTCAAAATGGCTGACAGTTCTTGCAGTAACTCGCGGAATGGTATTCTGTGTGCACTCTACTGGGACAACATTCAGGAATATGACAGGAATGATCATTTGGGGGAAAAAATAAAAATCTAGTGAACTTGGGCTCTGAAATGCATACCTTAAGATCTGTGAGCACTTATTCAATAGAAGAGATACATTTCCCAGTAGTAAAGATGTACATATTCTCATAGAGCTTAAGGAATGCATTTTAGAGCCCATGCTTACTAGACTTTTTTCCTTGGAATGGTCCTTCTCATCATATCCATGAATATTGACAAATCCTCTTGGGACACCAGTATAAAGGCCAAAAGGCCATGGTATGTACTTTAACACTGAAAAAAATTGAGTCATAGGTAGATCCTTTGCTACAGAAGAAGATATTCAAATTATAACCATGTTTATGGTTCATTTTACAAGTGCTGGAATAACCAAAGTGATCATACATTCATCATCAGGTGGATATATTTAAATTAACAGAGCATAATATTGATACTGTTCCATCTACTTCAGCAAGCTGTGGAACCTGAATAACGATTTTTTTCTTTTGCTGGAATTCCCTTCCTCCTTTTAACATTCACATGAGACAAGCCTGAAGTTTTAATTATTATTTTGAATTTGAAAAATATGTGAAGACAAAATTGTTTCATCTGTGTAAGTTATCTGATTCTGCATTACCCGAAAATGCATTTCACCTACAAGTAAATCCCATAGTATACAGACATTGCAAACACAAGATAAACACAGTGGGGATAATAAAGGAATAAAAACTTACATCTTCCCCATGGTCAGATACACCACTTATAGTTTTATCTTGTGCACTATCAGTGATTGGACTATAAAAAGAACACTGATGAGTACTTTTAGAATGCCCATGCCATTGCAGGTGACCCATTTCATTCTTCAAGATTTCATTTTGTTTTTTCAATAGGTTGTGCTCTTCCAGGAGTTTCTGATATCCATCTCTATCTTTGCTCAGCATCAGCCTTTTTAGCTCAACACAAGCCTGTAGATTCTCTACTAAAATTAAAGAAAATTATTGCATAACATCACTAAAATATATACCATTTAGGGTAGCATGTCTAGTGGAAACAATTAACTGCAGTATATCCTTAAAAGGGTGTCTTCATTTTAGCATACATAATATACTAGTCTCAATAAATGTTGATAGCATCAAAAGAAGCATTATTGGAAATACAAATCTGAGTGACTACAAAGTAAGTGTATACATTTTTTTAGTGCCATGGACTAATAATAATACAAACATGAATCATTCTGATAAATTTAAGCTCAACTATAATCAGATAGTGAATGATTAACCAAAAACAAGCATAAGTCACCAACTGAAAAAACTGTTGCTCTTCTGCATAGTTTTACACTCCTGTATACATAGTACAAGGTGCTGCTTTTGTATTCAAAGGAATTTTTAACACAGAATACTGACAGTTAAAAATTACACACAAAGTCTTATCAATTTTGAATATTACAGGCTCAATAATGAAAAATAATGGGCCAGAATGAAGTCCTCAAATGAGTTTAAATGCAATGTCATTTTTCCAAGAATGTTGTTTCAAGATTGAACAATGTGTGAGAATAGAAGAGATGAAAGTATTTATTAGTGTCACTTTCCACACAGTAGCTGCTTGATGTCAGCTAGGTAGTTCAATCACAAGCTTTCCTGTGGATTTTTTAAAATGTGAGTGGCAGAATAAATTGTTATAAGAATGATTATATTTGGCATCTGCAGGCTTTTCTTCTCCCATCAATATGGGTCTGAAATATTACAATGAATTAACAATTACAATTAAGAATTAACAATTGCATGAAATAAATACAGCCTGATATCAAAGTTGGTCCAAACATACAGAGGCATTCACTACCAAAGAGAACTTTATACACATACAGCTGAGGAAAAGATACCAATGTGTTTAGCACACTCTAAAGATATGAGCCTATATCAGGCTAGGGGTATCATAAATCCCATATGCTCTCCTAAATAACATCTCAGTGAAAGTGCCTTAGAAATGCCCCTGTTTGGCCTGTTACCAACTATTAAGTGTGCATCTACATTCTGTGATTCTGTGGATAACTGATAAGCAATGGTGTCACATTGTGGTGTTGGAGACAAGTATGGAACAAATGGGAGGTTGAGGTATGGTTGATGGTCTCCCAAACCTAGCATAAGGTGGGAGACACCTCAACCACAGCCACCCACCCCCACCACGAAAGTAGTTGAAAACATTATGTTATTGTTATTGTTGTTGTTGTTGTTGTTGTTGTGGTCTTCAGTCCAAAGACTGGTTTGATGCAGTTCTCTGTGCTACTTTATCCTGTGCAAGCCTCTTCATCTCTGTGTAACTACTGTAACCTACATCCTTCTGAATTTGCTTACTGCATCCATCTCTTAGTCTCCCTCTATGATTGTTGCCCCACACACTCCCCTCCAGTACTAAATTTGTGATCCCTTGATGTGTCCTTCCAACAAATCCCTTCTTTAATTCAGTTGTACCACAAAATTCTCATCTCCCCAATTCCATTCACTCTATACTCAATGTTAACAAATATCTCTCCTTCAGAAATGTTTTTCTTGCCATTACCAGTCTACATTTTATATCCTCTCTACTTCGACCATCACCAGTTATTTTGCTTCCCAAACAGCAAAACTCATTTCCCAATCTAATTCTTTGAGCATCACCTAATTTAATTCTATTACATTCCATTATCCTCATTTTGCATCTTATATCCTCCTTTCAACACACTATCCATTATGTTCAACTGTTCTTCCAAGTCCTTTGCTGCCTCTGGCAGAATTACAATGTCATTGGTAAACATCAAAGTTTTTATTTCTTCTCCCTGGGCTTCTAATTCCTACTCCAAATCTTTCGTTTGTTTCTCTTACAGCTTCCCCAATACACAGAATGAATAACATCAGGGATAGGCTACAAGCCCATCTTACACCCTTCTCAACAACTGCTTCCCTTTGGGCACCTTAACTCTTACAAGTGCTATCTGGTTTCTGCACAAATTATAAATAGCCCTTTGCTCTCTGTATCTTACCCCTACCACCTTTAGAATTTGAAAGAGTGTATTCCAGTCAACTAGGTCAAAAGCTTTCTCGAAGTCTACAAATGCTATAAATGTAGGCTTATCTTTTCTTAACCTATCTCTATGAGAAGTCGTCATATTGAATCATGTGTTCCTACATTTCTATGAAAACCAAACTGATCCTCCCCAAGTTGGCCTCCACCAACTTTTCCATTATTCTGTAAAGGATTCATGTTAATATTCTGCAACCGTGACTTATTAAGCTGATAGTTCAGTAATTTTCACACCTCTCAGCTCCTGACCTCTTTGGAATTGGAATTACTACATTCCTCTTGATGTCTGCAGTTATTTCACCTGTCTCATCCATCTTGCTCACCAGATGGAAGAGTTCTGTCATGGCTGGCTCTCCCAAGGCTATCAGTAGCCCTAACAGAATGTTGTCTACTCCTAGGGCCTTATTTTGACTTAAGTCTTATAGTGCTTTGTCAAATTCTCCATGCAGTATCATATCTCCCTTCTCATCTTCATCTATGTCCTCATCCATTTCCATAATGTTGCCCTGAAGTACATCTCCCATGTATAGACCCTCTACATGCTCCTTCCACCTTTCTGCTTTCCCTTCTTTGCTTAGGACTGGTTTTCCACCTGAGCTCTTGATATTCATACAGGTGGTTCTCTTTTCTCCAAAGGCCTCTCTAATTTTCCTGTATGCAACATCAATCTTACCATTAGTAATATATGCTTCTACATCTTTACATTTGTCCTCTAGCCATTCTTGCTTAGCCATTTTGCACTTTCTGTCGATCTCATTTTTTAAACATTTGTATTCCCTTTCACCTACCTCATTTATTGCATGTTTACATTTTCTCATTTCACTGATTAAATACAATATCTTTTATGTTACCCAATGATTTCTATTACATCTTTTTACCTGCTTGGAACTCTTCTGCCTTCACTATTTCATCTCTCAAAGCTACTCATTCTTCTTCTACTGCATTTCTTTCTCCTGTTCTTGTCAGTCATTCTCTAATGCTCTTTCTGAAACGCTCTACAACCTCTGGTTCTTTCAGTTTATCCAGATCCCATCTCTTTAAATTCCTGCCTTTTTGCAGTTTCTTCAGTATTAATCTACAGTTCATAAACAGTAAATTGTGGTCAGAGTCCACATCTGCCCCTGTAAATGTCTTACAGTTTAAAACTGGTTCAGAAATCTCTGTCTTGCCTTTGTATAACAATCTGAAACCTTCTGGTGTCTCCAGATCTCTTTCACGTATACAACCTTCATTCACAATTCTTAAACCAAGTGTTAGTTATGATTAAATTATGCCCTGTGCAAAGTTCTACCAGGCAGCTTCCTCTTTCATTCTTTTCCCTCCAGTCTCCATTCACCTATTACTTTTCTTTCTCTTCCTTTTCCTACAGTCGAATTCCAGTCCCCCATGACTATTAAATTTTCATCTCCCTTAACTATCTGACAAATTTCTTTTTCCTCACCATACATTTCCTTAATCTCCTCTTCATCTGCAGAGCTAGTTGGCATATAAACTTGTACTACCATGGTGGGTGTGGGCTTTGTATCTAACTTTGCTACAATAAGGCTTGCACTATGCTGTTCATAGTAGCTTACTTGTGTTCATATTTTGTTATTAATTATTAAACCAACTCCTGCAAAGCCCCTATTTGATTCTGAATTTATAACACTGTATTCACCTGACTAGAAGTCCTTCTGTTCCTCTTGCCACCGAACTTCACTAATTCCCAGTATATCTAGCTTTAACCTATCTACTTCCTTTTCGAATTTTCTAACCTACCTGCCTGATTAAGGAGTCTAACATTCCACACACTGATATGCAGAATGCCAGTTTTGTTTCTCCTGATAATGACATCCTCCTGAGTATTCCCCACCCAGCGATCTGAACGGGGGACTATTTTACTCAAGAGGATGTCATCATCATGTAACATGCAGTAGAGCTACATGCTCTTGTAAAAAAAATTACTGTTTTAGTTTTCTCTTGCTTTCAGCCATTCACAGTACCAGCACAGTGAGGCCATAGTGGTTGATTTCACAAAGCCAGATCAGTCAATCATCCAGACTGTTGCCCCTGCAACTACAGAAAAAGCTGCTGCCCCTCTTCAGGAACAACATGTTTGCCTGGCCTCTTGACAGATACCCCTCCATTGTGGTTGCGCCTCCATTACAGCTATCCACACGAGGCATGTAAGCCTTCCCACCCATGGTAAGGTCCATGGTTCATGGGGGAGAAAACATATCTGACAAAAAACCAATTTCATGGAGAACAACAGGAAACCAGTCCAACTGCCCATGAGTCGATTGTCAATATTAGAGGCAAAGAATTAAAGCCAGGAGGGGGCACTCTACCAGGTTGTGTGTACTACTGTCTGTAAGGTCCCATAACCACAATGTGGAGGTAGCTTGTTACATGAAGTAAAGCTGTGAGTTAGTCTGGTATGAGTGATAAGGAAGTGACATAGAACAGTAGAGTCCTTCTGGGAGGGATGGAAGGAGGAGTGGCATGTAGCAGTAGTCTCCCTTATAGTGTGGAGTTTATTAGAAGGGGCAGTAGCCCACCAGATGTTCCAACTCAGTCTGAGCAGAGACTATTTGCACTGGAAAATGTCCATCTGGGGTGATCAAAGTATATGTGGGCATTTAACTGCTTTTCTAGTCAAATGGTCAGCCAGTTCATTCCATTGGATAGCCACATGACTTAGAGGTCAGAGAAAGACAACTATGCAGGCAGTGTGACTAAGGTAAGAGAGGTTATAAGTAGCCAATATTACAGGATGACAAGAACAGCATTAGATAAATGTCCAGAAAATTGCTCCTTGAGCCACAAATTAAAGAGCTATTAACGGAGGCCAGTTTCAGAAAACTTAATGCTCTGTTAATGGCTATCAGCTCCACTGTGTGAACACTACATGTTCCTGGGGCTGAATGTAAAAGCACATGTCATCTTGTCTATGGTTTCAGAGCATAAATGAGAGGTAACACCCTGATACTAAAACTCAAAGTAACAGATGCTGAAAAGTCATGGTGGCAATGTAAACTCTACAACCATGAAACAGATTGGTCTTAATTCATAGCTTGGGTATTGACCAAAGGGGAGGATGCAGGGAGTATGTTCTCAAGAAGTTAAGTGGAGATCCCGGCACAGGGCTGTGAGACATGCGCCAACTGGTAATCCTATCAGGGGGTTGGTGTCAGGAGATCAAAGCCAAAAAATATGTTGGGTTAGGTTGATTTGGGGGAAGAGACCAAACTACGAGGGCTATCCACAAAGTACATTACATTTTGGAATTAAAAATAAATAAAGTATTGGAATTTTTTTTTACTATATACATATGAAAGCCACACTTAAATACTACTTTTCTACATAGTTGCCATTTAAATTAAGGCACTTATCGTAGCGATGGATGAGCTTGGAAATTCCTTCGTCGTAAAATTCGGCCACCTGCACCTTCAACCACGTGGTTACCTCTTCTTTTGGGACAGAAAAGGTGTGATTTTTGTGGATTTCCTGGAAAGAGGCACTACAATAAACTGTCAAAGGTATTACCAAACTCTGCACAACCTCAGAAGAGCAATACAAAACAAGCGCAGGGGAAAGTTGGGCTCAAAGATCTTGCTGATTCACGATAATGCCCGGGCCCACACGGCAAATGCCACTCGTGAAGTTCTCGAATCTTTTAAGTGGGAGTTGTTTCCTCATCTGCCGTACAGTCCTGACCTGGCACCGAGCGACTTCCACTTATTCCCAGCGATGAAGAAGTGGTTGGCTATGCAGCGTTTTGATGACGACGCACAGCTTCAAGAAGAGGTAACCACAGGGTTGAAGGCGCAGGCGGCCGAATTTTACGGCGAAGGAATTTCCAAGCTCGTCCATCGCTATGATAAGTGCCTTAATTTAAATGGCAACTATGTAGAAAAGTAGTATTTAAGTGCGGCTTTCATCTGTATATAATTAAAAGAATTTCCAATACTTTATTTATTTTTAATTCCAAAACGTAATGTACTTTGTGGATAGCCTTCGTATAAGGTCATTGGTCTCATTGGATTAAGGAAGGATGGAGAAGGAAGTGAACCATACCAGCATTTGCCTGAACTGATTTAGGAACATCACAGAAAGTCTAAATCAGGATGGCCAGACAGGGTATGAACTGTCGTGATCCTGAAAGTGGGGCCAGTGTGCTAACCACTGTGAGACTTCTCTCGGTCAAAAATGTGTGATCATTTGGATGATTAGGGAAATGTCTGATGGTAACAGCATAAGTGAGCAACAGTTGGTACTGTCAGAAATAAAGAGGGAAGATTCTTGCTTCAGCAAGAAGTGTGTCTAGGGAACTAGTCAGGAAGGTGCCAGTGGCCAGTCTTACCCCATGATGACTGACTGGATCTATCAGTTTCAAAATGTAAAAGGGTGCCAAAACACAAACCTGGCAACCATAGTCCAACTGTGGCAATAGCAGGGCCTGATAAATACAGAGAAGAGTAGTGCAATCAGCACCTGAAGAGGTGTGGGCAAGAAAGCAAAGACTGTTAGTCTTTAGTTGACAAATATTGTGCAGCCAAGTCAGTGTTGAGGCTAACTGACATATCTGTCAATGGACAAAGGGGTTTTTGCCTAGCTTAAGAACTAGTATGATGATACTACCTAACCATTGTGAAGAGAAATATGGTTAAAGATCCTCAGTACATGGAGCAACTGAATAATATTCATTCAGATGTTGGATCATCTCATAATGAATTTAATCAAGGCCTGGGACCATACTGTGAGATGAGGAAAGTGCCTGAAGTAGCTCCAATGCAGTGAAATGTTCATAGTGCTCCCTACATTCATTTTTACTGCATTTAATTAGATAGTGAACCTCAGAATTTAGTTGCCTGAAAGGGAGGATGGTGGATTTCCTGGAAAGAGGCACTACAATAAACTCTCCAAGGTATTGCCAAACTGAATAGGCATTGCAGTTTCTTTGGTCCACCATGGCACATACAATGGCGGAGGCAACATTCAGAAAGAGGAATAGCAGTTCCAGCAGCATGGGAGATTGTATCAAAGACATCTCCCACAACCTTGTTGAAGCAATCTGACAAACAGGCAACATAGATGATAGCAAAAGCATACAACTGTCATTGGTTCTCTGAAGTGCCAAACATGGTTATTGGTCCATAGGGCTGTGACAAGTGATAGGACACTGAAAAATGGTCACTGTACGAAGCTCATTGGGTACAGGCCATTCTAGCGAAGCCATGAGCTTAAGGGAAAGAGATCATAAGGTCAGCAGCTGAATAGGCGCTATGGGAAGCAACAAAGTGGCTAGGAGTATTGTCATTGAGGGGAGACAGACCAAGATTGGAAAGAAGTTAGCTAATCAGAAGGCCTAACCAGAAGAAATGGAACTTCCCCAGGGCATGATGATGTGCACTGTAATTGTAAAGTAAGAGGAAAGGGCGGGACTGATTGGTTAACTGAGAGAGTATGGGACCAAACGGTGAAGTCATCAGTCCCGCAATTCCAAAGGAGGTTACATTAGAAAGAGAGTCCACTAGAAATGAAAAGCTTCAATCAGAGGAGCAAAATTATAAAAGAATGAACATTAAACACACACAGTATAAGCATAAAAGGTGAGACCAAACCTAAAAACTGGAAAAAGGGAAAGGGGGGGGGTGGGGGGGGGTGGAGGCAGTCATGGGATCACAAACCGTGAAGACTGCAAAAGGAGTCCCAATCACAACCAACCTGCCCCTGCTCCAAGACAAAAGGAGAACCTCATAACTGGAAATAAAACCACTTCCATAGAGTAATGTGAGGACCAGGTCAATCATCTGTGAATCATCCGCTAACATTAAAGTTAAGGAAGCAAGGATACTATACTTAGCACGAAGGGTCGAAAGAAGGGACATGCCACCAATATGCGAGATTTCGCCAGTCTGGCGTCACAACCACATTGTGGGGGGAGGGTCGTTATGTAGGAGGAAACAATGGGTGAGCCGGGTATGGCCAATAAGTAAACAACATAAAACAGTGGACTCCTGAGAGGGGGCCGAAAGAAGTGCCCCAAACTGCAGTAGAGTGCTTGATTGTGCGGAGTTTATTACCATGAGCAGTAGCGCTCCAGATGGCATTCCGCTGTTGGGCAAAGAGAGATTTGACATAGATCCACATATCCGCAGTTGGAATCGTGAAAGGAAAAGGGGGTAAGTATCTGCTTCTCTAGCCAAACAGTCAGCCACTTCATTCCCTGGGATTCCTCCATGACTTGGGACCCAGACAAAGATGACTTAACAGGCAGCATGCTCAAGGGCAGAGAGAAAGTCATGGATGGCGGAGACCAAGGGGTGATGAGAGTAGCATCGATCAATAGCCTGAAGGCTGCTCATGGAGTCTGAACAAATTAAAACACTATGGAGGGAGGCCTGAGAAACAAAAAAGGAGGGCCCTGTAAATGGCTAGAAGCTCTGCTGTAAATACACTACATGATCCTAGCAACAAATAGTGCTCAAAGCTGGTAAGAGACGTGAAAGCATATCCCACCTTATCAGTAGTCTTAGAACCATCAGAGTAAAAGATGGTGGCACCCTGGAACTCTGCAAGGATGGCACATACAAGATGCCAGTAAACCATAGGATCAACATAGATCTTAGGACTCTGGAAGAGAGTGCAGATGGAGATCCTGACAGAGGGTAGTGAGATGCATGCCAACTGGCAATCCCACCCTTGGGCAGGTGTTATGAGGGAGACATTTCTCATTGGTGAAGACTGCAATGTATAGAGGATGGCCAAGGAAGTGGTGAATGGCAACTGCACAGGAAACAAGGAGTTGGCTCTGTTGGATGTCTATGGGGGGAGGGGAAATTCACGCTTATGTGAGGAGACTATCAACAGGAGTAGTGCAAAGGGCACCAATAGCCAGATGCACCCCACAATGATGGACAGGGTCAAGGAGTTTCTAAGTGGAAGGAGCTGCTGAACGATAAACCTGACTACCATAATAGATAATAGAGTCTGGACAAAACCAGAGCATGGGGGAGAAGGAGGAGGAGGAGGAGGAGGAGGAGGAGGAGGAGAAGAAGAAGAAGGAGAGTGGAATGGTCTGCACCCCAAGATATGTGGGCCAGGAGGTGGAGAGCAGTAAGCTTCCGTATGCATGTAGTTTTTAGGTAGTGAATGTGGGGCAGCTATGTCAGCTTGTTATCAAAAATAAGGCCCAAGAAACGGGACTGTGTTACAAAATCAAGGAGCTGGTTGCCTATGTAAAGTTCTGGTTCAGGGTGTTGTGAGTTGACAACAAAAATGCATAACCTGCGTTCTGGAGGAGGAAAACGGGAAGTCGTGGGTGGTGGCCCACACAGAGGCCCATCGGATGGTGCCTTGGATCTGGCACTCAGCAGACGTCATCGAGTGGGAGCTGCACCAGGTGCAAAAATTGTCAACGTTTAATGCCAGGGTAACTAGAGGCCCAACAGAGGTCACAAACCCATTAATGGCAGTGAGGAAGAGAGTAACATTTAGCACAGAACCCTGTGGTGAAGTGCCAACTTGAACTCGGAAGAACCAGTAAGATAAAAACTCGCAAATAAAAATCTGAAGAGGACCATGGAAGCCCCAGTCATGGAGTGTAACTAAAATGTAATGGCACCAAGCCATGTCATACACCTTATGTAGGTAAAAGAACAGTGGGACAAGGTGCCAGCAGTGAGTAAAAGCCTGTCAGATGGCTGATTCCAATCAGAGTAAATCGTCAGGTGAGAGAGTGGGGTGGGGCTGGGGTAAGGACGAGGAGGGAAGGGGGGCATGGTAAGAGGAGGAGGAGGAGGAGGAGGAGGAGGAGGAGGAGGAGGAAAGGAAGTAACAGAGGCAAAAGTTGAAGATAGTGATCCCGGACGGAGTCTCTCATACTTTTGGCGAGCCTCAGTGTAAGACAGGCAATCCAGGGGCTTATATTCTTGTATCTTCTTTTCTCTCTTGTAAGCCGAGCAGTCTGGTGAGTGAGGGGAGTGGTAGTCAGCACAATTACCACACACATGCAGTGGAACAAGGGCTTCCCTCATGGACGGTGTGGTCACAGTCACCACACAAGGGGTCCGCCGTACAGCGGAAAGACATATGCCCAAAACGCAACCCCCAAGAGCACCACATAGGTGGAGGGATGTACAGCTTCATGTCACATCTGTAACACATAACCTTAACCTTCTCTGGGAGGGTATCCAACTCTAAAGCCAGGATGAAGGCGCCAGTATTGGTGCAGTTGTCTTTGCAACCCTTCTGCACACGTCGGACAAAATGAACACCATGCCACTCCAGATTAGCCTGGAGTTCCGCATCAGTTTGCAGGGCAAGATCCCTATAAAAAAATGACTCCCTGGGTCATATTCAGAGATTGGTGAGGAGTGATAGACACTGGGACATTGCCAAGACGATCACAGGCACAAAGAGCTGCAGATTGGGTGGCAGAAGTAGTTTTGATCAACACGGAACCCAATCACATCTTACTAATCGACTCCACTTCACCAAACTTGTCCTCTATATTTTCCACAAAAAACAACGGCTTTGTGGTGGTGAATTTGTCCCTCCTATCTGTCCTAGTACAGATGAGGTAACAGGGAAAAGGTTTCAGCTCCATGGGAGCCTGGCCCTCCTCCCATGGTGTAGCCAGGGAGGGAAAAGTTGCCAGGTCATGTGAGACAGCATTTAAGAATCCTTCGCCATTTGAAGAGATGGCTGTGTGAGAACAGCCAGATTTTTGCAGCTTTCGCCAAGCATCCGCCCTGATATCACCCACTGCAACCAGGGGCTCTCCCCATGGGCGTCACCCAGTCACAGCAAGGGCCATCTGGCACAGTGGCTGTTGCCAAGAGTTCCAATGCTCCAAGAAGACAAGCAACTACTCCTTGGCATACACGGGGAGGGAACAACTGAGGTATCAGCAGTGTGATCCCTGTGTTGTCAGGGGGCTCAGCCATATGGGTACATAACAGTCCCACCACAAGGACTGGCTACACGTGCTGGTGACCTAGCAGTGTGGAAGGGGGCTAGACTGGGAAAGAGAGAGGGGAACTGAGAAGGGAGAGGAATCCACACCGTAAATGCTAGGGAGGGAGTTCTTCCCCATATGGCTCACAATAAAAACAGGAAATTTTGAAGTGGAGGTAAAACCTCAAGTGGGGACTAAAACGTCAAAAGGGTGAAAGAACGGGCAAAAGGAACAAAATTGCAACCAATACAGGAAACCAGGAGAATAGCCAGGTCAACATAAAGCAGAACACCAAGAGAGGGGAAGGAGGTGGCAACAGGGAAGGAGCAGGGATAGGGAGGGAGGGGGCAGGGAGAAGGAAAAGCAGTGAGGGAATGAAAAATGAGCTGCAATAACTCGGGGCCTCATGTGCACCACACACAAACTCACGAAAGAACCATGAGCCCCCTGGAGAGGAAAGATGGGAGGGGGAGGGGAGTTGTTGGATTAAGTTGGTCATCTGAAGGTAAATAATAGCCTGCCTTGGATGTGGTGGTGATTGCTGAGGTCATTCTCACATGCACTGCAATTGCTTCCACTGTAGTACAAACAGAAATTCACACATTGATGGCATGATAACAATGCAGCATTGGGAAATAGTCATCAGTGAAGCATGTTTGTTATAGAGCAACACGAATTGTAGAAGATGAGTAAATGAGATAATGTAGTTCTAGCAGGTGACAGTAATATCCATTACGGTTTGATTAGATCATCATGTGCTGGGTGTCCTGATTAGGCTAGAAGGGCCAGAAAGATCAGTTGTGCCCCAGAATCACTACCTGTCATCAGTGGGGATGGAATCATATTGATTAACATTTGTTCCATATCCAAATGAGTGGAGAGATCTGATGCCTCTGGAGTCACTGGAATGGCCCTCTCCTGGTATTTCCCTTCTGCTTCACAACCTTTGGTCACTGACATTCTTGTGAGGACTTATCAAAAATGGTTCAAATGGCTCTGAACACTATGGGACTTAACTTCTGTGGTCATCAGTCCCCTAGAACTTAGAACTACTTAAACCTAACTAACCTAAGGACATCACACACACCCATGCCCGAGGCAGGATTCAAACCTGCGACCATAGCCGTCGCGCGGTTCCAGACTGTAGTGCCTATAACCGCTCGGCCACACCGGCCGACGAGGACTTATCCACAGCAGTTGTGGATAAGGATGAAGGGCAGACAACTCTGGCACCCCCAGGATGTGGCAACTCCAGGCAATAGTTGGTGTCAAACCTCTGACCTTGGGGTTTCTGGAGAAAGGGGTCCCGAGAGGGAGCCCTGCTAGAGGAGAGAGCTGCTTCTCTGGATGGGAGCAGGATGTGGTTCCCAAAGATGGGGCCATGGAAACCATGAGAGAAGGGCAGAGGCAGGATGTAAGTATTCATTTTTTTTAAGCATCAATATATGACAGGTGCTCAATTTTTTATATTTTTGTACTTTTTTTTTCTTTTTTAAATTTGGGCAAGTCAGTAAATGTGGAGGATAGTGTTTTTTTTTTTTTTTTTTTTTTTTTTTTTTTTTTTTTTTTTTTTTTTTTTTTTTTTGCAAGTGAGACACAAAGAATAAACCACCATTTGACTGTAAATTACTATATTTTTCTTCTGTACTACCTATATTTCACATTTTACATAGTTATTGAGTACAATGCTAAAAGCTCTTACACCATTAAGACATCATATCTAGTTATATCTGGTTTTTCACCATATATAATGTGTTAATTGTCGAAGAACTTTTAGCATTGTACTTGATAATGGCATAAAATCTGAAATATAGATAGTACAGAAGAAAAATACAGTAATACACAGTCAAATGGCGGTTTTTCTTTTAAAAAATACTGCATGACTGTGACTCAGCACAATCAAAAACCTTTTACAAAGGTGGTTGTTTAAAAGGCTCTTCATGGAATGGCCATCTACAGTTGCCACATTTTGTGGCATGTGGCAGGATGACATATGACCAAAGCATACGCATTGGAAGGACCTCGTGGGTGATAGGACATAATGTTTCATTTCACACCTGTACACCATGATTAACTTCCTCTGGGAGGAGATTTGCTTCAAATACTAAGATGAAAGCAGCTGTATCTGTTCGGTTATTCTTTGGACCTTTTTGTACATGCAAAAAAATGGAAACCATGCCATTTGAGATTAACCTATAGCTTCTTGACTATCTACAGTGTAAGGTTTCCTTGGACCGGATTAGAGATTTACATGGGGCAATAGAGAGTAGTCAGGAGTACTGATTGCCATGCAGTGGACCTGGGTTAAATTCCCAGTACTTCTGGGATTTTTCCTTGGTGGGAACACTGGAACAGGGTTCACTCAGCCTCATGATGCCAACTGAGGAGCTACTTGACCTAGAAGTAGTGGTTCCAGGTTATGAAAACTGACAGTTGGGTCAGCCATGTGCTGATCTGACACCCCTCCATTGCACATCCAATAGTCCCATTGACTGAGGATGACACAGCGGTAAGTCAGTACTGACGAGCCTGCCAGGGCTCAAGGACAGAGTTCAACTTAGTGAACAGTCATTGGTAAGCTACCCAGTCGTCCACATGTTTAAAGAGCTTGAGATTGTGCAGCAGAGGTGGCCTTAAAAGTGATCCATTGTGCATTTCTCACAGGGAGTCAACTACAAATTTATCTTCAATTTATTCTACACAGCCGGCCGAAGTGGCCGTGCGGTTAAAGGCGCTGCAGTCTGGAACCGCAAGACCGCTACGGTCGCAGGTTCGAATCCTGCCTTGGGCATGGATGTTTGTGATGTCCTTAGGTTAGTTAGGTTTAACTAGTTCTAAGTTATAGGGGACTAATGACCTCAGCAGTTGAGTCCCATAGTGCTCAGAGCCATTTGAACCATTTTGTCCTACACAAAAATAATGGTGATTTCACTGTAGAAGTATTCCCATTTACTCTAGTACATACCAGGTACCGAATAAATTTTTTTGCTCCCAGCTGTCTGGCCCATTAGGTAGACAATGTGGGGAATTGTTTTTGTGTTTTATTCGTCTCATGATGTACATTTGCAATCCATTTGGTTTGCATATAGGAGACATGTCAAAAATCTATAAAACAGTTACAATGATTTTTACATTAATAAATAATAGCACTATAATAAATAATAACACTATAAGGATATTTCTTAGAACGTGTAACACATTGTCCAGCTCAAAAATTTCCAGTTTGTCCTGCATGAATTCATCCACTGAGTACTAACACTTCCGTGTCAGTACCTCATATAGCTTTGTTTTAAGTGAGTCTAAATTCATCTGCATTAACTTGTTCCCTTTTAATTTATTACAAATTTTCATTCCCACGTATTGAGGTCCCTGGGCATACAGTCTGATATGGTGGGTGGGGAGCATAAAATTTTCTGTTTCTAGTATCACGTGAATGGACAAAATGGTTTCTCTCAAATAATTCATGTCTGGTGTACAGAAATATAATAATCTCATAAATGTATAAGGATGGCAGAGTTAATATTTTAAGTTTTCTAAATACTGGTCAGCATGGTTCTTTGTGATTTGCACTGCACATATTTTGTATGATTTTTTCTGTCCTTTTAGTATCTGCACTATTTGTCGAGTTACACCAAAAAACAATACTATACCTAATAATGGATTCAAAGTAACTTGTATATGCTACTTTTTGTGTGTCCATGTCAGTTGCAGTTGATAATATTTGCATTGCAAATGCAAAGCTGCTCAGTTTGTTTGCCAGGTATTCAACGTGAGCCAGCCAGCTCAAATTTTTATCTACATTTAAACCCAAGAACTTGACTGAGTCAACTTCTTCTATAGGTTTGTTGTTGTGTACAATCTTAGTCTGCTCATATTTGGACTGTTTGGTTTTGAACTGCATCATGCGAGTCTTAGATACATTTAGATTCCACCCATTTAGCTGAAACCAAGTTTCTAAAGCACTGAGGTTACTGATCACAGATTTGGGAATTTTTTTCTGAATACTGATCTTCAACTAAGACAGAAGTATCAACTGCAAACAGAACTGATGGGGAGCTGATATTTAATGGTATGTGATTAACATAAAAGAGAAACAGGACTGAGCATAATATGGAGCCTTGTGGAACAACAAGAATTTTTTTTTTTTTTTCCAGTCAGAAAAATAATATATGCCATTTGAAGAAATGATAACTCTTTACTTTCTGTTGGATGAGTAGGATTTAGGATTTAAGCCATTGTAGGGCACTGCCACTAATGCCATATTATTCAAGTTTGTAAACAAGCAATGTATTGTGTACAGAATCAAACACCTTTGTGAGGTCGCAGAAAATTCTTGCCATCTTATTTCTCTTGTCTAATGATGTACTTATTTTCTCAATGAAACTGTTTACTCCGTCTATAGCGTTTTCCCCCTGCTGAAAACCAAACTGATTGTTTAGAATAACAGAATATTTTGCAATGAAGTTTTGGATTTGTGCAACAGAAAGTTTTTCAAATAAAATATTTTAGATAGGACAGGGAGAATTGAGATAGGATGATAATTTCCCATGATCTCTCTTGATCCCTTCTTGAAGAGTGGTTTGACTTCAGCATATTTTAGTTCCTCTGTGAAACAGCCCTCTTCAAAACATTGATTCATTATTTGAGCTAGTGGGTTTGCAATTTTATTGTGTACTACAATAGATTGGGGGGCCGTGCTCACCATGCATGTACTAATGGAAGAGTTATGAGCCTCTTGGGGGTTGGGGTGGGTGGGGAGGTGGGGGAAGGGGACAGCAAGTGGCATGGACAGAGTGGCAGCATAAAAAGTAAAAGAGAGGAAGGAAACAAAGGGGTGCAAATGAAGGAGATAAACCATAGAAAAGAGGTATTAAGTGCTGATGATCCCAAGTAAGTAATCTCATCTGCAAGCTGTATGTCAATATTACAGATCTACAAAATTTAACTGATCAAATAACTTTCAAATTTAAATAAATAAATCAAAGTAGAAACAAAGTAAAATAATGTTGGTGAAACTTTGGTATTTATGAATGACATATGTTTAATGTGCTACTGGTTTACCTGCTGCTCCAAACTGATTAGATTTTATTCTCTCATTTAATTTGTCAAGCTCAGCTTTTAATCTAAGATTTTCTTTATTAATTCTTTCTACTTCTTCTGCTTTTTCTTTTTCAAAATGTTCCTTTTCATTAATTATAGTCATTTTTTCTTTCCTTTCATTTTCAAGCAAGCTTTTCAGAGTTTTTAAGTCTTCATCCTTTCTCTGCAACAAGGCAACCATCATTTTTTTCTCTGTCTCCACAACTCTCAAGGCATCAAACTTTCGTTTCATTTCGAGTAATTCTATCTGTGCCATCCTTAAAGCATTGTTCTCTCTAACCTGCAAACAAATAGTAAACAAGCAATTTTCAATAACAAATTGGTATCATCTGCATTACTGGTCAGCAATATGACCTCACATTCAGGAACATGCATAATATCATGAATGTGAAAAGAAATCCTACCTTCAGATGCCATTTTAACTGAGTTACAAATAAATTAAATTCAAGCTATAACACAGAAACAGTCACAACATATTGCAAAACCAGGTAAAGAACCACAACAAAGAGCAGCTAGTTGTTGATACAGGATTTCCCTGAGAGAAGCTCTGTGACAATGCTGTATCCTGCTACCAGTGCATGTGACATATATAATAGAGGGAAACATTCCATGTGGGAAAATTTTACATAAGAAACAAAGATGCTGTGATTTACCAAATGAGAAAGCGCTGGTAGATAGACACAATAAAAAACACACGAACACTCACACAAATTTCAAGCTTTCGCAACCCAAGGTTGCTTCATCAGGAAAGACGGAAGGAGAGGGAAAAACGAAAGGATGTAGGTTCTAAGGGAGAGGGTAAGGAGTCATTCCAATCCCGGGAATAAAAAAACTTACCTTAGGGGGAAAAAAAGGACAGGTATACACTCACCTTAAAACCCACATCCTTTCGTCTTTCCCACTCCTTCCGTCTTTCCTGATGAAGCAACCTTGGGTTGCAAAAGCTTGAAATTCGTGTGTGTGTGTTTTTTAATGTGTCTATCTACCACCGATTGGTGACTGCCCCTGGGAGGCGTTATGCATGGAGCAGAGCTGACTCTCTCTGTTTATCCAGTCGTACTTTTTACACTCATTGTTCTGTGTCTCGTGTTGTGTGGATTCGTGAGAGGCCTATTTCTGTTACTGTTCTGGGGTTTATGAATAAAACATTTATTTGTGTTACTTTGATAAGTTTCATGCATTACTAGGTAAAGTCAGGCATTGAATCATTCCCTAAACTACATGCCTACAAATGACATCTATCAGAAATCAAAATAAAAGCTTTTTCAAAAGAACTAGAAAAACAAAGATGGGATGAAGTGTATAAGAAAACCAATGTGGATATGAAGTTCTCTAAATTCTCCACATTGTTTAAATTTAACTTTGAAAAGGAATTTCCAAATGTATGCATGTCTGTATCAACATCACACAAAAACAGATGGATAACAGCAAGTATTAAGAAAGAAGTGCTCCCAAACACTTAAACACCTCAGTTCCATGGAAAAGATTCGCAATGATCCAGAATTCATAAATTTCTATCATAGATACAAAAAGATCTATAAGAATGGGCTGATTGCTGCAGAAAAGTCATTTAATGATAAAATAATATATAATGCAGAGAATAAAAGCAAAGCAGTCTGGGATGTTATAAAAATAGGAATGCAGAATAACATACTGCTAAGGGAGCGGGATAAAGTAATAAATGATTGACAGCACTTAGCAAACTATGTAAACTAGCATATTTGAAGTATTGCAGAGACAAAAATTCCCCCAAATAAACATAACACCTGCAAATAATGTTGCACTAAGCATGGCGATGTTACTTCCAACCACAGAGAATGAAGTCAGTAAAACAATTCAGAAACTAAAAAATAAAAAGTCAGTAGGTTTAGATGAAGTAGCAATGTGTGTACTGAAACAATGGATAGGGATTATACAAGGCCCCTTAACAAATATAATGAATGAATCCTTCACATCAGGGGCATTTCCAGAGCAGTTAAAACAGGCAAGAGTTGTACCTTTGCTTAAGAAAGGTAATGCAGAAGACATAGAAAATCACCAGCCCATTTCCCTGCTGTCGGCATTCTCAAAAATAATAGAAGCAATTATGAAAGACAGATTAATGAATTACCTGAATAAATACAATCTTTTCAGTTTGGTTTCCGAAGTGGCAAAAATACGGAGTCAGCCACATTAGAATTCACAAAAGTTGTACTTAACGCCCATGATAAAGATGAGTGTGCCACAGGCATATTTTTGGATCTTTCAACTACTGAGGTCATTAGTGCCGAGTCAAAAATGTAAGTGCACACATAATTTGGTACAACTCAAGGGGGGGGGGGGGGACACAAGAAAGTTCTTACAAAGACACAGATAAAATAATTAAAAGAGTTAGATGTCTTTGGATAAGTCCGTCAAAGTAATAAAACAAAGAACACGAACAGCTGCTCGAGCGTCATCAGCTAAAATTTTCTGTAGTGTAGAGGGCAGAGACAGGACAACACGAGATTGAGTAAAATGGGGACACAACAATAAAACATGGCGCACTGTCAATGCATTACCACAAGGGCACTGCAGGGCGGGGTCACCAGATAGCAGGTAGCGGTGGCTAAACCGGCAATGCCAAATCTGCAACCTGGCCAAAATGACTTCCTCTCGCCGAGATGGTCGGGAGGAGGTTGTCCAAGCTGTTGGGAATGGTTTTATGGCCCAGAGCTTATTTTCTTGAAGTGACTACCAAGTATCCCACCATAATGACACAAACCTCTTACTAACAACCCCACTAATGTCAGATGATTGGACACAAAGGGCGGATGGCCGAGGCAGGAGGACTGCAGCCTTGGCCACAGCATCAGCAGCCTCATTCCCAGGCACTTCTACATGGCTTGGAACCCACATAAAGCTAACTGGAGAGCCATCATCAGCAAAAGAATGGAGGGATTGCTGGATCCGTTGCACCAAGGGATGGACCGGATATGGAGCTCCATGGCTCTGAAGAGCACTGAGTGGATCAGAGCAGAGTACATACGGAGAATGGCGGTGGCGGCGGACATACTGAACGGCCTGAGAGAGAGCAAAAAGCTTAGCCGTGAAGCTGGAACACTGGTCAAAGAGCCGGTATGTAAAGGTGATGTTCCCGACGACAAAGGAACAGCCGACACCATCATCAGTTTTGGAGCCATCAGTGTAAATAAAAGTGTTACTGGTGAGTCGCGCACGAAGTTTGACAAACCGCGAGCAATACACTGCATCCAGAGTACCCTTCTTCGGGAGTGAGCTGAGGTCAAAATGAATGTGAACCGGAGCCTGGAGCCAAGGTGGTGTCGGGCTCTCACCCTCTCTGAAGGTGGTAGGGAGGGCAAAATCCAATTGTTGAAGCAGGCGACGAAAGCGGACTCCAGGGGGCAGCAGGGCAGACACATGCAACCCACACTGACGGTCGAGAGAATCGTCGAAGAAGGACTGATAAGAGGAATGGTCGGGCATTGACAACAGCTGGCAGGCATACCGACAAAGCAGTATGTCATGCAGGTAGGTCAATGGTAATTCGGCAGCTTCAGCATAAAGACTCTCGACGGGACTGGTATAGAGATCTCTGGTTGCAAGACGTAACCCCCAATGACGGATGGAGTTGAGAAGGTGTAAGAGGTATGGGCGAGCAGACGAGTAGATGAGGTTCCCATAATCCAGCTTTGATCGGACTATGGACCGATATAAGCGAAGCAGGACAGTGTGAACCACTCCCCAAGATGAACCACTAAGAACACGTAGGATATTCAGAGAACGTGTACAACGGGCAGCCAAATAAGAGACATGCGGAGACCAACAAAGTTTCCTGTCCAGTGTGAGCCCTAAAACCTTTGTTGACTCCATGAAGGGAAAAACAACAGGACTGAGATGTAAGGATGGTGGAAGGAATGCTTTATATCACCAAAAGTTGATGCAAACCGTCTTCTCTTCAGAGAACCGGAAGCCATTAGCCGCACTCCATGAATATAGGCTGTCAAGACAACGCTGAAGGCAGTGCTCCAGGAGGCATGTTCTCTGGGCACTGCAGTAGATCGCGAAGTCATCGATGAATAGAGAGCCGGAGACGTTAGGTGGAATGCAATCCATAACGGGATTGATCGCTATGGCAAAAAGGGCTACGCTCAAAACGGAGCCCTGAGGCACTCCGTTCTCCTGGAGGAAGACAGACAATACGGAACCCACATGTAGCCTAAACATTCGATCTGTTAAAAATGAATCAATAAAAAGGGGCAGGTGACCACGTAGGCCCCAACTATGCATAGTGCGGAGGATACCTCCTCTCCAACAGGTATCGTAAGCCTTCTCCAAATCGAAGGGGGACTATAATCTTCCAGATTCAGCGAGCGGAAGGAAGGTCGCCGAGCCTCTTCGGCCTCTTTTCTGGGAAGGAAGGCAGGGTGGTAATGGGCGGAGCTTGAAACCTCCGCAAAAAAACAGCCGAAGGCATTGGAGACATCCACAGGGTCTACAAGTACCTCATTACCTGAAGTCAGGCCAGGTATCGAGGAGTGGGCCTTAATGCCCCACAGCCGCCGCAGGCCGCTCCAGACGACAGAAGTGGGAGTTTGTGAAAGAGGCCCAACAAGCTTTTTTGCCGTCTTTGATGACTCGAAGACATTGCACTCAGAGTCGTTTGTAATTAATACAATTCGCCAGTGTAGGATGGCGGCAAAAAGTGTGTAAAGCAGGTCGTCGAGCACAGATAGCATCTCTGCAAGCCTCATTCCACCAGGGGACTGAAACGTGATGTGAAGAAGAGGTAGTACGAGGAATGGAACGTTTGGCAGCATTGATGATAACAGCCGTGAGGTATTCGACCTGACTGGCACAGCTGAGAAAATCTTGGTCTGGAAAAGTCGCTAGGAAGGAGTAAAGTCCCTAGTCAGCTTTTGGTATGTTCCAACTCGAGGGAAGTGGGGATGGGGTGTGGTGCAGGAGACGAACAACACAGGGGAAATGGTCGCTCGAATAGTTGTCAGAAAGGACATACCATTCGAACCAATGGGCAAGATTGGTAGAACAGATCGAGAGGTCCAAGTGGGAGTAGGTATGAGTAGAGTCTGAGAGGAAAGTCGGGGCACCAGTATTGAGGCAGACAAGATTGAGATGGTTGAAAACATCCACCAAGAGGGAGCCTCTCTGACAGAATGCAGGAGAACCCCAAAGGGGATGATGGGCATTGAAGTCACCAAACGATAAAAACGGCGGAGGAAGCTGAGCAAACAGGTGCATCATGTCAGCCCAACTAACTGCGGATGCCGATGGACTGTAGACAGTACAAACAGAAAAAGTAACGGCACAAAGAGTAATACGGACAGCTATTGCTTGGAGTGGGGTGGTCAATGGGATGGGATGGTAACAGACATCGTCCCAAATGAGCAACATGACCCCACCATGAGCTGGAATACCGTCCACAGGGGTTAGGTCAGATCGCTCGGAGGTATAGTGGGTAAAAGCAATACGGTCAGTTGGGCATAACTTCATTTCCTGGAGACCAATGACAAGTGGACAGTGCAGGCGGAGTAGCAGTTTTAATTCCTCCCAATTAGATCGAATACCTCTTATGTTCCAATGTAACAGAGCCACCGCGAGTCAGAGAAAGGGGGAACGAAACGGGGGAGAGCCGGTCACCTCGATGGCCGCGGAGGGCCAGGTTTTGAGGTAACATCGCTACAACCGTTGGGAGGCGGATCCTGTTCCATCGAGTCGTCGCCAGCTGCGGCCACATTATTGGGTTGCACAGGACGGGCAGCATTGTCTGCTGGCAACAGGCCTGCTAAGCGCCTGGCAGCCGAGCGTCCCGGCGAAACTGATGACATCCGGGAGCAGCGACTGTCAGATGGAGCATCAGACGAAATGCGCCGGGGTGGAGAGGGGGATAAAGACTTCTTCTTGGAGGCCTTCTTGGAAGACTGATGAGTCACAGGGATGGTGAGCTGTGGGGGCTGGACCCAAAGAAAGTCTTCACGCTCGGGGTCCTTTTTTGAATGCCGGACCTCGGAAGCTGGGGTTCGTAATGTTTCCCTGATGGACGCCTGAGAAGAGGATCGCTTCTCAGGACGACGACGACGACGACGACGACGACGACGACGAGGATGAGGAGGAGGATGAGGATGAGGATGAGGAGGAAGAGTGGCCCCTGGGGCAGAGGGGGCAGGGGCCGCGAGGGAGGAGGATTTGGAAGGGAGGGATGTGGGAGGCGGAGGCATAGACCCCGGATGGGGTGAGGAAGTGGAGGGGGGACAGGATAGGGGTGAGGATACTGCAGAAGGAGTGGACACGACTGAAGCAACCGACATTGTCAACATCACGGGATGGAGGCGGTCATATTTCTTCCTGGCCTCAGAGTAAGACAGACGGTCCAAGGTTTTCAATTCTTGTATCTTCTTCTCCTTCTGATAGGCGGGGCAGTTGAAAGATCTAGGTGAGTGGAGGCCAGGACAATAGACGCACTGAGGTGGTGGGGTGCATGTATGTCCCTCATGAAGACGACATCCACAATCGCCACAAAGGGGCTCAGCTTCACACCGGGACAACATGTGCCTGAAACGCAAACATTGAAAGCATCGCATAGGAGGTGTGACGTAAGGTCAAACATCGCACTGGTAGCACATCACCTTTACCTTCTCCGGGACAACATCCCCCTCGAAGGTGAGAATAAAGGCCCCAGTGTCGACGCAATGATCTTTGGGGCCGAGCTGGACTCGCCAGATGAAATGCATGCCACGGCGCTCCAGGTTGGCCCTGAGCTCCTCATCTGATTGCAGCAGGAGGTCCCGATGGAAAATAATCCCCTGCGTCCTATTGAGCTCCAGATGTGGGACAATGGACACTGGGATGTCCCCTAGTTGGTCGCATGCCTGGAGTGCCACCGACTGTGTAGCGGAGGTGGTCTTTATGAGAATGGACCCCGAACGCATTTTACTAAGAGCATCAATTTCTCCGAAGATATCCTTGATATGCTGTACAAAGAACATGGGGTTTGAGGTGGCGAACATCCCCCATTGGTCCGAGAACAGACTAAATAGCGGGGGAAGTATTTAGCCCCAAGCCGGCGGGCCTGCCTTCCTCCCAGGGAGTGGCCAAGGGGGGAAAGGCAAAAGGACCAGAACCAGAAACAGAACCTTTCCTCTTAGAAGACGCGGCCGCAGAGCGCCCCGATTCATGTTGACGCATCATCTGCGAAACGTCCGCCCCAATACCATCCACTCCAACCAGGGGCTCTCCCCACAGGCACCACCCAGCCTCAGCAAGGGCCACCTGGCAGGATGACCATTGCCGGGAGTCCTGATGCGCCAGGTAGACGGGCATCTACTCCTTGTCTTACGTGGGGAGGGTGCAGCTCAGGTACCGGCAGTACGATCCCTGTGTTGTCAGGGGGCTACAACCTAGAGGGTACATGATGACCCCACCACAATGGGCTAGCTACTGTGCTGGATATCGGGTGCCATGGAAAGTCCATCACGATTGAAGGTGCAGATGGGGACACACTACGGGCATAACCTGTGCAACCCATCAGGTGTTTAGGCCCAAATTGATGAACAGTGGGTGCAGTTACGACGCCGTTATGATGATGAGTGTCAAGGTCTTACTGCACTGAGGACCGGTGATACACCACGTAAAGTGTCGTTCCCCGAAAGGCTCATACTTCTGTAGAATTTTGAAAAATGGAGGTCAAACCCCAATGGGGACCATCACGTTGAAGGCCAAAATGGTTGAGACTCCTTTTGGTCGCCTCTTACGACAGGTAGGAATACCTCGGGCCTATTCTTACCCCGGACTCGCAGGGGGGCTCTTCCCTGATGACAGCAATATTATACTCACTGAGAAAGCAAGAGAACTCCTTGCTAAGAAAGCAAATGAAACTCTCAGGGAAGTTTATGATTGGTCAATAAGCAATAAGGTGACATTGAACATGAAGAAAACTAATGTCATGAATTTCAGTTTGGAGAGGAAAAAAGACCATGTTAAATTAAATGTAGATTTTACCTCTATAGGCTGTGTAACAAGTGCAAAATATTTAGGAATGGTTATTTATTCTGAGTTGTAGTGGTGTGAACACACAAAGGTACTTGCAAACAAAATGTCATCAGCATGTTATGCCCTTAGAATCCTATCATCACTGTGTAACATGCAGTGTCTTTTAGTTACATATTATTCATATGTACACTCAATTCTTAGCTATGACATTCTTTATTGGGAAACAAATGCACAAAATATGAACACAATTTTCAAACCCCAGAAAAGAACCATAAGAATAATAACCAAAAATAGTAGTCAAGCACATTGTGAAGATCTGTTCAGAACATTGGGGATTTTAACTGCTCCATGTGAATACATTTAGCAGTCAGTTGTACACATCAAAAATAACATTGGTAATTACTGCACAAACAGCTCTCTCCATGACCATCCAACAAGAGATAGACTCAACTTACATTTACCAAGAAAAAATAAACATAAAACTCAAAACAGCACTTTCTACCCAAGAATAAAACTGTACAATAAATTACCAAAAGAGATTAAAGAATTTGCAAAAATACAGCTGAAAAGTACCTGTTATGCAATACATTTTATACATTCAAGGATTACTTAGCTAAAACAGGGTATGGGTTTGATAAAAAATGTTATACAAATAAATAATAATAATAATAAAGAACAAAAACGCTGTTACAAATGAGCACGAGGATGTAAAGAGCAACTGATAATAGATGCAGAGGTGACATATCAAGCTGAAACTAAACAAAGGTCACTACACTACGCATACATTGATTACCAAAAAGCTTTTGATAGTGTACCCCACTCATGGTTACTACAAATATTGGAAATATACAAAGTAGATCCTAAATTGATACAGTTCCTAAACATAGAAATGAAAAATTGGAAAACCACACTTAATATCGAAACAAATTCAAATAATGTCACATCACAGCCAATACAGATTAAGTGTGGAATATACCAAGGAGATTCATTAAGTCCTTTCTGGTTCTGCCTTGCTCTGGACCCACTATCCAACATGCTAAATAATACGAGTTATGGATACAATATTACTGGAACATACCAACACAAAATCACACATTTGCTGTCCATGGATGATCTAAAACTACTGGCAGCAACAAATCAACAACTCAACCAATTACCAAAGATAACAGAAGTATTCAGTAATGATATAAATATGGCTTTTGGAACAGACAAATGTAAGAAAAAATAGCATAGTCAAGGGAAAACACACTGTACAAGAAGATTACATATTGGATAACCACAGCGACTGCATAGAAGTAATGGAAAAAACAGATGCCTATAAATATCTAGAATACAGACAAAAAATAGGAATAGATAATACAAATATTAAAGAAGAACTAAAACAAAAATATAGACAAAGACTAACAAAAATACTGAAAACAGAATTGACAGCAAGAAACAAGACAAAAGCTATAAATACTGATGCTATACCAATATTGACCTACTCATTTGGAATAGCGAAATGGAGTAACACAGACCTAGAAGCACTCAATACACTTACACGATCACAATGCCACAAATATAGAATACATCACATACATTCAGCAACAGAAAGATTCACATTAAGCAGAAAGGATTGAGGAAGGGGATTTATCGACATAAAAAACTTACATTATGGACAGGTAGATAATTTAAGAAAATTCTTTATACAACGAGCAGAAACTAGCAAAATACACAAAGCAGTCAGTCATATGAATACATCGGCTACACCACTGCAATTTCATAACCACTTCTACAACCCTTTAGATCACATATCAACAGATAAAAAGAAAGTAAATTGGAAAAAGAAAACACTACATGGCAAGCACCCGTATCATCTAACACAGCCACACATTGATCAAGACGCATACAACACATGGGTAAGAAAAGGCAATATACACAGTGAGACGGAACGATTCATGATTGCTATACAGGATCAAACAATAAACACCAGATATTACGGCAAGCATATTATTAAAGATCCCAATACCACAACAGATAAATTCAGACTTCGCAAACAACAAATAGAAACAGTAGATCACATCACAAGTGGATGTACAATACTAGCAAATACAGAATACCCTAGAAGACACGACAATATAGCAAAAATAATATTTCAGCAACTTGCCATACAACTTAAACTAATAAAACAACACATTCCCACATACAAGTATGCACCACAAAATGTACTGGAGTTCCATTAAATTTTTGGTGTTTGATGATGCTCGTGTTGAGAACTTGTTCAGGATGGACACATTTCAAGCATTTAAATTTTCTATCACTGGCACAGTTCACCTTATATCCAATCAGGTACAGTGTTCTCTATTGGAAAAACTGTGTGAGGAGTTTTTAGGCTTGTTTTTGGAAGGTGTAGCATGTGCTGAGAATTTTTCTGCTCATATTTTGTTAAAATTCATGTATCTGCCTCACTTTTGTCATGCGCGTCCTATTCCTGTTGCCCTGAAAGATCAAGCGAAAGCAGAATTGGATAGAATTCAATCTCTAGGGTTGGTACAATGTGTTATAGATAGTGAATGATCATCTCTGCTGACTGTAGTTCAGAAGCTGTCAGGGAAACTTCACCTCTGTGGCGACTTCAGTACTACTGTCAATGCACAGTCGATTGTGGATACATATGCTCTCCCATGCAAGGAGGAACCGTTGTCAAAAATATTGGGTGACCAGTACTTTTCTAAAATTGATTTGTCTAAAGCATATCTGCTGGTTACTGTGGACAAAGTGTCTTGGTGAGTTCTGGTTTTGAATACTCCTTTTGGTTTATATCAATATTTGCACCCTCCTATTGGTGTGGCTAGCATTCCTGCTATTTTCCAAGAATTTTTAGAGGAATTGACTATGCCTGTCCCAGTTTGCATTAATTATCTGGATGATGATGTCATGAGCTGCTCTGCAGTGATGCCTGGTTTGGCCGAGTGGTTCTACGCACTTCAGTCTGGAACCGCGCGACCGCTACGGTTGCAGGTTTGAATCTTTCCTTGGGCATGGATGTGTGTGTTGTCCTTAGGTTGGTTAGGTTTAAGTAGTTCTAAGTTCTAGGGTACTGATGACCTCAGATGTTAAGTCCCATAGTGCTCAGAGCCATTTGAAGCATTTTTTTGTTCTGCAGCAGATCACTTGAAAAATTTGCACATTTAGTTTTACCTCTTATGGTGTAACCTCACGAAATCTGAGTTTCTTTCAACTTTCTGTTTATCTGTGGTTCGAGATCTCCCTGTTTGGTGTTCACCCTCTGCTGGACCCCATCTCCACTGTTACATCTATCATCTATGCCTCACTCCACATCTATCACAGCTGAAATCATGGTGGATTAGAAACAGGTTGATACCAAACCCCTGACTTGCCGCATTTTTGTGGAGGTTGTGTCCATTTATCTGGGAGGATGGTTGGTTGGTTGATTGGGGTTGAAGGGACCAAACAGCAAGGTCATCAGTCCCTTGTTTCAAATGTAGTCCATTCCGATAGTGGGACATCTCAGAAAAGTCAGAACGATAAAAGGGAAAAGCTAAAATATGTAAAAGTGCAGTCACGTTGTCAATGGTAAAAACAGCAAGTCAGCAAGAGAGCAAACCCAGAGCTATGCTAGAGGCAGGAAATATCCCACCTCTGAAGCAGTAGAGGCAAGACCACCTGCGACTTAAAAGTGTGCAACTGCTAGAATGTAGAAGTGCGTATGGGAAAAGGAGACTAACCAATTCTAAACAGTGATAAAAACAGAGTAAATGGGGAAGAAAAGAGGATCTCGACCAGGGAGGGGATTCGGGAATCTCCAAACACAGCTTACAGTGGGAGATACCCCAACTCACCGCCCTGCCCCAACACCAGAGAGAGATTAAAAACCTTAAAACTGAGAATAAAAACCACTTTCCCAGAGGAAACCGAGAACCAGTTCGACCATCCAGGAATCGTCAGCCAACATCAAAGGTAAAGTGCAGAGGAGTCTGTACTTAGCACGCAGAGCCAGAAGAAGGGGGCATTCAACGAAAAAGTGGGCTACTGACTGGAAGGCTCCACAACCACAAAGTGGGGGTGGCTCATCACGCAAAAGAAAACCGTGGGTCAGCCTTGTATGGCCAATGCAGAGATGACACAGTGTGGTCGAGTCCTTTCGGGAGAGGCGAAAGGAAGAATGCCATGGGCCTGGTGTCACCTTAATCGCATGAAGTTTATTAGACAGGGATGTAGCCTCCCAAGAATTGCCCCTTATTGTGCGAAGTGGGATTTGATTTGAAGCCGTAAATCCGCTACAGGAGGGGTTACAGAAAATGGGGGGTAAGTGATTGCTCCCCCAGCCAAACGATCAGCAAGCTCATTACCTGGGATACCCACATGGCCAGGGACCCAAAGGAAGTCAACGGAACAAGCAGCACGGCGAATATCAGCGAGATGGTCATGGATGGCAGAGACCAAGGGATGGCCCGAAATTCACGGGTCAATAGCCAGAAGGGCACTCATTGAGTCCACACATAACAAAATGTGGTTGTGTTGGGACTGTTTGTTGGCACTGTTTAATAAAGGTAAGGGCCTGGGAAATTGCCATCAATTCCACAGTAAACACCCCACATGTAGGTGGCAGCAGATGATTTTCCATTCCAACAGAGGACGTGAAGGCATATCCGACATGATCAGCAGATTTAGAGCCATCGGTGTAAAAAACAGCAGCATCCCGAAACTCCCATAAAATGGAATCTTTCGGACCTTGGCAGAGATCCATCTGAATTCGGGGCTGAGGAACTAACCAAGCAGGGGTGGAGGTGGGTGGAGGGAGCGTGGAAGACAGGACAAAGAAGGAAGCTGAAAATCACGGTGGAGAGACGCAAAGCAGAGCCCAACCGGTAAACCTGTCCAAGGGCAGGAATCAGGTGGGTGGCGTCCATGGTTTTGGAACAGGACAGAATAGGAAGTATGGGAGAGGAACGGACAGCGATTGCATAAGACACCAGAAGCTGGGACCGCCGAACAGAAAGGGTGGGTATCCCTGCTTCAACCAGGAGACTATCAACAGGACTACTAGGGAAGGCACCGGTTGCCAAATGGATACCATGATGGTGGACTGGATCCAGCACGTGCAGTGTGGACGGAGCAGCCGAGCCATAAACTTGACAACCATAGTCCAAGCAAGACAGAACTGAAGCACGATAAAGGCAAAGAAGGAGGGAGCGGTCCACACTCCAAGAGGTGTGGGCAAGGAAGCGAAGAACATTGAGTATACGGAAACATCCTACCTTCAGAAGTCTGATATGGGGCAGCCAAGTGAGCTTGTTGTCGAAAAGAAGACCCAGGAAACGAAAGTGTGGGACCACAGGCAATCGTTGTGCTCTGGATCAGGTTGGATCGTAGTACGGTGACAGAAGTGGACCACCCACAATTTTAAAGGAGAGAATTGAAACCCGTGTGAGAGGGACCATACAGAGGCACACCGTATAGCTCCCTGGAGCTGCCGCTCTGCAGAGGCCATCAAAAAGGAACTAACCCAGATGCAGAAATCATCCACATACAGAGCAGGGGTGACCAAAGGACTGACAAAGGCCACAAAGGCCGTATAATGAGAAGAAGAAAGTGGAAAGAAATTCCCATTCAGTAAAAGGTTTGTTTTAAGATTCTGACTGACAAGGGGTAAAACATAAGGCAGAAGATTCAGCCAGCTGTTTCCGGTGAAGGAAAGAAGCTGGATAGGAGGCTGATGCTGATGCAAAATGGGTCGCAAGATGTTCTGCAAGAATCAACAGGTCCGTACAAAGGTGAAGGCCTGGGAGGGTGGACTGCCGATGGCAACCTTGGAGAGAGTGAAGTGTAGCCCATACCCGTGACATACGGACAGTAGAACTGAGGGAAGAAACAAAGCGCTCCCAACATATCCATTTGCTCCGTTTGATTAAATAACAGGCTTTACTGCGAAGGCGTTTAAAGGTAATATGGTTGGCAACGGATGGGTGTCTCTTAAGGTGTTGCAAAGCTCAACAGCGATCACGGATGGCAATGGCAATGGCCGTACTCCACCATGGGACTTGCCGGCGACGAAATGGTCCAGATGAGCGCAATACAGCAATGCTAGCAGACATCATCAATACAACCCGACAAAGAGGGAGAAAACATGACCTGTGCAGTATATAGAGGCCAATCGGTGCACTGGAAAGACCAACGAGGTAATCTGTCCATTGGGGAGCAGGAAGGGAGCAAGAGAATCAACGGGAAATGGTCACTATCACAAAGGTCGTCGTGTGGTGACCAGTGTAATGAAGGGAGGAGGGAGGGAGAAGAAAGAGAAAGATCAAGGCAGAAAAGTTACCATGACCAGCAAGAAATAAGTAGGGGAGCCATCATTAAGAAGGCAGAAGTCGAGGTCTGTAATAAACTGGGGTATGAGAAGAACTCATCTAGATGGAAAAGCACTGCCCCACAATGATGAGCATTAAAATCCCTGGGAAAGAGGAAGGGAGGAGGAAGTTGCTGAAGAAGGGTAGTTACGGCAGCAGGTGTAAGAGTCCTGTCAGGAGGGAGATAAAGATTGTGAACCGTGACCTCAGAGTCCATGTGGAACCTAACAGCAACCGCTTCCAATGTAGTTTGAAGAGGAAGTCACGTGCAAGCAACATCTGTACAGACCAACGTACAAACGCCACCAGAAGCCCGCAGCTGTCAGACCCAATTTTGACAGAAAACACTGAACCCACAGAGGGTCAGTGAATGATTATCAGTAAAATGAGATTCCTGTAGAACTACACAAGCTGCACAGTAAGACGAAATAACTGATTGCAACTCTGTAAGGTGACAGTAATAACCATTAGAATTCCACTGGATAACCACAGAACGATGATTCAAATGGGGGTTGAACAGGCTAACGCCAGTCATACCGCCGGGTCACCACCCATCACCGACAAGAAGGGGGCGACATCCATGAACAGCAGGTCAGAATCTGGTTGTGAAGCTGGGGATGGGACCTCTGGTGACACAAGAGGCTCCTTGTCTCAGGACTTACGTTTTTTCTTCTTTTCTGTTTGAGATCGAGGAGGGCTGTGCGGCATAATGGAGCCAGCTGCAACAAGATTGGGAACATAAAGAGATCGGGTGACCTGGGGTCCAACAGACCACGGTTGTCGCGGTCGTCGCGTGGCAGTAGACCTTTGGCTTGGAAAGTGCCGGAAAGGGGCACCCCGTGAGGGGCGCCCATTGACCGGCAGACGCTGAAGAAGTGGGACACTTCTCTGGCTTGGGAGGGGGAGCAGCGCCTGGAGGTGAAGGTGTGGGAGCCACAGGGGAGGGGGGAGAAGAGCCGTCCGGGACTGGGGTAAGGAAGGGGGAGGAAGGGGTGAAAATGTAACTAAAGCATAACTAGATGTCATGGACACAGGGGAAGACATGCATACCTCTTACAAGCCTCAGTGTAGGTTAAACGATCAAGGGACTTATGCTCCTGTGTCTTCCTTTCCTTCTTATAAACTGGGCAATCTGGTGAATGTGGAGAGTGATTGGCATGACAATTAACACACACAGGAGGGGGAACACAGAAACTCCTCTCATGGAGTGGACGTGCACAGTCACCACAGAGAGGGGCCCGTGAACAGCGGGAAGACTTAAAACACCTCATAGGAGGTGGGATATACGGCATCACATCACATCGATAAAACATAATCTTTACTTTCTCAGGGAGGGAATCCCCCTTCAAAAGCCAGGATAAAGACATCAGGATCAATGCGATTGTACTTCAGACCCTTCTGAACACGATGAACAAAGTGAACACCCCACCATCCGAGATTGTCTCGATGCTCCTCATCAGTTTGAAGGATGAGGCCCCTGTGAAAAATCACACCTTGAACCATATTTAGAGACTGGTGGGGGGGGGGGGGGGGGTAATTGACACAGGAATCAGGAATTGTGCCAAGATGGTTACAAGCACGAAGGGCCACAGACCGGGCAGCTGAAGCAGTTTTGATCAACAACGAACCCGACCGCATCTTTCTCAGGGAGTCCACTTCACCAAACTTGTCTTCAATGTGTTCTGCAAAGAATAAAGGTTTGGTATTGGTGAAATTATCCCCATCAGTCATGGTGCAAACCAGCATTACCGATGGAGGGCGCTGCAAACTTGTAAGTGATTTTCAGCCAGCTGTCCAAATACTTTTGATCACATAGTGTACATGGATGCTAAATCAGCAATGCTCACACCACATTTGCGTTTTTCAATGATTTTACGTTTCATTTCTAAGGCCACTTTCTCTCTCTTATTGTCGTCTCCTAATGGCTTTATCTAAGGGATATTTGTATGAAAGTTATTAACATTTGCACACAGAAAAACACTATGTGAACACAAATTTAGAAAAATGTATGATCATAATCTGCACCAAGATGGTAGCTGCAGACAATGAAAGGTGTTTATGTTGTTGAACGTTTCTCCTGCTATGCACAAAAGGCTGGTGACATCACACTAGCCATCGTCACTCATTATGTATAACATTGCTCGTTAATCGAGTCATATTTTACCATTTGTTTTGCTCGTTATGCGAATTGCACGTTATGAGCAGTGCTCATTAAGTGAGGTTCCACAGTATAGCATTTGTATCCACCTGATTCCAACGAGAAAGAGATGTCCCCTGGCAAGTCCCACATCCCAGTTCATTCTCTCAAAATCTCATTACATCCTGACACCACCATTCTATTAGTTAGAAGACTGTCTATTCCTCCACCCATCACTGATTGGTCAGAGAGATATCGCAACGAGAAAAATAGAACACTAACATGCAGAAGGAAATTCTCAACTATGCAGGGTATACATGGATGGTACAAAGAAATTCGGAAGCACTACACCTACAATTCATCGATATCGAATGACTGTCTATAAATATCCCCCTGTACTTGTCCTAATCTTTATCATATTCCTACGATTACTACGCTAGATATACAACAGTGTAATAGTGTCAGATCATCAGATCCTTTGTTAATGGCAAAGTCTCTCTTCTTCTCCCGCGTCCGGCCATCCTGATTTAGGTTTTCCGTGATTTCCCTAAATCACTCCAGGCAAATGCCGGGATGGTTCCTCTGAAAGGGCGCGGCCGACTTCCTTCCCCATCCTTCCCTAATCCGATAAGACCGATGACCACGCTGCCTGGTCTCCTTCCCCAAACAACCAACCAACCAGTCTCTCTTCTTCTTCTTTTTCTTATTCTTCTATCTCTCTCTCTCTCTCTCTCTCTCTCTCTCTCTCTCTCTCTCTCTCTCTCTCTCTCTCTCTCTCTCACACACACACACACACACACACACACACACACACACACACACAATTTGCTTTTTTAATATCCAATGAACTATTAAAACTTCACCAACGCCACCTGGTAGAGAACGGTGGTAAGGTTTTAACATGCCTCTCATTTCCAATATGTCGAAAACAAA
Organism: Schistocerca americana; assembly: GCF_021461395.2. Classification (NCBI taxonomy): domain Eukaryota; kingdom Metazoa; phylum Arthropoda; class Insecta; order Orthoptera; family Acrididae; genus Schistocerca; species Schistocerca americana. The sequence goes on from NC_060130.1 coordinate 191,904,294, forward strand.
TACTTTCTGCATGCTGACATATCTGATAATCCTATTAAATATGTAGGTATTGGCACACTGAAGCAGGTGGCCAGTGGTTAAAGTTGCTTGCACAGAGCAGCGCAAAGTTTTTTTGTCTGTGCTGGAGGAAGGACCATATCCTACAGACCATCAGTCACAATAGAGGGTTCCTGTGTTGATGTTTCATAAGCAGTTTGATACATTGATTTTTTTTTAATGCATCGAAACAGTGTGTGGCTACAGCTTTGTACACCACCATACATTTTGGTTTCCTACCTTGACTTTGAGGTCTGTGTCAGGTGCTAAACTGACATTAACACTTTTCGATTCCTTGAGCTCTCACAGAAACTTGGACATCCCATGGCGTAAACTAAGCTGCTCCCAAAACACACAGGATGGTTGAAATAAAAGACAGGGGTGGTGTTACTTAGTGACGAAAATGTGGATGAGACTGCAACATATGGAAACTGGTAAATTTTGCAGTAATGTAAAAGCATTTCCAAACAGATATCTAAAGGTCATGACGTCTGCAATTAAACTCTAGTTCCACAGTGATGTGATAGCAGATGTCTCAGTGTTCCATTTTTTAATAGTCCAAAAGCATTGATTCCTCATACTGGTGGTGCTTATTGCACTCACATGTGGGGTTACTGTTTTGGTGGCCTCGGTAGTCGTCATCATGATCTCTGAATCTTTGGACACTGCGTCTTTCATTTTTATGGCTTACAATGTATAACCACATGTGGAACATGGGGTATTCTGTAGGACTTAAACCCATAGAGCATGGATAGTATGCAGAATCAGTTGTCAATTACACTGGTGGAGGAATGGAATGATTTTTGTACACCCAGGCGATCATGTAAGTACCCTTATTCCTCCACATTTCTGTCGCATTTACCTCAGTTTTACGTATTTTCCATTAATTTTCGTAATTTTGCCAGGTTTCCCATAAGGCAATTTTCCCAATTACTCGACTTCCAGACCACCACTCTCGACGACCTGTCAATACAACAAAGAGTTTCGTTGTGTCAATCTCGTTATGCTATCAGCCAATGGGACTGCAGCATGAGTCTCATTTTCTGTATCACTGCTAAACCATACCCTCCATTACTTTGCGAGTGCTATATACATGTGGACATATCGCAAAACCCTGTTACACTTCCTACATGACATGAGACAAATACTGTTCTTTAATGTGGGGAATAGTCATTAGCAGAGACAATGTGCAAAAGCTACTTTCCTTAGCCAAAACACTGCATACATTCTGTAAGATTTTATTGCAATTGCCTATGTCCCTTGCATTCATAGAATAAAGTCTGAGATTGAAAGATCACCTTTGATAACTACCATCCCAACAAAAGAATCATATTCATAGCAGCACTCTGCCCTCTATATCGAAATGAGCTGCCCCTTGATTGAACCTGTCGACTAATGATCCTGAGAAAAAATTCTAGATGCTCTCTCTATGCATCTTGTAACTGTCCCTTGGCCTTTAACCAACCTTCCCTGCGCACATTGTCGCCAACTTAATTTGGAACTGACCTGAAGTATGAGCGCACTATACCCACTACATTCGATACCTTGTTAAAGAACGGGATGAACTGAGTTCCATGTAATCAATATATTTCGATATTGTGCTTTCAGAAAGAGCATAACACGACTTCCAAACTTGCACAACCGACTGATACTAGCGATACAGACCAGTATGCAAATTCCACTACTGTAGCTGCTGTTCTGTGAAGACTGTTTGATGCCAATCTTACATCACTCATCCAACTACACACGATCTCTCTAGATGCATCCATGCTGAGAAGGTTAGCACCCTTTACTGGTGTGTAGCGAATATGAGCCTGATACATTTGAGACTGTTGCGGTGATATAACAGATGATTAAGAAGAAGAAACGTATGGTTTATGCATGATGGAACTCCAGGAGGAAGGAGTTTAAAAAATTGTACATAAATCACTTGTGCTAGCAATTCTGTAGTATTGAAAAAAGATAAATTGTCGCAGAACATGAACATACACTCGTAAGACTACACGATTCAACACTTAAACATGCTATAATGTAAAAGCAGTGTGGTTTCCAATATGTTAGTCACATGGAATGCGATGCTATTAATACTCCAATGGAGTAAATATATGTCTAACACCTGACATATATTCACCCTCTAAGGTTTCTATCCTACTTACTATGGTGAGAAGCTTTATGATGATAAAACTACTACCTTCTACACCAAAAGGAAAAAATAGATTCTTTGTGAAACATGCACTATATAGCTTTCTGGAGGTGTACAGCACACACTGTTCATGTCCAAATATGGTTCAAAAATTATTCTACGCTCGCATCAGTCATATAAAATGACTGTCAGCAATGGAAAATTCATGAAACTACCACATCTTATGAGGAAAAAGACAAACGCATAGCAGTGGTGTTTGACATGTCAGACTACACCAATGCTGCACTATCTATGAGAACAGAACACAATCTCTTCCAAACACAATAACTGTGAAGCAAATGTATACGCAGGGATTACAGTACCTCACAAACCCCTGCCTCAATTTATGTTCAAGATGTGGCAGGGGAATGGAGTACTTTGCATACATCTTCATTTGTTTAGAGGAGGATGCTGAAATAGGTTTTCCATTGGTTTGGTAGACATGGTTCATCGCACATGCGTTGGAAGTGCTCCGCTGGCTGTGGTATGGAGGGGTTTCCTGTTAATGATCGCAGGTACATAGCTCTCTAAATCACACATAGAACATACAATTATATATGAGTTGAATGAAAGTTATACCACACAACTGATACACTATGAGAAAACATCAGAAAAAAATGGTTGAAAGTGCAATACATGACCTGCCACAACTTCTCGCTGTCTCTAGAATGCATCATCAGTCTACCATTAAATCATAACTCATTACAGCCCCTCTCAGCTGATTAATCCACCTACTTTTTATCATCTTTTAGCACAGATCGATGTCAATTTAGATGCAGAGGGTTTTCTTTTCTAGTAGTGCAGTGAACTTGCATATACCTCTATTATATCAGTAGACATACTGCAGAATGTCATTAAAAAGCATTCTGGAAATGTTCTGAAAGGTATCTGTTAGCTGACACCACATGATTGTCAGTGGTAACTGCCATCTGCTACACATCTCCTGTGCGGCAAGCAACGTAAATTTAAGTATGAACTGTGTTTTTCTTACTTGTCACTTCTTTTTCCGTGTGTTTTTGCTTTTAGGAAACTTTAATTTTCAAGCACTAGTAATAGTGTTCCATAGATTTTGTGTTTGTTTCGAATAAAGTCCAGAGACAGTTAGTGCTTAGTCTCATTGTTTCCAACAAGAAGTGTTTAGTAACCACAGTTTAGTCAGCTATTAGCCGCCTTTACTGAATTAGCAGTCTAGTTCAAAACTGATTACTTAATGCTCTACAGTAAATTGTTGATTCCTTGGGATGGACAGGATGTGTGACTGCTGTGTACGGATGCAGGAGGAGCTGGCCACTGTTTGTGAACAGCTGAACATGCTGATGGCCACAGTCAGCCGTCTTCAGGCTGCTGCCTCGGAGTGTAGGGGCAGTGGGGAGTCTGATGCATCGCATGGTACACCCCAGGTGTTACATGCTTCACCCACAGTCCCTGCTGTCGAGACATCTTCGCGGGTACCGGGCACAGTTGGGCCACCCTCTTCCCAAGGGGAGTGGCGGGTTCAACGATGTTCGCGTCGCATGAGGCGGAGGGTCAATGTGGAGGCTGTCCGTGTGGCATCGCCCACTCAACCTGTGAGTGGACATGTGGCCGCTCCTTCAGCAAGGTCCGAGCAGGCACATGGGGGAAGGGGTTTATTAGTGATTGGGAGCTCCAATGTTAGGCAGGTGATGGATCCCCTTAGGGAAATAGCGGAAAGGTCGGGGAAGAAGGCCAGTGTTCACTCTGCTTGCCATGGGGTCTCATCCGAGATGTGGAGGAGGCCCTGCCGGCGGCAATAGGGAGCACTGGGTGCACCCGACTGCAAATTGTTGCTCATGTTGGCACCAATGACTCCTGCCGTCTGGGTTCAGAGGTCATCCTCAGTTCATATAGACGGTTGGCGGAGTTGGTGAAGGTGGCTGCCTAGATCGCAGGGTGGAAACGGAGCTAACTATTTTGAATGTCATTCCCAGATCCGATCACGGGCCTCTGGTTTGGAGCTGAGTGGGAGGCTTAAACCAGAGGCTCAGACGATTCTGCAGAGATCTGGGGTGCAAATTTCTCGAGCTCTGCTATCGGGCAGAGAATTGTAGGGTCCCCATGAATAGGTCATGCATGCACTACACCCAGGAAGCGGCTACAAGTTAGCGGAGTACCTGTGGAGTGTGCATGTGGGTTTTTTTGGGTTAGAGAATTCCCTCCCTTGGCCCAACAAGACGCCTCCTAGGACGCGACAAGGTAGCAGTAGGCAAAACGCAACAGTGAATGACAATATTAGTGTGGTAATAGTAAACTGCAGGAGCATCTATAGAAAGGTCCCACAACTGCTCTCATTAATAAACAGTCACAATGCCCACATGGTACGAGGAACGGAAAGTTGGCTGAAACCAGATGTAAACAGTAATGAAATTCTAAACTCAGATTGGAATGTATACTGCAGAGACAGGCTGGACAGTGAAGGGGGAGGCGTGTTTATAGCGATAAAAAGTGCAATAGTATTGAAGGAAATTGACGGAGATCTGGAATGTGAAATAATTTGGGTGATGGTCATGGTTAAAGCAGGCTCAAACATGGTAATTGGATGTCTCTATAGGTCCACTGGCTCAGCAGCTGTTGTGGCAGAACACCTGAAGGAAAATCTGGAAAATATCTCTAGTAGATTTCCCGACCATGCTATTGTTTTGGGTGGAGATTTTAATTTGCCAGATATAGACTGGGAGACTCAAACGTTTATAACGGGTGGCAGGGGCAATGAATCCAGTGAAATTTTTTTAAGTGCATTATCTGAAAACTATCTTGAGCAGTTAAACAGAGAACCGACTTGTGGCGATAACATATTAGACCTTCTGGTGACAAACAGACCCGAACTATTTGAAACAGTTAATGCAGAACAGGGAATCAGCGATCATGTGATCATAAAGCTGTTACAGCATAGGTGATTTCAGCCGTAAATAGAAATATTAAAAAAGGTAGGTAGATTTTTTTGTTTAGCAAAAGTGACAAAAAGCAGATTTCAGAGTACTGGACGGCTCAACACAAAAGTTTTATCTCAAGTACAGATAGTGCTGAGGATTAGTGGACAACGTTCAAAACCATCGTACAATATGCTTTAGATGAGTATGTGCCAAGCAAGATCATAAGAGATGGAAAAGAGCCACCGTGGTACAACAACCGAGTTAGAAAACTGCTACGGAAGCAAAGGGAACTTCACAGCAAACATAAACATAGCCAAAGCCTTGCAGACAAACGAAAATTACACGAAGCGAAATGTGTGTGAGGAGGGCTATGCGTGTGGCGTTCAACAAATTCGAAAGTAAAGTTCTATGTACTGACTTGGCAGAAAATCCTAAGAAATTTTGGTCTTATGTCAAAGCGGTAGGTGGATCAAAACAAAATGTCCAGACACTCTGTGACCAAAATGGTACTGAAACAGAGGATGACAGACTAAAGGCCGAAATACTAAATGTCATTTTCCAAAGCTGTTTCACAGAGGAAGACTGCACTGTAGTTCCTTCTCTAGATTGTCGCACAGATGACAAAATGGTAGATATCGAAATAGATGACAGAGGGATAGAAAAGCAATTAAAATCGCTCAAAAGAGGAAAGGCCACTGGACCTGATAGAATACCAGTTCGATTTTACACAGAGTACACGAAGGAACTTGCCCCCCTTCTTGCAGCGGTGTACCGTAGGTCTCTAGAAGAGTGTAGCATTCCAAAAGATTGGAAAGGGGCAGAGGTCATCCCCGTTTTCAAGAAGGAACGTCGAAGAGATGTGCAGAACTATAGACTTATATCTCTAACGTCGATCAGTTGTAGAATTCTGGAACATGTATTATGTTTGAGTATAATGGCTTCTCTGGAGACTAGAAATCTACTCTGTAGGTATCAGCATGGGTTTCGAAAAACACGATCATGTGAAACCCAGCTCGCGCCATTTGTCCACAAGACTCAGAGGGCCATAGACACGGGTTCCCAGGCAGATGCCGTGTTTCTTGACTTCCGCAAGGCGTTTGTTACAGTTCCCTACGGGTGTTTGATGAACAAAGTAAAAGAATATGGACTATCAGAGCAATTGTGTGATTGGATTGAAGAGTTCCTAGGTAACAGAATGCAGCATGTTATTCTCAATGGAAAGAAGTCTTCTGAAGTAAGAGTGATTTCAGGTGTGCCACAGGGGAGAGTCGTAGGACCATTACTATTCACAATATGCACTCCTGGAAATGGAAAAAAGAACACATTGACACCGGTGTGTCAGACCCACCATGCTTGCTCCGGACACTGCGAGAGGGCTGTACAAGCAATGATCACACGCACGGCACAGCGGACACACCAGGAACCGCGGTGTTGGCCGTCGAATGGCGCTAGCTGCGCAGCATTTGTGCACCGCCGCCGTCAGTGTCAGCCAGTTTGCCGTGGCATACGGAGCTCCATCGCAGTCTTTAACACTGGTAGCATGCCGCGACAGCGTGGACGTGAACCGTATGTGCAGTTGACGGACTTTGAGCGAGGGCGTATAGTGGGCATGCGGGAGGCCGGGTGGACGTACCGCCGAATTGCTCAACACGTGGGGCGTGAGGTCTCCACAGTACATCGATGTTGTCGCCAGTGGTCGGCGGAAGGTGCACGTGCCCGTCGACCTGGGACCGGACCGCAGCGACGCACGGATGCACGCCAAGACCGTAGGATCCTACGCAGTGCCGTAGGGGACCGCACCGCCACTTCCCAGCAAATTAGGGACACTGTTGCTCCTGGGGTATCGGCGAGGACCATTCGCAACCGTCTCCATGAAGCTGGGCTACGGTCCCGCACACCGTTAGGCCGTCTTCCGCTCACGCCCCAACATCGTGCAGCCCGCCTCCAGTGGTGTCGCGACAGGCGTGAATGGAGGGACGAATGGAGACGTGTCGTCTTCAGCGATGAGAGTCGCTTCTGCCTTGGTGCCAATGATGGTCGTATGCGTGTTTGGTGAGCGCCACAATCAGGACTGCATACGACCGAGGCACACAGGGCCAACACCCGGCATCATGGTGTGGGGAGCGATCTCCTACACTGGCCGTACACCACTGGTGATCGTCGAGGGGACACTGAATAGTGCACGGTACATCCAAACCGTCATCGAACCCATTGTTCTACCATTCCTAGACCGGCAAAGGAACTTGCTGTTCCAACAGGACAATGCACGTCCGCATGTATCCCGTGCCACCCAACGTGCTCTAGAAGGTGTAAGTCAACTACCCTGGCCAGCAAGATCTCCGGATCTGTCCCCCATTGAGCATGTTTGGGACTGGATGAAGCGTCGTCTCACGCGGTCTGCACGTCCAGCACGAACGCTGGTCCAACTGAGGCGCCAGGTGGAAATGGCATGGCAAGCCGTTCCACAGGACTACATCCAGCATCTCTACGATCGTCTCCATGGGAGAATAGCAGCCTGCATTGCTGCGAAAGGTGGACATACACTGTACTAGTGCCGACATTGTGCATGCTCTGTTGCCTGTGTCTATGTGCCTGTGGTTCTGTCAGTGTGATCATGTGATGTATCTGACCCCAGGAATGTGTCAATAAAGTTTCCCCTTCCTGGGACAATGAATTCACGATGTTCTTATTTCAATTTCCAGGAGTGTATATAAATGACCTTGTGGATTACATCGGCAGTTCACCGAGGCTTTTTGTGGATGATGCTGTAGTATATCGAGAGGTTGTAACAACTGAAAATTGTACTGAAATGCAGCAACGAATTGACGCATGGTGCAGGGAATGGCAATTGAATCTCAATGTAGACAAGTGAAATGTGCTGCAAATACACAGAAAGAAAGGTGCTTTATCATTTAGCTACAATATAACAGGTCAGCAACTGGAAGCAGTTAATTCCATAAATTATCTGGGAGTAGGCATTAGGAGTAATTTAAAATGGAATGACCAAATAAAATTAATTGTTGGTAAATCAGATGCCAGACTGAGATTCATTGGAAGAATCCTAAGGAAATGCAGTCCGAAAACAAAGGTAGTAGGTTGCAGTACACTTGTTCGCCCACTGTTTGAATACTGTTCACTGGTGTGGGATCCATACCAGTTAGGGTTGATAGAAGAGATAGAGAAGATCCAACAGAGAGCATCGCACTTTGTTGCAGGATCATTTAGTAATTGCGAAAGCGTTACGGAGATGATAGATAAACTCTCTGCAAGAGAGACGCTCAGTAGCTCAGTACGGGCTGTTGTTGAAGTTTCGAGAACGTACCTTCACCGAGAAGTCAAGCAGTATATTGCTCCCTCCTATGTATATATCACGAAGAGACCATGAGGATAAAATCAGAGAGATTAGAGCCCACACAGAGGCACACCAACAATCTTTCTTTCCACAAACAGTACGAGACTGGAATAGAAGGGAAACCAATAGAAATACTCAATGTACCCTCTGCCACACAGCGTCAGGTAGCTTGCAGAGTATGGATGTAGATGTAGATAAAGATGGTAGAGAGGACAGAGGAGCATATTGTGAATTATGTTTGTTAGAGTTTAAAACACTTAAACAGTCATACACAGCGTCAAACACACGATCCATTCTGTAGTTGTATATTGCAGTCCACAAGCTGGTAACGAAATGCTCTTCAGCTAAGGAGGACATAAAGTTTATTATGGTCACATATCACATGTCTACTGTGACCTTACAAAGGCATTCGATTCTGTGAAGCACTCCATGCTGCTTCATAAACTAGACAGATATGGCATCAGGCAAAATGCTCTGCAGTGGCTCAGGCGTTTTCTGACAAACAGGTAGCAAATGCTAATCATAACAACTAACGCCATGGGGGTACATTATCACAATGAGTCCATCAAGGCTCAATCTTAGGGCCAATATTGTTTCTCTTTTACATAAATGATTTACCTCTTAATATCACTGCTGAGCCAGTCATGTTTGCTGATGATACTTCAGTACTCCTTGAAAAACAAAATGTGGGAGAAATTCCAGATGGTGTTATAAACACACTAAACAACCTAGATACATGGTTTCAAGAAAATGGACGTAAACTTAACTTTTCAAAGACCTTCTTTACACAATTTAGAACCAAACAATAAAAAATCAGTGACTTCAGTATTGTACACAAAAATCAAGTTATGGTCTAAGCTCTGTCCATTAAATTCTTGGAAATAAACTTGGACAAAAATCTAAGCTGGCAAGCACATATAGATTATTTAACTCCAAAATTAAACAGCCTTGCCTTTGCAGTGGTATACCAGACATAAGCTGCAGAAAAGCGGTGAACCACAGTTACTCTGAACCTGTAATTAGATATGGTTTAATTTGGGGGGAGGGGGATTCAAGCTACATGTCATGAATCCTGCTACTTCAAAAAATAATTATTAGAAAAATCTGTGCTGCCCCTCCAAGAACATCCTGCCACCAATTATTCAAGAACCTAAAAATATTACCTATCCCTGCATTGTACAGATTTTAAATTATCATCTTTTTAAATAGTAAACCTGAGCTGACAGAAGAAAACCATTTTAAACATACGTACAACACTAGACACAAAGAAAATTTCATGCTTCCACATCACTTAAAACTCTACCAATGGACAACTCAGTCCATGGGAATGAAAATTTACAATAAACTCAAGGGTAGAGATGTACTGAGCATTGAGATAGGCTCATTGAAGAGAAAACTATATAATATCCTCTTGGAAAAATGCTACTATTCAATTGAGGAATTTATCAACAATGAAATTGTCATTTGAATAGTGTGACTGTTTAATATTATAGCATTGGGTATAATATTGGTTACATATATAAAGATAATGTACTGTTACATCATAAGAAAAACAATTTTATATAATTACTATGGCCATCATTTTTACAGTGTGACTGTTTAATATTATAGAATTGTGTATAATATTGTACACATATATAAAGGTAATGTACCGTCACATCATAAGATAAACAATTTAATAATAGTGCTGTGTCCAGTATCAACCAGTAATGGTAAAAATACTGTTATGTAATTACGTATATCATAAGGCTAAATTTGACGTGTATTCTGTACAGCATGATCGGATAATCTGTAAATGTATGTTATGAGATGAATACAAAGTATCACATAGCCTTTAAAAAAAACCTTGAGCACTCCACGAATACCCCTGCTACATGAGTAGCTCCTTCCTTTGTGTAATACACCCGTGACCTGTCAACAGGGGTCCTACGACTTTCCACTCAATAATGTAGCCCTAGAAATCTGCATCCAAGATCATCACAGAGCCAAAGATAATGGTTGAGGAAACAATGCTGCAATTTGCCATCTCTGGTTGCATCCCACAGGCGAGGCCAGCGGGCTACTCCACTTCCCCGAGCCACTGGCATGAACTGAGGATAGGCTTGTGGCGGCCACACCATTCAAAACCACAAAGGGCTGAACTATTGCACAGACGACACAAGTAAGCGACGCTCGGCATTCACGAGTGCAGCTACACCGTTATACCAAGTTTTGGCATTGGTGCATCCCACTCCAGATCATACAGGACAAAGCAGACAGACAGTGCGAGCTGATCAATGCGACGCAACACATGTCTCTGACTTCTCATGCCGCGGACCACATGCATCGAGTGAAAGCGACTCCACCGCAAATGCATGTGCACAGTCCTAAATGAAGTCGCCCGTTTAGTGGTGTACACTCTTCCATTGGCAGTGCCTTTCGCCCCTTCACAGACATCATGGCGCCTCCGGTCGTGCCAGGAACTAAACTTTTGGTGACACGGCTTTTGTCTCAGTCAGTCCACACTGTCGCGCCAAGGCTCATCACTGGAGTGTACACCCTCCAGGATTGGTGATCAAGCTGTGCAGCTAGCTCAACACACCTGTATGGATGGACATTACTGATGAATGGTATTTGTTACTTATTGTAAAACTAGTAAAGAATAAATGTGTCACGACCAAAAACTGCCCTAGTTGTTTCTGTCACCAAGCCTCTCCCTTGAACACAGTGCATTGGCACGGCAATAAAGCTGGTTCACTGCACATCATGACAGTGATACCACATGTCCCCACTTCACAGGTGACCCCGACGTGATCCAAGGCTAAAAACACATGGTGACGAATGTTTGTCGGTATGAGTAATGTGGAACCGCGAGTAGGCTGAACAGTGCTCCTTAGTGATAAACTTTTTTTGTGTATGAACTCTTTTTTTGTATTGTTTTTGTGCGCATATGTTTCGTTTGTGAGCTGTCTAGTGTTATTCTTCTTTGTGTGATTTCCTTTGTCGTGTTATTTTGTGTGCTTTACTCTTTAGTGAGGATTCGACTCTGAGCTAAGATAGCGACATTGGAAGAGTTGCAAAAGGCTGTTGAAGACCCATTCGCATGCAACAAGGGGCTGGAGAGTGAGCTACAAGCATGGACTACACGTGCGGATGCTGCACAGCCACAGACAGCCCAGAACAATTTTGGCGTGCAAATCCCTGCCACAGTGATGCCTCCTATGATCACTGGAACGCCAAAAAGCACTGGTCGGATGTTGATCAGGCTGCCTCCCTTGTGGTTCAGCCAAGTGGAGGCAGTCTTTATGAGCAACCACATAACCTGTAACCTGGCAAAATTTGGACATTTAGTGAGCCAGCTCGACCAGAATTATGCGGCCGAAGTGCAAGATGCCCCGCTGACGCAGTCATCCTACAGACGGCTCAAGGAAGAACTGATCCGGCGGATCTCATCATCTGAAGAACAACGAGTGCACCAACTGCTGCGGCAAGAGGAATGCGGCAACCAGAGGCCCTCGCAGTTCCTGCGTCACTTACGGAGTCTCACACAGTCCAACATGGTGCCAGATTCGCTGTTATGCACTATCTGCGTGCGCAGCTACCCAGCTGAGGTGCAGGCAGTGATAACAGCACAGATGGAGATGCAGCTGGACACTGTCGCTAACTTGGACGACCACGTGCACGATGCGCTGACAACAGTGTGGAAGCTTACGACACCGCCCCCGCCACCTCAGTGGTGGCATGCGCCTCCCACACCCACATTGGATGCTGACCTGCACAAGCTAGTGCAAAACTTGGCCACACAGGTGGCAACTCTCTCCACGCAAGTCGACTGGTTGGCGCGCTCGCGGCAAGAGGGCAGCACGCATCGCAGCAGCAGCAGACCGGGCTACAGGCGGCGCAGCTGGCAATGGAGCAACAGCCGCTCCAACTCTACCTTGTAGATGTCAGATCACGCACAAATCGGCTTCTGCTGGTACCATGCCCGTTTCGGCAATGAAGCAACCACGTGCCAGGCTCCTTGCTCGAACCCAAATGCCAGCTACGATCGGACCTAGGCACACCCGGCTGCAGCGTGATATCGAAGCGTCTATTTGTCGTGGAACGGGGTGCAGGCGTGAGGTACCTTGTCGACACCGGTTCGGACCTTTCGATATTCCCCTGTTCTATGATACGAGACTGCAGGCGGGTCGAGGCACTCTCCCTCACAGCGGCAAACAATTCAGCAATTAAAAGTTACAGCACACACAGCCGCAATTTAGATCTAGGTCTATGCCACACATTATCATGGACTTTTACTGTGGCCGGTGTCAATGAGCCGATTCTGGGTGAGGACTTTCTCGGCCACTACAGGCTGCTAGCCGATATCACAAATGGCCAGCTCATCGACATGACAACAAATTTAAAGACAGTGGGACAGCTCCGGCAGGCCGCATTCTACAGTGTTAAACCTGTGAAGTGCCCCAGTCCTTACGTTGACATCCTTGAAACATTCCCCGACCTCACCCGCCCAGCCAACGCACCGAGAGACATTAAACATTCGATGGTGCACCACATAATAACCACGCCCGGACCACCCACATTGTGGCGCCCACGTCGACTCGTGCCTGATAGACTTGCAGCAGCAAAGGCAGAGTTCGAGCCATGCTGCAGCAAGGCGTCATTCGACCATCGAGAAGCCCATGGCCATTGGTATTACATTTGGTACCCAAGAAAGACAATTCGCGGCGTGCATGTGGGGACTACCGCGCCCTTAATTTGCGAACGGTGTCAGACTGATACCCAGTCCCTTACCTTCAAGACTTCAGTTATGCTTTGGCGGGGTGCGTGGTGTTTAGCAAGATAGAGTGCGCAAAGGCATACACCCAAATTCCGATGGCGCCCGAAGACATTGAAAAAACAGCTATTGTAACGCCCTTTGGGCTTTCCAAAAGCCTATTTGTGACTTTTGGTCTTCGGAATACTGCCCAGACTTGGCAGCGGTTCCTGAATGGCGTCTTGTGATGCTTGCCATTTTGTTTCGCGTACCTCGACGACATCTTGGTGTATTCCAAGACGCCCGAGCTCCACAGCCGCCACCTAATGACTGTCTTTCAGTGCCTGAGTGAAGCCGACATCGTTATTAATGCAGCAAAATGCGAATTCGGTGTGACGGAAATCGAGTTCCTCGGCCATTTAATTACCCCCACCGGATCGACGCCACTACCGGAGAAAGTGCAAGCAATACTAATAATGCCGCGACCGCAGACACACAAAAAACTATGTCGTTACCTTGGCAAGTTGAACTTTTATCGCTGACACCGGCCCAACGCTGCCGCCGAGCAAGAGCCGTTGACTAAGGCATTACACGGTCCTACCTCAAAGGGAAAGACCCCTGTGAATTGGACAGACGAAATGGAGCAGAGCTACACGGACTCAAAACGGAATCTCACAGAAGCGACACTGATCGCTCACCCAGTAGATGACGCGTACTTAGCTGTAGTCTTGGACTCCAGCCAGGCCGCCACTGGTGCGGCGTTAGAGCAGTGCGTCGGCGGGAGCTGACAGCCTCTCGGTTTTTTCTCTAAGAAGGTATACAAATTGCAACACGCTTGGAACGCTTATGACCGAGAGTTGCTTGCGATGTATGTGGCGGTGAAATACTTCCAACTGTCCTTAGGAGCACGACAATTTGTCATTTTCACCGGCAATAAACTGATTATGCACGCGTTCCATAACAACCACACTAAGTGTTCACCGCGACAACTCAAGCAATTAGAGTTCGTGTCGCAATTTACAACATACATTCGACACATTTAGGGGATAGAAAATATTGTCGCCGATTATTTGTCTCGAGCGTGTGCCGCTATCTCACCCTCTTTGAACTTTGAGGATATCGCCCAAGTACAGGAGAGTGATGAAGAACTGCACCACTTCCGGCACGACACTTCCAGCGGCCTACAACTGGAGCTGGTGCCTGCCCCCGGCTCTGCACAGAAGATTTGGTGTGACATCTCAACTGGCATGCACCGACCGTTCCTTCCGGAGCAGTGCCTTCGACTGTGCCCACAGACGTTCACACCCCAGCACCAACACCACAGCGAAGTTTGTGGCCACGCGTTTCATCTGGCCCGGGCTTTGGAAGGACTGCCGTGAATGGGCGCGCACCTGCACGGCATGTCAGTGCGGCAAAGTCGGGAGGTACACCCACGCACCCGTGAGCACCTTCCCTGATGCGACACGCCGAATTGCGCATGTTCACGTGGACCTCATCGGCCCGCTTCCTGTCTCTTGAGGCAAGCGGTATCTCTTATACGTGGTGGACCGCTTCACTCGCTGGCCGGAAGCAATGCCTGTCGCGTACATCACCACAGAGACCATCGCCACCACATTTGTGGACAGCTGGGTGGCACGCTTTAGATGTCCCTGTCATGTGATAACTGACCGCGGCCGCCAGTTTGACTGCGCATTGTTCACACACGTCGCCAGACTGTGTGGCATCCGGCTACACAGGACAACAAGCTACCACCCGGCGTTGAATGGCATGGTCGAATGGTGCTGCTCGGCCTGCGAGTAACGCCGAAGGAGGAGATAGGTGCGTCACCTGCCGACCTCGTTTACGGTCAACGTCTGACGATCCTGGGCGATTTCATTGAAGAAGTACCACTCCCACACGACACTGTGGCACCCACTCTGGCAGAACGTCTGTGCACTCACACGGCCAGCCTCCGAGCAGACGCACCGATGCAGCAAGGCATCAGGAAGCTATTCGTGCACACTGACCTACAGTGCTGCACGCATGTCATGTTGCGTATCAATGGAGTACAATCATCTCTCTGGCCGCCCTACTGCAGACTGCACCAAGTGATCGCTGAGGTGACAAAATGCTCGTCATGAAGTGCAACGGGAAGCCATCTACAGTGTCAAATGACCACGTCAAGCCAGCCTACGTCTTGCCCACTCCAGCAGCCACGCTTTTCTTCGACCCAGCAGAAGACCTGATCACAGACGACACTCCCTCTGCCAGTAGCCAGACGGAGCCCACACCCATAGCCGCCGGTGATACACAGCGGCAGCCTGCTGTCATCACGCCACCACGTGTGCCTAACACCACTCTGCCCAGGCAGCTGGCACGGCCACTCGGACCGCGCCCACCACTGGTGCACCGGTCGCTCCCACCACAGCCGCCAGTGGACTACGTCCCGCGCGCCAGCCACCGTCTCCGATTCAAACAGCAGTGCTGCATCACCAATGCGCCACACCACCCACAGCAGAAAAAAAGCACCCGAGCTGCCGAACCCGTCAGAATCTGGCGTGCACCTGCCGCCATCTGCTGTAGAGACCTAGTCTCCAGCTTACCACGCTTTCAGCTGGTAACCCCAGACAATGCCTCCTGTTTTCTGTCGCAGCTCCTGGACGCGCGTTCATGTCCCTGTGCCTCTGCCACATTGGGCGTTGAGGCCGGATTGACATCCGTGCCAGTTTACCGATTCGCATCACCGTCAAGCTGCAGATATCGCGCTCCGCACCGCCTGGCTTGTCCGTATCAGCTCCCGGACCCGCTTTCGAGTCATGATAGTACCATACTCATGCATGTTCTCCAGACCTCCGTTGTCTCAAACGTTGAGGTCGGTTCGAGTGCTCTGCTGCTTCCGCGACTGAGTCACTCGGCAAACTTGTGCAATGTGTGAACACTTGAACCTGTCACTCTCAATACCACTCTGAACAATGTAAATAGCGAACTGTTTCTGTAGCTCTTGTAAATACCCGACATTGTTATTAAGAAGTCAGTGCCTTAGAGATGTCACACCAAATTACCTGCATAGTGAGACATAGTGCGTTGAGTGGTTTGGCAGTTATTTCATTTAATGCAAAAAAAAATATCTTCTTCTTCTGTAGCTGCAAATTTTGTAGTATAAACAACTGTCTTATATATTTTTACTTCAGTCATCAACATACATTTTAATCACTTTAGCAAATAATTGTGACTACTTGTGACAGTTTTACCTTGTACCTTAACTACAATAAAGTCACCTTTCTGCACTGTTTCAATATTTTCAACACTTGTGTACAAGTTAGCATCAGATGAATCAGTGTATTGGACGTGATCAGAATCTTCAGAGCCACTGCTCCTTTCTGCCAGTATTTGGCATACTTAATTTAATTTATGCTTATTTGGCAATAGCTTTGCTCTTCCGTCTTTTGCTGCTGCCTCTGTCCATTGTTTAACTGTTGTACCGTTAAGGACGGTTTATTTTCCTTTCCATCTGTGTCTCATTTTTTTACTTGTACCAGCTTTAGTACATGGCCAAACTTATGATGTATGTGAAATTTCTGTTTGCTTATCTTCTGGCTGGTGTCCAAGATTCTGAACATTGTCATCTGCAGATATGCTTGCATGTTCTCCCAGTGAATCATTTGTTATTTGTTGTCAGACTGGGAAAGGTCTGCCCAATATGTAAGACGATAAAAAATTGTAGGCATAAAATACGAGAGAACTGATACGTTTGATACTACTAACATGAAAGCTTTTCCAAATGTCAGGAAATGCAACACCAACAAGGGCTGTGTTATATATGGTATTTTTCTTGGGCACTAGAATGTGTTTCTTTGAAATTACTCATGAGATCAGAGCCTTTAGAGGTCAACATAAAGTTGAATTTCCAGGCAATTTCTGACAGCAAGCAAATGAAACTGCATGAAAAATGGTTTTTACTTGAACGTGCAAACCTTGCATTTATGTAATTTATTAGATGTTTTGCAACTGTCTGGGGTTAACTGCACCAATCCACTTAATGACAAATTTTACTGGTACACTTAACCCCACCTTCACTTTATCAACAATCTTCAGCATGAAGGGAAAATGACTCCATGCACAGTTCATATTTCATGGAGTATCATAAAGCAATAAACAATTAATCTAACTCAAAAAAGAAAAACTGTAGGAGATATTGTTAAATGCAAAAATAAATTACTCTTACCCGTGGATCTCAGTTTTTTTAATCTATATCTGCAAATGTAGCAAACAGACAACATCCATATTAGCTCACACAGTGCAGCCCACCTAAGGGAACATATTTGTGGTATGAAAAAACAATTTTCCCTCTTGAATTGTTTATAAATGTGATGATTGAATTAACTTTGAGAATCAGTTAAGCCAACTTTTCCTAAGTATATGAAATTCAGAAAGTCATTGCCCCAAAGTAAAATTTAATTAAGTTCAGTTGTCTGTATGAAAGTTCATCTTTTCAGTGTATGTGTGCCATATTATAAGTCTTTCAGGCCAAAATAAAGAATATTGCAGTAATAATAACTGTTGCATACACAAAATTTTAGTGAGAACAAAGTGTGTCATAGACTTGCTCTTCAAACATGAGGAAAATAAAGTGATTATTTGAATACATTTTTCTCTGCTATGTGATAGAGAGTAATGTCTTGTCATTAATATGGGTGGTTGCTGTTGAGAATTATGCAGTAGAGTCATTTTTTGTGTATAAAGCCAAACAGAATGAAGTATATGAAGTAGCAATGTATTATGTAATTGAGAAGTATATTATAATGAATTGATGAAATAGAAAGTGAATATGAAGTGGCAAACTGAATTAAGTGCTTTGAAGTATATATGAAACAGTAATGATTAGGGACCCTGCCTTTGTAACAGCTTCTTTTGCAAAAGTACCTCTTCAGTCAACATGTCTGAAACAGAATAAATAAGTGGTATAATGAGCATTGATAAACTGGAAAGTGAAATGATACACAAGAGAATAATATTCTTTTGTTGTGATGGCATGCCTAAGTAATATGACATAACTTGTTGAGAACCTGCTGGACATTACAGCACTGTATTCAGAAACAGAGTGATGCTTTCATGAAAAAAAAATGATAATAATGCTGAAAATTATTTAATGAAGCTAAGTGAAATACTAATTTATTTAATGACTTGTTGAATATAAATTGCTACAAAGTTCATTTCTATGATACTGTGCTGTTCACCACCTATTTGATATCATTTTCTAACAGGAATTAAAAATGCAATGAATTTCACTAACTCAATCTTCATTTCAAGAAAGTTAAGTCATAGTCAGAGGAGATCTTTGTTGTAAATTCTCTGTGTGACATTATACTGATAGCTGTGTTATTTTATAACACGTAAATGTCCAATTAATGAGTAATCATTCTTATTGGAGATGAACAGATAGGAATTATTAGTGCACCAATTTAGAAAATTTGTTTGTCTTTTCATGTTTGTAAATGCCGAACACCACTTTGGATCAATACAATACAATACTATACAATACAATACATCGGATGTGAGTGTAAATTTGAAGGAGAAATCCCAGAAAGAACCTACAGCAAACCATGAGTGTGGTTTTTGTGAAGGTGGTGCCAACGATGAGTAATGAACTGTGTTAACATGGTGAAAAATTTGGGAAATATCAAGAATAACTTATGACCCATGAAGTTCTCTGACATAAATGTGTTTTGAAATATTGTAGTTACACACTTGTATGTTTCAAAATTTTTTAAAATTTTATGTCATAAGATGGCCAGGGAAGGCTGTTAGGTAACATTTAGTTAGGATACCTGATTTGAAAATTAGTTTAAAGTATTATGATAACATTGTTTCTTTTTTATGTATTTTGATACATGTAAGACTCTTATAGACCACTGAATTATCCAGTAAGCTAATTGTCATAAGTGTCTGTTTAATTCAGTTGGAGGGTGAACAGATATAGGGAGTTGTAAAATACTGCAACTGTTGTGTTTTCTGCTCATATGAATAACTAAAATTATTTCACTTTTTCATCCTGTATCTAATGCTATCACACACATAATATGTAAGATATACAGGAATGTGTAAATTTGTTATTTATGTGAAATTTTATTTAAATTTGTGGTTCAATTGTCTGTATTTATCTTCCTGATTAAAATGATGTAGTTTTACTAGAATACTCAGAAATTAAAAGTTGTGGTTAATTAAATTTCCTGCAACAACACTTAATGGGAAAACATATTGAGCTAATGGGCAGGATAGGAAGTATTATTACCACTCATTCAAAAACAGACATTCCCAATTTTTCATGACCTTATTTTATATTATCTGAAATTAATTAACATATGGGATAAGTGACATTAAAAGTTTGGACACTCATAATTTCAATAATCTATTTTGCTTTAATGTCAGTGGGATTTTGGCCTGTGATGGTATAATTATTTTTTTGCTATATTTTTTTCTGAATCACATAACAACTCTCACTAATTAATTCAGTCATTAATTAAGATTTTGGATAACTGAGGATCACAGAATATGGATTTCAGGTGAGATGCCCTACTTGTAGATATGGGATTTCAAACTACGAAAACATAATGATGTTCCACATGCTTTTATGGTTTATTAACCTGAAACGTTTTTCATAAGCTAGATAGTAGTAAAAGTCCTTGAGTCCACACAAAATAGTAAAATCTAACCTAGCCAAATTTTAAAAAATTAAGTAATTTCATAAATCACAAAAAGTTCTTGTGCCTTTCTTTAAATAGCCACCCCTCCCCCAAAATCACTGGGTTGTGTCCAACTAGTGTCGATTAAAGTGAAAGTCTGTGAATGGTCAGCAACCAGGTAACATCTCTATGTCGAGTTGAGTTAGACTCATGGGCGCACTACCAAACGAACAACGTCAATGCATCAGAAAGTTCTGTGACACGCTACCACTCAGAAACATGCTATATCATTCCGCGTGAAAGTCCCAGACTAAGTATCAAAGGCCTAATATCTCATGTGAAAATTTGTGATTTGACATCATCTGCATGACACATATGTCACATATGTAAACTCAAAGTGTTAATGTTCAATCACTATTATTTACTGGACAGTATAATTCATGTTGGTGATTGTGTAGCAAGTTATATAATGTGCACTGTTAACTACATATTTCTGTCACTGCATGTTATACCACCATGAAATTCAATAAACATTGTGACTCTGATTAGTGGTTGAATTGATTCTCATCTGGATACATTTACGAAGGAGGAGGTGCATGTCTCCTCACCTGTTTAAACTGTAATATTTAAACTTGAACTGACAATCAACAATGCTATAGTGCAAATAAAGTAGGAGAATTCACTTTGAAATTTAACTATTGTGTGGTCTACATAATTTTGCACTATGCTTTATAGAATTGGTATTCAGCATATTATTTCAAAACCCTGAAATTTGAGACTTTGAGATACATGGAGCCAAGTGCATCAACAGGTTATGGATATGTCACAAATCATCGTCACAGCAGATATGCTGTCCACAAGTGGCCATGCTAAATGTAAACAATTTTTTGATGTCTAGAGGGTGACAGTGCTCAAAAAGTAGGTATTGTTGGTGATTAGTGAGTTTGACATGGACAGAGATCTACATCTACATTTATACTGCGCAAGCCACCCAACAGTGTGTGGCGGAGGGCACTTTACGTGCCACTGTCATTACCTCCCTTTCCTGTTCCAGTCGCGTATGGTTCGCGGGAAGAACGAATGCCAGAAAGCCTCCGTGCGCGCTCAGATCTCGGCAATTTTACATTTGTGATCTCCTCGGGAGGTATAAGTGGGGTGACGCAATATATTCAATACCTCATTCAAAAACACACCCTCTCAAAACCTGGACAGCAAGCTACATCACAATACAATGTGCCTCTCTTGCAGTGTCTGCCACTTGAGTTTGCTAAACATCTCCGTAACACTATCACGCTTACCAAATAACACTGTGACAAAACACGCCGCTCTTCTTTGGATCTTCTCTATCTCCTCTGTCAACCCGACCTGGTATGGATCCCACACTGATGAGCAATACTCAAGTATAGGTCGAACAAGTGTTTTGTAAGCCACCTTCTTTGTTGATGGACTACATTTTCTAAGGATTCTCCCAATGAATCTCAACTTTGCACCCGCCTTATCAACAATTAATTTTATATGATCATTCCACTCCAAATTGTTCCGTACGCCTACTCCCAGTTATTTTACAGAAGTAACTGCTACCAGCGTTTGTTCTGCTATCACATAATCATACAATAAAGGATCCTTCTTTCTATGTATTCGCAATACATCACATTTGTCTATGCTAAGGGTCAGTTGCCACTCCCTGCACCAAGTGCCTATCCACTGCAGATCTTCCTGCATTTCACTGCATTTTTCTAATGCTGCAACTTCTCTGTATACTACAGCATCACCCGCAAAAAGCCACAAGGAACTTCCGACACTATCTACTATGTCATTTACATTTATTGTGAAAAGCAATGGTCCCATAACACTCCTCTGTGGCACGCCAGAGTTTACTTTAATGTCTGTAGATGTCTCTCCATTGTTATCAACATCCTGTGTTCTGTTTGCTAACAACTCTTCAATCCAGCCACACAGCTGGATATGGATGAAGCCATCAATGAGATGGAGGACAATGCCAAGAAGATGACACATAGGGCTGAGAAGGACCAGTTGAAGAAGATGGGAGAGAATGTGTTAAGGTTGTGGATGAATGAAGATAGGATATCTTGACCCTAGGTCCAGATCATGAAAATATCGATAACAAATCAGAACCAGACAAGGTGTTTGGAGTTTTGGGGTTCTAGGAAGGATTCCTCTAGAAGGTCTTTAAACAGATTGGCATAGAAGGGTGCCAGGCAGGTGCCCATGGCTGTGCTGTGGATTTGCTTAAATACACTGACTAAAAAATATTGCAGTACCAAGAGGGAGTTGTGCAAAACAAATGAAAGTTGGTATGTGTGTTTCTGATGTCTATTAAAATTTCATGCTAGTCACATAAGAGTGCTGGTAGTAGCGCCACTATGAGGATGCAAATGAGGCTTGCTTTAAATACATGCTGTAACGACTATAGTGTTGGTTGAATTTGGGACTAAACATAACGACTTGATATTAGTCAAGAACCACTTTAAGGCAACAAAAATGCCATTATCAGCACCTCACCGAGTTTGAGCGAAGTCATGTAATAGAGGTATGAGAAACTGTATGTTCCTTCTGTGATATTGCAGTAAGACTTGGCAGAAATGTAACCACTATAGATGATCATTGGCAGGGGTGGTCATGAGAAAGTACAGTCACAAGAAGATGGGGGGTCTGGACAGTCACATGACACTACTGAGAGGGAAGACCATCATGTCTGGCGTGAGGCTCTGGCGAATTGTGCTGCATCTGCAGTAGCAATTAGCACACAGTGACACAATGAATTTTTACCAATTGGTTGCTTCAAGGGCAGCTCTGAAACAGATGCCCTGTAGTGTGCCTTCCACTGACCCCAAACCACTGTCATTTGTGACTTCAGTGGTGTCAAGTGGCTCATTGGAGGCCAGGGTCGACGACTGTTGTGTTTTTAAATGAAAGCTGGTTCTACCTCAGTGCCAGTGATGGCTGTGTGTTGGTTATAAGGAGGCCAGTTGAGGGCCTGCAACCAACCAGTTCATGTGCTAGACACACAGGACCTACATCTGGAGTTATGGTCTGGAATATGATTTTGTATGACACCAGGAGCAATCACAGGATTAGTCCATGCATCCTGACTGTAAATTTGTATGTCAATCTAGTGATTCAACCTGTTGTGCTGCCATTCTGGAAAAGGATTACAGGGAGTATTTTTGAACAGGATCAAGCTCGCCCACGTACTGCTGTTGTAATCCAACAAGCTCTACAGAGTGATGAAATGTTGCATTGGCCTACTCAATCATGAGATCCATATTCAATCGAGCACTGTGGGACACCATCAGATGACATCTCCAGTGTCATCCACAAAGAGCATTAACCGTCCTTGTATTGACTGATCAGTTGCAAGAGGCTCCATCCCACAAAGAGACATTCAGCAGTTGTACAACACAATGCATGCATGTCTGCATGCTCGCATTCAGAATTCTGGCAGGTAAACTGATTATTAATGTACCAGCATTTCACATTTGCATTAGTTTATCTTGTGCTTACATTGACCTGTGATCCTGCAATGTCAATCATTTAAATATGTTACCTAGACCAATATATTCCTGAAATTTCAATACTCTACATTAATTATTTTTTGGTGTTGTGATTTTTTTTCCTGGCAATGTATCTTCCTCTCAAAGGAGGATGTAATCAGTAAGGTTTAGAAGGAGTGAGGTAGTGGGTTGATGTCAGAAGGACATTGAGAGTGGTAGTGTTGGATGGCAGGCCATTGGCCTGAGGAATGTTGGTGTGTAAGGAGGTGTCATCAACTGTGACAGATAAGGATCCAGGTGCCTATGGAGTGGGGATGGCTGAGAATTGCTAAGTGGAGTGGCTTGTATGTTTGATATGAAAGGCTAAGCTACAGGCAACTGGTTGGAGGTGCTGGTCAACAAGAGTGGCGATCTTCCAATGGGAGCATAGTAACCACCTACAATTGGACATCCAGCATTGTTGGGTTTATAGATTTTAGAAGGCTTGTAAAATATGTGTGTGCGGGGAGGGCGGTTGTTGGAGGGAGGAGGGAGATGGATTCAGGGAACAGATTCTGGGATAGGCGTATAGATTTGAGTAGGAATTGAAGGTTATGTTGTGCTTCTGGGAGGGGATCACTATGGTACAGATTGTGGGTGGAGGAGTTAGAAAATAGGTGGAACCTTACTTCTGGCAGTCACAGTGCTGCCACAATTTCTGCAGAGCATTTTATTTTGACATGATCGCCTACAAGCAGCCCAGAGGAATGAATGGTCATTACCTGATTATTAATGTACTAGCGTTTCCTAACCATTGTCATATGGATCCTTCCCCTCCAACATCAGATTTCCTGAAATACAGATAGGAGTTATCAATGCAACACATACTTCAATCATGTAATCCCGCAGACCCAGTCATCGCTAACTCACTGGCACAAAGACAACTAAGGTGCCCATGTCATAACCTTAGAATATCAAGAAGTAAAAGAACTTAAAAGAAATTATACATTAAGTCCAATCAACTGATGAAAAGCGAGCTAAGAACAAGGACTTCCTCATGTAGAAAGACCCACAAAATATGCTGTGGAGACAGTGGAAGTCCTGAACCAAAGATTAAATGTCTTTTGCCACATTGCTATGAAGGATAAAAAGTAAAACGCAGTCGACAACCCCTGCATCCTTCACTATAACACCCTACAAATCAGACGGCAAACATATATGATAACATAAGTAGTTAAAACAAGGACATTCGGTCATGAAATGGTGAACCATCAAAGGTTGACGACAATGAGCTCAAAGTGGTGGGGGATCACCACTTAACAAATGGCGATGGCTAAAACGACAAAACCCAATATGCAACATAGCTAAAATGATCTCCTCACAGCAAAGGGGCCGAGATGACGTTGGCCAAGCTGCTAGGGGAGGTTTAATTCCCTGGAGCTTGTTGCCATGAAGAGTGCACCAGTGGCGATGCCAAAGTGACACCACCTGCCAACAGACGGCAACATAGAGATCATCCAAAGGGATGGAAGAGCTAGCAGACTGAGGTAGGAGGATTCCAACCTTGTGAGCAGCATCAGCAGCCTGATTTCCCATCAGAGCAATGTGAACAGGAGACTGCATGACCATCACAGTGTCTCCCTCAACAGACAGCAAATGGTAGCTTTCTTGGACCCATTGCACTAAGGGATGGACTGTGTACAGCACACAGAGATTCTGAAGGGCACTGAGAGAGTCAAAATATGACTCAATTAAAAAGCCTCTCCAGCTGCATGTATTAGGTAGCCTGATAGAGGGCGAAGAGCTCTGCTGTAAATATCGGGTGGTGTTCTGGAAGCCAGTACCAGAAATGGTCCATGTCAATGACAAAGGCACACTAGACACCACAGTCAGTTTTAGAACCATTACTGTGCACAAAGGTGCTGTCACTACGTTGTGTGCGGAGGTTGAGAAACTTACTGCAATAGATCAAATTGGGAGTAGTTTACTTAGGGAGTAAATAAAGTCCAAGATAAACACAGGCCACCGCGCAATGCCAAGGTAGTGAAGGGTTCACACCCACTGGAAAACTGGCAAGGAGTGTGAAGTTAAGCTGCTGGAATGGGAGCTGAAAGCAAACTCTGGGAGGTAACAGAGAAGAGGGACGCACCCCATACTGGCAGTCAAGGGAGTCATCGAAAAAGGAGGTGTAGGATGGGAGGCTAGGCATAGCAGATAAATGGCAAGCGTATCTGTTGAGGAGAACATCACACCGGTATAACAGCAGTTGCCCGGCAGCTTCTGCATAGAGCCTCTCAACTGGGCTAGTGTAAAAGGCACCAGTGGCCAAACGGATCCCAAGATGGTGGATTGTATTAAGATGGCATAAAATTGATGGATGTGCAGATGAATAAATAAAACACCAAGAGTCTAGTCTCGAACAGAAAGGGATTTGTACAAATGGAGGAGGGTGGTATGATCTGCTCCCCCGGAAGTACCACTTAGAACACGTAAGACATTAGGAGGCTGGGTACAGCATTCAGCCAGATGAGACACATGGGAGGACCAAGAAAGTTTTCTATCAAGCATGAGTTCAAGGAATTTCATAATTTCAGCAAGTGGAAAAGCAACAAGCCCAAGATGTAAAGATGGTGGAAGAAACAGATTCCACTACCAGAAATTCATACACACTGTTTTGTCAGTGGAAAAGCGAAAGCCATTGTCGATACTCCACGAGTAAAGATGCTCAAGACATGGCTGAAGATGATGCTCAAGGATACAAGTATGTGGAGAACTGCAGTACATCGCAAAGTCATCGACGAAAAGTGAGCCTGTGATGTCTGGTGGGAGACAGGCCATTATAGGGTTAATGGCTACAGCAAAGAGTACGATGCACAGGACGGAGCCTTGAGGCACCCCAGTCTCCTGGATGAAGATGTCTGACTAGGTTGTATCCACACATATCTTGAATACTTGGTCTTTTAAAGATTTCTGAAGGAAACAGGGCTGGCAGCATCAAAAGAACCATGTGTATAGAATACAGAGGATACCAGCCCTTCAGCAGGCGTCATAGGCTTTCTCCAAATCAAAAAACAAAGTCACCATTGGGTATTTTGGCTGAAAATGGTTAATGACATGAGTTGATAAAGTGATGAGCTGGTCAACAGCAAAATGATGAGCTCGAAATCCACATTGTGCAAGGGTTCGTAGATTGCGAGGTTAGAGCCACCATACCAACCAGCCATTAATCATACATTCTATCATCTTGCAAACACAGCTGATGAGAGAAATGGAGTGGTAGCTAAAAGGAATGTGTTTGTCCTTATTGGGCTTAGATATGGGTATGATAACGACTTCACGTCAGCATCTGGGAAATGTGCCATCTGCCCAAATGTGATTGTGTGTATGAAGGAGGAAGTGCTTGCCCTCAAGAGAAAGATGGTGCAACATCTGAATGTGAACACTATCTGGCCCTGGGGTGGAAGATCAGGATGAAGTGAGAACATGATCTATTTCCCCCATGGTAAAGACAGAATTGTAGCATTCACTCTTCTGAGAGGAGGAGGGTATCATCTAAGCCTCCTCCACTCGTTTCCGAGGGAGGAAGGTGGGGTGATATTGGGTGGAGCTCAAAATCTCCACAGAATAGCAGCCCAAGGTGTTGGAGATAGCTACCAGGTCCACAATGACATCACCTGCTACAGTCATACTGGAAATCAGGTAATAGACCTTAGTTCCAAACAGACGATGGAGGTTGCCCCCCACATGACGGAAGAGGAAGGTTGGTTGGCTCTGAGCACTATGGGACTCAACTGCTGAGGTCATTAGTCCCCTAGAACTTAGAACTAGTTAAACCTAACTAACCTAAGCACACCACAAACATCCCTGCCCGAGGCAGGATTCGAACCTGCGACCGTAGCGGTCTTGCGGTTCCAGACTGCAGCGCCTTTAACCGCACGGCCACTTGGAAGAGGAAGTGGAACTGTTAAAAGAACCAGTAAATGAAATCCAGCTAGCTGTTTTGATATAGCGAAGAATGCAATGACACTGCACTTGCAACTGTTTACAGCAAATAGAGCTTGCCATCAAAGGATGATGGTTATAAATGCAGAGAACAGGTCTTCGCATGTGACTCACATCACAGTATGCCTCAGTTCTCCTGGGGACCAGTACACAGCATGGTAGAGATGAAGTGCAAGGTATGGAATGTTCTATGATGGTAAAGATAATGGTTGTGAGGAACTATGACTGGTCATCACAACTGGGGAAATGTTTTTTGAAGGTCTCCAGGGAGGACTGAAGGCTCCAGCCAGCCTCGATAGCGCATGGGAGAGTGTCACTCTAGTACATATCAGAGAGAATGGACCATTCAGGGTGACAGGAAAAGTGGGCACTGGAGAACAAGAGGTCCAAATGGAAATAGGTGTGTGTGGGGTCTGAGAGGAATGTCGGTGCTCCATTATTAAGATAGAGAGGTTGAGTTGATTGAGGTCGGCCAAGACAGTTATTTAAACTGAGTGCGAACAATTGTGGCCCGGTGACCAGGTACACTGTCATCTATAAAAATTCCACCATTGTTTCAAACATGAATAGCTGCAAATGGTCTCCAAGTAGCTGAACATAAACATTTCCATTCAATGATTGGCCCAGTTGGACCAGAGGAGCAAGTCCATTCTATGTAAACACAGCCCACACAATTATGGAGCCACCAATAGCTTGCACTGTGCTTGAAATTTGCTACTGTCGAAACACTCTTGACACTGCAGATCTCAGAATACTGAATTCCCTAATGATTTTTGAAGTGGAAAGTCCCACACATCTAGCAGCAACTACCATTCCGTGTTCAAAATCTGTTAATTCCCCTCATATGGCTATAATCAGGTTGGAAACATTTCACATGAATCACTCAAATACAAATGACTGGTCTGCTAATGCATTGTCCTTTTATACACTGTATACATGATATTACCACCATGTGCACATTGCTATTCCATGACTGTTTTTCACCTCAGTGTAAACCACACTTTATTGTGCACAGATACAAAAGACACATGTGTACACATTAGCAAACAAACCAGAACAGGAAGCATCAAAGAACATGAGAAATTAGAGAGACACTGCACTTGTCACATATCAATTAGTTAGTTACATCACTCCCACAACCGCATTTTGTCAATTCCCAATGTAAAAGTAGTTATCAAAATTATTCACGGAACCATTGACTGCATGTGAATGATTTGGTGTAGATAAAAATAAATAAATACCTTATCCCCATTCAGTATTTCAATTTTGTGGGCAAATAATGTAGAATAAGTGATCAAGTCTGCTCTGATATATGACACTTGCGGCAAAATTACTACATGGACTAGAGAATGTTTACAAGACTTGGCAATGTCAACACAGCACTAGGACTACTACCTACAAAGTTCTGTGACTATAATGAAATGGGATTAGATTACATTAGATTTAGTTTTTGTGCCAGAGACCCAAAAATGAGGTGATTCTCACGGGCGTGAAACAAGTCACAAAGTGTAACATAAAAAAAACATAAAACGTCTGAATATAATAATCACTACCCTGATCAATTATCAGCAGACTGTCAAAATAGATAAATGCATTTCAGTAAACTAGAACACCTAATATTT
This sequence comes from Schistocerca americana, assembly GCF_021461395.2. Lineage (NCBI taxonomy): Eukaryota > Metazoa > Arthropoda > Insecta > Orthoptera > Acrididae > Schistocerca > Schistocerca americana. The sequence goes on from NC_060130.1 coordinate 191,933,270, forward strand.
ACAGAATTAATACTCTATCAGGATGAAACACAGCTATGCACATTTAATAAATTTATCATTCATAAAATACCTAATCTCGTCAGTTGTGACCTATTGGTGCAAACTAAAATTTTTCCTTAAGATGGTCTAACAGTCGCTGTTAAGATATTTATTTGTAGAGTAGAAGGAGTTGCCTACCAGAAAGTCTTTCAAACTCTGTTTAAACCGTGCTTTATCTGAAACCAAGTTTTTAATGGTTGCTGGTGATTTGTTGAAAATGTGTGTTCCTGGATATTGGACCCCTTTCTGATTCAAGGTATGTGATTTTAGGTTTTTATGTAGATTGTTCTTATTCCTAGTACTGATACTATGTATTGAGCAATTGGTTGGAAATGGAGATATATTACTTGCAACAAATTACATTAAGAATAAATATACTGAGAAGCAAGGGTTAGGATACAAAGTTCCTTGAACAGGTTTCTACATGATTTTCTTAAATTTACACAACAAATGAGTCTTGTTATATGCTTTTGCTTGCTAAAAACTTTTGCTCGGCTTTGTCAGTTACTCCAGAATATGATCCCATATGACATTACAGAAAGAAAATTAAAAAAATATATATATGCAAGTTCTTATTATATTTACTACATCTGACATCAATCTGACTGCAAATCCCATCCCAACTGAATTTATTATCGAGTTATAATCCCAGAAATTTAACACTGTCAACCTGTTTGATCTGCATGTCTTCATGTGCTATACACATGCTACAAGGAAATCTCTTACAGGTTCTGGTGTGTCTTTGCAAAGTTTAACGACAGTGAATTAGTTTTCAGTCATTTATTAACGTAAGTGAAAACTTGATTAGCAGCCATTTCTAAATCTGTACTTGACTTCCTACTTATTGCAATGTCTGTACCATCTGCAACAAAACAAAGTTAGCATCTGGCAATGTAATGTGCAAGGAGTCATTAATGCATACAAGAAAAAGCAACAGACCCAAGATGGAACCTTCAGGAACACTACACGTAATCAATTCCCAGTCGGATGAAGACTGACTGCTTAATGCTCGGGTATTTCACAATGACACCCTTTGTTTCCTGTTAGTTAAATAAGACTCAAACCATTTCACAGCACTACTGTTGAGAGAGAGAGAGAGAGAGAGAGAGAGAGAGAGAGAGAGAGAGAGAGAGAGAGAGAGAGAATTTCTATTATAATTTTAATTCTCTACTAGTAAAGTTATTAACAATGTTACTTTTGGGGTAATCAGTGAATGTTTCGGCAAATGGAAGGCAAGGTTGGTCATTACATTAGCACATCAACAGTAAGCTCAATTATAAATTAAACTTTTCATCAGATGAGGGCAGTCTAAGGGATCACTGTAATTTTTGCCAGATTTACTACTAGTCATACTTTGAATTCTTTCTCTATCATGTCAGAAAATGTAGCTGAGACACAACTAAACATTACAAAGGGGTTATAAATCATATTCTAAGTACATACTCGTACTGGACTATGTGGTAATCTATTTGACTGTGAACTTTTCACAAAAATATTGTTATTCCATTACTAGAAATTTAAAGCCCCATAATGAAATATAATTCACAATTTCTATTGACTATTTCGATGAGATGAAATTTTCTTTCTAGATTAGATTAAGTTTTTGTTACATAGACCCAAAAGTGACATGACTCTCATGAGAGTGGAACATGTCAGAAAATATAACAAAATATAGAACATATGAATGCAACACTCACTTCCCCAATCATTTGTCAGGAGATTGTCGCAATATGTGAACATATTACTATAAACTGGAACTGCTAATATTTACAGAACTCATACACTATCAGAATGAAACCTAGTTATAAATATTTGATAAATTTATCATCATACCTAATCTTAACTGTTGTGACTAAGTGCTGACAAAACGGAAATTTTTACATAAGCTGGTCGAACTATCCCTGTTAGGATATTCGTCTACAGAGTAGATGAGTTTCCTACCAAAACGCCTTTCAAACTCTGTTTAAGCTGTAATTTATCTGAAACAAAGTTTTTAATGGTTGCTGGCAGTTGACTGAATCTATGTATTCCTGAATATTGGGCGCTTTTTTCGACCAAGGTACGTGATTTTAGGTTTTTATGTAGATTGTTCTTATCACTGGTATTGATACTATATATTAAGCTATTGGTTGTAGACACATTATTTTCAACGAATTTCATAAAGGAATAAATATACTGAAGCGGCGGTTAGAATATCCGATTCCTGGTGTCCACTACTACAATAACTTTGTCTCAACTTCGAAACTAAACACGCTATCCTTACATACTAACAAGTCCTTTGGCGCTGTTACACTGACAGATAATAGCAGGAATTGGCATAAGCGCGGAGGGTGTGCAAGTTATCCATTCGTAAACTGTTATATTTTGCTGTTATAAGAATAGCTATAACCACGAAAAGTTTTATTCAATAGAAACGGTTATGCCCAGAAGTATTTGCATTTCGGTTGAAGAGATTGGGGAAGCTCCAACATTCCTACTTGTTACGCTCGTTGAAATTGTGTGGCTTACTCAATATTATTATTATCGTAGTCGTCATTACGACTATGGTACTAAGCTCTATAGGATCTCTCCAACTATTTTATGTCGATTCTTTTACGGCTTCTGCGCTTCGCCAACCCTCCTCCTTTCTCCGGGCTTGGGACTGGCAGCAGCAACTGGAGAGCTACTTAATTCACTCCAACAGTAACTGCAGGCGGAGTTAAAGTGGTTTCCCACACCAACATGTCAATTTCTACGTTCACACTATAAACAAATTTACGACAAGTGCTTTTGCTTTTGACTCTTGTGGACTTCAATTTTCCCAATCAATTGCAGCGCTTTTTTTTTTCTTTATTGTGATTTCATGCCCCTGCCCCATATGGGCAGGGGAGGGCTGTCAGCAGCACAATCCGCCGCTCTTCAGCCGAGTGACATGATAACTAAAACAAGAATAAATTAATACATACATAAGGAGATAAAAAAGGGGAACATAAAACAGATTAAGGGGAGAAAATGGAGGTAAAAATACACTGTCATGTAGAAGTTCATTGGGAACAGTTAAAAAAGTCACCAGAAAGTTAAAAAACACAGTTGGCGATTCTTAAAACACAGAGAAGACACTGGACGCGCATGCACAGGTTAAAAGTTGGCCACAGTATTAAAAACACTCCGAAACAACACACTTAAAACCCACTTGGAGCACACACGACAAAGAATAGAACTACCAGGCGGGACCTGCCGAGGGAAAGGTCAGAGAGGATGGAAAAGGAGGGGAGAGCATGGGGCAGCTGGGGAAGCGGCAGGATGAAGAGAGGAGGGGCAACCGTGGGTTCACAAAGAGGCAGGAGACACATGGGGCGGGAGAGGAAAAGGGAAGACAGGGCAGGAGGGAGCGCAGAGACACTGAAAGAAGGCACAAGAGATGGACGGGGAGTAGGAGGGGAAATCCGCTCAGAAGGAGGGAGGGGGAGGAGAGGGAGCCCTGAGGAGGAGGAGGCGAGAAGAGGGGGTTAGAGTTGGTAGTAAGGGTAGATGTCAGGGCAAAGCTCATCATCCGGGAGTGGTAGACGGTGGAAGTTGTGTTGGGAAAGGAGATGGAGGGTGTGGAGATGGGGAGAGGGAGGGACACAACGGTAAAGGCGCGGCAACTGGTTGGGAGTGGAGAGGAAGGGGGACACCAGGGGGTGAGGGGGATCATGGCGGCGGACAATATATAGTGTGCGGATGTGTTCAAGGAAAAGGAGAAGATGGGGGAAGGGGATGAGGTCATAGAGGATGCGCATGGGGGACGGAAGGCGGATGCGGAAGGTGAGGCGGAGTGCATGGCGTTCGAGGATTTGGAGGGCTTTATAGAACCGGGGAGGGGCGGAAATCCAAGCGATGCTGGCATAACAAAGGATGGGGCGGATCATGGATTTGTAGGTGTGAAGGATGGTGGAAGGATGCAGACCCCACGTCCGGCCGGACAGGAGTTTCAGGAGGCGGAGGCGGTTGTGAGCCTTGTTTTGGATGGTAAGGAGATGGGGAGTCCAGGTGAGGTGGCGGTCGAGTGTGAGGCCAAGGTATTTGAGGGTAGGAGTGAGGTGGATAGGACGGCCATAAATGGTGAGGTAGAAATCATGGAGGCGGAAGGAGCGGGTGGTGCGGCCTATGATGATCGCCTGGGTCTTGGAGGGATAACACGGAGGAACCACTGGTTGCACCAAGCGGTGAATTGGTCAAGGTGGGTTTGGAGGGTACTTTGGGACCGTTGAAGGGTAGGATAAAGGGCTAGGAAGGCGGTGTCATCAGCGAACTGGAGAAGATGAACAGGAGGGGGAGGTTTGGGCATATCAGCAGTGTACAGGAGATAGAGGAGAGGGGAAAGGACAGAACCTTGGGGCACGCCGGCAGAGGAGTAGAAAGTACGGGAGTTGGAATTGTGGATAGTCACATAGGAGGGACGATGGGAGAGGAAGGAAGCAACGAGATGGACGAAGTTGATGGGGAGAGCATAGGTCTGGAGTTTGAAAAGGAGCCCGGGATGCCAGACACGGTCATAGGCGTTCTGGAGATCAAGGGAAACAAAGATAACAGAGCGACGGGAGTTAAGTTGGAGGGAAAGAAGATGGGTAAGGTTAAGGAGCTGGTCGTCAGTGGAGAAGGAAGGCCGGAAGCCACATTGGGTAAGAGGAAGGAGGCGGTGCTGGGTAAGGTGGCGGTGGATACGGCGAGAGAGGATAGCCTCAAAGACCTTACTGAACACGGAGGTGAGGCAGATGGGATGATAGGAAGAGGTAGCAGAGGGGGGTTTGTTAGGCTTAGGGAACAGCAGGACACGGGAAGTCTTCCACAGGTCAGGGTAAAATCCAGTGGAGAGGAGGACATTGTACAGGGTAGCAAGGACAGACAGGAAGGATGGAGGGGATTCCTTGAGGTGACGGTAGGTCACGCCATCATGACCAGGGGCAGTGTTTCGTTTGGAGCAGAGGACGAGTGTGATGTCTTGCATGGTGATGGGAGTGTTGATGTTGGAGGGGGGTAGCCGATCCAAGTACTGGAAGCTAGGGGCGAGCAGGGGGACAGAGGTGTCAGTGCGGTCAAGGACAGTGGGGAAGAGGGAGTAATCCAAATGGGGATCGTCAGGAATGGAGAAGACCTCGGACAGGTGGGAAGCAAAATGGTTAGCCTTACTGAGGTTGTCAGGAAAGGGTCGATCGTCATGGAGGATGGGGTAATGCGGGGTGGGATGGCTACCAGTAAGGCGGTGGAAGGCTGACCAGTACTTGGAGGAGTTGACAGGGAGGGTGGAGTTGAGGCGTGTGCAAGTCTGACGCCAGTCCCGGCGTTTCTTTGCTGTAAGGAGGTTCCGGATATGCCGCTGTAATTGTCAGTGGCAGGTGAGAGTATCCCAGTCACGAGTGCGGAGGAAGGAGTGGTAGAGCCTGCGGGATTCACGCAGAAGAAGGACGGCCTGTGGAGGAAGCGTAGGGTGGTGAGGGTGGATGAGTTTGGTAGGGACATGAGCCTCCACAGCGTCAGTGATGGTCTTCTGAAGGAAGGAAGAGGCATGGGTGATGTCATCAGGGTGGTGGAAAGTGAGGGGGTGGCTTTCGACCTGTAAGGCAATGGATTCCCGGTAGGCATCCCAATTGGCACAGTGGTAGTCATGGACAGATTTTGGAGGGACAGGTGGGCGGGTGGCTGCAGTGGCAGGACGGGTAGAGGAGATGGTGAGAAGGACAGGGAGATAGTCACTACCGACGGGATCGAGGACATCAATGGCAATGCGACCAAGGAGGTTGGGGGAAGCGAGGATAACATCGGGGGTGGAGTTACTTTCAGGACGGGTGGGCTGTGGGAGAGGAACAAGATCACCATGGAGGGTGGCAAGAAACTGATGCCACCGCCGATGGGTGGCAGGGTCACGGCTGTGGATGTTGAGGTCAGCGGCGATCACATAGGTGGAGAAGGTACGGTCAACATGGGAAATGAAGTCAAAGGGGAGAGGAGCTGCGGGGCGAATATAGATAGTGGCACAGGTGACGGTGAGGGAGGGAAAAAAGAGGCTGAGGAGAAGGTGTTCGGTTGGGTCATTGAGGAGGGGTTGTGGCCGGACAGGGAGATGCCTGAGGTGGCCGATAGCGAACCCGCCTCGAGCTAGGGAAGGGGATTGTCAGTGCGGTGAAGGAGATAAGGGGAGATGCGGACCACATGGTGGGGTTGGAGGAAGTTTTCATTAAGGATGAAGGAGTCAACCTGGTGCTGGGAGAGGGTATGCATGAAGAGGTATTTGTTTGCAGGGAGGGAGCGAATGTTGAGGTAGAGGAGACGATACTGTGGACGAGCCATGGGGTGGGGTGTGGGAAGGGTGTGGGAAGGGGAGAGAGGGGCTTAAACGAGGGTGTCTAGGCGGGTGAAGGTAAAGTGGGCCTGGTTGTGGGAGTACGTGGCGTAGGTGTTTAAGTGGAAAACAGAGCGGGCAGCGAGGGAAATCTGCTGGAGTGTGTGGGGGCGCTGGAAGGGGTGGATGTTCTGCAGGACGACGGTGAGGAACCGGATGATGTCTTCTGCTGTAGGGTGAGGGTGGAGGGAATTGTTAGGGTGGATAGGTGGGTCAATGGGGCGAACGGGGACAGTGAGTTCAGGGTTGGTGGGAGGGGGCTTGGCTTTGCATTTGGAGGAGTAGGTGGGGTGAGGTTCATTGCAGGTGTTGCAGGATGGGGGGGAGGCGAGGTTGGGACACTGTTTGAGGAAGTGGGAGGCTTTACAATGGGGGCAGGTGGGTGGGTTCTTGCAGTTTTGGGTGAGATGGTCATTGTACAGAAGACAACGCTGGCAGCCGTAGGATTGAGGAGGGGACGGGACGGGTCAACAGGGTGGCGGCGGTTGAAAATCAGGGCTCCCTGCGTGAGGAGGTGGTTGATGGAGGAGGTGGACTCTGTAAAGATACGCATGAGGAAAGTAGGGCCAGAGGAGTTGTAAATACGGCGGGCAGAGCGGACTTCCAGGGAGGGGTGGGCATTCAGTTCCGCCAACACCTCAGCCTCCGTGACCACAGGGCTGAGTTTTGTGATGACGGCAGTGAGGGTCGGCGGACGACGAGGTGGTTGGGGTTGATGAGGAGAGGAGGATGTAAGGAATGGGGTGAGGAATGCGTGGGGCCCAAAGGTGATGCGGGGAAGGCGCCGGAGGAGATCAGTATGGAAGGACGGAGAGGGAGACTTGATGAGGACAGAGTCTCTGCGGGGGATAAGTTGGGTGATGGGTGCACTGGGGATGTACTTCCGGATTTCAAGGGTGAGGGCGCGGGCATCCAGGAATTTCGGATCAGGGTTGACTAGGACAAAGGTATACAGGGAGGGGACTGGAGAGGAGGGAGGTGGGGTGGTATCCATAGCGGGGTCAGTGGGAGGTGGGGCAGGCAGTGGCTTTTTGGAGGAAGGAGTAGAGGATAGGTCGCCACTGGGCCGTTTGGAAGATTTTTTGGCGGGTGTTGCCTGGGATGAGGGATGAGGGACTGGATGGATGGGGAGGTGGTGGGAGGCAGGGCCCTCCTGTGAGGCAGTAGCACCGGATGAGAGGGTAGGGCGCTCTGTGGCGGCGACTGTGGTGCGGCGGGCGGAGACTCTGGCAGGGGAAGCAGCGGTAGTCGCAGGGGGGAGAGGGGGAAAGTCGTCTCGGCGGGCGACAGGAGGGGGAGGAGGGTTGGGAGCAGGGCCAGAGGCAGGAGCGGGAGAAGCAGCAGGGGCAGCAGCAGGGGTAGGAGCAGGAGTGACGTACAGGTGGGGATACATCGATGGAGAGGAGATAGATGGGGAGGAGACTGTGAGTAGGGGAGGTGAATGAGACGGGTGAATCCCAGAGGAAGCACTCCATGACGTTACAGTGGGGGCAGGTGAAGGAGAGGTGTAAATGATGGTGGTAGTTGGGGCGTCCATGATCGCAGGCGGCAGCGAACACCGAGAGACGGCGGCAGCGGCGAGCACCGAGAGACGGCGGCAGAAGAAGCGGCGAGCACCAAGAGACGGCGAAGCGGTGGCGGCGGCGGCGGCTGAAGAAGCGGTGACCAGGTGGCGGCGGCAGAAGAGGAAGCGGCGAGCACGGACATACGGCGACCAAGCGGCGGCGGCGGCGGCAAGCACCGGGCGGCGGCGAACAGATGACGGCGGCGGCGGGCAGCAGGGATGGCGTGCAGACGGGCAACAACGCGACAAGCACGGTTGGGGCTCTTCCACGTCGAAGATACACCCTGGGAGTAGCCCAGGCAGTGCGAGTCCTCGATGAGGAAATGAGGGAATCCAACCCTCGAATCCAAAATTGCAGCGCCGAAGATTCGCTATTTATAGGCTACAAGATTGACGCGCACAACTATAGATAGTTAACGAGTGTCGAACCATTGCAAAGAAATTTATTACACTTGTATTTCCATGGACCTAGCTTTCGGTGAATTAGTCAATTTACTTTGTTTTGCAATATTTGTAAATATGTAATAAAGCGATACAAGTACAGTGTTTGGCGGTGAATCGCACAAGACTTTAATGACAGCAAAACAAGGGAAAGTGATATAGTTCTCAGAAGTTACCACATCCATTTGAAGGCGTTGTGAGTATAGACTTTGAAGACGAAATTTTTAGCCAGCGGGAAGATCTGTGTTTGTTACTGTTTTGGTCAAGATAGTATATGCTTCGTGGAACTGTAGTGGTAACTCCGCCATATGCTTTGTGCTGTTCCAATTTATAAGATACGAAAATCAGAACGCAAAATGGGTTGCAAAATTGTTGGAGAGAGAATAGGAAACGTAATATACATTGACATTCTGGGAGGTAAGTAAGTTGATCAGTTAAAATGATTGTGGTTAGCATATTGTATTTTCCCGTAGAATATAAATGTATAGGATTTATTTAATACTTTGTCGTATGTGCTTAAGCTGCAAGTACAGCATTGACTGAGAACGTTATAAACTGCAGATTTAGTTTCATAGTTGTAAGCATATATTAAAGAGTACAGAGCTATGTTGTATGCAACTTAGTACTGTTTACATGGTTGTTGGAAGGCTTCTTGAAAGTTAACTCTCATTAGACATTTTGAGTTGTTAAGTAGTGAAGTTCTTGAACTTTATTTTCGGTCACTGAAGCGTTTAACGATGAAACTTGCTAAAAGCAGAAGGTGACATGCAGCTAAACAGTAGATACTGTGAGAAATTTGCATTTGCAAAACAGGATACTGAAGTAGCAGGTAAGGGTTTATGCGAATGTCTCTGCTTACATTCAGAAAATCAGCGTCTTCAAAATTCGCTGTTTATTATTAATCTTAAGTACCAGTGGGGAGTAAATGGTTTAGGGTGTAAGTATATGAATTTGTGTTAGAATAGACAATTTTTGAATCTTACACTGCGCTGATTAAAAAGAATATGCTGTAGGACAGATTGAATAAAATTGTGCTGTCAGTCTCGTTTGTGGGCCAGTACAGTGAGAAAGATTTATAAGTGCAAAGCAGGCAGTGCTGACCCTTTTGGGTTGTACCAAGAAGATGCACACACTGAACAAATGTTCCAACAGTAATTAAGCTTCTTTCTAGATAATTTAGGTCTGTTTTCTTGCCAATTGGTAGTCATTGGCTCATCAATATTTGTGAGGTGGAAAGCGAAAAGGGACCTCTCGTCGAAAATTTAGGAATTTGAGTTTTTGTAGTTTTTACATTCAGCATTAAATTCTGAACAACCTGTAAAAAACTTTTATTTTCTATCTCTAAATTTGAGGAAGTTATGGCAAGTTGAATATTTATGACATAAAAGAGGTGTTTTGAGATATGGGCTTTTAAAGGTTCACTTTATTATCATTGCTTAACTTTACACATTTAAGAAACAAATTCTGCATATATATTACACTTAAAATGTCTTTTGTCAAGTGGTTTGGAGTTTTTTTAATTAACATTTCACAATAAGTGGATTACTCCCTGAGACCTATATCACATCAGAGTGTAAATACATTTGAAACCAAATAAATTTGCCCCTTGTTGAGAAAAATATAGCAAGCCCCGTGCTTATTTCTTTGGCATAATATTTATATTTTTACACAATTTTATGGCATCTTTTGGATCAAATTTTGATCCTGGAGCAATTAATGGCACTAGAACCACAAGAAATTGGAAGTCACAAATCCTACAAAATAGATTACTGAGATCTCATATTTTGTAGTTGCCAAACAGCTTGATTTTCTGTTCATAAAACAAGGTCTGAATGGGGTTAAAGGCACTTTAACAAGAGCATTTTCGCCTCTTTTTTTTTCACTGGAATATTTGTTTGGTCAGGTTCTTCCTCAGGATCTTTACTTTCGCTGACTTGAGTTTCTAGTTCACGTTCTGAGCCTACTTCGAGACACATAATGTCTTTGTAGTTCTCTTTGCAATAGGTCCTGATGTTTTTAAAAAGGTACTGTTTTTGTTGTCTTGTCATCCCTGGAAGAATTACTGCAGCAGGAAACCCAGTGGGTCCATTGTCATTGGGGAAGATGTGGTGCACAAATTCATTTCCATCAATGTCCAATTTGCAATGTACTCTACCTTTGTAGCTAACATTGAACTCAAAGTGGTTTTATTTAGTTATGTGAGGTACTTTGTTAGCATTACTATCCTTCAATAAATTTAGCCAGTCATATGTATTCACAGCAACTTCAGCTATTACATTTCCAACAGCAACAGCTGAGTTAACATGTGTTGTAGATGTAGATTTCTCAATGCAGTTGGCGAATTATTGTATGTAAGAGATATGTCGTTGTTGTGGTCTTCAGTCCTGAGACTGGTTTGATGCAGCTCTCCATACTAATCTATCCTGTGCAAGCTCCTTCATCTCCCAGTACCTACTGCAACCTACATCCTTCTGAATCTGTTTAGTGTATTCATCTCTTGGTCTCCCTCTACGATTTTTGCCCTCCATGCTGCCCTCCAATGCTAAATTTGTGATCCCTTGACGCTCAGGACATGTCCTACCAACCGATCCCTTCTTCTAGTCAAGTTGTGCCACAAACTTCTCTTCTCCCCAATTCTATTCAACACCACCTCATTAGTTACGTGATCTACCCACCTAACCTTCAACATTCTTCTGTAGCACCACATTTCAAAAGCTTCTATTCTCTTCTTGTCCAAACTATTTATTGTCCATGTTTCACTTCCATACATGGCTACACTCCATGCAAATTCTTTCAGAAACGACTTCCTGACACTTAAATCTATACTCGATGTTAACAAATTTCTCTTTTTCAGAAACGCTTTCCTTGCCATTGCCAGTCTACATTTTATATCCTCTCTACTTCGACCATCATCAGTTATTTTGCTCCCCAAACAGCAAAACTCCTTTACTACTTTAAGTGTCTCATTTCCTAATCTAATTCCCGCAGCATCACCCGACTTAATTCGACTACATTCCTTTATCCTCGTTTTGCTTTTCTTGATGTTCATCTTATATCCTCCTTTCAAGACACTGTCCATTCCATTCAACTGCTCTTCCAAATCCTTTGCTGTCTCTGACAGAATTAAAATGTCATTGGCGAACCTCAAAGTTTTTATTTCTTTTCCCTGGATTTTAATACCTACTCCAAATTTTTCTTTTGTTTCCTTTACTGCTTGCTCAATATACAGATTGAATAACATCGGAGAGAGGCTACAACCCTGTCTCACTCCCTTCCCAACCACTGCTTCCCTTTAATGCTCCTAGACTCTAATAACTGCCATCTGGTTTCTGTACAAATTGTAAATAGCCTTTTGCTCCCTGTATTTTACCCCTGCCACCTTCAGAATTTGAAAGAGAGTATTCCAGTCAACATTGTCAAAAGCTTTCTCTAAGTCTACAAATGCTAGAAACATAGCTTTCCCTTTCCTTAATCTTTCTTCTAAGATACGTCGTAACGTCAGTATTGCCTCACGTGTTCCAACGTTTCTACGGAATCCAAACTGATCTTCCCCGAGGTCGGCTTCTACCAGTTTTTCCATTCATCTGTAAATAATTTGCGTTAGTATTTTGCAGCTGTGGCTTATTAAACTGATTGTTCGGTAATTTTCACATCTGTCAACACCTGATTTCTTTGGGATTGGAATTATTATATTCGTCTTGAAGTCTGAGAGTATTTTGCCTGTCTCATACATCTTGCTCACCAGATGGTAGAGTTTTTTCAGAACTGGCTCTCCCAAGGCCGTCAGTAGTTCCAATGGAATGTTGTCTACTCCCGGGGCCTTGTTTAGACTCAGGTCTTTCAGTGCTCTGTCAAACTCTTCACGCAGTATCGTATCTCCCAATTCATCTTCATCTACTTCCTCTTCCATTTCCGTAATATTGTCCTCAAGTACATCGCCCTTGTATAGACCCTCTATATACCCTTTCCACCTTTCCGCTTTTCCCTCTTTGCTTAGAACTGGGTTTCCATCTGAGCTCTTGATATTCATACAAGTGGCTCTCTTTTCTCCAAAGGTCTCTTTAATTTTCCTGTAGGCTGTGTCTATCTTACCCCTAGTGATGTAAGCCTCTACATCCTTACATTTGTCCTCTAGCCATGCCTGCTTAGCCATTTTGCACTTCCTGTCGATCTCATTTTTGAGACGTTTGTATTCCTTTTTGCCTGCTTCATTTACTGCATTTTTATATTTTCTCCTTTCATTAATTAAATTCAATATTTCTTCCGTTACCCAAGGATTTCTACTAACCCTCGTGTTTTTACCTACTTGATCCTCTGCTGCCTTCACTACTTCATCCCTCAAAGCTACCCATTCTTCTTCTACTGTATTTCTTTCCCCCATTCCTGTCAATTGTTCCCTTATGCTGTTCCTGAAACTCTGTACAACCTCTGGTTTAGTCAGTTTATTCAGGTCCCATCTCCTTAAATTCCCACCTTTTTGCAATTTCTTCAGTTTTAATCTACAGTTCACGACCAATAGATTGTGGTCAGAGTCCACATCTGCCCCTGGAAATGTCCTACAATTTAAAACCTGGTTCCTAAATCTCTGTCTTACCATTATATAATCTATCTGATACCTTTTAGTATCTCCAGGGTTCTTCCATGTATATAACCTTCTTTTATGATTCTTGAACCAAGTGTTCGCTATGATTAAGTTATGATCTGTGCAAAATTCTACCAGACGGCTCCCTCTTTCATTTCTTAGCCCCAAGCCATATTCACCTACAATGTTTCCTTCTCTCCCGTTTCCTACTGTCGAATTCCAGTCACCCATGACTATTAAATTTTCGTCTCCCTTCACTACCTTGATAATTTCTTTAATCTCATCATACATTTCTTTTATCTCATCATACATTTCTTCAATTTCTTCGTCATCTGCAAAGCTAGTTGGCATATAAACTTGTACTACTGTAGTAGGCATGGGCTTCGTGTCTATCTTGGCCACTATAACGTGTTCACTATGCTGTTTGTAGTAGCTTACACGCACTCCTATTTTTTTATTCATTATTAAACCTACTCCTGCATTACCCCTAGTTGATTTTGTATTTATAACCCTGTATTCACCTGACCAGAAGTCGTGCTCCTCCTGCCACCGAACTTCACTAATTCCCACTATATCTAACTTTAACCTATCCATTTCCCTTTTCAAATTTTCTAACCTACCTGCCCGATTAAGTGATCTGACATTCCACGCTCCGATCCGTAGAATGCCAGTTTTCTTTCTCCTGATAACGACATTCTCCTGAGTAGTCCCCGCCCGGAGATCCGAATGGTGGACTATTTTACCTCTGGAATATTTTACCCAAGAGGATGCCATCGTCATTTAACCATACAGTAAAGCTGCAGAGACATATGCAGGAATAATTTTAAAGGAGGCATATACTACAGCATCACCCGAAAAAAGCCACAAGGAACTTCCGACACTATCTACTATGTCATTTATATATATTGTGAAAAGCAATGGTCCCATAACACTCCTCTGTGGCACGCCAGAGGTTACTTTAATGTATGTAGCTGTCTCTCCATTGTTATCAACATCCTGTGTTCTGTTTGCTAACAACTCTTCAATCCAGCCACACAGCTGGATATGGATGAAGCCATCAATGAGATGGAGGACAATGCCAAGAAGATGACACATAGGGCTGAGAAGGACCAGATGAAGAAGATGGGACAGAAGGTGTTAAGGTTGTGGATGAATGAAGATAGGATATCTTGACCCTAGGTCCAGATCATGAAAATATCGATAACAAATCAGAACCAGACAAGGTGTTTGGAGTTTTGGGGTTCTAGAAAGGATTCCTCTAGAAGGTCTGTAAACAGATTGGCATAGAAGGGTGCCATGCAGGTGCCCATGGCTGTGCTGTGGATTTGCTTAAATACACTGACTAAAAAATATTGCAGTACCAAGAGGGAGTTGTGCAAAACAAATGAAAGTTGGTATGTGTGTTTCTGATGTCTACTAAAATTTCATGCTAGTTGCATAAGAGTGCTGGTAGTAGCGCCACTATGAGGATGCAAATGAGGCTTGCTTTAAATACATGCTGTAACGACTATAGTGTTGGTTGAATTTGGGACTAAACATAACGACTTGATATTAGTCAAGAACCACTTTAAGGCAACAAAAATGCCATTATCAGCACCTCACTGAGTTTGAGCGAAGTCATTTTATAGAGCTATGAGAAACTGTATGTTCCTTCTGTGATATTGCAGTAAGACTTGGCAGAAATGTAACCACTATAGATGATCATTGGCAGGGGTGGTCACGAGAAAGTACAGTCACAAGAAGATGGGGGGTCTGGACAGTCACATGACACTACTGAGAGGGAAGACCATCATGTCTGGCGTGAGGCTCTGGCGAATTGTGCTGCATCTGCAGTAGCAATTAGCACACAGTGACACAATGAATTTTTACCAATTGGTTGCTTCAAGGGCAGCTCTGAAACAGATGCCCTGTAGTGTGCCTTCCACTGACCCCAAACCACTGTCATTTGTGACTTCAGTGGTGTCAAGTGGCTCATTGGAGGCCAGGGTCGACGACTGTTGTGTTTTTAAATGAAAGCTGGTTCTACCTCAGTGCCAGTGATGGCTGTGTGTTGGTTATAAGGAGGCCAGTTGAGGGCCTGCAACCAACCAGTTCATGTGCTAGACACACAGGACCTACATCTGGAGTTATGGTCTGGAATATGATTTTGTATGACACCAGGAGCAATCACGGGATTAGTCCACGCATCCTGACTGTAAATTTGTATGTCAATCTAGTGATTCAACCTGTTGTGCTGCCATTCTGGAAAAGCATTACAGGGAATATTTTTGAACAGGATCAAGCTCGCCCATGTACTGCTGTTGTAATCCCACAAGCTCTACAGAGTGATGAAATGTTGCATTGGCCTACTCAATCATGAGATCCATATTCAATCGAGCACTGTGGGACACCATCAGATGACATCTCCAGTGTCATCCACAAAGAGCATTAACCATCCTTGTATTGACTGATCAGTTGCAAGAGGCTCCATCCCACAAAGAGACATTCAGCAGTTGTACAACACAATGCATGCATGTCTGCATGCTCGCATTCAGAATTCTGGCAGGTAAACTGATTATTAATGTACCAGCATTTCACATTTGCATTAGTTTATCTTGTGCTTACATTGACCTGTGATCCTGCAATGTCAATCATTTAAATATGTTACCTAGACCAATGTATTCCTGAAATTTCAATACTCTACATTAATTATTTTTTGGTGTTGTGATTTTTTTTCCTGGCAATGTATCTTCCTCTCAAAGGAGGATGTAATCAGTAAGGTTTAGAAGGAGTGAGGTAGTGGGTTGATGTCAGAAGGACATTGAGAGTGGTAGTGTTGGATGGCAGGCCATTGGCCTGAGGAATGTTGGTGTGTAGGGAGGTGTCATCAACTGTGACAGATAAGGATCCAGGTGCCTATGGAGTGGGGATGGCTGAGAATTGCTAAGTGGAGTGGCTTGTATGTTTGATATGAAAGGCTAAGCTACAGGCAACTGGTTGGAGGTGCTGGTCAACAAGAGTGGCGATCTTCCAATGGGAGCATAGTAACCACCTACAATTGGACATCCAGCATTGTTGGGTTTATAGATTTTAGAAGGCTTGTAAAATATGTGTGTGCGGGGAGGGCGGTTGTTGGAGGGAGGAGGGAGATGGATTCAGGGAGCAGATTCTGGGATAGGCGTATAGATTTGAGTAGGAATTGAAGGTTATGTTGTGCTTCTGGGAGGGGATCACTATGGTACAGATTGTGGGTGGAGGAGTTAGAAAATAGGTGGAACCTTACTTCTGGCAGTCACAGTGCTGCCACAATTTCTGCAGAGCATTTTATTTTGACATGATCGCCTACAAGCAGCCCAGAGGAATGAATGGTCATTACCTGATTATTAATGTACTAGCGTTTCCTAACCTTTGTCATCTGGATCCTTCCCCTCCAACACCAGATTTCCTGAAATACAGATAGGAGTTATCAATGCAACACATACTTCAATCATGTAATCCTGCTGACCCAGTCATCGCTAACCCACTGGCACAAAGACAACTAAGGTGCCCATGTCATAACCTTAGAATATCAAGAAGTAAAAGAACTTAAAACAAATTATACATTAAGTCCAATCAACTGATGGAAAGCGAGCTAAGAACAAGGACTTCCTCATGTAGAAAGGCCCACAAAATATGCTGTGGAGACAGTGGAAGTCCTGAACCAAAGATTAAATGTCATTTGCCACATTGCTATGAAGGATAAGAAGTAAAACGCAGTCGACAACCCCTGCATCCTTCACTATAGCACCCTACAAATCAGACGGCAAACATATATGACAACATAAGTAGTTAAAACAAGGACATTCGGTCATGAAATGGTGAACCATCAAAGGTTGGCGACAATGAGCTCAAAGTGGTGGGGGATCACCACTTAACAAATGGTGATGGCTAAAACGACAATACCCAATATGCAACATAGCTAAAATGATCTCCTCACAGCAAAGGGGCCGAGATGACGTTGGCCAAGCTGCTAGGGGAGGTTTAATTCCCTGGAGCTTGTTGCCATGAAGAGTGCACCAGTGGTGATGCCAAAGTGACACCACCTGCCAACAGACGGCAACATAGAGATCATCCAAAGGGATGGAAGAGCTAGCAGACTGAGGTAGGAGGATTCCAACCTTGTGAGCAGCATCAGAAGCCTGATTTCCCATCAGAGCAATGTGAACAGGAGACTGCATGACCATCACAGTGTCTCCCTCAACAGACAGCAAATGGTAGCTTTCTTGGACCCATTGCACTAAGGGACGGACTGTGTACAGCACACAGAGGTTCTGAAGGGCACTGAAAGAATCAAAATATGACTCAATTAAAAAGCCTCTCCAGCTGCATGTATTAGGTAGCCTGATAGAGGGCGAAGAGCTCTGCTGTAAATATTGGGTGGTGTTCCTTAAGCCAGTACCGGAAATGGTCCATGTCAATGACGAAGGCACACTAGACACCACAGTCAGTTTTAGAACCATTACTGTGCACAAAGGTGCTGTCACTACGTTGTGTGCGGAGGTCGAGAAACTTACTGCAATAGATCAAATTGGAAGTAGTTTACTTAGGGAGTAAATAAAGTCCAAGATAAACACAGGCCACCGCGCAATGCCAAGGTAGTGAAGGGTTCACACCCACTGGAAAACTGGCAAGGAGTGTGAAGTTAAGCTGCTGGAATGGGAGCTGAAAGCAAACTCTGGGAGGTAACAGAGAAGAGGGACGCACCCCATACTGGCAGTCAAGGGAGTCATCGAAAAAGGAGGTGTAGGATGGGTGGCTAGGCATAGCAGATAAATGGCAAGCGTATCTGTTGAGGAGAACATCACACCGGTATAACAGCAGTTGCCCGGCAGCTTCTGCATAGAGACTCTCAACTGGGCTAGTGTAAAAGGCACCAGTGGCCAAACGGATCCCAAGACGGTGGATTGTATTAAGATGGCATAAAATTGATGGATGTGTAGATGAATAAATAAAACACCAAGAGTCTAGTTTCGAACAGAAAGGGATTTGTACAAATGGAGGAGGGTGGTATGATCTGCTCCCCCGGAAGTACCACTTAGAACACGTAAGACATTAGGAGGCTGGGTACAGCATTCAGCCAGATGAGACACATGGGAGGACCAAGAAAGTTTTCTATCAAGCATGAGTTCAAGGAATTTCATAATTTCAGCAAGTGGAAAAGCAACAAGCCCAAGATGTAAAGATGGTGGAAGAAACAGATTCCACTACCAGAAATTCATACAAACTCTTTTGTCAGTGGAAAAGCGAAAGCCAATGTTGATACTCCACGAGTAAAGATGCTCAAGACATGGCTGAAGATGCTGCTCAAGGATACAAGTATGTGGAGAACTGCAGTACATCGCAAAGTCATCGACGAAAAGTGAGCCTGTGAAGTCTGGTGGGAGACAGGCCATTATAGGGTTAATGACTACAGCAAAGAGTACGATGCACAGGACGGAGCCTTGAGGCACCCCAGTCTCCTGGATGAAGATGTCTGACTAGGTTGTATCCACACATATCTTGAATACTTGGTCTTTTAAAGATTTCTGAAGGAAACAGGGCTGGCGGCATCAAAAGAACCATGTGTATAGAGTACAGAGGATACCAGCCCTTCAGCAGGTGTCATAGGCTTTCTCCAAATCAAAAAACAAAGTCACCATTGGGTAGTTTGGCTGAAAATGGTTAATGACATGAG
Organism: Schistocerca americana; assembly: GCF_021461395.2. NCBI lineage: Eukaryota > Metazoa > Arthropoda > Insecta > Orthoptera > Acrididae > Schistocerca > Schistocerca americana. The sequence goes on from NC_060130.1 coordinate 191,951,949, forward strand.
TTGATAAAGTGATGAGCTGGTCAACAGCAAAATGATGAGCTCGAAATCCACATTGTGCAAGGGTTAGTAGATTGCGAGGTTAGAGTCACCATACCAACCAGCCATTAATCATACATTCTATCATCTTGCAAACACATCTGATGAGAGAAATGGAGTGGTAGCTAAAAGGAATGTGTTTGTCCTTATTGGGCTTAGATACGGGTATGATAATGACTTCACGTCAGCATCTGGGAAATGTGCCATCTGCCCAAATGTGATTGTGTGTATGAAGGAGGAAGTGCTTGCCCTCAAGAGAAAGGTGCTGCAACATCTGAATGTGAACACTATCTGGCCCTGGGGTGGAAGATCAGGATGAAGTGAGAACATGATCTATTTCCCCCATGGTAAAGACAGAATTGTAGCATTCACTCTTCTGAGAGGAGGAGGGTATCATCTAAGCCTCCTCCACTCGTTTCCGAGGGAGGAAGGTGGGGTGATATTGGGTGGAGCTCAAAATCTCCACAGAATAGCAGCCCAAGGTGTTGGAGATAGCTACCAGGTCCACAATGACATCACCTGCTACAGTCATACTGGAAATCAGGTAATAGACCTTAGTCCCAAACAGACGATGGAGGTTGCCCCCCACATGATGGAGGAGGAAGTGGAACTGTTAAAAGAACTAGTAAATGAAATCCAGCTAGCTGTTTTGATATAGCGAAGAATGCAATGACACTGCACTTGCAACTGTTTACAGCAAATAGAGCTTGCCATCAAAGGATGATGGTTATAAATGCAGAGAACAGGTCTTCGCATGTGACTCACATCACAGTATGCCTCAGTTCTCCTGGGGACCAGTACACAGCATGGTAGAGATGAAGTGCGAGGTATGGAATGTTCTATGATGGTAAGGATAATGTTTGTGAGGAACTATGACTGGTCATCACAACTGGAGAAATGTTTTTTGAAGGTATCCAGGGAGGACTGAAGGCTCCAGACAGCCTCAGAAAGCTTCCAATTGGCTTTACACATAGGTGGGATAGGAGTCAGCAAACAGATAGCGCATGGGAGAGTGTCACTCTAGTACATATCAGAGAGAATGGACCATTCAGGATGACAGGAAAAGTGGGCACTGGAGAACAAGAGGTCCAAATGGGAATAGGTGTGTGTGGAGTCTGAGAGGAATGTCGGTGCTCCATTATTAAGATAGAGAGGTTGAGTTGATTGAGGTCAGCCAAGAGAGCACCTCTCTGACAGGTTCTGGAAGAGCCCCAAATGCGGGTGTGCATTAAAGTCACTGAGCAGAGGTGAGGCAGTTGATTAATAAGCTGGAGGAAGCCTGCCCTGGCGACACCAAATGATGGAGGGACGTATACACTGCAAAGAGCAAAGGTTAGGCAAGGAAGGATAATGTCAACTGCAACAGCTGGCAGCCAAGTGTTCAGTAAGATGTCCTGGCTATGAATGTCATCCCAGATTAGCAATATGACTCCCCCATGAGATGGAATGCTGTCTTCTGCAGGAAGGTCAAAGCAGACCAGAAGGAAATATGAGAGGTCCTAGCGATCTCAAGGATGCAGTTTTGTTTCTTGGAGGCAGAGAAAGAGTGGATGCTATGATTCAAAGAGCAGCCATAATTCCTCCTATTTGGATCTAACGCTGTGGACCTTCCGCTGGAGGCTGCATGGTCGCTGTTGCAATTGATACAGCATGGAGGAGGAGGTGGCAATTGTCCTTGCGAGCAACCCTACCACAAATAACTCATTTGGTTTTGTTTCAACAGGACATGTGAATTTGGTTGTAATGTTGCCACTGGTGGCAACACATCCAGTTTGGAATGTACAGTTGGATTGTAATCACTTCATAATCTACTTTGATCTTCGGTGGAAGCACTGCTTGATCAAACGTGAGAAAAAGAGTGTGTGTAGGCACTAAAGTTGCATCAACCTTTTTCATTACCTGATGGACTGCAGTGATGTCCTGATCAGAGAGGTAAGTTTGGATTTCTCCCTAGGTCAGACCTCCAAGCAGTCTAGTGTAAATAACACCATACAAAGAATTCAGTATTCAGTGGGCCTCAACATGATTGGGCCTGAAAATCACAATTATACTCCAAATACAAAGTTCCATTACATAAATGGTAGCAATATTTCACAGGACCTGCAATTGCAGCAAAACCTTTTTGAATAATAAACACATTAACAGTAGCAAAGGACTGACCTTCTTCAGTATTTGATACCATGAGGGACTGAGGTGCCACTGGGAGATTCTTTGAATCTTTAGCCTCACTCTGTTTACATTTAGTAGATGTAGACAGAAATGATGATTGGCTCATTGTGAGAAAATCCCCCATGATTGACAGTGCCTTCGATGGTGCTTTCCTTCCAACTGGGGTCCTACCAAGGGGGCCTCACCTGCCTTACATGATTGTTCACACCTCATGTCACACCTCCCAAACTCCTGATAGAGTGACATATTGGCAATTGGGGAAGGTAACAGCTCAGGCAGTCATCCCTCCCTGTGCCTGGTTTGTAGCAGGGGTTACGTGCAAACACTACCTGTTGACCCGGGGCTAGGAATAACACATTACCAGTCAGCTGTTACACGTCAAACATATAGGCCAGCCTTCAGGAGCAAACAGGAAGGAAGAAGAAACAAAGAGGAACCTCAAATGTTGAAGCAGAGGAAGGGCAGGAGATGGCGAATGAAGAAAGAAAGAAAAACAGTTGAGGGACTGTTCTGATGTCAGGATACTAAAGCTTCAGAACGAATTCCCAAAACTACCCGGACATATTTCCCAAGGGAGGGCAAAAAGAACACCTGGAAGATAAACATTCAGCACAGGTGCTGCAAAGGCTTGGGCTGTACCTGACCTCTCAAGATGTTAACAGACCGTTAGGAAAGTTTGAAGAAAATAATATAGCCTATTCACCTTCACACATGTGCTCCATGAAGCTGACTGGAAGGGTGTACATTGTGATAGTGATGTTGACTGTAAGGTACCAGAATTTGAGTATTCTGTACAACCATGAAGATGTAGCATTTCCAACCAAACTTAGAGCTAAGCAAACTATATGGCAAATGTCTAGTAATAAATTGCTGGTGTCAGGAACACAAACCTCTTGTACAAACAAAAGACTACTCTATGCTTACAAGTTTGTTGTGAAGCCAAGAGAATGTACAACTGGCAGTTTATACTCAATTCAAATAATAAATCGAAAGCTATATGGAAAGTCATCAGTGAGACGGGTGGTGAAAAGGAAAGACGTCAATCAATAACATGCATTAAGAATGAAGATGGTGTTTCCTCTGATCAAAAAATGTATGTGAAATATTCAACAATCCCTTTATAAACATTGATGACAAACTTTCTTCTTTTATCAATCCTTCTGCACTCAGTCACTGTACAAGCTTTGTGCTGCTCCCAAGATAACTTTTTCCTTGCCCGCTCACACCTACTGAAATTTGCAGTATTATAACACAAAGCCTAATGAATAATCCTGTGGTTAGGATAATATTGCTTATTATCTTCAAAAACCAGTCTGACATCTTGTCCATTTATTACCAGCTCTGTGTTGTTAACCAGCCATAGCTGGACAGACTGCATCAAGATTACAGTAGTATTACAACAATAAAATGAATGAAAGACTGCAGTTTAAACTATGATGCTATAAAATATATAATGAAGAGAACAACTTGATTATAATCTAATGTACAATGACAATACAACTATGAAATCAGTTCTAGAACATAGTGCACAGTTCAGACAAAATTTTAGTCTTAAATTGCTCCATTGGTAATGACAGGATACCCTTAGGTAGTGCATTCAACAGTTCGAGAGCCGCCCTGTAGACACCCTTTGTGTTTTTGTTAATCAACATCCAGGGCTTTCTATACTGTCTATTGTCAGTGCTGTGGTGATGAAATTTATTTCTCTTTCTGTAGCGTGCATGATTTACCTCCATATGAGCAAGGCAGTTGAATAAAGATTGGCTAAAACAAAGTATATTCTTGCAGCCTGCAGAGTGCCTCCACAGCAGCAGCCCACATCTCATGCAGCTTTGGAAAATTACATGGTACACTGTTGGTTGCTACTCGTCCGATATTACACCTTGTAATTTCCCCAGGAGATACAGGACCCAGGAAAGTTTGGAATATACCATTTTGTGGGCTGTTGCCATGTTAACATAGAATCAATGAAAAAGCCCATGGCTGCTGTGTCACACAGGGCTCCAGTTTCATTCAATAAGGCTCCATGTCATTCTGTGTTTTGTATTCACTAATTTTCATCTTGTTCACAATAAACTAGGCCTTGGCTTTGCTTAATAGGACTTCTGCTGGTTGAAAAGCCTGAGCGACACTCTCCCTTTTTGAGAACAAATGTTATTATCTGCAAACTGCAAGGTGTGCCCATTGATGCTTATGTCACTAACAAAAATCAGGAACAACAGAGACCCCATTACAGGTTCTTATGGTGCACTCCATTTCAACTTCTTTTCAATTGAGTCTACTCCTTGCACTGATACAATCTGCTGTCTGTTATTTAGGTAGGAATTTGCTCAACAGCTCCCCCAGCACCACATGATTTTACATTGCTGAGGAGGGCCTTACATGAGGTACAATTGAATACCTTACTAAGCTCACAAGGTACCAGTGCTCTAGACTCTTTTGTCTTCAAAACCCTGACTTATATTTGTAACTAAGTCAAGTACTGCTACTGTCATTGACCTACCCTTCTAAAGGCGATATTGTGATCACAAAAGAAGTTACTTCCTCCAAATAACTTATCCATATTAGAAGATTACTAAATACTTCAGTGAATAATGCATTTATTGTTTACTAAGCCACTGAAAAGGGAAAGGTGGACGATCATAAAAATTTCATGCTGACTTTTGTAATAGACCTATTGGAAACTCACAGGGAGAGACTGTGGTGTATGTGTTTTGTTTCAATAGTTGTTTTAAAATATAGCACACTGGAAGTTCATTTCAAGTTATCATCTGTGTTTAATGCATAATAAAGGACTATTGTTAACAATTCTCAAAATTTTCATTAATTGTTAAAAAATCATTCCTATGCTAGAGTAATTTAGATGAAATTCCATGTTTCAGTACCAGCTGGCCACATAAACTAGTGCCAGTAGGTTAGCTGCAAGTGCAACAACTATTGGCCTGAAGAGCTTCCTTAGAAGTTATTGCTTATTGGTTCTCCAAAAGTTTGTCTTTTTAGAAAGGGTAATGATAAATGGAGCTTTATATTCATTTTGATTAATTCTATAGTGAATTAAAAAAAAAACACACACACACACACACAACAGGCTATTCCTTGAGCTCACAAACTTTGGCAACCATACATTACATTTGAGAAATTATGGTAGTATCGAATTAGGGGAAAATGCAGTTATCAGTTCAGATCATATCTTTTGAACAGAGTCCAAAAAGTTGTAATCACCAAACAAGTAGTAAAAGTGTTGGTTAAAGCAGTAAGTAGTAAGACAAGGAATTCCTCAATTTTCACACTTTGAGCAATTCTGTTTATCATACTTTGCAATGATCTGTCCCTAAGCATTCAGAATGGTCTATTGGTAATGTCTTCTGGTGATCCTAATATACTGTTCTCATCAACTCAAAGCTCTGACTGCTGATACAAACATAAAAATGCAACTACAAAATTCCTCAGAGTATGTTGACAGACAGTACTCGACAGTAGGAATACTTAAAAGAGAAGTCATTAAACAGACTTAGTAAAGTCATCAACACAGAAACAGTCAAATGTGCCTGCTTTGCAGTTGTACATTCCGTAATGCCACACTGCATTACATTTTAGGACATATCTCTCAAAAATATATTTATTACACAAAAGAGGAAATAATGAAACAAGTGCCTTTCTCTTCCATCACTTGACACCTTTGAAAGAAATCAATGTTTTGCCACTTTCATGTACCTATATGAAACAGTGAGCTTAATTTTTAACAGAATTTACGTTCTTCACTTCAAATATTCTGATAAATTGTTGAAAGAGTGGCTAATGAGGTATTATTTTGTTTTGTTTTTAAATATTTGCAAATGTTCAGTTTTCTGCTTGCAGCCCACTTTTATAGACTTTTGTACGCAAAAATAAAACTCCATTATGAACCCTAGAAAGGGATACATAGCTGACATGGGAATTATTACTTCATCTAGTTATGTGATTGTGAATTGCTGAGTTCATCCTAAATTCACTCTTGCTGTTAACCAAAAATACCACCAGCGAGTGTATACATGTAACAATCCCTAGGTCCATAAAGAGGCTTCTATAAGATGTTCAGTTGCAAAGTCTACCAAAAGTACGCATTTATTAATTTTATTATGTACATTTCAGTATAGGTCTACAGTATGAATTACTGTACAATGTGGGACCATTTAAGGCCACCACCTACTACATAACAAATACATACAGGGAAAAACAGTGTATTAGTGAACAAACAAGAACAGGAAGCAACAAAGAATATGAGTAATTAAAGACGCACTGCACTTGTCACACATTTATTAGTTGATTATGTCACTCCCACACAGCATTTGCTCCCTCCTCTCCCCCCACCCCTCCTAAAAGATGAGAGGGAGTTCAAATTTGAACTCACAGCCAGCTTGTGTGTGGATGGCTGGGCATGATGGACATGTAACTGCAGTCAGTGACACAGCCAGAAGCCAGAAGGCGGTGGAGGCGTCGCTCGAGACAGACAGTATATAAGACTATAGAAGTCGTTGAAATGTCAACAGCCGCCGCCGACAAGAAGAAGAATACAATCAAATCCGTTGCCGCACACGCATTGCTAGATGGACCATCTGTGTTTTGTGGTTGCAGACTGAATTTCAGCATTGATCTGAATGACACATTTTCACATGGTAATGGCTGGTAAACAGTAGCAATTGTACATGGTGGCACAGGTGTGTCAAACGTGTCTGGACTGGAAAACTTTGTCGACAGAGACATCATAGCCTATAAAACATATCATGTTACTGAAAATGCTAATAAAGACTTTGGAAAATCAGCATATATGTCTCCATCACCCTTTGTCCTGTATACTCTTTATTAGCATTTTCAGTAACATGATATGTTTTATAGGCTATGATGTCTCTGTCGACAAAGCTTTCCAGTCCAGACACGTTTGACACACCTGTACCACCACGTACAATTGCTACTGTTAACCAGCCATTACCATGTGAAAATGTGTCATTCAAATCGATGCTGAAATTCAGTCTGCAACCACATGTTATCTCCATGTTATAAGCCCCATGTAAACTCCGCGGCACGGCCCTAGTAATTTTAAGGGCCGTGCTCGCTGCCAAGCGCGGCCGCCATCTTGCGCGCGCACTGGCGGCACGCAGCAAACTCTATACGCTGCAGGGGGGGGCTGCGCCCCCCCCGACCCCCCCTGCCAAAAAAAAACTTCCTGCATAATGAGTTCGCCCGGGCTACGCTACAGGTCAATGCGTCACCTCATTCACTTTATTTATGAAAATACAGTGTACAATCTCCAACAAATTTAATGTATTCACAAACTCCTTTTCCTTTACACCAAATAAATACACTTTCATTTACATTAATTTTACATCTCTTACGAGTATACAGGACAAAGGGTGATGGAGACATATACGCTGATTTTCCAAAGTCTTTATTAGCATTTTCAGTAACATGATATGTTTTATAGGCTATGATGTCTCTGTCGACAAAGCTTTCCAGTCCAGACACGTTTGACACACCTGTACCACCACATACAATTGCTACTGTTAACCAGCCATTACCATGTGAAAATGTGTCATTCAAATTGATGCTGAAATTCAGTCTGCAACCACAAAACACAGATGGTCCACCTAGCAATGCGTGTGCGGCAACGGATTTGATTGTATTCTTCTTCTTGTCGGCGGCGGCTGTTGACATTTCAACGTCTTCTATAGTCTTATATACTGTCTGTCTCGAGCGACGCCTCCACCGCCTTCTATACGGCATCTTGGCAGCATTCAATGCAGTTGCGTGTGCGACAGCAGCAGCGCGAATGGCACGAAGGCGCTTATCGCTCGCTTATATAACACAAGGCCGCTTAGGCGCTGCTTAACTCCGCGGCAGTCCCAATTCTTATCTTATGTAAACAAACTGAGCTCGTTAACACAGCGCTCGCCAGCCTGTGTTATCTCCATGTTAACCAGCAATGTGGTGTAAAGGGTGATGGAGACATATATGCTGATTTTCCAAAGTCTTTATTACCATTTTCAGTAACATGATATGTTTTATAGGCTATGATGTCTCTGTCGACAAAGCTTTCCAGTCCAGACACGTTTGAGACACCTGTACCACCACGTACAATTGCTACGTACAGGTGTGCCATTGGTAGCAGACAGAGGGGGAGGGGTGTGAGGTGTTCCTTCCCCTGGTAACATTGTGTAGCCACTGGAAATCGGTGGTAGTCATTTCCAAGCAATCCAATGGACTTATGACGATATTGCAGACCAGGTCTGGTAGAGATATGGTGAACCGTAGTATGTGTGCCTATGCCCTGTGATTTTACGGGACACAGTTACTCCGTGGACGCAGTTGTGTGCAAAGCACAGATGCAATGCGGGGGTGTCCTATGTTGTTCTTATGTTTTGTGGGCCACTTGGAGTTTGCCTTCTGTTTCCAATAGGGTATCATTCAACACCACATTGTCCTCATGCAACTTGATTATTTCACACCTGATTGTTACATAATCTTGTTTCATGGTATGGAGATGTAATTTCAAGTTGCAGCAGTAGGACTCCCAGTAATGTTGATGGTCATTTGAGGTGTTAGCACTTAAATTATACACATTGCACATTGTGTACTTTGATGAATGAGCCTTTCCTGCAAGAATAGTATGACTGTTGACAGAGTGTATCAGTCATTCATTTAGTAAATTGGTGGTCAGTGCAGCCTGTGTGAGGAAATCAGCACCTGAAATAGGTTGAGCAATGTTGGTTAATTTGTAAGTCCACTTGCAGTTCTCAAAGAGGCAATTGTCAGCCTCAAACGTATTGTGACCATATGCACATATGACGGACTTGTTAACTGCCATTAAATTGGCCTTAGTGTGGCAGTGTGCTGATCTCTGATCCCATTTGATTAATAACACTAGCCCTGAATAGTGGTTGGTAATGAACAGCCTTTGTGATGTAGTGCCTTGTAGTCATTCGGTAGTCAGCAGCTTTGGAGGCATGCCAATAGAAGCGTTAGGCTGAGCAGTCTTATACTGTCTTTTTGACATAGGGTGCTAACTGTTCTAAAACAGTAGGTGCTGTTAATGGGTGTCAAACTGTTGCACCTGAGCCAAATCATCTCTCGGCATTGAGGTGGAAACATAATTTCTTGCACTTCATTGCCAGTTGACCAAAATGTCTGTGGAACAGTAAACATTTGTCTGAGTGGTCTCATGGCTATGAAACCACTGTGGGCATGTGCAAGGGGCTCGTTTGTGCTCAGCTGTCATGATCAATAGTTGCAACATTTACGACTGCTTAGTTAACCGCTTGACAGTGGCATGGGGAGTTCACAGGTCCTCGAGAACACTCTGTGACTTTCAGGCAGATGTGGCATGGTAGCGAGGCAGCAGCATGTTGGGCTGGTCACTCTTCCTTCAGAGTGAATGGAAATTATCACGGTGGCCACTGTGACATATGTTTTGGGCAAGGTGTGTGCTTTATTGGTAACTAATATAACGGTTGCCCTTCCTGAGCAATTAAAATTAACCTCATTTTGGTAGCAATTGTTGAGGGCATTGTAGGCTTGGTGCAGGGAGCATCATAATATAATGTCCAACACTACTGAAGTAACACGTTGATCAAGATTACTGGTCACCAAAGTGAACTATTTAAAAGAGTCACTAATTTGCTGTTACTTGAAAATGCTCTCCATTTACTGCAACTAAGTTTTCAATCGATTGGTTGCAAACAGTGGGGCCTGAATTTGCAAATACAGTGTGGGAGGACTGCGAAAGCTGACGAGTGGATATTTCTGTTGATCTCACATGTGGTACCAGTGAACGCGAAATGACTGGAAATATGTTCACTCTGAATTTGATGTCTCACGACAGTGCTGTAATTATGTGTGAAGCAATGTTATGTGATTATATCACTGTGTCCAATTTCATGACCAGTGTGTTTGAAACCATGATGTTCCAAAGTGGATCGGTGTGTGGCACGGAGTCTAGTGGTTGAAAAACGGGAGGCGGGCAATGTAGAATCTGTATCTCATTTTTAATGACCTGGACGGTACCACTGATGGAATGTAGAAGGTTACGTGTGGTATGCCTGATGGTACTTATCTATGCCAACTGCAGCAGATAACCTATCCACGAGAGCAGAATTGCTTCTTTGGGTTCACAAATTATGGAAGAACACTATCTCCTACAAATACACTCCTGGAAATTGAAATAAGAACACCGTGAATTCATTGTCCCAGGAAGGGGAAACTTTATTGACACATTACTGGGGTCAGATACATCACATGATCACACTGACAGAACCACAGGCACATAGACACAGGCAACAGAGCATGCACAATGTCGGCACTAGTACAGTGTGTATCCCCTTTCGCAGCAATGCAGGCTGCTATTCTCCCATGGAGACGATCGTAGAGATGCTGGATGTAGTCCTGTGGAACGGCTTGCCATGCCATTTCCACCTGGCGCCTCAGTTGGACCAGCGTTCGTGCTGGACGTGCAGACCGCGTGAGACGACGCTTCATCCAGTCCCAAATATGCTCAATGGGGGACAGATCCGGAGATCTTGCTGGCCAGGGTAGTTGACTTACACCTTCTAGAGCACGTTGGGTGGCACGGGATACATGCGGACGTGCATTGTCCTGTTGGAACAGCAAGTTCCCTTGCCGGTCTAGGAATGGTAGAACGATGGGTTCGATGACGGTTTGGATGTACCGTGCACTATTCAGTGTCCACTCGACGATCACCAGTGGTGTACGGCCAGTGTAGGAGATCGCTCCCCACACCATGATGCCGGGTGTTGGCCCTGTGTGCCTCGGTCGTATGCAGTCCTGATTGTGGCGCTCACCTGCACGGCGCCAAACACGCATACGACCATCATTGGCACCAAGGCAGAAGCGACTCTCATCGCTGAAGACGACATGTCTCCATTCGTCCCTCCATTCACACCTGTCGCGACACCACTGGAGGCGGGCTGCACGATGTTGGGGCGTGAGTGGAAGACGGCCTAACGGTGTGCGGGACCGTAGCCCAGCTTCATGGAGACGGTTACGAATGGTCCTCGCCGATACCCCAGGAGCAACAGTGTCCCTAATTTGCTGGGAAGTGGCGGTGCGGTCCCCTACGGCACTGCGTAGGATCCTACGGTCTTGGCGTGCATCCGTGCGACGCTGCGGTCCGGTCCCAGGTCGACGGGCACGTGCACCTTCCGCCGACCACTGGCGACAACATCGATGTACTGTGGAGACCTCACGCCCCACGTGTTGAGCAATTCGGCGGTATGTCCACCCGGCCTCCCACATGCCCACTATACGCCCTCGCTCAAAGTCCATCAACTGCACATACGGTTCACGTCCACGCTGTCGCGGCATGCTACCAGTGTTAAAGACTGCGATGGAGCTCCGTATGCCACGGCAAACTGGCTGACACTGACGGCGGCGGTGCACAAATGCTGCGCAGCTAGCGCCATTCGACGGCCAACACCGCGGTTCCTGGTGTGTCCGCTGTGCCGTGCGTGTGATCATTGCTTGTACAGCCCTCTCGCAGTGTCCAGAGCAAGTATGGTGGGTCTGACACACCGGTGTCAATGTGTTCTTTTTTCCATTTCCAGGAGTGTAAAATACATTCATAGACTAACAGTGTAATACACTGAGGTGTCAAAAGTTATGGGTTGCCTCCTGATATCATGTTGGACGTGCTTTTACCCGGAGTAGTGTAGCAACATGACGTGGCGTGGACTCAATACATTGTTGGAAGACCCCTGCAGAAATATCGTCCCATGCTGCCTCTGTAAGTGTGAATGTTCCTGGTACACAAATTTGTGCATGAACTGACATCTCAATTATGTCCTATAAATGTATGAAAGGATTCACATTGGGTGATCCTGGTGCCTAAATCATACACTTGAATTGTTCAGAAAGTTATTCAAACCGAGTGCGATCAATTGTGGCCCGGTGACCAGGTACACTGTCATCTATAAAAATTCCAGCATTGTTTCAAACATGAATAGCTGCAAATGGTCTCCAAGTAGCTGAACATAAACATTTCCATTCAATGATTGGTCCAGTTGGACCAGAGGAGCAAGTCCATTCTATGTAAACACAGCCCACACAATTAAGGAGCCACCAATAGCTTGCACTGTGCTTGAAATTTGCTACTATCGAAACACTCTTGACACTGCGGATCTCAGAATACTGAATTCCCTAATGATTTTTGAAGTGGAAAGTCCCGCACATCTAGCAGCAACTACCATTCCATGTTCAAAGTCTGTTAATTCCCCTCATATGGCTGTAATCAGATTGGAAACATTTCACATGAATCACTCAAATACAAATGACTGGTCTGCTAATGCATTGTCCTTTTATATACTGTATACATGAGATTACCACCATGTGCACATTGCTATTCTATGACTGTTTTTCACCTCAGTGTAAACCACACTTTATTATGCACAGATGCAAAAGACACATGTGTACACATTAGCAAACAAACCAGAACAGGAAGCATCAAAGAACATGAGAAATTAGAGAGACACTGCACTTGTCACATATCAATTAGTTGATTACATCACTCCCACAACCGCATTTTGTCAATTCCCAATGTAAAAGTAGTTATCAAAATTATTCACGGAACCATTGACTGCATGTGAATGATTTGGTGTAGATAAAAATAAATGAATACCTTATCCCCATTCAGTATTTCAATTTTGTGGGCAAATAATGTAGAATAAGTGATAAAGTCTGCTCTGATATGACACTTGTGGCAAAATTACTACATGGACTAGAGAATGTTTACAAGACTTGGCAATGTCAACACAGCATTTGTGCACCGCCGCCGTCAGTGTCAGCCAGTTAGCCGTGGCATACGGAGCTCCATCACTGTCTTTAACACTGGTAGCATGCCGCGACAGCGTGGACGTGAACCGTATGTGCAGTTGACGGACTTTGAGCGAGGGCGTATAGTGGGCATGCGGGAGGCCGGGTGGACGTACCGCCGAATTGCTCAACACGTGGGGCGTGAGGTCTCCACAGTACATCGATGTTGTCGCCAGTGGTCGGCGGAAGGTGCACGTGCCCGTCGACCTGGGACCGGACCGCAGCGACACACGGATGCACGCCAAGACCGTAGGATCCTACGTAGTGCCGTAGGGGACCGCACCGCCACTTCCCAGCAAATTAGGGACACTGTTGCCCCTGGGGTATCGGCGAGGACCATTCGCAACCGTCTCCATGAAGCTGGGCTACGGTCCCGCACACCGTTAGGCCGTCTTCCGCTCACGCCCCAACATCGTGCAGCCCGCCTTCAGTGGTGTCGCGACAGGCGTGAATGGAGGGACGAATGGAGACGTGTTGTCTTCAGCGATGAGAGTCGCTTCTGCCTTGGTGCCAATGATGGTCGTATGCGTGTTTGGCGCCGTGCAGGTGAGCGCCACAATCAGGACTGCATACGACCGAGGCACACAGGGCCAACACCTGGCATCATGGTGTGGGGAGCGATCTCCTACACTGGCCGTACACCACTGGTGATCGTCGAGGGGACACTGAATAGTGCACGGTACATCCAAACCGTCATCGAACCCATCGTTCTACCATTCCTAGACCGGCAAGGGAACTTGCTGTTCCAACAGGACAATGCACGTCCGCATGTATCCCGTGCCACCCAACGTGCTCTAGAAGGTGTAAGTCAACTACCCTGGCCAGCAAGATCTCCGGATCTGTCCCCCATTGAGCATGTTTGGGACTGGATGAAGCGTCGTCTCACGCGGTCTGCACGTCCAGCACGAACGCTGGTCCAACTGAGGCGCCAGGTGGAAATGGCATGGCAAGCCGTTCCACAGGACTACATCCAGCATCTCTACGATCGTCTCCATGGGAGAATAGCAGCCTGCATTGCTGCGAAAGGTGGATACACACTGTACTAGTGCTGACATTGTGCATGCTCTCTTGCCTGTGTCTATGTGCCTGTGGTTCTGGGAGTGTGATCATGTGATGTATCTGACCCCAGGAATGTGTCAATAAAGTTTCCCCTTCCTGGGACAATGAATTCACGGTGTTCTTATTTAAATTTCCAGGAGTGTATATTACTTGCAACAAATTACATTAAGAATAAATATACTGAGAAGCAATGGTTAGGATACAAAGTTCCTTGAACAGGTTTCTACATGATTTTCTTGAATTTACACAACAAATGAGTCTTGTTATATGCTTTTGCTTGCTAAAAACTTTTGCTCGGCTTCGTCAGTTACTCCCGAATATGATCCCATATGACATTACAGAAAGAAAATAAGAAAAGTATGCAAGTTATTATTATATTTACTACACCTGACATCATTCTGACTGCAAATCCCATCCCAACTGAATTTATTATCGAGTTATAATCCCAGAAAGTTAATACCGTCAACCTCTTTGATCTACATGTCTTCATGTGCTATACACATGCTAGAAGGAAATCTCTTACAGGGTCTGGTGTGTCTTTACAAAGTTTAATGTCAGTGAATTAGTTTTAAATCATTTATTAATGTCAGTGAAAACTTGATTAGCAGCCATTTCTAAATCTGTCCTTGACTTCCTAGTTATTGCAATGTCTGTACCATCTGCAACAAAACAAACTTAGCATCTGGCAATGTAATGGGAAAGAAGTCATTAATGCACACAAGAAAAAGCAACAGACCCAAGATGGACCCTCCAGGAACACTACACGTAATTAATTCCCAGTCAGATGAAGACTGACTGCTTAATGCTCGGGTATTTCACAATGACACTCTTTGTTTCCTGTTAGTTAAATAAGACTCAAACCATTTTGCAGCACTACTGTTGACACCATAATATTCTAATTTACTTAAGAGAATGCTGTGATTCACACAGTAAAATGCTTTTGAGAGGCCACAGAAAAAGCCACTAACCTCTAATTTGTTATCTAGTTCATTAAGTACATTCTCACTATGCATGTAAATAGCTTTCTCTCCATCAGAAAGTTTTTAGAAACCCAAACTATGACTAGGACAATATATTATTTGCAGTCATATACTTAAGGAGACACTTGAATACAACCTTTTCAAATATTTTTGGAAAAGTTGGCGAAAGTGAAATTAGGTGATAGTATGATGGAATCTCTTTATCCCCCTTCTTGTAAAGATGCTTAACTTCGGCATATTTTAGCCAGTCTGCAAATGTTCTGCTGATAAGAGATTGATTACACAAATAGCTTCAGACAGAATTCACCTTGCATGAGCACTCTTTGATTAACTTTGTTGATATAATTTACCATAACCACTAGAATACTTAGATGTTAAGGATTTTATAATGAATGCTACTTCTTTGGGAGATGTGTCATTCCATTTTACTGCAGTTATTTGTAAAGACTGGTCTCAGATACTCCACTGCACTGTTTACTGAACCTGAAAAGCCCAAGCAGTCAGTAATAGAAACAAAGTACTTGTTTAAGAGGTTTGCAACATTACATGCATTTGTCACCAAAGTCTCATATATTTTTAGAGCTATCTGTTCCTCTTCCTTTTTGGCCCTACCTGTCCCTGTCTGCACAAACAAGGCAAAAAACACAAGATTATTGTTTCGCATGTATAACTTGCTCTACTCTGTATCTGCTCCACAGGATGATTTGCCCTGCAAAAAGTTTTAAGTTTGTTTACTTACCTGGCAGCTGCAGTTAAATGTTTTGCTGTACCATAGTGAATTCACAAGTAAGATATCTTCCTTGATACAACAAATATGTACACAACTAAAAATATCTTGAACTGTAGGCCCACTTCCCACTCTCTTCACTTGCATGTATCAGCCTGAATGCCTTACACCTCGCATATATGGCGTGTGACAAGGGCCTCCCATCGGGGAGACCGCTCGCCTGCTGCAAGTCTTTTGATTTGACCGCCACTTTGGCGACTTGCGCGTCGATGGGGATGAAATGATGATGACTAGGACTACACAACACCCAATCCCTGAGCGGAGAAAATCTTCGACCCAGCCGGGAATTGAACCCGGGCCCTTAGGATTGATAGTCCGTCGCGCTGACCACTCAGCTACTGGTGGCCAACACATGCATGTAATCAACCTTAATGCATCGACATCTACACATAAACAAGTCATTACAAGCAAGTGGCACACAGAATTGTCATTATCCTGAACAAGTGACTCAAAACATGTTGTACAATTATTTATCATTTCTTTCAGGTCACATGAAGACTTGAATTCAGACACTCAGTTTTAACACCTATGGTTTAATATACAGCACTTTTAAACTGCGCGTATGCTAGACATTGTCTACAATCTAAACCCATAGGATGTACTCCCCCAGATGATGAGAGAGAGAGAGAGAGAGAGAGAGAGAGAGAGAGAGAGAGAGAGAGAGAGAGAGAGAGAGAGAGAGAATTTTAATTCTCCACTAGTAAAGTTAATAACAATGTTACCCTCGGGGTAATCAGTGCATGTTTCAGCAAGTGGAAGGCAAGGTTGGTCATAACATTAGCAGATCAACAGTAAGCTCAATTATAAATTAGAAATTCAACTTTTCTTCAGATGAGGGCAGTCTAAGGGATCACTGTAATTTTTGCCAGATTTACTACTAGTCATACTTTGAATTCTTTCTCTATCATGTCAGAAAATGTAGCTGAGACAACTAAACATTACAAAGAGGTTATAAATCATATTCTAAATACATACTCGTACTGGACTATGTGGTAATCTATGTGACTGTGAACTTTACCCAAAAATATTATTATTCCATTACTAGAAATTTAAAGCCCCATAATGAAATTTAATTCACAATTTCTATTGACTGTTTTGATGAGATGAAATTTTCTTTCTAGATTAGATTAAGTTTTTGTTCCACAGACCCAAAAATGACATGACTCTCATGGGCATGGAACATGTCAGAATGTATAACATAAAAAATATAGAACACATGAATACAACACTCACTTCCCCAATCATTTGGCAGGAGACTGTCACAATATGTGAACATATTACAATAAATTGGAACTGCTAATATTTACAGAATTAATACACTATCAGAATGAAACCTAGTTATAAGTATTTGATAAATTTATCGTCATACACATCATACCAAATCTTAACTGTTGTGACCAAGTTCTGTCAAAACAGAAATTTTTACATAAGCTGGTCTAACTGTCCCTGTTAGGATATTCGTCTACAGAGTAGATGCGTTTCCTAACAACATGTCTTTCAAACTCTGCTTAAGCTGTAATTTATCTGAAGCCAAGTTTTTAATGGTTGCTGGCAGTTAACTGAATCTGTGTGTTCCTGAATATTGGGCGCCTTTTTGGACCAAGGTACGTGAGGTTAGGTTTTTATATAGATTGTTCTTATCACTAGTATCGATATAATATATTGAGCTATTGGTTGTACATATGCACATTATTTCCAACAAATTTCATTAAGGAATAAATATACTGAGAAGCAGTGGTTAGAATATCCTATTCCTTGTGTCCACTACTACAATAACTTTGTCTAGACTTCGAAGCTGAACACGCTATCCTTTCGTACTGACAAGCCCTTTGGCGATGTTACACTGACAGATAAAGCAGGAATTGGCACAAGCGCGGAGGGTGTGCAAGTTATCCATTCGTAAACTGTTATATTTTGCTGTTATAAGAATAGCGATAACCAAGAAAAATTTTATTCAATAGAAATGGTTAAGCCCAGAAGTATTTGCATTTCGGTGAAGAGATTTGGGAAGCTCTAACATTCCTGCTTCTTACGCTCGTTGGAATTTTAATCAGTATTATTATTATTATCATCGTCGTCGTCGTCATTACGACTAAGGTATTAAGCTCTACAGGATCTCTCCAACTATTTTATGTCGATTCTTTTACGGCTTCTGCGCATCGCCAACCCTCCTCCTTTCTCCGGGCTTGGGACCGGCAACAGCAACTGCAGAGCTACTTAATTCACTCCAACAGTAACTGCAGGCGGAGTTAAAGTGGTTTCCCACACCAACATTTCAATTTCTACGTTCACACTACAAACTAATTTACGATAAGTGGTGCTCATATCGACTCTGCTCTACTTCAATTTTCTCTCTCAATTGCAGCGCCGAAGACTCGCTATTTATAGGCTACAAGATTGCCGCTCACAACTATCGATAGTTAACGAGTGTCGAACCATTGCAAAGAAATTTATTACACTTGTATTTCCATGGACCTAGCTTTCGTTGAATTAGTCAATTTATTTTGTTTTGCAATACTTGTAAATATGTAATAAAGCGATACAAGTACAGTGTTTGGCGGTGAATCGCACAAGACTTTAATAACAGCGAAACAAGGGGAAGTGATATAGTTCTCAGAAGTTACCACATCCCTTTTGGAGGCGTTGTGAGTATTAACTTTGAAGACGAAATTTTTGGCGAGGGGGAAGATCTGTGTTTGTTATTGTTTTGGTCAAGATAGTAGGTGCTTCGTGGAACTGTAGTGGTAACTCAGTCATAGGCTTCGTGCTGTTCCGATTTATAAGAAACGAAAAGCCGAACGCAAAATGGGTTGCAAAATTGTTGGAGAGAGAATAGGAAACGTAATATACATTGACATTCTGGGAGGCAAGTGAGTTGATCAGTTAAAATGATTGTGGTTAGCATATCGTATTTTCCCGTAGAATATAAATGTAGAGGATTTATCTAATACTGTGTCGTATGTGCCCAAGCTGCAAGTACAGCGTTGTACTGAGAACGTTATAAACTGCAGATTTAGTTTCATAGTTGTAAGTGTATATTAAAGAGTACGAAGGTATGTTGTATGCAACTTAGTACTGTTTATATGGTTGATGGAAGGCTTCTTGAAAGTTAACTCTCATTTAAACATTTTGAGTTGTTAAGTAGTGAAGTTCTTGAACTTTATTTTCAGTCACTGAAGTGTTTAACGATGAAACTTGCTAAAAGCAGAAGGTGACATGCAGCTAAACAGTAGATACTGTGAGAAATTTTTTCATTTGCAAAACAGGATACTGAAGTAGCAGGTAAGGGTTTATGCGGCTTACATTCAGAAAATCAGCGTCTTCAAAATTCGCTGTTTATTATTAATCTTAAGTACCAGTGGGGAGTAAATGGTTTAGGGTGTAAGTATATGAATTTCAGTGTTAGAATACACAATTTTTAAATCTTTGCTGCACTGATTAAAAAGAATATGCTGTAGTACAGATTGAATAAACTTGTGCTGTCAGTCTTGTTTGTGGGCCAGTGCAGTGAGAAAAATTTCTAAGTGCAAAGCAGGCAGTGCTGACGTTTTTTGGGTTGTACCAAAAAGATGCACACACTGAACAAATGTTCCAACAGTAATTAAGCTTCTTTCTAGATAATTTAGTCCTGTTTCCTTGCCAATTGGCAGTCACTGCCTTATCAATATTTGTGAGGCGGAAAGCGAAAAGGGACCTCTTGTCGAAAATTTAGGAATTTGAGTTTTTGTAGTTTTTACATTCAGCATTGAATTCTGACCAACCTGTAAAAAAAATTTATTTCTATCTCTAAATTTGAGGAAGTTATGGCGGGTTGAATATTTATGACATAAAAGTGGTGTTTTGAGATATGGGCTTTTAAAGTTTCACTTTATTATCATTGCTTGACTTTACATATTTAAGAAACAAATTCTGCATATATATTACACTTAAAATGTCCTTTGTCAAGTAGTTTGGAGTTTTTTAAATTAACACTTCACAATAAGTGGATTACTCCCTGAGACCTATATCACATCAGAGTGTAAATACATTTGAAACCAAATAAATTGGCCCCTTGTTGAGAAATATATAGCAAGCCCCGTGCTTATTTTTTTGGCATAATATTTATATTTTTACACTATGTTATGGCATCTTTTGGATCAAATTTTGATCCTGGAGCAATTAATGGCACTAGAACCACAAGAAATTGGAAGTCACAAATCCTCCAAAATAGATTACTGAGATCCCATATTTTGTAATTGCCAAACGACTTGATTTTCTGTTCATAAAAAAAAGGCTGAATGGGGTTAAAGGCACTTTAACAAGAGCGTTTTCACCTCTTCTTTTTTTTTACTGGAATATTTGTTTGTTCAGGTTCTTCATCAGGATCTTTACTGTCGCTGACTTGAGTTTCTGGTTCACATTCTGAGCCTACTTCAAGACACATAATGTCTTTGTAGTTCTCTTTGCAATAGGTCCTGATGTTTTTAAAAGGGTACTGTTTTCATTGTCTTGTCATGCCTGGAGGAATTACTGCAGCAGGAAACCCAGTGGGTTCATTGTCATTGGGGAAGATGCAATACACAAATTCATTTCCATCAATGTCCAATTTGCAATGTACTCTACCTTTGGAGCTAACGTTGAACTCAAAGTGGTTGTATTTAGTTATGTGAGGTACTTTGTTAGCATTACTATCCTTCAAGAAATTTAGCCAGTCATATGTATACAGCAACTTCACCTATTTCATTTCCAACAGCAACAGTTGAGTTACCATGTGTTGTAGATGTAGATTTCTCAATGCAGTCGGCGAACTCTTGTATGGAAGAGATATAGGTGACCCTAAATCTTTTCTTTAAAAGTCCATATGCCCAGTCACATGCAAATTTTGTGTGACCTACTGGCATGAATGACAAAACAGTTCTCTTATTTTTGTTATTACTGATTCTCCGAGCAAGATATCGTAATAAGATGTTGTTCTTGTTCTGACCTACACAATTGTCAGCATGAATGAACATTGTCTTCTCCATGACTGTAGTTTTTCGAGTAGTTGTGGAAAAGACTGGCAACAACATTGGATCCCTTTGTTGTTCCTACACTTTCTGGGAGTAGATAGTTTACTTGTTTGTTCACAGTGTCACACATAACCCCAAATATTCCTATTCTGAATGGAACCAAGAACTAAATAGGTCCAGGCTGCAACAGGTTACTGGGTATGTAAACCTGCTGGGCCATGTCAAAACCGTAGTGTACACAACTTCTATCACCATCTTCAAAATTTTCCGTAGTCTTTTTGATAGTTCCCTTATAAAACTCTTTCTTTTGCAACAAGTTGTAGATGGGACCTCATTTTTTCAATAGTTTCCATTTTAGTTTCTTCAGGCACAGATGCCATTGCAGTTCCTGGAGTGAAATGCCATTGGCAAAATACACAAAGATCTGATTTGGGCTTCATGACAACTATTTTTGGGCATATCTCTTTCTAAATATTACAGAACACTTTACTTGATACTGGTTTTACGGGCATATCATTTGTAAAGGAAGCCATGTAAGTTTCAAAAATTTTGGCTTTATTAGCACTTGAAGGTAGAAGTTTGAAATTTGCATTAAATTGAGTGCTACTTCTGCCTGGTAAAATTATGGCATGTTGTTCTGCGTAGTTGTGTAAAATCTTTACAACAAACTCTGACTCAGAAAAAGAAGTCACATTCTTAGGAAGTTTTCTTGCATTACCATGAGCTTTGACAGTCAATCCTGTATCATTTTACATTTTTGTTAGAGCGCTTTAGTCTTTTAATTTTAATATTGTTGGAAAACATGTAAGTGTTTTTACAAACATGCCGACCTTTTACTTAGTATTTACTTCTGGTTGTTTCCTCTCAGTTTGTACTTTATGTTTACGAGCTGTCAAAGAAGAATCTGAAGTTACACACCGCAATTGGCCTAAAATTACTTGATCTAATGTGTTGACATTGTTCTCATACTGATCAATCTCAGCACATTCATGACGTATTTCCAAATAGTCATCAACTGAACAGTAATTGCAACATTCTTCTTTGCACCTGCAACCTGCTTTTAAAAACTCTGAAACGAGAGCATGATCTCTGTCAGCATCAAAAGAGTCAATTAAATTTATGCAGCCATCAGGTCAAAGTCTTCAGCACCATCGTTCTCATCTGCAACTTGATCACTATTAACTTTTTGTTCTATTTCAATAATAACATTATCAGTAACATTATCGTTGTTACCTAAGGCTTCATTAAACTTCGGAATGTCTTGTAATAAAGAAATACCAGATAGGTTTTTGCTTGTACTGAAAATTTTACTCTTCCGACAAGAGGTCCCTTTTTGCTTTCCGCTTCACATTTACTATCTGAGGCTACTGTCATGTTATTTGGTCAAGGTCAGGTGCTGACGCTACACCCATCTGCTTAGACCTGTGACGTACCTGTGATGTGGTGTTAATGTCATGGTGAGATTTGATGTTTCTGAGTCTGTCTGTGTTTGTAGATGGTGTGTTGTAGAATTTGGGGGCGCTCTCTTGTGCTAGATGTATGTTAGTGAGTTGTTTGACATGAATTGAATGTTTCAGGTTGCTATTGGAAGAATTTCTGCTGAGATAGTTTAAATTTTCACATTGTACCTGATGGATTCATTTTTATGTTCGGAAATATTAGTGGCATGTGTTTCTTATGGTCAGAGATTTAATATTAATTTTTTCTTTCTTCATCAGTTGTGAATAAGATACAGATATTTATGAGTAGGTCATTACTTGTTGCAGTGGGAGATATTTTTGTTTTTATTATATGTTTTATGATGGCGATGAATGAGTCGTCGCCAGTGTTGGCTGGTGACCAGTGCTAAATAGAAACATATAAATCACAGCAGGTTTGTCAGTAATGTCAATAAGGTGCTGGCTGCATGGTCTGGATCTGCAACGACTAAAATAATTAGAAGTTGTCGGAAAAAATTATATATATTGTACTTAACTGGTTGTTCAGGATTCTTCTTGGCTTCATACATATAATTATAAACAGATAGCTATTGAGGCCTCACTTAGGCCATACACTACTAAGCGCCTTATTAGAGGTTGCTTCCTATCAGTTGAAGGTTTTACTACTTTACTACTTGATGTTCCGAGCAAGAGTGGACGAGAGCTCGCTAGAAACTTGATACAAGCCGCAGAGCAGCGCTGGTTATGACTCATGGGTACAATGATACTAATACGGACAGCAATTGATAACTTCAACCCCTGACAATTGTGGTATCATACGTTGATACCACATTCCTCCTTCGCAAATCTGCGAATGGCCGTTGAATGTGGTTTATGGCCGCCACATGGGGGACGCCATGCTGATGTAGTCGAGGAGGTGGGGAGCCTGACTGCAGGCGGGGCATGCCCACCTACACCATGCCATTCCGACCAATGGGAGACAGGAAATGCCTGGAAATCTACTCCAGGGTGCACGTCAACATGAGGCATCTGCGCTTCTACAACTATGGGAGCAACCGAAGGGTCGACCTCCATCGGGTCGGGGCACCTGACCGGCATCAAAGACTGGAAATCAGGAAGTGCAGACTGTTCTGTGGCGTTGGATGGCGTTGTAACCTGAATTTCACTGTGCCCTATCACAGTTGAAGGCACCTGGTCCATATGGTCATCTGGTCACCGCAGCGTTGCTGGCACTGCGGGCGACTCCCCTGTGAGACATGGTATGCGTGCTGGCACGTCATCGCGCGGCAAAGGCGAAGCTACGGGTGCTGGCACCCAGGGGTGAGGAGAGCAAGAAAGAGGGCCCTTCGAGGGCACCCCCGACGGCGCCGACACTGGAAACATAGGGCAAGTGGCAGAGACACGACGGCTAAAGAGACGCATCTGCTTCTAATACCTGGACACCTCACCAGATGGACCTGCTATGACAAACATAGCACGACCAAGATAGCGAAGGGTGCACCCTTTCAACCATCGGCGATTGCCGTGGGAATGATGAAAATAGACAATATCATCAGGCAAGATTTTGTGGGTCTGCCATGGCAAAGAAACGCGGTGTGAGGGATGCAACAAATGCAGAGTTCTGTGAGGATGACCTTGCAGTGATTCACCTGCAAAGCACCGTCGCATGGCTGCGATCGGTACAAAGACAAAAACAATAAGAATGAGAGTCAATCAATTTAGACATTTGCGACTTAAATGTCCGAACGAATCTTTCAACGGCTCCGTTCGATTGAGGGGAGAATGGTGCTGAAGTTAAATGCTGAACACCATTAGCTTCATGAAAGGTTTTGAACCCTGCAGACACAAATTGAGGTCCACTGTCAGGGACAATGACTTGTGGCAGTCCTTCTATGCTAAATATAGAAGACAAGTATTTGATGGTAGCAAACGATGTTGATGACATGTGAACAACAGATGGAAAACTGCTGAAAGAATTAACCATCATGCATCCCAAACAGGACAAGCGAAATCTAAATGTAAGCTATTCTGTGGCAAAGTTCCCTTAGGCCAAGAGAAAATTTTCTGCGGTGGTGCGGATGGTTTTCTGCACACACAGAACAAGAACAACAAATCTTGGGTATGTCAGCAACAATACCAAACCAGGTACGGTGATGGTGAGCTAACTGTTTTGTCTGTACGATACTCTAATGACCTTGGTGAAGAAGTCGTAGCACAGGTGACTGCAAAGAACGAGGAACAATAACACGAGACTGATCGATCTCCGTGCAGAGCAAAATGGCAACACGTTGGACAAAAAGTCGTCTGCACGAAAGAAAGACGAACCAATGGTTCTTCGATCCAAATTTTAGACAAAGGCCATTGCTTAGTGACATAACGCAAAACAACACTTAATACTAGGTTGTTAGCTGTTGCTGTGGTTATACGACAAAAGTCAGCGGGAAAACTTTCTACTACATCATCATTTTGCACACCAGTGAACATACAAGCCTGTTTGGAAGAGTCGAACAGCAAGTCTTCAGCTATTGGCAATCTGGATAACGTGTCGGCGTGGGTTTTTGTGACTCCAAAAATCAAAGCAAGAGCTTCCTTCTTGATCTGTGAGTAGTTACGCTGCGCAGAGGAGAGTAGCTTTGATGCAAATACAATCAGGCAATCGTGCAAACCAATTTTGTGTGCAAGAACAGCTCCGATCCTAAAATCGGAAGCATCAACCATGGGGCCAAGAGGTTATGTACTAGATAACAACGCAGATTTAAGCTGCTGAAGGGCACATTCACATTTAAGCGACCAGTTGAACGAAACGTTTTTTCAACATAGTCGATGTAATGATGTTGCGAGAGATGATGCGTGAGGCAAAAACTCGTGATAATAATTGGGCTTTCCAAGGATGGATTGTAATTATTTAACTGTCTTGCATGCTGGTAGCTCTGATATTGCTCTTATATGATCCGGACTTGGGTGGATGCCTTGAGAGTTTATTACGTGTCCTAAGTAGGATAACTGTTCAGAAAAAATATGTACAACTGTCCTTATTGAGTTTAAGTCCATTCTCATGTAACACTTCAAATAACTGTCTCAAATTATGCAAATGTTCATGCTGTGTAGAAGCAGAAGCTACGATGTCATCTAGGTAATTAGACACTGAAGAAATCGATGCACAAAGAGTCTGTAAGTACTGCTGAAATAGTGCAGGTGCAGAGGCTCATCCAAACAGAAGCCTCTTAAATTTGTAGAGACCTAAATGTGTTTTCACGATGAGAATCTTGTGGGATTCATCATCCCCAGGAATTTGAAGATATGCATCTTGCAAATCTAACTTGGAAAAATATTTACCTTGACACAATTTGTCAAACAAGTCTTCTGGACGTGGCAAAGGAAATGTTGAAACAAGAAGTTGAGGATTGATGGCAGCAATTTGCCTGATGGTTTTGTTAAGATAACCAACAGTGAAGCCCATAGTGATGCTGTCACTGGTTAAATCACTCCTTGTTCCTCAAGTGCATGCAGTGTTTTAGCAACTTCATCTAGAAAGCGCGTGAGGCACTGTGTGAGAGCGGAAACATTTAGGCTGTGCATTGTCCTTCAATTAAATATGCGTCTGAAAATTTGTCTCGCGCCCTAAGCCTGGCGAAAAAAATGTCAACAAACTCTTGACATAGTTCGGAAACACTGTTGGTGGGAACACGTTTAGTGATGGCTAGTATGTCATCATGCATAATTAAGGAGAATACATCAAATAAATCAAGATCAGAAATGTTTACAGATGAGGGTGAACACAGTGCATGAAAAGAAATCACTTGAGTTTGCAGTCCTAAAACCTGGATACTTTGACCACTGTAGGTAGCTAACTTAACATTTGCGTTACTCAATGGAGGTGAATCAAGCAATTCATAAGTCTTATGATTTGTGAGTGTAACAGAAGCTCCAGTGTCCAACTGAAAAGGGATCATATGATTCTGAATGTTCAAGTCTACAAAAAGTTTGTTCTGCCATCAGCGAAAGATGGCATTCTGAGAAGCAGTGTGCACTGGCTTGTGTTGACAGGCAGATCGTGTGTGACGTGTCTCCTTACGTCGGCTTGCACTGGCATCACAAAGAAAATTCACACACTCGGGCAATGTCACAGGTACTGGAGGCGAATGTACAACATTTATTTCGATTGCTTACAGCTCATTGTGATAGGAAGTCTTATTTTGGAAACCATTCCGGTGGAAGCTACTTTGTCTGGAAACGTAATATGGAGCATTTGATTTTTGTCTTTTGAGGCACACTGCCTGGACATGTCCCTTCTTGTTGCAAAAGTGGCACACGGCCTTGCACGATGGGCATGAGCGCAAATCAGGCGGCTTCTGCCGGCGCATAACAGGTGTCTGTCTCCTGGAAGTGAATTGGGCAGGCGCGCGCCGAGCCGGTACAGCATCATGTATGTGTGATGCGCGTGCGGCCAGCTTTCTAACCTGACAGACAGCGGGAGGCGATTCAAAAGAATTTGCAGCAAAATCCAAAGTGTCCTGCCTGTCCAAAATGTCCAACACCTGTTCTAAAGTGGGGTTGGATAATTTAAGAATTTGCTCTCTAATGCATGTGTTGGACACGTTTTGCACAATAGCGTCCTGTACCATTATGTCAGGATATGATATGCCACAAGAACATGAAAAGCCACAGTCGTGAGTGAGGCCTTGCAAAGTGACTACCCACTCATGGTAATTCTGATGAGGTACACTTTTTGTGTGGAAAAATTTGTACTGCTGAGTGACAACATTCACACTTTCCTTGTAATAATCAGTTAATTGCTGAACAAGTTCTTCGAAACTGTGCTGATCTGGAGAACTTCTCGGGAAGAGTTTGAGGAGAATGTGGTACGATGCTATGCCAACACAAGATAAATGCACATGCAGCCGTGTTTTACGTTGGATGTCATATGCCGCAAGGTGGTTTGAAAACTGCACATGTCACTCCTGCCATCTTTCCACACAGAAGTCAAATGCACGAAATGGCGGGGCTGTGACCCGCTGTACGGCCAGCTCCTGTGCAGCCGGTACTTGTAGCACAGCTAGTTGTTGTCCCTGGACGAGCGGTCCCAATGTGTGCAGTAGTGCGTTGGGCTGCTAATTCTGTAATCGTAACAGTTCTGCCTCTGGATTTGCCATCACAACGAAAGCAAATAATCACAAACGGGAGTAGGAAAAAATGTCATGCACTCATCAATCACACCATGTGGAGAGGATGGGTGGCACAGCCAGGTATACAGTCTGTAAACATTTATAAATAGCACTGCTTTCACTGTTCCGCTTTCCAAAAAATCTGTACCTTTAACCTTGTCACCAATTGTTATGACGACGACTACGAACGAGTCGTCGCCAGTGTTGACTGGTGGCCAATGCTAAATAGAAACATATAAATCACAGCAGGTTTGTCAGTAACGTCGATAACTTGCTGGCTGAATGGTCTGGATCTGCAACGACTAAAATAATTAAAAGTCGTTGGTAAAAAAAATAATATATATTGTACTTAACTGGTTGTACAGGATTCTTCTTGGCTGCATAAATATAATTATAAACAAATAGCTATTGAGGCCTCGTTTGGGCCATACGTTACTAAGTGCCTTGTTAGAGGTTGATTCCTATCAGCTGAAGGCTTTACTACTTGACGTCCCGAGCAAGAGTGGATGAGAGCTTGCTAGAAACTTGATGCAAGCCACGGAGTGGCACTGGTCGCAACTCGCGGGTCCAATGATACTAATATGGACCGTGGTCGATAACTTCAACCCCTAACAAGTGTGGTATCGAACATTGATACCACACTATGTATGGTATGAGTTTGTTGACTATAGTTTCTTTGTGTATATTGAAATTAGTGATGATGCAATTTTTCATAAATTTTGGGATTTTTCTTGTCAGTGTGTGGTAATTGTGTTGGATTGTAATTGGTTGGTATCATGGTTATTGATGTACCATTAGAAAATGTTTCTGATATTAGTCATGTGGGCATGATTTGCTTTGTTGTACTGTGGTTTTTGTTTTAGAGTAAGTGAAAGTGTGGAAAATAGATTTTAGTGTTTGAGTGTGTTTCTTTTTGTACAGTGGGCTTTGTTTTTTGGTGCTATATAGGTAAATTTGTGTCATCGGGTTTTGGAGTTGGGTGCAAGTTCACGATATCAAGACCTTTGCTTGAGGATTAAGGGTGAAGTGAAATTTGCAACACCATGTTTTAGAGTAGTATGTTAGTTCCTGGTATCGAGGGCTTTGTTGGAGCTATGTGGGTGAAAATTGTGGTGTTGAGTTTTTTAGTTGTGTATGGGTTACTGGTATTGTAGTCCTCATTTGAGATATCGACATTTACAACACCAATAGATTTTGTTTTTGTAATTTTTTTTGTGTTAAATTTTGAGGATTTCATGTGCTTGATTTTTTGGGCAAATATTTGTTTTGCTGTAATGTCGTTATTCTTACTGTCGTATATTTGTCTGCACCCGAAACCACCTCCGTCATTCAGTTCTCCTGTCAGTTTCATTCTGTTGTTGGAGTTAAATACTTGTTATTTATGTTTGTCTGCAGTTGTAATAAGTGATGCCATGGTCACCGTATTGTATGTGCTTGAAATAGTTAAAACGATGTTGATGACATTACTGTTCAAAACAGGTGGGTGAAGTCATGATTTTGTTTTGCCAATCTACCTTTTATCATAGTCAGAGCAGTAGATCCCTTTATATAGACTGATTTTGTTCTTCAGATATAGTTTGTGTGTCTAACTAGAAATAATGCTATGTCCCAAGGATCATTGGTCTGTTTGTACCAAAATGGTGTAGGTTACATTGGTTTTACACTCTGTGTCTTCTGTGTCTACATTCTAGCTACTTACAGATTAGCAGCTAGCTCACTGGCTGAAAAGTAATAATAATGAACATATTGGTATCTGTCACTGCTCATGTTACTGTGAAGGAATATTGATATCTAGTTCTAAATAGCCCAAGCAATCGTAGTCTTATGCCACAAGGTTTTTGTTAAATATCTCTCTTCAGGCAGATGTTGCCAGAAGAAGCAATTTCAGTTCAGGTTTAAAATTGTGTAAAGGTTTGCAGCAGCCAGGCGCCTTTGATTTTATTCTTCAGTTTCTATTTACCATGGCCGGTTTTGAATTCACAAGCGATTTATCATCAGATGGGACATATTTATTGCATATTTCCAGCATTGTTGTGGCTCATGTAGCTATGGCCAGAGAACAAAACATGTACACACCGAATGTAGTGAGAAGTATGTACAGTTCACACCTGGCCACAGCTGGACCACTCCAACAATGCTGCAAACATGCACCATCTGATGATAGGGCAACAATTGGCTCTCCCCATCCTGTGCATCATACTGCACCTGAGAATGCTGTCTGGTGGGTAAAAAAAAATCAGTCATTATAGTGGGCATATAGGTGTCAAGAAAGAACTGTAGTGTGGCTGTGAAAAATCAGTTCAAGCTGAACTGTGATCTGGACCATCAATACAAGACAGAAATCTAACTTAGGAATTATATCCTATGGTGTGAAGATATTTGAGAAGCTCCCATCTAACATACAGCAAGTAATTGGTTATCTCAGCCAATTAAAAACATTCCTGGTGACGTCTCCTTCCACTGCTTATCTTAGTGCAAGGGTTTGATTCCTCCTTTGGATGGATGGCAAGTAGTATGTTGTAAACTGTCCTGTGTAATAACAGATTTAGGTTCCTATTTTCTTTGAAAAATACTTTATTAATTAAGTAAATATTAAGTTCCTGTTAAGACAGTCTGCAGCTACCTAATGGAACTGAAGTAACAGCAGCTTTCTTTCTAATTCATTAGAACACTTTTAACTGGCAGAGACAGAACTATTATTAAGCAGTATTGTGATAGTTTCTTGTTAATATAATGTAGGGCTTAAGCTGTAAATGATGTAGCTGACAGTTGCACAAGAAAGAAGGATCCTTTATTGTATGATTATATGATAGCGGAACAAACACTGGTAGCAGTTACTTCTGTAAAATATCTGGGAGTATGCGTGCGGAACGATTTGAAGTGGAATGATCGTATAAAATTAATTGTTCGTAAGGCGGGTACCAGGTTCAGATTCATTGGGAGGGTGCTTAGAAAATGTAGTCCATCAACAAAGGAGGTGGCTTACAAAACGCTCATTCGACCTATACTTGAGTATTGCTCATCAGTGTGGGATCCGTACCAGATCGGTTTGACGGAGGAGATAGAGAAATCCAAAGAAGAGCGGCGCGTTTTGTCACAGGGTTATTTGGTAACCGTGATAGCGTTACGGAGATGTTTAATAAACTCAAGTGGCAGACTCTGCAAGAGAGGCGCTCTGCATCGCGGTGTAGCTTGCTCGCCAGGTTTCGAGAGGGTGCGTTTCTGGATGAGGTATCGAATATATTGCTTCCCCCTACTTATACCTCCCGAGGAGATCACGAATGTAAAATTAGAGAGATTAGAGCACGCACGGAGGCTTTCAGACAGTCGTTCTTCCCGCGAACCATACGCGACTGGAACAGGAAAGGGAGGTAATGACAGTGGCACGTAAAGTGCCCTCCGCCACACACCGTTGGGTGGCTTGCGGAGTATAGATGTAGATGTAGATGAATTGCTCTTCACAGTTCTTTACTTTCACTGTTCACAACCTGCCCAATATTACACAATTATATGGCTGATTAACTGCTGGTTAATTTTGAAAAGCCACATTAATAGGTTGCAGGTAACATCAGCATATTGCTGCAATAGTTTGCCATTGAATTTCTATGAGCAGTAAAAACTTAACTAGGCAGTTCTTGCAGAATAATACGATATGTGTGACACTATTTCTCAAATAAATTGAACAGACATTGTCATTAATTGTTCTAACACGCAGCTTCTTTGTGTTACACTTATTCCACTGTTAAGTTGATGGATTGTTGTTAATTTAACGAATACATACTTCCTGTCTGAAAATCGTCCGTGGACTGACTGTCTCAGCACCAAAAATCAGTTTTTTGTATATCCTCACAATAATAGGCACTGAAGCTTTACATTTTCACTGTTTAAGTTACAGAAATTACAATTAAAATTTAACTCATTCAATGAAACTCATAACTCATTCTTTTTAGTTGTTCCTTCTACCACAAAGATTAGGCCGAATCATTTGTTTAAACAATGACATTCATATAGTTACACAAACAATACTTTTGACAAACCTGGTAATTATTTTGGAATTAATTAAGGGCTGACTTTGCTAATATGTTTTTGAATAGAGCCAAATAGATACTTTAAGAATCTGAGTAGTTTTTCTTCTAAATGTTTATATTTACTACAGAATTTATAATTGTTTATAAGTTGACAATAGAATCTGTCACAAAACAATTACTGATTTCACCCTATAACAAAAATTTAACTAGGAATGGTCAAAATAAATTAGGAAATTAATTACATATACAAAAGAAGGCACAAAATTAGACCTTGTGCTATATTCCTTAAGACGGAGGGCCATAATCTCTCTTTTATGGAAATGCAGATTATATTCATACATGTAAAGGTAACTAGGCAAAAATTAAAATAAAAGTAATTTAAGGAGGCAGGTGGAAAAATAAGAGACGAAGTAAAGAGATCCCAGCTTGCTTCGTCACAAATGCTTAAGGCCTTGAAGATGCACCTATAAAATGACTCTTGGTAATCACTAGCAACACTGTCTGCAGCTGCCCATTTACATTGTGAATGCAACACGTTATCATATTAGCTGAGTATATGCTTCACCATTTGACAGCTTAATATTTGCTCAAATGCAGCAGTTTTCATTCCTAGGTGCTTCATTGGCAATGGAGTGGTGTACTCTACACACAAAATTTATGTTACTAATCAGTACATACTTAATTCTTTTCTGATTTGACATACAGTGATGTTATTCTACTTATGTTTGTTCTTTCCACTCATTCAGTATATCTTTGATTTATTTTCAGGAATACATCGCAAATTCAGTATTACCACTACAGAACGACTACAGGAGCGATATGTACACCTTGCCACTCTAAATTGCGGCCCAACTCATCGCCAGACTGCAGAAGGACGTCTCTGTGAAATAGGATACCCTGGACCATATTTAAGCTCTTATGGGGCGTGATGGTTACAGAAAAATCCGCCAGCTTGTCACAAGCTAGTAACGTTGGTGACTGGGCTGAGGATGCTGTTTTGATCAAGACTGACCCACATCTTGTTTTGGACAATCCCTACACCTCCCCAAACTTGTACTCCAAATGCTCCACCAAAAACTGAGGCTTCATCGTCATGAAAGATTCCCCATCAGCTCTCAAACATACAAGGTACTGTGGCGAATAAGTTCCACTGCCATCCTTAGCCTGATGTTCCTTCCATGGTGTGGCCAAGGAGGGGAACGATTTGGGGTCGCACTTCTGTGCGTTGAATTGAACTTGTGATTGCTTAGAGACTGCTAGTGTTTCACCACCACCAGCAAGAGATGATGGACTACGCTTCATCGAGTGTCATTCTCCATGATGCCACCCACTCAGACCAGGGGCACTACCCACAGGTGCCACCTAGCCACAGCAAAGGCCACCTGGCAGGATGGCCATTGTCGGGCGTCCCGATGCCCCAGGGGGATGGGTATCTATCTACCCCTTGGCATACATGGGGAGTTAATGGCGCAGGCATCAGCAGACCGATCCCTGTGTAGTCAGGGGGGCTACAACCAACACGGTACATGGCGGCCCCACCACAACGGACTGGCTACCGTGCTGGATATCAGGTGCAAAGAAATCCATGGTCATCATCGACACAAAGCGACACTGCACAATGTGTGGTGGAAAACACATCCAGGAAGGTGTCCTCGCCCAAGAGATGGGAATGAGCGGGACTGAGATGCGACAATGAGGAAGTGGGCTAAAGATTTCAATGCACGATGGACATTATGCACCATGTAAGGCTCCCTTCCCCAATTGGCTTGATCTTCGGGAAAATTTTGAAGAATGGAGTTCAAAACCCTACAGGGGACCGTCACATACAGGCTGAAACGTGGGAAACTCCTTTTAATCGCCTCTTATGACAGGCAGGAATACCTAGGGCCTATTCTTACCCCTGGACATGCAGGGGGAGAACCATCAGTGATTTCACCATACAAGCAAAGCAAAGATGACTGATGTGAATCTACTACTTACTATCTAAACATTTTGGGGATGACTGGAAGAGCATAGCAGATTTAGATTTCTGTATGAACTTCATTGGTGCAGCTCCTATTGTAACGGGCAGTGAGGGAGAGGTTTGTACATCAGCTTGTGGTTGCTTGAAAGGAGCATGACGACCTTACCAAATATTAACAGAAACCAAAAGAATGGCCATTCTCAAGATTCTATAAATCAAAATATTTACCAGAAAGACATGCTGAGTTTGATATGAAATGATTAATGTGAACATATTTATTGTGTAATAAAAATGTTTTCAAAGACAAATGGCACCAAAAAGGACATCATTAACACTATTATTCTACAATAGTAACAAAAATAAATACTTAGTTATGTATTTGCCGCATTAATTTTTTTTTATTTTTATATTTGTATTTAGTCATGGCGTATTAGGACCGACACATTTTCCTTAAATATGAAGAACAGAATTGCAAAACTGATTTCACTTTTTCATGTTTCTAGAAGTACATTTCAAACATAACAACTTCACATTTTAAAATTTGTGAAAAATTTCCCAGGTTACAGATAATGAGTTTTTTTGTCATTATGCAATTTGAAATGATGCTCCCCAGATACACATAGTGGACAATTTCATAAGACAATGAATTCACGGGCAATGAACATAAGTACATTCTCTCAAAGAATGCATTTTGGACCTTCGGCATTGGCAAGACTGGCACTGAACTTCAATTAATTTCCTTCTGAATTTGGTCCTTCATTTCCTGGATGGTGTTTGGTGGGTCCACTGGAAGATCTGAGATTTCAAATGACCCCAAAGGAACAAATCACATACTGGAAGGTCAGGGGATCTTGGAGGCCAGGAAACGTCCCCACTGTTGGCGATCAGATGACCAGGAAAGATGTTCTGTTGCATGTTAATGGAATGCTGCAAGGTATGGTCTTGTTGGAAGAATGTCTCTAAAGTTACAGGAAGTTGTCACATTAGGGTGTGTTTCACTATGTGAACACAATGTTTTGTATTCATGGTACCGGCATTAGCACAGTTGTCTTAGAAAAAATAGCACCCAACAATTCCAAACATTAATATACTGCACCACACCACCACTTTATTACTAAAGTTGTGTTTCATGAAGCATTTCAGGATTTTCACATGATCAGTCGCTAAAGGTTTGCTTGTCAGCAAAGCCTGACACCTCATCATTCATGGTCAGATTGTTGCACAGACGTGTGTGGTTGTTCATGAACCCCAAAAATTTCTGGTGAAAGAATAGTATTTTCAGGAGCTCATTTGCATCAGTTTTTTGCACTATCTGGATTTTGTATAGGTAGTTTTGCAGTTCTTATTGCTATATTCACCACACACTGCAATCTGTTGCGTCAAGTTTCAGCACATGCTTTTGTGCAGAATGCCTGGAATTTCGGCTGAAGGCTTCTTCCATTCTTGCAACATTCTGTAGTGTACACTTCCATTTTGCACTTCCATCCCTCTTTTGCACCTCGTCACCCATTCCCTCAAAGTTCTGTACCTGTACTTTGATAGCATGTGCTGATGGGACAGGGGCATGACTTGCGAGTTTGTGAGGAGTATGAAAAACGCACTGCATAGCTGCTTAGTTGTCATTTTTGTAAATCACCTTCGTGGCAACAACACATTGTACACTGGCCCAGGGACGGCATCTCCACTGAACATAAATATCAGGGTCAGTGGCATCACTCCCGTTTTGTGATTCCTACTTCCAGTGTTGCCAAATCTCTCATTTCACTGCCGCACCTGTTTGTTATTTTACCTTTCATATCCAAAGCTAAAGAACCCATGCATGTGCATATGACATTAATAAGTGCAGTAAGTGATCTTCAGTGGTTTCAGTTGTAGTTTTCATGTTCATGTTTCATTAATATTCCTGATACACTTAATTGTGAGATCATAATGCAATGGACAATATGGAGATACTACTATACCTGAAAAATAAACTTACTTACTTCCTTACTACTTTATTTTCCAAGATGCTAAATTACTGCCTCAAATTAATTTTCCAAGCAGTTTGCAAAGTTTGTGTTAAATGTTATCAAACAGTGCTTTTTCCAAAGATTGTAGCCAATGGATTATACTCTCAGCCAATATTGCAACTTATTTTTACTCTCTGCATAGGACATTACATTACTATGAAATAAACACAAGTGACCATGCTCAACTTACAACATTACTCTTCCTTCTTCTCTGACTTTTGAACATTTTGATGACTTGCATGCCGGTAATGATGAGGACAAAACAATACCCAGTCCCCAAGCAGAGGAAATTGCTGACTCTGCTGGTAATCAAATCCAGGCCCCCTTAAATGGCATTCAGCCACACTGACCACTAAACTATGAAGGTGGGAGTGAACTATGAAATGCAGTTAAAAAAGTTCATAATTTAAGTATCAAAAATT
The DNA here is from genome assembly GCF_021461395.2 of Schistocerca americana. NCBI lineage: Eukaryota > Metazoa > Arthropoda > Insecta > Orthoptera > Acrididae > Schistocerca > Schistocerca americana. The sequence goes on from NC_060130.1 coordinate 191,987,851, forward strand.
TCAATTATGTGCTTAAAATAATTAAATAGACAACACTTTTGATTATAGATCTTCACAGCTATTAATTTATGAGGTATGTCCACAAAGCAAGTTCCATTTGGTTATATAAAACAAATGTGCACAGACACAGAAAAAATATTTATTGTAAAAAATCTACAACTGTTAAACTACTATTTTACATAGCTTCTAAAATTTTGTAGACACTTGTCATACTGTGGCACAAGTTTTTGTATGCCTTCTTCATAGAAGATTGCCACCAGTGTTTACAACCATGTGGTAACATGTTCGTTTAGCTTGTCATTATCATTGAGGTGTTGACCACCAAGGACAGATTTTAGGTGTAAGAAGAGAGCTAGGAGCAAGGTCCAGGCTGTACATAGGATGATCAAATGCATCCCAGTGAAATTCTCATAAGAGCTGTGAGGTTGGGCATTATTGTGGGAAAAAAAACACCTTTTGACAGTAATCCTTGGCACTTGTTCTGTATTGCACGGCACAATTTCTTGATGGTCTCTCAGTAACCATGTTCATTGATTTCTTACCATGAGGCCAATCAATCAACAAAATAGCTAGAGGGGAGATGTTTGTCCTTTCCAGGTTTCGGAACAGGAACGACGATAGCTTCCCGCCATCGTCTGGGAAAAGTACTGTTGGTCCAAATTCGATTGTTAAGGCGAAGGAGGTAACACAGACTATGGTATGATAAATGCAGCAACATTTGTATGTGGACCATCCGGTCCTGGGGTGTAAGAGTGAGAAGAAGAGAGTGCATGTTGGAGTTCCCGCATGGAGAAAACAGTATTGCAGCTTTCGCGATTTTGAGAGGAAAAGGCAAGAGGTTGCACTTCCGCTGCACGTTTCTTCAGGAGAAAAGCTGGCGGGTAATTTGAAGAGCTCGAAATCTCAGCAAAGTGTTGACCCAATGAGTTAGAAATTGTGACGGGGTCCACTAATTTATCATGCGCGACAGTGAGCCCAGAGACCGGGGAGAAATTAGGTGCTCCAGATAGCCGTCGAATCCGAATCCTAACTTCCGAGGAGGGAGTGAAGGTGTTAAATGAGCTAGTAAAGAAGTCCCAGTTTGCCTTCTTGCTATCGCGAATGACGTGACGGCATCGTGCGCGGAACTGCTTATAGTGGATACAGTTGGCCAAAGTAGGATGGTGTCTGAAAACGCGAAGAGCACGTCGCCGCTCACGTATTGCGTCACGGTATGCCTCGTTTCACCAAGGAACTGGGGGGCGCCGGGGCAATTCGGAGGTGCAAGGTATTGAATGTTCTGCAGCTGTAATATGAGTGACCTCATCGTTGACTCTAGGGAAATGACGGTCATTGAATGTCCCTAGAGACGAAAAAAGTGTCCAAACGGCTTGGGCAAACTTCCAGTGTCTCGGGCGCATATATGGCAGTTGTGGCTGCAATCGAAGGACACATGGAAAGTGGTCACTCGTGTGTGTGTATCAGCAAGAGTGAACCATTCGAAGCCCCGAGCTAGCGGAACAGTACCGACCGAAAGTTCCAAATGAGAGAAATTTGTCATGGAGGCAGACAAAAACGTAGGGTCCCCAGTGTTGAGGCAAACAAGATCCGCTTGGTGGAAGACATCTATCAATAGTGAGCTGCATGGACAAGGATGCGGAGATCCCCAAAGCAGGTGGTGGGCATTGAAGTCCCCAACCAGCAAATAGGGGGGCGGAAGCTGACCAAGAAGATGAAGGAGATCAGCTCGTGCCATTGGTGTGGATGATGGAATGTAGACACTATAAAGAGAGAAGGTGTATCCAGAAAGGGAAAGACGGACAGCGAAACCTTGGAAGGAACTGTTTAAGGGGATTGGGTGATAATGGAGAGTATCATGGAGAAGAATCATGAGTCCTCCATGTGCTGGAGTGCCTTCAACAGAGGGGAGATCAAATCAGACCAACTGAAAATGGGGGAAAACAAAGCAGTCGTGGGGACGCAGCTTTGTTTCCTGAAGACAGATGATGACCGGCGAGTAGGATCGTAAGAGGATCGACAATTCATCCTGATTGGCTCAAATGCCTTGGATATTCCAATGGATAATGGACATAGGGTGGACAGAAAATGGAAGAATGTGACCAAGGTTGCCCTAAACTCAACGACTGCTCAGAGCTTGCGACTGACAGCGTGGAACGGCATTCAACTGAAGGTAGAAGATCCGGATCCATAGGTTGTTCAGGAGCAGCTCCTGCCACCAGCGATCGGCCAGTTGATCGGCCGCCAGCAGTGCGCCTCGGCGACACAGAAGACGGCTGAGGATGGTTACCACCTGGCGGTGCTGTAGGTGAGACACACCGTGGCGAAGAAGGAGAGGAACTGGGTTGCTTTTTAGCCTTTTTGGAAACAGAACATTGAGATGAAGGAGGAACCGATGGTTGAGAAGTTGGGGTACGTAAAAAATCTTAACGAGTAGGCTTTTTTTTGGAAGTCTGGGTGTCTGATGTTGGGGTTCGAGATTTAGCAGAACCCAGTGAACGGTGAGCCATAGAGTGAGCAGGTGAGAGTGGGGAGGTTGAATGGCCGATCTTTGCACTGGCCGATCTGATGACCATGGCACTAAAGGTGAGATCACAAGTCTGAGTGGCTGCCTCCTTTGTTGGCCAAGGAGAGGCAAGGACAGTGCTGTATTTACCTGTGTGAGGCACAGTGGGCTTTCGAGTGGCGAATAACTTTCGAGCAGCAAAGGTCGACACCTTTTCCTTCACTCTGATTTCCTGAATGAGCCGTTCGTCTTTAAAAATGGGGCAATCTCTAGAGGAAGCAGCGTGGTCACCCATACAGTTGATGCAACGAGGGGATGGAGGTGGACAAGCACCCTCATGGGCATCCTTGCCACACGTAATGCATTTGGCCAGATTGGAACAGGACTGGCTGGTATGATTGAACCGCTGACACCGATAGCAATGCATAGGGTTTGGGATGTAAGGGCGAACAGAAATTATCTCATAGCCCGCTTTTGTGTTCGATGGGAGGTGAACTCTGTCAAATGTCAAGAAGACAGTACGGGTTGGAACGATGTTCGTGTCAACCCTTTTCATGACTCGATGAACAGCCGTGATGCCCTGGTCAGACAGGTAGTTTTGAATTTCCTCGTCGGACAATCCGTCGAGGGAGCGTGTATAAACGACCCCACGTGATGAATTTAAAGTGTGGTGCACTTCCACCAGGACAGGGAAGGTGTGTAGCAGTGAAGTATGCAGCAATTTTTGTGCCTGTAAGGCACTGACTGATTCTAACAACAAGGTGCCATTTCATAATCTGGAACAAGACTTTACAGGACCTGCAATTGCATCGACACCTTTCTGAATAATGAAAGGGTTGACTGTGGAGAAGTCGTGACCTTCGTCAGACCGAGAAACAACAAGGAACTGTGGCAACGATGGAAGAACTTACGCTTGTGAGCAGACATAGTAGATGATGAGGAAACCATTGCGGAAGTATCCCCCATGATTACCGGCATCTCTGATGGAGCGCTCCTTCCTTGTGGGGGCCCTCTCTGAGGGCACTCCCGCCTTAGGTAATTGTTCACACCTCAGGTCACATCTCCCGAGAAATGGACGGAGGGACCAATCGGCACTTTTGGAAGGTATCAGCTTGGGTAATCACCCCTTCCTGGGCCTGGCCATTACTAGGGGTTAAGTAGGCGTTGCCCTGTCACCAGCTACGCATAGGAATGCGTGGGTCGGCCTTCAGACATGCACAGGGAGGAAAAAAGAGGAAGGGAAAAACAAAGAAAGGGAAGAAAAAGGAAAGAAGTGAGGTCTCAAGCGCTGCAGCGGAGAAAAGGGTAAAGAGAAGAGGTAAGGAAAAAAGAAGGACAAGGACTTGCCAGCAGAGAAAGTGAAGAAGAGAGACTGTTTTACATTTTAGAGCATCCATCTCCGGACGAAGGCAAAAAAATACTCCCAGAGGGGGAGAAAGGGAAGGAAAGAGGCATTGGTGAGGAGAGGAAGGGGGGGGGCAAAGATGGGGGATGGGGAAGGATTCAGAAAAGGAAGGTATGCACCCCGGAAAGGAAGGAGGGCCACATTAGCTCGGGGTCCCGTGCTCGCTTCGCACGTATCCACAAAAGAGTTGTGGACCCTCTGGGGGGGTCTCTTCTTTCTGTAGCCTTATGTTCCTCGCATGGTGTAGCGAGGGAGGGAAACGATTTAGTGTCATATCTGTCAGCATTGTACTCGATCTCGCCCTTCGTAGAGACTGCTGACGGTGTATGGTCACCAGCGAGAGATGACTTAGTCCACTTCATTGCAGGTCATCTGCCCTGATGCCACCCTCTCCGATCAGGGGCTCCCCCATGGGCAACACCCAACCACAGCAAAGGCCACCTGGCATGATGACCATTGCCAGGAGTCCTGATGCTGCAGGAAGACAGACATCTACTTCTTGGTATACATGGGGAGTTTACAGTTCAGGCATCAGCAGTGCGATCCTTGTGTTGTCAGGGGGCTACTACCAAATGGGTACATGACGGCCCCACTACAACGGACTGGCTACCATGCTGGATAGTGGGTGCAGAGAAATACAATACTGTCATGAGGGCGAAGGAGGACAGGAGGCAACGGAAGCAGATGACATACCCCGTAAAGTGTCCTTGCCCAAATAGTTGAGTTGCAGGTGGAGATGCAAAGCCATGACAAGAGGTTCAAGAGATCGAATCTAAGGTCACTATGGATAACTCTCGCACCACGTAAGGTGTCCTTCCCCATATGGCCGGCACTTCTGTAGAATTTGGAAAGTGGCAGGTCAAACCATAAAATGGGACCTGAACGCATAGGGCCAAAAAGTGTGAGATTCCTTTTAGTCACCTTTTATGACAGGCAGGGATACCTCGGGCGTATTCTAACCCCCAGACCCATTGGGGGATCTCTGAACAGTCAAAGGGACTGTGTCTGTGATACAATATCCACAGTCAACATCTATCTTTAGGAGTTCTGGGAACCTGGGTGGTGCAAAACTTTTTTGATGTTTGTATAATCAGAACCAGCCAAGACTAAACCTTGTTAAGACAAGTCTGTGCATTTCATCTGTGGGGTGGAGCAACTCATTGTGAGCTACATATAGTATGGTCAGGAACCAGATTAAAGCACTGTTATGCTACTAAATGTCTAGGTTCAAATCAGGTAAATCTGGTGGTACAGACATCAACGTGAGTTAATTGTATTGCCTCCTGGATCACTATAGCATGTTTCCAGGCATGAGACATCGGCAGTTATGTTGGAAGATGCCATCACTGGCAGAAAGAACTCAAGCATGAAGGAATGTAAATGGTCTACAACAGTGTCCATATACTCCATAGCTTTAATGTGTCTTTGATTATTACCATACTTCCCATGAAAAACAAGGTGAATGTCCAGCAGAGAATTAAAGTACTTCCACTGGCCTGCATACTTCGTGCAACAAATGATTCAAGCAGCCGTTTGTCTGGATGACTGTATATCTAGACACAATCACTGATCTTGTGTAACAAGAAATGTGATCCATCTAACTAAGCAAGACATTTACACTGATTCATGGTCTAATCTCTCTGCTGCTGTGGCCACTGCAATCACAACTGGCAGTGTCAATGGGTCAACATGTAAACACACAAGGGTTGTCTGTTGTGGAGGTTTATTTTCAATAATGTGCATGAAACTATGTATCCCTTAACACTGTTCAGCACTGTACTGTGTCATCAGATCTACCACTGAGCACTCCATGTCCGCCTTTACAGAGCTGGCAAGTCTCTGACCTCCACATTCTACGATCAGCCATGGACATTCAGCATCTTGTCACCTACCAGTGCTTTCGCCATCCTTCAACCACCACTTTCTGTAGGTGCTCATAACAGTTGCATGTTATAGGTGACCTTGGGGTGGACAGTTGGCTATGATGTCAGGATGGGAGACAGTGGGGAGTTGAGGCTGGTTAGTAGGCTGGTGAAGGATGAGAGGGAAGAGACTGTCAAAATTAATGTTTTATTTTGCACTGTTACATTATCACTGTATCTATACTGCGAGATGGCCTTGCGCCATTCTATGGGTGTCAGCAATGCATGAAGGTGAAGAGTAATCTTGCAGAGGTAGCCAATCCTGCAAATGAGTTACTGCACCCAGGCAGCCTCTGCATGTGGCACAGAGGCATGTCCACTGTGGTGGTGAGAAACAGCTGCTGTGCATGGGCTGCAATTTGTTGCCTTGTTGCCCCCATGACAGGAGTTGGGCTGCTGCTGGAGTGAGCCAGGAAGGTCTGCTGCACTGTGGTACTACGTCTGAAGCACGGACTCCATGTCGTCTCCTTGTCTGCTATAGCCCTGTGCTCATGTGCAACTGCTGCCTGAGTAAAACTGCTACAAAATTGATGACACTGATGGGGGAAAAGAATCGCAACACCAAAAAATAATTGTATGCTCTATAACTATTTATTTGCACTTTGTTACCTATATATGTTTGGTTGGTTGGTTTGTTTAAAGGTGGGAGAAGGGACAAAACTACAAGGTCATTGGTCCCTTGTTCCTAATAAAATAATGCCAAAAGTGTGAGAATGAAATGGACAAAACATATAACACAAAACGGAAAGAAAGGAAAAGCCACAAGAGTGAAGGGAAGGCAATGAACACTAAAAGGAACAAAAGAGGACAAGGAAACACAACAGAGACGCTAGAAACAGGAGAGAGTAAAACATGAAATCAAATTACAGTGGCTAGCCAACCACGAGAATAAAAAGGGAAAGCTAGTCACTCAGCAATACATTAAAACCTCCACCCTAAAAGCACTAGGGTGGAGGACACAAAGGGACAAAGGACATGCACTAAAACCTAGATAGAAGTATAAAACACACTCTCATGGATAAAATGTAAAACTGAAGCTGCTACGGAGGCATTGTTGACCAACACGAAAGGCAGGGTGCTGGGAAAGTTAAAAGTCTGCTGCAGAGTGGCTAAAAGTGGGCAGTCCAGCAAGAGGTGGACGACTGTCATTTGTGGCTACAGTGACACTGAGGTGGGTCCTCGCAATGGAGTAACCATGCGTTAGTCACGTATGGCCAATACGGAGTCGGCAGAGGACAACTGATTCCCTGTGAGAGGCCTGCGTGGAAGAATCCCACACATTCATAGTCTCCTTAATGACATGCAGTTTACTGTGCATGCTGTTATCCATTCCGTCTCCCAAAGCCGGAAAACCCTGTGGTGTAAGACAGAATGCAGGTCAGCTTTGAAGATGCCTATCTCCAGAAGCAGTTTCTGCATTGCCTGTTTGGCTAGCCTGTCAGCAAGTTCTTTGCCAGGGATTCTGATGTGTCCTGAGGTCCACACAAACACCACGGAATGGCAGGACTGTTCCAGAGAATAGATAGACTCCAGAATGGACACCACCAGAGGGTGGCGAGGGTAGCACTGGTCGATAGCTTGTAGGCTGCTCAATGAGTCAGCACACAGGAGAAATGACTGGACGTACTCAAAAGCACGAGATATGGCCGCCAGCTCTGAAGTGAAAACACTGCAGTCAACTGGCAAGGAGTGCTGCTCAACATGCCCTCCACAAACATATGCGAAGGCTACGTGACCATCAGCCATTGAGCCATCAGTGTAAACCGCTTCAGAGCCCGGAACACGTCAAGAATCATGAGGAAGTGACAGCGGAGAGCCGCAAGGTTAACAGAGTCCTTAGGGCCATGCAAAAGGTCCAGAAGAAGCTGCAGCCAAGGTGTACACCATGGAGGGATACATGAACGAACTGCAAACAGAGGTGGGAAAGGGAAGGGCTCCAGTTTGGAGAGAAGGGACCACACGTGAACCACAATCGTTAGCCCAGATCTGGGCCATCGATGTGAGAGATGGACTGCCGCGGGAAGGAAAACGAGATGGTAATTCGGATGCTCAGGGAAACTATGAATGTGTGCAGCAAGTTTAATCTGCAGTGGAGGGACAACAACCTCCAACAGGACACTGGTCACTGGACTCGTACTAAAAGCTCCTCACGCTAATGTAATCCCACAGTGGTGCACAGGGTTGATTAAATGCAATGTTGAAGGCGCTGCTGAACCATAAACCACTACCATAGTCAATTCAGGATTGGACAAGGGCTCTGTAGAGGCTGCGGCAGTGTAGAGCGATCTGCACCCAAATTGTTGTTGCTTAGGCAACGGAGGGCATTGAGGTGCTGCCAGAACTTCTGCTTAAAGCTGAGAAAGATGAGGGAGCCAAGTCAATTGAGCATCGAAAAACAGTCCTAGGAATTGATATGTCTCCACTACAGTTAGTGGATCATCATTAAGGTAAAGTGCGGCTTCCGGATGAACAGTACAACGCCAACTGAAGTGCATGAGACACGACTTTGCGGCTGATAACTGGAAGCCATGGGCTAGAGCCCATTACTGCGCTGTGTGGATGGCTCCCTGTAGGCGCCGCTTGGCAACAACAGTAATTTAGCAGCAGTACAAAATGCACAAGTCGTCTGCATACAGCAAAGGTGAGACAGACGGCCCGACAGCTGCTGCTAGACCATAAATGGCCACTAAAAATAGAGACACACTCAATACAGAGCCTTGAGGGTCTCCATTCTCCTGGATATGGATGGAACTATTGGGAGGCATCAACTTGGACACGGAAAGTATGGAGCGACAGGAAGTTTTGGATAAAAATCGGGAGTGGTCCATGGAGATCCCACTCATTCAATGTGGCAAGGATATTATGTTGCCAAGACATGTCGTATGCTTTACCTAAGTCAAAAAAGACGGCAATCGTGTTGCCATCTAGAAAAGGCTGTTCGGATGGCAGACTCTATGGACACAAGATTATCAGTGGTAGAGCGATCCTGGCGAAAGCCGCCCTGACGTGGAGCCAGCAAGCCACGTGACTCCAGGACCCAACCCAACCGCCGACATACCATACATTCCAGCAACTTACAAAGAACGTTGGTGAGGCTGATGGGCTGATAGCTATTCACATTGAGCGTGTTTTTACCGGGTTTGAGCACCGGAATGATGGTGCTCTCCCACCATTGCAACGGAAAGATGCCATAGCAGCAGAGCCGGTTGAAGGTGACAAGAAGATGTCGCTTGTAGTCAGATCAGAGATGTTTAATTATATGGCTGTGGATGCGATCAGGCCCAGGAGCTGTGTCAGGGCCATGTGCAAGGGCACTGAGGAGCTCCCACTCTGTAAATGGGGTGTGATAGGATTCACTGCAGCATGTAGTGAATGAGAGGACATTCCCTTCCAGCTGCCGTTTGAGTGTGCGAAAGGCTGGAGGGTAATTCTCCAACGTAGAGGCTTGGGCACAGTGCTCGGCAATCGTGTTTGCGTTGGTACATAACTCGCCGTTTATGGTAACGCCGAGGACAGCTGTTGGGGCCTGGTACCCGAAAAGATGTTTGATCTTTGCCCAGACTTGCGAAGGTGATGTGTGGCACCCAGTGGTGGAGAATTATCTCTGCCAACACTCCTTCTTCCATTGTTTGATAAGGTAGTGAACACAGCACGGAGCCGTTTAAAAGCTATGAGGTGCTCCACGGAAGGGTGCCGCTTATGCCGCTGTAGAACTCACTGACACTCCTTAATTGCTTTAGCGACTTCCGGTGACCACCGAGGGACTGCCTTACGCCTTGGGCAGCCTGAAGAGCAGGGGATCACGTTTTCTGCCACAGAAACAATTGTGCTAGTCACCTGCTCAACCATCACATCCATGTTACCATGTGGGGGAGATTAAGCAGTGACAGCAGAGCTTAAAGTTCCCCCAGTCCACCTTGTTCAAAGCCCATCTGGGCAGGTGTCCTCGTGCTTGGCGCTGGGGCAGTGACAGGAAGATGGGGAAGTGGTCACCACCACACAGGTTGTCATGTGCTCTCCAGTGGATAGATGGGAGAAGTCCTGTGGTGCAAATTGATAAATCAATGGCTGAGTAACTGCCATGAGCCACACTGAAATGTGTGGGGGCACGTGTATTTAAGACTTAGCTGTTGAATTGCAACAGTAAAGTTTTGACATCTCTGCCAGTAAGCATGGTACCACCCCACAAGGGGTTATGGACATTAAAATCTCCCAGAAGTAGGAAAGGTTTAGGGAGTTGATCAACTAGTGCAGCTAATACATTCAGGGGTACTGCACCATCTGGAGGAAGATATACATTGCAGACAGTTATTTCCTGCATCATCTTTATTCTGACAGCCACAGCTTCAAGAGGGATTTGAAGGGGCACAGTTTCACTACAGCTTGAGTGTAGGACATAATCGCAAACTCCACCTGACACACTATTATCGTCACTATGGTTCCTGTAATATCCCTTATAGCTGCAGAGGGAAGGGGTTCGCATTGCTGGGAACCAGGTGTCTTGGAGGGCAATGCAGATAGCAGGTGTAAAGCTTAACAGTTGCCGTAGCTCAGCCAGGTGGTGGAAAAACAAGCTGCAATTCGACTCGAGGATTACACCGTGAGCCTGGGAAGGCAGGGAACATTCAATGAGGCAGTTTAAGCCTCAAGGTCATCTGCTGCCACTGATTTATAGCCTGAGCAGTCTATAACCATTGTGTTTGAGGGTCTAGCGAGCTCTACGACCTCAATGGACACCAAACTCTTCCCCCCCTCCCTCCCCCCCATTCTCAGCCACAGAGGTTGTAGGTAGCGGTGGTGTGGATGCTACCACGATTTCCTTGGTTGTATGGGTTTTCTTCTTGGATTCCTCTTGTTGCTCCTTGGGTTTCCCTGGCTGGGAGGACTTCACTGGCTCAGTCTCTGGGACTGAGGATGAGTGTGAAGCACTACAACCAGCTGCATCTGGTCTCTTCAGCCACTGGCGGGTGTCATCTTCCCCACTAGAAGAAACCTGGGAAGGGAGTGACCCAAGGGACCCCTTCCTAGACTTAAGCTTCTCTGGCTAAGAAGTAGGGAAGGGTGTCCCCGATGGTTGGGGGGTGTTGCTCCTGAAGTAGGTGGTGCAGGAGCAACAGGAAGGGAAGTGCCCCCCACCATCAAGGGGTGGGCAGGTGTAGTCTTCCACCTCTGAGAGGTGACCTTGGTTGGCGGAGCTGATGGTGCCAGAACTGTTGTAGTGGCGGCATAAGACAATGTCATATGCACAGGATGCAGGTGTTCAAATTTCCTTTTAACCTCAGTGTAGGTCGGTCGGTCGGTCGGTCCAGGGTCTTGTACTCCATGATTTTCCTTTCTTTCTGGAGAATCCTGCAGTCAGGTGAGCAAGGCGAATGGTGCTCTCCGCAGTTGACACAGATGGGAGGCAGGGCACATGGAGTATTGGGATGTGATGGGCGTCCACAATCTCGATATGTGATGCTGGAAGTACAGTAGGAAGACATAAGCCGAACTTCCAGCATTTAAAGCACCACATCAGGGGAGGAATATAAGGCTTTACATCAGACCAGTAGACCATCACCTTGACATTCTCGGGCAATGTATCACCCTCAAAGGCCAAGATGAAGGCACCGATGGGAATCTGATTATACTTCGGACCCCGGTAGACATGCTAGATGAAATTTACACCTCGCGGCTCTGAACTGGCGCGCAGCTCATTGTCAGACTACAAAAGAAGGTCTCTGTGAAATACGATACCCTGGACCATATTTAAGCTTTTAAGGGACATGATGGTTACAGGAACATCTCTCCAGCTTGTCACAAGCGAGTAAGTCCCGTGATTGGGCAGAGGATGCTGTTTTGATCAAGACTGATTGAGATCTCATTTTGGATAAGCCCGCTACCTCCCTGAACTTGTCCTCTAAATGCGCAACAAAAAACTGAGATTTCATCATCATAAAAGATTCCCCATCAGCTCTCGAACATACAAGGTACTGGGGTGACTAAGGTCCACTGCCAACCTTAGCCTGATTTTCCTCCCATGGTGTGGGTAGGGAGGGGAACAATTTTGATTCGTACTTCTGTGTGTTGAATTGAGCTTGTGATTGCTTAGAGACTGCTGGTGTTTGACCACCAGCAAAAGATGATGGACTACGCTTCATCACGTGTCATTCACCCTGATGCCACCCACACTACATCTACATCTACATCCATACTCTGCAAGCCACCTGACGGTGTGTGGCGGAGGGTACCTTGAGTACCTCTATCGGTTCTCCCTTCTATTCCAGTCTCGTATTGTTATTGGAAAGAAGGATTGTTGGTATGCCTCTGTGTGGGCTCTAATCTCTCTGATTTTATCCTCATGGTCTCTTCGCGAGATATACGTAGGAGGGAGCAATATACTGCTTGACTCTTCGGTGAAGGTATGTTCTCGAAACTTTGACAAAAGCCCGTACCAAGCTACTGAGCGTCTCTCCTGCAGAGTCTTCCACTGGAGTTTATCTGTCATCTCCGTAACGCTTTCGCAATTACTAAATGATCCTGTAACGAAGCGCGCTGCTCTCCGTTGGATCTTCTCTATCTCTTCTATCAACCCTATCTGGTACGGATCCCACACTGCTGAGCAGTATTGAAGCAGTGGGAGAAAAAGCGTACTCTAACCTACTTCCTTTGTTTTCGGATTGCATTTCCTTAGGATTCTTCCAATGAATCTCAGTCTGGCATCTGCTTTACCGACGATCAACATTATATGATCATTCCATTTTAAATCACTCCTAGTGCGTACTCCCAGGTAATTTATGGTATTAACTGCTTCCAGTTGCTGACCTGCTATTTTGTAGCTAAATGATAAAGGATCTATCTTTCTGTGTATTCGCAGCACATTAAACTTGTCTACATTGAGATTCAATTGCCATTCCCTGCACCATGCGTCAATTTGCTGCAGATCCTCCTGCATTTGAGTACAATTTTCCATTGTTACAACCTCTCGATATACCACAGCATCATCTGCAAAAAGCCTCAGTGAACTTCTGATGTCATCCACAAGGTCATTTATGTATATTGTGAATAGCAACGGTCCTATGACACTGCCCTGCGGCACACCTGAAATCACTCTTACTTCGGAAGAATTCTCCCCATTGAGAATGACATGCTGCGTCCTGTTATCTAGGAACTCCTCAATCCAATCACACAATTGGTCTGATAGTCCATGTGCTCTTACTTTGTTCATTAAACGACTGTGGGGAACTGTATCGAACGACCAGGGGCCCTCCCCACTGGTGCCACCCAGCTGCAGTAAAGGCCACCTGGCAGGATGGCCATTGCTGGGAGTTCAGATGCCCCAGTGGGATTGGCATCTACCCCTTGGCATACGTGGGGAGTTAATGGCACAGGCATCAGCAGAGCAGTCCCTGTGTGGTCAGGGGGCTACAACCAACAGGGTACATGGCAGCCCCACCAAAATAGACTGGCTACCGTGCTGGATATCAGGTGCAAAGAAGTCAACACAAAAACTGATACTGCATAGTGCATGGTGGAAAATGCACCAAGGAAGGTGTCCTCACCCAAGAGATGGAGAATGGGCAGGACTGCAATGTGACAATGAGAAAGTGGGTTAAAGATCTCAATGCACAATGGACATGATGCACCTTGTAAGATGCCCTTCACCAATTGGCTCGCTCTTCAGGAAAATTTTGAAGAATGGAGGTCAAATCCTACAGGGGACCATCACATATGGGTTTTATATTTTGGGAAATACCATTTTGACTATCTGTGTAATTTGAAAATGTATCCCAAGCCAAAACTTGTCAATGAGTAAATGAAAGTGAAATTTTTAACTTTTTCTGTTTTTCCATTGTATTGTATATTTGCTTCATTATTCTGTCCCAGCTCATATGTATGTACAATGACCTTGCATATTCTGTTGGTATAATCCTCTATGGCTTGTCAATGCCTCCTTGTAATAGCTCTCAATCATTCCTGAAAGAACATTGCACAGCTCTGCTTCTTGTACCTCTTGAGAAACCCCTACTTTACCTGCTCAAACATTTATGATTTCTTAATGCCTCTGTATATCCCACAGTAGTTTTCAATTCTACCACTAGATGTAATTTTGACACCCACAACAACTGAACATTGGACTAATCACCAATACCTGCTGACATCATTGGGTCCTCAACAAAGACCACCACATCCTCAGATGACCTTCCAGGAAAGGGGGTCTAGCAGCAGCTGATCTATTACTTGGTCTGGTGCCTGGAGCAATGCCATTTCCTCATCCTTAACTGCAGTTTGCCCCCATTACTGTTTTATCTGCTGACAACTGTACTACCTTTTCTTTCAAAACATGAACTGCCTTAATCTCCAAACTGCGTCATGTGTGCCTGCCATTGCAACATATTTACTCCTCATCCATACACAATACCCAAAGTATAAATATGCAACAGTTCACAACCTGGAAAAATAAATAACAAATTACAAACCATACCTTATCATTAACACTCTACACTCCATATATAGCCTTGCAACATGACCATATTGTAGCATGTAAAGCAAGTTACATGTACTGACTCAGCCCACACTGCAGAATTCCCAAGCAGATTATATTGTGAATATCAACAGGCTCCAAACACTGAGCCTTACCATTGTCCTGAAACTCAGACACATTATCCATTTGCTCTGATCTAAACCAAATAACGTCAAGTAATTTAAAGGGGGAGGGGGAGAGAAAGGGGGCAGAGGGAGGGGGTTCAGAGGGAGGGGGTTCAGAGGGATGGGGGCAGAGGGATGGGGGCAGAGGGAGGGGGGCAGAGGGAGGGGGGCAGAAGGAGGGGGGCAGAGAGTTTCCTATGATCTTCAAAGATTCCTGCTGCAACACCTTTGAAGGGAAGTTTTTAACTATGGAAGAAGAAACCACTCTGGACTACAGGAGGGCTGCCACTGAAGAGGAGACAGACTTCAGGAATACAGTCTTCAGTGTTACCCAGCAGCAGTTTTTGGTTACACGGATATGCATTTTCAGACTGCTTTTATTTTGCTAATTGCTTTGTTTCATGGTAAATATTTTTTCTTCCCGAAGGCTTTTTCTTCCCGAAGGCTTATTCTTCCACTTCCTGCTCCTGTAGAATTATCATTCCACCATCTTGCTAATCAGTGATATCACACACAAAATACTAGATAGTGAGTAATAGTATAGGTCAGGGATGAAACTGTGGGAGATGTCACTGTCAAAGCTATCGAGATGGTCAGTCAGGAAATGGAATACTCCTCTCAAAGAGCTCTCCAGGACTAATTAATTTTTCATTGGACTACAAAAACATCATACTGCTGAGAGGAATTAAAATGAAGAAGGCTAATTGTGGTACCTTTGTCAGTGTAGAAAATGCGGCACATTACTGGTTTATAGATGTCTGACAATTTCTCTAAAAGGTTCAGTAGTTTTGAAACATTGCAAGAGCAGCAATTTGCTCTCATTTCTCCATACCTGTTACTGCGGTTCAGTTGTATCCAGGAGCTTGGCCTGTATTCTGTGAATAAAGCTGACAGGAACACATTCTTCAGATTCATTAATGGT
Organism: Schistocerca americana; assembly: GCF_021461395.2. NCBI lineage: Eukaryota > Metazoa > Arthropoda > Insecta > Orthoptera > Acrididae > Schistocerca > Schistocerca americana. Next base: position 192,003,231 of record NC_060130.1, read on the forward strand.
TGTATACAGATTGAGTATTTTGATTATCTGAAAAACATGTGTAGCAGTTAGAACCATAGAAAAAAAAATGCAGTAATAACTAGAGAAGAAATATTCATTTCAATTAATGGCTGTACTACTACTACTACTACTACTACTACTACTACTACTACTACATTTGCAATGATTATGTATGAGACAGACAAAACTGTTCCTCAAAGCAGAATTTCAGAAGGAAGAACTAATTGTACCTACAAATAGTACATAATTCAGAGACAACAGCTGATACTCATTAAGACTTCAAGCGCATAAAATTCAGATTATATTCTGTCTTCAAGTATCATGTCACCATATCTGACAAACAAATGCCAACACATTTGTGTTCTGACACTGACAATGGCAGATATCATTAGCGATGAAAGACCCATGTCTTTGTCACAGGAGGAGACAATTCGATTTACCAATATACATGGATGCCTGCAGTGCTGTGTATGTCACGAAGTATTTAATTTTGCCAATATGTATACCATACAACATGATTGTACGAAGACATCCTGAAAAGCAATGCCTCTGAATTTTCTACATGAAAACTCTAAGATTCTTAAATAAAACATATGTTTTTAGCGGTCTGTATCTCTATTCTCAGTATAGTCTTCCTGGTAACACATTTCTCTCCGAGATGACAATTTCTTGGTACAGTCATTGCAGAATATTTGACTTGGTTGATGGACCCAGAACCTCACCTCAGCTTGTACCACTTTATCATTGTCAAAGCAACATATTTGAAGGTGTTCTTTAAGTTTTGGAAAAATGAAAATTTGATTGTGCCAAGTTGGAATTGTATGGAGGGTGATCAATGACAGTGAATCGAAGGTGGACGATTGTTGCAGATGTCACAGTGTTAATTTGTGATCTACCTTTGTCATACTAAAGGAGCAGGTGCTACATGTGTGGACAAACTCTTCTAACCCAGAATCTGATTTTAGCATGCTGTTTCTCATCCACTGACATAGTTACATTACTCACCACCATGTTACATGCTACAGTTCAGAGACCTCTCATGGCAGAGGGCTGCAAATATATAGAAATGAAGAATAAAGATGTAGAATGTTAATAACATGTGCTTTATTTAAAATGCATTAAGAATTTATGTATAAAAAACGTGGAGGCATACCTTTTCAGCACACCCTTGTACATGCTCCCATGCAATGCATTAGGAGCAGATAGAGGGCAAAGTACTCAGAGATCTAACAGACTTAAAAGCACAATATCAAGAGGGTTACGTCTGAAAAAAAAGTTTATTGTAGCAATAAGTGTGGTAGCAGATGCATAATACTTGTTTCCAAAGGAGTTGCAGAGAATTTAAGGAGTTTTCCTTCCCAACAAATTGCAACTCACAGGAACTTGGACATGACAACCATGGTAGGAGAAAGATATGGATGCAAAGTATGAGGACATACCTAACCACACTACAGTTAGCTTGATTGGTAACTTCTTGTTAACTACTTTCACATTTGTGAGCAAGCTTTTCCTTTTGCCAAAGAGATAGGGAAAGATGAGTAATATCTGAAAGATTTAAAATGTTTATCAGAGCTAGCATTCCTGCCAGACATAAAAATACATCTGAACAATTGAAATTGTTACTGCAGTGGATGGAGAATTAAATGGTTGATGTGTAAAACAAAATCTGAGTGTTCTTGGTATAGCTATGTTTGAGACACAACTGAGAAACTGCAATTTAACATTTTTGGGTCACCTGGCTTCTTTAAGATTACTAGTTTTACTGATTACCAAGTCAAGATAAACCAGTTCAGCATGTCCTTAAAAAGGGACTGCAGGAGCTCAATATTTTGGACATGGAATTAAATTATTCAGCAATCCTTTCCTGGTTTCATTCCATGGTCTGTCACCATTATCAAAGTTAAAATCTGTGAATGTAGTATTTCTAACTTCACTGACAGATAGATACCACAGCACACTGACTTCGTCCTAGTGGGATTTTTCATTACAGCAAAAATGTTTCACAACCTATACAAAAATATGGTCATGATCATGTGCATGTTTGGGTATATATACTGATGTGATCACTTTTTTTGTCCATAGCAAGACTAAAAAGCAAAGAAGGGAGTTTTCTTTATGAGATTACAATGAATCTTCCACAGTAACACTGCAGACACTTTGATTCTCCATATTTCCTCTTAATATGGAAAAACCTCAACTTCAGAAGCCCAATGAACATATTATATACTATTAATAGATTTCCTTATTATTTATTTCCTTTGTTTTCTGCATTTTTTAGTTAATATAACACTCCAAATTTGTTGTTGACAATAGCATAATGTGCACCATTTATAGTTGTCAGGTTACAAGGTGCTGCTGTGCATGCTAATTCAATTCCTCACTGACACCAACACTGGTTGGAGCAATCCACAAATTACTACGAGCACATAAGCTGGAACAACCTGATCTAGCTGCAGAGAATTACATCATCAGTTGCTGTATAATATACATATGAAGCACCAAGAAATGCTAATTACTTTAATGAAAAAACAACTGTAGCTCACAAGTCTTTATAAATATGTTTCTTCCTAACTCAGATGGTATATAAACCAGTCTTGAACATGAGTGGATGCATTACTATGTAAGAACCATCACAATGGGCAATCTAATCATGTGCAAAATCAATAAATCAGTTATAACTGACACCAATTTGAAACAACGATACAGTTAATTTTGAATACATACCTGCAACATCGAAAGTTTATCACACATATTGCATACATCCTGAACATTCTCGTCCAGCATACGAGCCTGTAGCAAGTGGGCAGCCTGAATTATGGGCTGTAATGTGCTTGGCACATCAGTATACTGGAACAAATGTGATAATTAACCATTTGAAACACTGAATTTTGCTGCATTTAAAATTATTAAGAGAACACCAAGTACTATGTTTTGGTCTGTATTGACCAGCAGAATTGAATAAACATCTACAAGAGAAATCTGAACTCTTCAGTTTACCAAATGTGGGCACTGATATAATCAAGTTATGTGTCATAAGTGGACCTCTGCTGGTGATAATCTAAAGTACCATTTTATGTAAAAACTAATGGAATATGGAATACTGGTAAAAGAAAAAATATGTACATTCCCATTTCCTTTCAAATTTTAATGCTCTGCTGATAGTACGGCCAGGAAAGGGAGGAACACTTGTGATAAAGTGAAAGGGTCAAAAAAGAAATCAGTGGTGAAGAGTAAAAAATTTAGGACTGGTCCTGTATGAAATTCCATAAACAAACACAGATGAATGATTTTAGTGTCACATGAACATCTTTGATTATTATTCACAAAAAAGGGGAGCACTCTACAACACAAATGTAGAGTGGGGTTCCTACAAATGATAGCTTTTCTCCTATGGAACTCTATTCCTGCACTACAACACAATTGTAGAGTGGGGTTCCAACTAATGATGGTTTTTCTCCTATAAAACTGTATTCCCTACAGGAGTACACAGATCCACTTCACTGCATTATTAAATCACTTAACTCAGTCACAAATGGGAAACTGGGATGGCTGGTGCAGTTATTCCTACTCACTGAAATGAATGGCTACAGATGACAGTGATAGACCACCAATATGTTAGAAATATCAATAAACTGCCAAAATAATACCGATATTCATACATTGCTACTGTACCACTGATATTTTTCTCACTGTACTGGCCTTTCATAATTATATTTGATACACATTTTTACTGGATACTGAATTAAGTAATCACTGTTTTTCAGGTATCCCTGTTAGAGGGACTCGGTAAAATGAAGACTCATTAAGTACTGTTAATACCAGATTGATATGACACATAATAAAAAAGATTAGAGATTGTTACATTCATAAAATGACCAGTAAGTATCAATGTGCAAAGCATGGTGCGCTCTGAAACATTTGTGCTTGCATCAGTGTTGCACTTTGTTGTTGGATCTTTCTTAATCTGTGTTACAGAGCAGACAAACTTTCAATCTCCATGTACTTTGGTGGGGTGCAAACGTCCAACAATGTCACCTACTCATATTTTCACTGCCCTTCAACCACTTTCCATGGATACTGATAACAGTAGCACACAAAGAGCTAACCAACTTAGGTTTCAAGTCATAATAACTGCCATTTGTGGTGGTAGTAGTAGTAGTAGTAGTAGTAGCAGCAGCAGCAGATTTATTCATCCGTAGATCTCTTATTACAAGGATATTGGACATGTCAAAGTATTTACAAGTTTAGAACAATTTAAAATAAGTTAGAGACAATCATTAGATTTACTCCTGGTATAGAATACTTTTTTGGTTCCTCCATAATGAGTGAGATGTTGAGTGCAGAAAGATGAAGAGATGTTAGTATTGTGCTATGCGTAGCTTGCGGGTAAGTTTTTCTAGAAAGGAAAAGAGAAGGAACAAACAAGGTGAAGGTGTTATGCGGAATGTTGTATGTTTTATCATCGTCATCATCATCATCATCATCATCTATTTATTTATTTATTTATATAACTTTTTTTTTATCAAAGCCCTACTCTGTTTTAGCTAAGTAGTCCTTCAATGTATAAAATATATTGTATAACAGGTACTTTTTAGCTGTCTTTTTAAATAAGTGAATTTTTGTAATTTCTTTAATCTCATTTGGCAATTTATTTTGCAGTTTTATCCCGTGGTAGAAAATACTGTTTTGAGTTTTCTGTTTATTTTTTCTTGGTAAATGTAAGTTGAGCCTCTCTCTTGTTGCATGGTCATGGACAGAGCTGTTTGTGCAGTAATTACCAATGTTATTTTTGATGTGTACAATTGACTGGTAAATGAATTCACAAGAAGCAGTTAAAATCCCCAGTGTTCTGAACAAATCTTCACAATGTGCTTGACTACTATTTTTGGTTATTATTCTTATGGCTCTTTTCTGGAGTTTGAAAATTGTGTTCATATTTTGTGCATTTGTTCCCCAAAAAATAATGCCATAGCTTAGAATTGAGTGTACATATGAATAATATGTAACTAAATGACACTGTGTGTTACACACTGATGATAGGATTCTAAGGGCTGATGACATTCTGTTTGCAAGTAACTTTGTGTGTTCACACCACTTCAACTGAGAATCAATAGCCAGTTCTAAAAATTTTGCATTTATTTCACAGTCTATAGAGGTAAAATCTACATTTAATTTAACATGGTCATTTTTCCTCTTCAAACTGAAATTCATGGCATTGGTTTTCTTCATGTTAAATGTCATTTTATTGCTTATTGACCAATCATAAACTTCCTTGAGAGTTTCATTTGCTTTCTTGGCAAGGAGTTCTCTTGTTTTCTCAGTGACTATAATATTGCTGTCATCAGTGAAGACAATTTTTTCACCATGAGTAACACTAGTGGGAAAGTCATTGATGTATATCAGGAAAGTATTTGTCTCAATATGCTACCTTGTGGAACCACTATAGTAATGTATTTTGGTTCTGATAAGAGTTTTACTAAATGTTTAGTTCTATTTGAAGTATGTGTTATCTCTACTCTTTGTGCCCTATCTGCTTCGTATGATGGAAACCAGTCATTAGCTACTCCTCTTATTCCTAATGCTTCTAATTTATTTAATAGAATCTTGTGGTTGACTGTATCAAATGCCTTAGAAAGATCCAAAAATATGCCTGTGACATACTCATCTTTATCAAGAGCATCAAGTACAACTTTTGTGAATTCTACTATGGCTGACTTTGTATTTTTGCCACTTTGTAAATCAAATTGTGATTTGCTTAAAAGAATGTATTTATTCAGGTAATTCATTAATCTGTCTTTCATAATTGCTTCTATTATTTTTGAGAATGCTGACAGCAGAGAAATGGGCTGGTAATTTTCTATGTCTTCTGCATTGGATTTCTTAAGCAAAGGTACAACTTTTGCCTGTTTTAACTGCTCTGGAAATGTCCCTGATGTGAAGGATTCATTTATTATATTTGTTAAGGGGCCTTGTATAATCCCTATACATTGTTTCAGTACACACACTGGTACTTCATCTAAGCCTGCTGACCTTTTATTTTTTAGTTTTTGAATTGTTTTACTGACTTGATTCTCTGTGGTTGGAAGGAACATCATTGTATTAAGTGAAACATTATTTACAGGTGTTATATTTGTTTTGGGGAATTTTTGCTGTAACTTGTCTGCAATACTTGAAAAATGCTCATTTATATAGTTTGCTAAGTGTTGTGGATCATTTATTACCTTATCCTGCTCCCTTCGCAGTATGTTATTCTGCATTTGTTTGCCTCTTTCCATTTCCTTTTTTTATAACATCCAAGACTGCTTTGCTTTTATTCTCTGCATTATATATTATTTTATCATTAAATGACTTTTCTGCAGCGGTCAGCACATTCTTATAGATCTTTTTGTATCTATGATAGAAATTTAAGAATTCTGGATCATTGCAAATATTTTTCTTGAGGTGTTTAAGTGTTTGGAAGGACTTCTTAATACCTGCTGTTATCCATCTGTTTTTGTGAGATGTTGATACAGACATGCATGCTTCTGGAAATGTGGAGAATTTAGAGAATTTCATATTCACATTGGTTTCCTTATACACTGCATCCCGATTTTTGATAGATGTTGTTTGTAGCCTTGGAGTTTAGGAAATGATTCAATGCCTGATTTTTACTACTGTTATTTGACAGAGATTGTCTGATAGTTTGAGATCTTTTACAGCTAAATCACATTTTTCCCTGTCCGTATTTGTGGCCACATGGTCAATTACTGATGCAGTCATTGTAATAACCCTTGTTGCACTATTGACCAATAGGGACATGCCAAAACTTTGAAGGATGTTTATGAAGGTGCTGCTGGATTCATCTATGATATTAGTGTTGATGTTAATGTCCCCACACAGAATTACGTTGACCTTTGCACTTCAGACTACTTCTAGAACTTCTGTTAATTTATTGAAAAAAATGTCCACACTACTACTGGGAGATCTATACTCACACAAAAGGATTAATTTCTTGGTGATATCAAGCCCTGTTAATTCAGTAGCTGATATTTCAAAGTGTTTGTCTTCACTTACTGTACTGAGGTCATGTCTTCATTTGAACTGTATTCATTTTATAATATAAATGCATGATCCTCCACTCCTTGAAGTAGTTGCCCTTTCATACAATGATAATACTACATATTTGATTTCTGTGTCTCTACACCAGTGCTCAGTAATACAAACTACTGTGCAGTTCAAAGATTGGATCTCAACTTCTAATAGTTGTATTTTAATTTTTATTGATTGCATGTTTTGATGGAGAACTGTTAAGTTTATGAAATGCCCCATGTTACTCTTTCCAATGGTTTATTTTTATTTGCGTCATCTGGTATGTGTGATATTTGAAGTATTAAAATATGTCTTGTGAGTGATTGTTTCAGTATTTTTTAAACTGCTCAAGATAATCATTATGATGGGAACCCGGTGTCTGAATTTATCCTAAAAAAGACCTACTTTTCCTACCTATGGCGACAGTTATTTGACCATGTGTGGCCAAAGATCCACTCCCTATACTTTCATGAATCAGCTGTACTAATCTTCCCTTCCCAGTCCTGTTTAGGTGCAGGCCATGCCTAGTCAAACCCCATCTGTTGATAATCCCGATGGGCAGCAGAGAAACATGAGCAAAGGTGGCTGTCCTCAGAGCCAGTCTTAACCCCACATTGATTCACGCCACAGCTCCATCAAGCAGGAACAGCTCAACAAAGTATACGTTGGTGACATGAGTCAGGGAAGGTATCTTGTCCAAGTCACCACCTATGTCATATGCCCCATCCCTGTCCAAACTGTTTCCCATCCCACCCACTATCACTACATGGTCCTCTGCTGTAAAGTCCTTATATAAAGACCCTAGGTCCTCTATCAAATGACTTAGCCCTGCATTTGGCTTGAAGATACTGGTGGCCTGGTACGCTGCCCTTTAACTGAGGACCTACACCTCGACCATGGCTACTACCTAGCAGCAGCACTTTCTTCTTCCTAACACTTTGTACATTCCTAGGCTTCTTGGCCATGGTTGAAGTGTGCTGCATATTTCCTGCTCCTCATTCTACCTGAGGCACTTCTCCATGTAACTCTGGTAGTGGTAGATGCCTGTTTTTGCTGTTGACGATAAAACTGTCAGATCATGTTCTCTTTCTTCCTATCCTCCTACCAGCTGCCACTTCCCAGCCACCCTCCTCCCCCTATCTCCCTTGATCCTTATGAATTCCTTCCTTGCTCCCTCCGACTGTGTCTGGAGGGCATAGATTTTCCTTTCCTGTTACGCAATCAAAATGTTCCTACTGCATACTCTGCATTCCAGGAGAGAGTCTCTTCTGATCTCCCCATTTCTATGTTTGCTGTTTACTTGTACATGAATAAATAAACATTGTTCTTTGGGACGCACTATTGTTTATGTCTAACATTATGACGCAATTGGCGATGAGTGTGGTGTTTACTTCATTGCGCTCAGTGTATTTCGTTTTTCTGTCAGTTCTCATGTCCATGTAAGCAGTACTGAAATCTCTCCTTTAGGAAAAGGAGGCCCTTTCAGTTGCTACCACAAATTTGTCAGCCACACTGACTGTGTAGGTAGGTTTCTATGTTGTCAGTATAACCACTACCCTTTCCCCATTATGGTGTTGTGTCTGAAGACAATTGGCTTATTAGAAGTGGCTTAGGTAACACCACTTTGTTTTTGGAGTCACCAGTGCAGTCATGTTTAAGGCTTTGTTCACTTCTTGGATTTCCCCTCAAATTTACCAGTTGTTGTTCCATCTTGTCCCGCTCCAGGAACCATCATCACTTTCTTTGATGAAATATTTAAGTGTGTAATTTCTCCAGTTATCACCAAAAAAGTGCATGCATGTAATTGCAGCACATGTTGAGTTCTATTGTTGACATAAACAACCTTATCAGTCCTACAGCCTCAGTTGCAAATATCAGTTTGTTACTGATGCTTGTCAGGATTCACATGCTGATTCTATGGTCTGTGTTGCCACCATTCGATTGTCTCCAGAAAGGGGGGGCATCAACACAGACTACAGTCTGATAATCTATTTTTGGCTGAAGTGTTGAATATTAGTCAATCTTTTGAGGCATCTCATGCTGTTGGTGATTAGACTGAGGCTTAGTGTGATGTCACCACAGCAACGTCTGTTCCTGGTTGTTTGAAATCAGTTAGTTCTTGGGGGAAGGAGGAGGGGAGGGTGGAGTACACCACTCAGGTTCCTTTCAGAGTATGCAGGCACAATAGCGCTTCTCTTAGCAATTGTATACAACCGCTCACTTGACGAAAGGTCTGTTCCTAAAGACCGGAAATAAGCACAGGTCACACCAATATTCAAGAAAGGAAATAGGAGTAACCCATTGAACTACAGACCCATATCACTGACCTCAATTTGCAGTGGGATTTTGGAGCATATACTGTACTCTAACATTATGAATCACCTTTAAGAAAATGACTTATTGATACATAACCAACACGAATTCAAAAAATATCTTTTTTGTGCAATGCAGCTAGCTCTTTATTCCCATGAAGTAATGAGGGCTGTTGACAAGGGATCTCAGATCAATTCCATATTCCTAGATTTCCAGAAGGCTTTTGATACTGTTCCTAACAAGTGACTATTAATCAAATTGCATGCATATGGAGTATTGTCTCAGTGGTGTGACTGGATTCATGATTTCCTCTCAAAAAGGTCACAGTTCATACTGATAGATGGTAAATCATCAAGTAGAACAGAAGTTATATCTGGTGTTCCACAAGGTATTGTCATAGGCCCTCTGCTGTTCCTGATGTACATAAATTATCTAGGTGATAATCTGAGCAGCCCCCTTAGACTGTTTGCAGATGATGCTGTAATTTACTGTCTAGTAAAATCATCAGATGATCAATTCCAATTACAAATGATCTAGAGAGAATTTCCATATGGTGGAAGAATTGGCAATTGGCACTAAACAAAGAAAAGTGTGAGGTCATCCACATGGGTACTAAAAGAAATCTGATAAACTTTGGGTATATGATAAATTGCACAAATCTAAAGGCTGTCAATTCAACTAAATACCTAGGAATTACAATTATGAGCAACTTAAATTGGAAAGACCACATAGATAATATTTCGGGGAAGGTGAAACAAAGACTGCGCTTTGTTGGCAGAATACTTAGGAGATGCGACAAACCAACTAAAAAGACAGCCTACATTACACTTGTCCATCCTCTGCTGGAATATTGCTGTGCAGTGTGGGATCCTTACCAGGTGGCATTGATGGAGGACATTGAAAAAGTGCAGAAAAGGGCAGCTCGTTTCGTGTTATTGTGTAATAGGGGTGAGAGGTTCACCTGACATGATACGTGAGTTGGGGTGGCGTGTCACAGAAACAAAGGCAGTTTTCTTTATGGCAAGATCTATTTATGAAAGTTCAATCACCAACTTTCTCTTCTGAATGCGAAAATATTTTGTTGACAACCACCTATATAGAGAGAAATGATCATCATAATAAAATAAGAGAAATCAGAGATCGAACAGAAAGATTTAGGTGTTCCTTTTTCCCACGCGCCATTTGAGAGTGGAATGGTAGAAAAGTAGTATGAAAATGGTTCGATGAACCCTCTGCCAGGCACTTAAGTGTAAATTTCAGAGTAACTATGTAGATGTAGATGTAGATGTAGATGGCAAGTTGCCCAGTGCCTAGGGCACATGGCCTTGACATGCTACATGAAACAGTGTGGGAAAGATGAGTGAGGTAGTTGGTTGTCATTTGTCACTGTCCATGAGGATGCAGAAGCTGGATGCACTATATATAATATTTTGCATGCATCATTCCCAGCCCTCTTCTGCAGGTGTTAATAGTGTATCTCCAATGCTTATGACTTTTAACACACTGTTTATTGAAGTGTGAGTAATAGACAAAGAGTTCAGGCAACAAGTGGACAAACATATACAGCACTGACATTGCTGAACTTGTTAACATATGTTGATTTGGTATGTTTGGCATTGTGTCTGTGTACTTAACAACTGGCGAGTTACAACTGAACAACGTATTTGAGTTTTGGGGCAATTTACAGCTTACACTGTGTATAAATCTGTGGTTCATTCCTTAACTCTTCTGGTAGTGGATGATGCTGGTGCCAACAATTTATTTGGTCTGGATGCTTTCCATGTTTCTGGTTTTTTATTGCAGATGCAGTGCACCTCGCTTCTGATGAGGTCCCTTTAGCAGCAGTTAGATTCGCAGATTCTGAGTTCACATTTTTTTATGTTTTAGGTTGTGCCACTAATTTTACAGCCCACATTACCTTGAAACCTACTGCGCAGCCACATTTTTACATGCGTACCCTATTCCTGTAGCTTCGAACAAACAAATGAAATCAGAATTTTATAATTATATAGGCTGATGATTTTGGGGTCTTACAGCCTATTACAACAAATATGTGGCCTATCCTCACATTCTGCTAAGAAATCAAATGGTGAGTAGTGCCTCTGCAGTGACAAAGTTTCCGATAACACACACACTATTATTGACACTCACCCTTTGCCCCATCAGGATGAGTTGTTGGCCAGACTTATAGGAGGCTAGTTATTTGCTAAAACTGAATTATCTGAAACCTATTTACAGGTTGCATTGGATGAGGATCCAAAAAGGCTCCTTGTGACAGGGACGCCCTTTGGGATATACCAAAATCAGTGCCTCCCATTTGGTGTGGCTGGCACACCTGTGATTTTTCAGCATTTTTGGAACAACTGATGATGTCTGTTCTGGCATGCATCAACTATCCTGATGATATTGTCATGATGGGTGCATCCAAGGAAGAGCATTCATGCAACTTATGCTACTTGGTCATGGCCTTAAATACTGCAGCCATCAATTGTGTATTTGGGGTTTGAGTTCTTTCAGGATAACACAAAGCAGGGTTGATCAAGATTTTAGCTCCCAGGCCATGCCCAGACACAAGGGCCAAAGTGCTCAGCCTCCCTTCATGTTTCCCGTATTGCCATGATACACTGTCTCAGCGCAAGGTGGGAGAAGAGGGGAAAACGGAACACACCTCATTTAAACGGCAGTGCAAGCACACTGCATACTACGTGGTTTTATATTTCACATTTACCAACAACATAGCTAACAAAAAAACAAGTTTTCGGTATTATTTAATTATTTTTGGCAGACAATTTCACAGTTTTGCACTCATGTTGCCACATAACTGCGACTTATTTAGTTTCAGAGTAAAAAAAAAATGTTTTTCACACAAATATGATGATTGAAACATTGTAGCACTTTTGTAATCTCATTATGATGACTTTGAAACTCTACCTGGTGAAAGTAATATAGATGTTCTGGACAGTTTTAATGCAGAAAGATTTGTAATTAAAACTAGAATTACAAGGCAGTTCAATCAATTACATCTGTATAAGACTGGGGGCACTTTCAATTGAAACAAAGGGTATAAAAAACTGATGTACAATTGACAGTGTCCTCAAAATCTTTAAAAAACTATCCTTGTAATTCTTGCAAGGCCACAATGGATTATTCAAACTTTGTATTTTCTTTCATGGCAGTCAGCTTACGGAACTGGACTGTCTTTGCCAGGATGTATCCCTTCTACAACACGATTTTCTTTTCAAATGCATCCACATAAAATCAGAAAGAAGTGTGAATAGTGAGCAGTCGAGTCTACTTCAAATGCAAAGTCTGCACTCCATTGTGGATGTTCAAATTTTCATTCCTGCTCTCCTTTTTCCTTCACAAATTCAACAATTGTGACTTTTAAGTCAAGAAATCATTCCAGGCATGCCCCTTGACTTAATGAATGTACTTTCAGCAATATATGAAGTCTCTGCACCCTTTGTTCAGTTCTATTGAAATGTATTGCAACTGACAATGGAATAATGTGTGTGACTTCAGAAATTTTACTGGTCATGCCGTCAATTTCTTCAGGCACTCCAGGCCTGCAAATGTCTAGATGCTACCAGCACCATTCTCACTGGCCCTCACTTATGATGCTTTGCAAGAGCTGCACATGTCAGGGGCCATGTCACTTCCACCTTTACTCACAAGTTCCAGGCCAGAGTCTGCTCCCATATCCACCAACATCCACCAACATCTCCAATGCCCACCACATAGGTCATGGTTGTGTCATCATTTGCCCCAATGCTGGCATCAGGGGAGTAACCTTTTGGTAAGGGGGGAGGGGTGCTATAATCCTGTACAACATATATGGATACGATCCATGTTACCAGCTTACCAGTGCACTACAGTCATACTCTGCCAGTGGCATCTGTGCGAGATGGCCACTGGAGGCTGCCCATAACTTGGGCACATGGTGCATCTGCTGGAGATCTCCTCCATATAAGGACAGCAACAGCAGGTGCTCATCCTCAGATTATGTTCTACTGTTTATTGTACCATTTGTGTGTGTGTTGTTTACTTGTATGTGGTTAAACAAACTTTGTTCTTTGTGGCCACACTTTTGTTTGTGTCTGTCAGCACAACAGACAGGTAACAGCCAATCATCACAACTGTAGACAGAATGATGTGCCATCTAAACAATATTATTGATACACATACGAAGATACATAAAATGATGAGACAGAGTCATTGTATGACAACTGTTATATTTAATAAAAAAATAATAGTTAAACTGATTTTAAGGTTGTAATCTAACATCTGCATAGATGAACCTTAATTTGACATGAGAATGAAAACTGTGTTTTGTTCAAAAAATGTTCAAATGTGTGTGAAATCTTATGGGACTTGACTGCTAAGGTCATCAGTCCCTAAGCTTACACACTACTTAACCTAAATTATCCTAAGGACAAACACACACACCCATGACCAAGGGAGGACTCAAACCTCCGACGGGACCAGCCGCACAGTCCATGACTGCAGCGCCTTAGACCACTCGGCTAATCCCGCGCAGCCTGTGTTTTGTCATTTAAAACTAAGCTGGTATTCTATATCATATGTTTATTGATTTAAACTATCCGTTTCCCTTTTTTCGTAAAGTCATGTAAAATGTCACAGCGCACATCTTAATGCATTATTTTTTCTTAAGAGATGTTGTGCAAGGTTGAACTCATCTTCCATAGTGTCCATCTTCTCTCATGTTCTGACAACCTAACTACCACAGATCTGCTTGACTGTGTTACCAGTTGATTTTGTACACAGTGATCTGCTCTTAATATTTCATTGTGTCTTTAACATAAAATAATGATTACATTATGGATATTGTTTGAATATCAGATTTGGATAATGGAACCACACACCAAGGAATTGAAAGCTTGTGACTGGATGCTCCCATCCTGCACAGGTCACAGTAGAAGTAGCTGTTTTTCTGTAAGTGATAAATAGACCTTTAATCGTGTTAATGGGAGATTCTTCTATGGAACATTTGCCATATCACAATTAAAAAGTGCTGCTGCCAGTAGTGGTGCTATCTTGTGTGGTGAAATTAATACAGTTATCAAGTTCAAGAGGAAACTTGTGTCCAGTGATGTTATCTCTAAGAAAGTCAAAAAATAAAAATTCGTAAATAATTCTAAATTTCACAATCTGCATGAAGATCCAACTGCAGCTTCTAACAACCTAGAGGAACAAAACACTACAAAATCATGTGAAAATTTCAGCTCAGAAACCAACAGCTGGACACTTGTAAATATGAATCCAACGGCTCCTAGATGTTTTGGTTTACCTATGTCACATACAAATGACATCCAGTACAGCCAGAAGTGCCCTGTTTCTCTGCTTCTTGTTGATTACTATGGAAGAAACTAGATTACACCACAAGAAGAAAACAAAACTTAAACTAATATTTGGCATCAGAAATTCCACAGCTCTTGTAGCTAAAATTCAAACAATATTGGTTTTAACTACACTGCCTGACAAAAAGTCACTTAACAGCCATGGTCAGATATCAATTTACTCTCATATACATATGCATGATTGTCAAGTACGTAATGATTAGAGTTGCAGGTAGTCCATTACTGTTGTTCGAGTTAAGTGTTGTTGCCTGGTAGGATATATAAGGAGCATGGACAGTGTAAGATGTTGAGTGATCACTGTGAAGAACATGGAGGTGCCGCATACTCTTTTTTTTAGGTAGTGTTATCAGCACCTGACAGAGTTTGAAAGGGGCCTCATTGTGGGTCTTCAATTGGCTGGCTCATCAGATTGTGCAATATCCAGATTTGATGGCATTTGTATGTGACAGTGGCTATGTTTGACTGTATGGGAGTGTAAGGTCACATATAATTATTGTGAATGTTTTGGTGAACTGCACCTGACCACCACATAGAGGGACTGTCATATTTTGCACTAAACACACTGTAACCCCTCCTCACTTACACCTGCCTTCCCAGAACAAATAATGAACTCCTGCTACATTCTGTGTCATTCCACACCATTGGTCAGAAACCAGCAGCAGTTTGACCAGAGAATTACCATCCCATGAGGTGGTCATTAAAACCACAAACAGCCTTCTTTTTGGAGTGATGCTATGGCCAGGAAGAATAAACTGCTAATTAATGTTGTCACATTGTCTTTGTTGATGAACTGAAGTTTTGTACTACCCTGGATGACTGCCATTGGTCAGTACAATGCTGGTCTGGGAGAGGTCCCATTCTTTCATGATTTTGTAGAGGCACAAGGTGTTACTCCTACATGCAGTATATTAAGGACTAGTTACAACAATTGTGGGCCAACTTGCCTCAGGAGAGGACACAAAGTCCTTATGATGCCTTTTCCAACCAAATTCGTGCATACATCCATTTCAGAGGGGTGCAACATCATACTGGTAAGTGGACTCATACTATTAAGTTCTTCGTAAATTTGATTCAGTTTTGTAACCACTGCTGTAACATCACACAACTTCTCAACCTGTGAAGTTTACTTTTTCCCCTTCTTGGAGCTTCACTTTTTTCTCATGTAGGATAGGTTTGTTCAACATCACTCGTTGTATACGAATACTCCCACTGATGGCTGTAAAAACAAATCGAGATACCATTTATACATACCTAAGCTGAATATCATAGTGCTACACATCAACAATTACCTCTGAAAAATGTGTAAAACAGAATTATTTTCTGTTTGAGAACACTTACTACAGACCATTTAATGACATAACTATGGATTTCTTTTATTAGTCCTACACTACATGATTTTTCACAGACAAATTGAACAAGCACTCTTCCTGTGAAAGCAACAAGAGCTGAAAAATTAAATACTGGATCAGATATGTGGGCGATGTGAAGTGTTTATGGAATAGTATCACTAGACAAATGCATTCCTACAAGATTTAAAGTCACAACACAAGGTGTACAACTTTGCTTCCACCGTTTGCCGATAGGTGGCGACAATGGTAAGTAGTGGTTGAAACAAAGAGATTGCAGACATCAGGCAGTTAGCTTGGACCACAGTCAACATAGCCTCATTCAAACATTAGTTGATTTTTGTCTGCATCATGAAGTTGTACTTGATTGCAAATGTCAGTTTACGAGCCCAATTCTCATCATTTGTGGGAGGTGATACTGTTTTGTTTCAATATGAAGAAAACAGCGGCTGAGCCTCATTGAATGCTCTCAGGTATGTATGGTAAGGATGCTATTAGTGAAATAATGTGTCTTGAGTGGTTTCAATGCTTCGAGAACGGTGATTTTAACGTCATAGACTGGCATAGTTGTGGAAGAGAGAACGTTTTTGAAGATGCAGAATTGGAGACATTGCTGAGTAAAGACTCGCTTCAAACTCAAGAAGAATTGTCACAATTAGTGGGAGTGACACATCAAGCAATTTCAAAACTTTGTAAGGCTATGGGCACGATTCAGAAAGAACAAACTTGGGTCCCGTGTGAACTGAAACCAAGAGACATTTAACGGCGTTTGTGTGTTTGTGATCATTTGCTTCAAAGGCAAAAACCGAAGGGATTTCTGCATCACATTGTGATCGGGGACAAAAAATGGGTTCATTACAATAATCCTAAATGCAAAAAATCATGGAGATATCCTTGCCATGATTCTACGTCAATGGCCAAACCGAATATTCACGGCTCCAGGATCATGTTTTTCATTTGGTGGGACCACCTTGGCATCGTGTACTATGAGGTGTTAAAACCAAGTGAAACAATCACAGGTGCTTGTTATCAAATGCAATTAATGCGTTTGAGCAGAGCATTAGAAGACAAACGGCCCTAATACAGTGAGATGCACAATAAAGTGATTTTGCAGCGTGACAACGCTTGACCCCACGTTGTAGAAGAGGTCAAAACATTTGTGGAAACGTTAAAATGGGCAGTCCTACCCCACCTGCAGTATTCTCGAGACATTTCTCCCTCTGACTATCACCTGTTTAGATCAATGGCATGTGGCCTGGCTGACCAACACTTCCAATCTCATGATGAAGTCACAAATTCGATCGATTCATGGATCACTTCAAAATATGAACAATTTTTTCGATGTGGGATTCATACACTGCCTGAAAGATGGGAGAAAGTGGTGGCCAGCAATGGAAAAAAATTTGTTTCATTAAAGCCTCAAATGTTGGGGAAAAAACGGCGGAAGCAAAGTTGAACACTTTGTACAATAAAATACAATTCACTATGGAGATGGAAGGTTTTTCTGTAAATTATTTCAATACAGATCTAGTGCTCCATACAATGAAACATCAGTCATGAAGTTAGTTTAATCTAAGTGTATCTGTCATGTTTTTAGAGTAGAAGGTATCCTATGCAATATTATCGCATATGACATCAAGGAATTATACAGGGTGGTCCATTGATAGTGACTGGGCCAAATATCTCACAAAATAAACATCAAACGAAAAAACTACAAAGAGTGAAACTCATCTAGCTTGAAGGGGGAAACCAGATGGCACTACGGTTGGCACACTAGATGGCGCTGCCATAGGTCAAACGAATATCAACTGCGTTTTTTAAAATAGGAACCCACATTTTTTATTACATATTCGTGTAGTACGTAACGTAATATGAATGTTGTAGTTGGACCACTTTTTTTGCTTTGTGATAGATAGCGCTGTAATGTAATGTTCCGCCAGTGTGGACGATATTTGCTTTGTGATACATTACCCACGTTAAAACGGACCGTTTACCAATTGTGGAAAGGTCGATATCATGTTGATGTATGGCTATTGTGATAAAAATGCCCAAAGGGTGTGTGCTATATATGCTGCTAGCTATCTTGGACGACATCATCCAAGTGTCTGGACAGTTCACCGGATAGCTACGTTACTTAAGGAAAGAGGAAGTTTTCAGCCACATGTGAAACGTCAGCCACGACCTGCAACAAATGATGACGTCAAAGTAGGTGTTTCAGCTGCTGTCGCAGCTAATCCGCACATCTGTAGCAGACAAATTGCATGAGAATTGGGAATCTCAAAAATGTCTGTGTTGAGAATGCTGCCACTGGGCACAAGAGAAATTACTGGACGATGACAGATTTTTTGCATGCGTTCTATTTAGCGATGAACCGTCATTCACCAACAGCTATAATGTAAACCGGCATAATATGCACTATTGGGCAATGGAAAATCCACGTTGGCTGTGGCAAGTGGAAAATCAGTGACCTTGGTGGGTTAATGTATGGTGCAGCATTATGGGAGGAAGGATAATTGGCCCCCATTTTATCAATAACAATCTAAATGGTGCAATGTATGCTGATTTCCTACATAATTTTCTGCCGATGTTACTACAAGATGTTTCACTGCATGACAGAATGGCGGTGTACTTCCAACATGATGGAAGTCCGGCACATAGCTCAGGTGCAGTTGAAGTGGTATTGAATAGCATATTTCATGACAGGTGGATTGGTTGTCAAAGCACCATACCACGGCCCGCATGTTCGCCAGATCTGATGTCCCTGGATTTCTTTCTGTGGGGAAAGTTGAAGGATATTTTCTATCGTGATCCACTGACAACGTCTGACAACATGCGTCAGCTCATTGTCAATGCATGTGTGAACATTACGGAAGACGAACTACTCGCTGTCGAGAGGAAAGTCGTTACACGTATTGCCAAATGCATTGAGGTTGACGAACATCATTTTGAGCAATTATTGCAGTAATGTGGTTTTTACAGGTAATCATGCTGTAACAGCATGCATTCTCAGAAATGATAAGTTCACAAAGGTACATGTATCACATTAGAACAACCACAATAAAATGTTCAAATGTACCTACATTCTGTATTTTAATTTAAAAAACCTATCTGTTAGCAACTGTTTGTCTAAAATTGTGAGGCATATATTTGAGACTATTACAGCGCCATCTATCACAAAGTGAAAAAAGTGGTCCAACTAAAACATTTATATTTCTTTATGTACTACATGAATATGTAATAAAAATGGGGGTTCCTATTTTAAAAAAAAATGCAGTTGATATCCATTTGAACTATGGCAGCGCCATCTAGCGGGCCAACCATAGCACCATCTGGTTTCCCCTTTCAAGCTAGACAAGTTTCGTTCAAAAAGTTTTTACGTTTGACACTTATTTCGTGAGATATTTGGCCCAGTAATGATCAATTGACCACCCTGTATACAATTCAAAGTGTAGATGTTGGTATTATAATTGTAAAGCATTTTATCTACATTCAGCATTTGCAGATGAAATGTACATGCCTTCCACAAGAGTTGCCACATTTGTCTTCAATCCTAGAAGTCTGATGTATCACACTACATGATTAAACCATTATTGATGGCTGTAATAACACCAATACAAAAGGAATAATTCAATAGAAATTACTTATAGTACATTTTTATTGTAACAGAGTTGCACTGTTAGATGTGACACATCAACAGATTTCCCTCTGATATGTTATTTGCGGGGCTACATTATGCAGTTCCAGATGACAGTCTATTCCTTACGTTATCTGCAAGTTACTTTGGAGTCATCTGCTACACTTAGTGACAAGTGACTGTTGAGCAACAGGAAAAGAGGGTGTCCCAGGGCAAAACACTGTAGATACCCCAAGTAAGTGACCTAATCAGACCAATTTTAATTTTTAGTTACATAACAGTCTAAAACAACATTATTTTTCCCACAACATAATAAGATTTAAGGAACTGCATGGATTTCCCTAAATCCATATTGTTGTCAATTCGACAATACGAAAGTGATTCCATAAGCCAAAGCCTATGAATACCCCACGTTTCATTAATCATGTATGTTTTCTTTGCAGGGAGGAAGAAAAAAAATAGACTATTGATAACACTGCGTGTACCTGTAGTCCCATGTCATGACACTACTGTTCAAGATGTGATAGATTATATCTTATCTGCATTCCTTTACTCCAATGACACAAATCCTTTCGGAGCATTAGGTTGTTCAGTGAAATGGCACAGATGTAGTAGAACATCTGGAAAATTAAAACACACAACTTCACTTAAAATGGTAACATTGTCATGGGTATTTTCTTTTATTTCTGGTTTGCAATCTACTAGAGACTTCAGTATTTACAAAATACAGCAGTTTCCTTCTAGTCTAGGATCATGTAACTTACTGTTAGAAAATTTGTAATCTCACCTACCGAAACATCTGGACAGTAAGTTCTGGGTCAACACCATGGTTCCCCACAATTTTATAGATATAATTTAGTTCCTGCAAGAGTGCATCCAATGACTTCTGTACACCCAAAAATGGCTCAGAATCCCATGATGACAACACAGCTCTTCCTCTCTTTTCACTAGGTATCTGGCTTGTCAAGCCACTTATTTCTTCATGTTCAAGAATAGCTGGCACCACCAGTGGCTCTATCTTTTCTTGTATATGCCCAGCAAGACTCTGAATAATGGCATGTGAATCTTAGATGTTATTTTGGGGACAGTTAAATATACCTGGTAGATGTATTCATAAAGCTGCTACTTTCATAGATGAAATAAGACCAAAACAATCTGTTAAGGAAAACTCAAAATAAGATTAAAAATGTTTTTACTTCAATCTTTTAATGCAGATATTCAATCCACTATATAGCCAACAGAACAAATCCCCACTTTATGTCCTCCATCCAATGATTTAAGAAATAAATAAATAAATAATTAACAAAGAAGCATATAATTGAGTATGTAATGTTTCTCAGCACTTACATAAGTAAACCAAAGAGAATACAAAGACTATAAACTATGTCTTTGCTGTACTTTAGTGCATTCAGAGTTGAAGGAATTTACAAAATCCCCCAAAATACGAACAGACCTGATCGACATTGTTTCTTCACCTCTGTGGACCTCTGTTGCATCTCATACTGTGGTGTTCATATAATCTCAGGGAGTATTACATACTACATCATTTGGACAGTAACCCCAGAGTCACTCTGCACTTTATCATGTAGCCGTGTAGTTGTCACACACTATGTTGTTGTTGTGGTCTTCAGTCCTGAGACTGGTTTGATGCAGCTCTCCATACTAATCTATCCTGTGCAAGCTTCTTCGTCTCCCAGTACTTACTGCAACCTACGTCCTTCTGAATCTGCTTAATGTATTCATCTCTTGGTCTCCCTCTACGGTTTTTACCCTCTACACTGCCCTCCGATGCTAAATTTGTGATCCCTTGATGCCTCAGAACATGGCCTACCAACCGGTCCCTTCTTCTTGTCAAGTTGTGCCACAAACTCCTCTTCTCCCCAATTCTATTCAATACCTCCTCATTAGTTATGTGATCTACCCATCTAGTCTTCAGCATTCTTCTGTAGCACCACATTTCGAAAGCTTATATTCTCTTCTTGTCCAAACTATTTATCGTCCATGTTTCACTTCCATACATGGCTACACTCCATACAAATACTTTCAGAAATGACTTCCTAACATTTAAATCTATACTCGATGTTAACAAATTTTTCCTCTTCAGAAATGCTTTCCTTGCCATTGCCAGTCTACATTTTATATCCTCTCTACTTCGACCATCATCAGTTATTTTGCTCCCCAAATAGCAAAACTCCTTTACTACTTTAAGTGTCTCATTTCCTAATCTAATACCCTCAGCATCACACGATTTAATTTGACTACATTCCATTATCCTCGTTTTGCTTTAGTTGATGTTCATATTATATCCTCCTTTCAAGACACTGTCCATTCTGTTCAACTGCTGTTCCAAGTCCTTAGCTGTCTCTGACAGAATTACAATGTCATTGGTGAACCTCAAAGTTTTTATTTCTTCTCCATGGATTTTAATAGCTACTCTGAATTTTTCTTTTGTTTCCTTTACTGCTTGCTCAATATACAGATTGAACAACATCGGGGAGACGCTACAACCCTGTCTTACTCCCTTCCCAACCACTGCTTCCCTTTCATGCCCCTCGACTCTTATAACTGCCATCTGCTTTCTGTGCAAATTGTAAATAGCCTTTTGCTCCCTGTATTTTACCCCTGCCACCTTCAGAATTTGAAAGAGAGTATTCCAGTCAACATTGTCAAAAGCTTTCTCTAAGTCTACAAATGCTAGGAATGTAGGTTTGCCTTTCCTTAATCTATTTTCTAAGATAATTCGTAGGGTCAGTATTGCCTCACGTGTTCCAATATTTCTACAGAATCCAAACTGATCTCCCCCAAGGTTGGCTTCTACTAGTTTTTCCATTCGTCTGTAAAGAGTTCGCATTAGTATTTTGCAGCTGTGGCTTATTAAACTGATTGTTCGGTAATTTTCACATCTGTCAGCACCTGCTTTCTTTGGGATTGGAAATATTATATTCTTTTTGAAGTCTGAGGCTATTTCGCCTGTCTCATACATCTTGCTCACCAGATGGTAGAGTTTTGTCAGGACTGGTTCTCCCAAGGCCCTCAGTAGTTCTAAAGGAATGTTGTCTACTCCCGGGGCCTTGTTTCGACTCGGGTCTTTCAATGCTCTGTCAAACTCTTCACGCAGTATTGTATCTCCCATTTTGTCTTCATCTACATTCTCTTCCATTTCCAGAATATTGTTCTCAAGTACGTCGCCCTTGTATAGACCCTCTATATACTCCTTCCACCTTTCTGCTTTCCCTTCTTTGCTTAGAACTGGATTTCCATCTGAGCTCTTGATATTCACACAAGTGGTTCTCTTTTCTCCAAAGGTCTCTTTAATTTTCCTGTAGGCAGTATCTATCTTACCCCTAGTGAGATAAGCCTCTACATTCTTACATTTGTCCTCTTAGCCATCCCTGCTTATCCATTTTGCACTTCCTGTCTATCTCATTTTTGAGACGTTTGTATTCCTTTTTGCCTGCTTCATTTACTGCATTTTTATGTTTTCTCCTTTCATGAATTAAATTCAATATTTCTTCTGTTACCCAAGGATTTCTACTAGCCCTCGTCTTTTTACCTACTTGATCCTCTGCTGCCTTCACTACTTCATCCCTCAGAGCTACCCATTCTTCTTCTACTGTATTCCTCCCCCCCCCCCCCCCCCTTTCTGTCAATCGTCCCCTTATGCTCTCCCTGAAACTCTGTACAACCTCTGGTTTTATCAGTTTGTCCAGGTCCCATCTCCTTAAATTCCCACCTTTTTGCAGTTTCTTCAGTTTTAATCTACAGCTCATAGCCAATAGATTGTGGTCAGGGTCCACATATGCCCCTGGAAATGTCTTACAATTTAATACCTGGTTCCTAAATCTCTGTCTTACCATTGTATAATCTGATACCTTTTAGTATCTCCAGGATTCTTCCATGTATACAACCTTCTTTTATGATTCTTGGACCAAGTGTTAGCTATGATTAAGTTATGCTCTGTGCAAAATTCTACCAGACAGCTTCCTCTTTCCTTTCTCTCCCCCAATCCATATTCACCCACTATGTTTCCTTCTCTCCCTTTTCCTACTCTCGAATTCCAGTCACCCATGACTATTTAATTTTCGTCTCCCTTCACTAACTGAATAATTTCTTTTATCTGATCATACATTTCATCAATTTCTTCATCATCTGCAGAGCTAGTTGGCATATAAACTTGTACTACTTTAGTAGGCATGGGCTTCATGTCTATCTTGGACACAATAATGCGTTCACTGTGTAAGTGTACACTATTCAGTAGGTGTGATCTGATTTGAGCTAGAACTTAGGTATTATTTTGAATATGTCATAAATACAATGAGAAAATCAAGTGCCTATCACCTCCATGAAAATTTTCATGTTTTACCAAATGAACCTAGCTCCAACTACTCAAAAATTTGACACTGAACTGTGCAATCTGTGCATGGTTCTTAGTAGAGTCACATTTCCATGTTAACACTGTATAATATTAGCTTGTTTCTTCATACTTTGAGTGCAGTATCTATGTCTTATTCAGTATTTAATCTGCATCAAGCTCTTGTGTTCCAACCCGACAAAGAGGGAGAAAACATGACCTGTGCTGTATATAGAGGCCAATCGGTGCATTGGAAAGACCAACGAGGTAATCTGTCCATTGGGGAGCGGGAAGGGAGCAAGAGAATCAACGGGGAATGGTCACTATCACAAAGGTCGTCATGTGGCGACCAGTGTAATGAAGGGAGGAGGGAGGGAGAAGAAAGAGAAAGATCAATGGCAGAAAAGTTACCATGACCAGCAAGAAATGAGTAGGGGAGCCATCATTAAGAAGGCAGAAGTCGAGGTCTGTAATAAACTGGTCTATGAGAAGACCTCGTCTAGATGGAAAAGCACTGCCCCACAAGGAATGATGGGCATTAAAATCCCTGGGAAGGAGGAAGGGAGGAGGAAGTTGCTGAAGAAGGGTAGTTACGGCAGCAGGTGTAAGAGTCCTGTCAGGAGGGAGATAAAGATTGTGAACCGTGACCTCAGAGTCCATGTGGAACCTAACAGCAACCGCTTCCAATGTAGTTTGAAGAGGCAGTCACGTGCTAGCAACATCTGTACGGACCAACGTACAAACGCCACCAGAAGCCCGCAGGTGTCAGACCCGATTTTGACAGAAAACACTGAACCCACAGAGGGTCGGTGAATGATTATCAGTAAAATGAGATTGCTGTAGAACTACACAAGCTGCAGAGTAAGACGAAATAACTGATTTCAACTGTGTACGGTGACGGTAATAGCCATTAGAATTCCACTGGATAACCACAGAACGATGATTCGAATGGGGGATGAACAGGCTAAAGCCAGTCATACCGCCAGGTCACCACCCATCACCGACAAGAAGGGGGCGACATCCGTGAACAGCAGGTCAGAATCTGGTTGTGAAGCTGGGGATGGGACCTCTGGTGACACAAGAGGCTCCTTGTCTCAGGACTTATGTTTCTTCTTCTTTTCTGTTTGAGATCGAGGAGGGCTGTGCGGCATAATGGAGCCAGCTGCAACAAGATTGGGAACATAAAGAGATCGGGTGACCTGGGGCCCAACAGACCACGGTTCTCGCGGTCATCGCATGGTAGTAGACCTTTGGCTTGGAAGGTGCCAGGAAGGGGCACCCCGGGAGGGGCGCCCTTGACTGGCAGACGCTGAAGAAGTGGCTTGGGAGGGGGAGCAGCGCCTGGAGGAGAGGGTGTGGGAGCCACAGGGGAGGGGGGAGAAGAGCCGTCCGGGACTGGGGTAAGGAAGGGGGAGGAAGGCGTGAAAATGTAACTAAAGCATAACTAGACGTCATGGACACAGGGGAAAACATGCATACCTCTTACGAGCCTCAGTGTAGGTTAAACGATCAAGGGACTTATACTCCTGTGTCTTCTTTTCCTTCTTATAAACTGGGCAATCTGGTGAACGTGGAGAGTGATTGGCATGACAATTAACACACACAAGAGGGGGAACACAGGACCTCCTCTCATGGAGTGGACGTGCACAGGTCCCACAACTGCTCTCATTAATAAACAGTCACAATGCCCACATGGTACGAGGAACGGAAAGTTGGCTGAAACCAGATGTAAACAGTAACAAAATTCTAAACTCAGATTGGAATGTATACTGCAGAGACAGGCTGGACAGTGAAGGGGGAGGCGTGTTTATAGCGATAAAAAGTGCAATAGTATTGAAGGAAATTGACGGAGATCTGGAATGTGAAATAATTTGGGTGATGGTCACGGTTAAAGCAGGCTCAAACATGGTAATTGGATGTCTCTATAGGTCCACTGGCTCAGCAGCTGTTGTGGCAGAATACCTGAAGGAAAATCTGGAAAATACCTCTAGTAGATTTTCCGACCATGCTATTCTTTTGGGTGGAGATTTTAATTTACCAGATATAGACTGGGAGACTCAAACGTTTATAATGGGTGGCAGGGGCAAAGAATCCAGTGAAATTTTTTTAAGTGCATTATCTGAAAACTACCTTGAGCAGTTAAACAGAGAACCAACTCGTGGCGATAACATATTAGACCTTCTGGTGACAAACAGACCCGAACTATTTGAAACAGTTAACGCAGAACAGGGAATCAGCAATCATGCGATCATAAAGCTGTTACAGCATAGGTGATTTCAGCCGTAAATAGAAATATTAAAAAAGGTAGGTAGATTTTTTTGTTTAGCAAAAGTGACAAAAAGCAGATTTCAGAGTACTGGACGGCTCAACACAAAAGTTTTATCTCAAGTACAGATAGTGCTGAGGATTAGTGGGCAACGTTCAAAACCATCGTACGATATGCTTTAGATGAGTATGTGCCAAGCAAGATCATAAGAGATGGAAAAGAGCCACCATGGTACAACAACCGAGTTAGAAAACTGCTACGGAAGCAAAGGGAACTTCACAGCAAACATAAACATAGCCAAAGCCTTGCAGACAAACAAAAATTACACGAAGCGAAATGTGTGTGAGGAGTGCTATGTGTGTGGCATTCAACAAATTCGAAAGTAAAGTTCTATGTACTGACTTGGCAGAAAATCCTAAGAAATTTTGGTCTTATGTCAAAGCGGTAGGTGGATCAAAACAAAATGTCCAGACACTCTGTGACCAAAATGGTACTGAAACAGAGGATGACAGACTAAAGGCCGAAATACTAAATGTCATTTTCCAAAGCTGTTTCACAGAAGAAGACTGCACTGTAGTTCCTTCTCTAGATTGTCGCACAGATGACAAAAGGGTAGATATCGAAATAGATGACAGAGGGATAGAAAAGCAATTAAAATTGCTCAAAAGAGGAAAGGCCGCTGGACCTGATAGAATACCAGTTCGATTTTACACAGAGTACACGAAGGAACTTGCCCCCCCTTCTTGCAGCGGTGTACCGTAGGTCTCTAGAAGAGCGTAGCATTCCAAAAGATTGGAAAGGGGCAGAAGTCATCCCCGTTTTCAAGAAGGAACATCGAAGAGATGTGCAGAACTATAGACATATATCTCTAACGTCGATCAGTTGTAGAATTCTGGAACACGTATTATGTTTGAGTATAATGGCTTTTCTGGAGACTAGAAATCTACTCTGTAGGAATCAGCATGGGTTTCGAAAAACACGATCATGTGAAACCCAGCTCACGCTATTTGTCCACGAGACTCAGAGGGCCATAGACACGGGTTCCCAGGCAGATGCCGTGTTTCTTGACTTCCGCAAGGTGTTTGATACAGTTCCCTATAGGGGTTTGATGAACAAAGTAAGAGAATATGGACTATCAGAGCAATTGTGTGCATTAGGAGTGATTAAAAATGGAATGACCAAATAAAATTAATTGTTGGTAAATCAGATGCCAGACTGAGATTCATTGGAAGAATCCTAAGGAAATGCAGCCCGAAAACAAAGGTAGTAGGTTGCAGTACACTTGTTCGCCCACTGTTTGAATACTGTTCACTGGTGTGGGATCCATACTAGATAGGGTTGATGGAAGAGATAGAGAAGATCCAACAGAGAGCATCGCACTTCGTTGCAGGATCATTTAGTAATTGCGAAAGCATTACGGAGATGATAGATAAACTCTCTGCAAGAGAGACGCTCAGTAGCTCAGTACGGGCTTTTGTTGAAGTTTCGAGAACATACCTTCACCGAGAAGTCAAGCAGTATATTGCTCCCTCCTACGTATATATATCATGAAGAGACCATGAGGATAAAATCAGAGAGATTAGAGCCCACACAGAGGCACACCAACAATCTTTCTTTCCACGAACAGTACGAGACTGGAATAGAAGGGAAACCAATAGAGGTACTCAATGTACCCTCTGCCACACAGCGTCAGGTGGCTTGCGGAGTATGGATGCAGATGTAGATGTAGATGTAGATGTAGATGGTAGAGAGGACAGAGGAGCATATTGTAAATTATGTTTGTTATTGTTTAAAACACTTAAACAGTCATACACAGCGTCAAACACACGATCCATTCTGTAGTTGTATATTGCAGTCCACAAGCTGGTAACGAAATGCTCTTCAGCTAAGGAGGACATAAAGTTTATTATGGTCACATGTCACATGTCTACTGTGACCTTACAAAGGCATTCGATTCTGTGAAGCACTCCATGCTGCTTCATAAACTAGACAGATATGGCATCAGGCAAAATGCTCTGCAGTGGCTCAGGCGTTTTCTGACAAACAGGTAGCAAATGCTAATCATAACAACTAACGCCATGGGGGTACATTATCACAATGAGTCCATCAAGGCTCAATCTTAGGGCCAATATTGTTTCTCTTTTACATAAATGATTTACCTCTTAATATCACCGCTGAGCCAGTCATGTTTGCTGATGATACTTCAGTACTCCTTGAAAAACAAAATGTGGGAGAAATTCCAGGTGGTGTTATAAACTCAAGAAAATGGACGTAAACTTAACTTTTCAAAGACCTTCTTTACACAATTTAGAACCAAACAATAAAAAATCAGTGACTTCAGTATTGTACACAAAAATCAAGTTATGGTCGAAGCTCTGTCCATTAAATTCTTGGAAATAAACTTGGACAAAAATCTAAGCTGGCGAGCACATATAGATTATTTAACTCCAAAATTAAACAGCCTTGCCTTTGCAGTGGTATACCAGACATAAGCTGCAGAGAAGCGGTGAACCACAGTTACTTTGAACCTGTAATTAGATATGGTTTAATTTGGGGGGAGGGGGATTCAAGCTACATGTCATGAATCCTGCTACTTCAAAAAATAATTATTAGAAAAATCTGTGCTGCCCCTCCAAGAACATCCTGCCACCAATTATTCAAGAACCTAAAAATATTACCTATCCCTGCATTGTACAGATTTTAAATTATCATCTTTTTAAATAGTAAACCTGAGCTGACAGAAGAAAACCATTTTAAACATACGTACAACACTAGACACAAAGAAAATTTCATGCTTCCACATCACTTAAAACTCTACCAACGGACACCTCAGTCCATGGGAATGAAAATTTACAATAAACTCAAGGGTAGAGATGTACTGAGCATGGAGATAGGTTCATTGAAGAGAAAACTATATAATATCCTCTTGGAAAAATGCTACTATTCAATTGAGGAATTTATCAACAATGAAATTGTCATTTGAATAGTGTGACTGTTTAATATTATAGCATTGGGTATAATATTGGATACATATATAAAGATAATGTACTGTTACATCATAAGAAAAACAATTTTATATAATTACTATGGCCATCATTTTTACAGTGTGACTGTTTAATATTATAGAATTGTGTATAATATTGTACACATATATAAAAGTAATGTACCGTCACATCATAAGAAAAGCAATTTAATAATAGTGCTGTGTCCAGTATCAACCAGTAATGGTAAAAATACTGTTATGTAATTATGTATATCATAAGGCTAAATTTGACGTGTATTCTGTACAGCATGATCAGATAATCTGTAAATGTATGTTATGAGATGAATACAAAGTATCACATAGCCTTTAAAAAAAACCTTGAGCACTCCACGAATACCCCTGCTACATGAGTAGCTCCTTCCTTTGTGTATTACACCCGTGACCTGTCAACAGGGGTCCTACGACTTTCCACTCAATAATGTAGCCCTAGAAATCTGCATCAAAGATCATCACAGAGCCAAAGATAATGGTTGAGGAAACAATGCTGCAATTTTCCATCTCTGGTTGCATCCCACAAGCGAGGCCAGCAGGCTACTACACTTCCCCGAGCCACTGGCATGAATTGAGGATAGGCTTGTGGCGGCCACACCATTCAACACCGACACAAGTAAGCGACGCTCGGCATTCACGAGTGCAGCTATACCGTTATACCAAGTTTTGGCATTGGTGCATCCCACTCCAGATCATACAGGACAAAGCAGACAGACAGTGCGAGCTGATCAATGCGACGCAACACATGTCTCTGACTTCTCATGCCGCGGACCACATGCATCGAGTGAAAGCGACTCCACCACAAATGCATGTGCGCAATCCTAAATGGAGTCGCCCGTTTAGTGGTGTACACTCTTCCATTGGCAGTGCCATTCGCCCCTTCACAGACATCACGGCGCCTCCGGTCGTGCCAGGAGCTAAACTTTTGGTGACACGGCTTTTGTCTCAGTCAGTCCACACTGTCGCGCCAAGGCTCATCACTGGAGTGTACACCCTCCAGGATTGGTGATCAAGCTGTACAGCTATCTCAACACACCTGTATGGATGGACATTACTGATGAATGGTATTTGTTACTTATGGTAAAACTAGTGAAGAATAAATGTGTCACGACCAAAAACTGCCCTAGTTGTTTCTGTCACCAAGCCTCTCCCTTGAACACAGTGCATTGGCACGGCAATAAAGCTGGTTCACTGCACATCAAGACAGTGATACCACATGTCCCCACTTCACTGGTGACCCTGACGTGATCCAAGGCTAAAAACACATGGTGACGAACGTTTGTCGGTATGAGTAATGTGGAACCGTGAGTAGGCTGAACAGTGCTCCTTAGTGATAAACTTTTTTTGTGTATGAACTCTTTTTTTGTATTGTTTTTGTGCGCATATGTTTCGTTCGTGAGCTGTCTAGTGTTATTCTTTTTTGTGTGATTTCCTTTGTCATGTTATTTTGTGTGCTTTACTCTTTAGTGAGGATTCGACTCTGAACTAAGATAGCGACATTGGAAGAGTTGCAAAAGGCTGTTGAAGACCCATTCGCATGCAACAAGGGGCTGGAGAGTGAGCTACAAGCATGGACTACACGTGCGGATGCTGCACAGCCACAGACAGCCCAGGACAATTTTGGCGCGCAAATCCCTGCCACAGTGATGCCTCCTATGATCACTGGAACGCCAAAAAGCACTGGTTGGATGTTGATCAGGCTGCCTCCCTTTTGGCCGCGCGATCCTGTAATGTGGTTCAGCCAATTGGAGGCAGTCTTTATGAGCAGCCACATAACCTGCAACCTGGCAAAATTTGGACACGTAGTGAGCCAGCTCGACCAGAATTACGCGGCCGAAGTGCAAGATGCCCCGCTGACGCAGTCATCCTACAGGCGGCTCAAGGAAGAGCTGATCCGGCAGATCTCATCATCTGAAGAACAACGAGTGCACCAACTGCTGCGGCAAGAGGAACGCGACGACTAGAGGCCCTCGCAGTTCCTGCGTCACTTACGGAGTCTCACACAGTCCAACATGGTGCCAGATTCGCTGTTATGCACTATCTGGGTGCGCAGCCACCCAGGTGAGGTGCAGGCAGTGATAACAGCACAGATGGAGATGCAGCTGGACACTGTCGCTAACTTGGATGACCACGTGCACGATGCGCTGACAACAGCGTGGAAGCTTACGACATGGCCCCCCCCCCCACCTCAGTGGTGGCATGCGCCTCCCACACCCACATTGGATGCTGACCTGCACAAGCTAGTGCAAAACTTGGCCGCACAGGTGGCAACTCTCTCCACGCAAGTCGACTGGTTGGCGCGCTCGCGGTAAGAGGGCAGCACGCATCGCAGCAGCAGCAGACCGGGCTACAGGAGGAACAGCTGGCAATGCAGCAACAGCCGCTCCAACTGTACCCTGTAGATGTCAGATCACGCACAAATCGGCTTCTGCTGGTACCATGCCCGTTTCGGCAATGAAGCAACCACATGCCAGGCTCCTTGCTCGAACCCAAATGCCACCTACGATCGGACCTAGGCACACCCGGCTGCAGTGTGTTATCGAAGCGTCTATTTGTTGTGGAATGGGGTGCAGGTGTGAGGTACCTTGTCGACACCGGTTCGGACCTCTCGATATTCCCCTGTTCTATGATACGAGACTGCAGGCGGGTCGAAGCACTCTCCCTCACAGCGGCAAACAATTCAGCAATTAAAAGTTACAGCACACACAGCCGCAATTTAGATCTAGGTCTATGCCACACATTATCATGGACTTTTACTGTGGCCGGTGTCAATGAGCCGATTCTGGGTGAGGACTTTCTCGGCCACTAAAGGCTGCTAGCCGATATCACAAATGGCCAGCTCATCGACGTGACAACAAATTTAAAGACAGTGGGACAGCTCCGGCAGGCCGCATTCTACAGTGTTAAACCTGTGAAGTGCCCCAGTCCTTACGGTGACATCCTTGAAACATTCCCCGACCTCACCCGCCCAGCCAACGCACCGAGAGACATTAAACATTCGATGGTGCACCACATAATAACCACGCCCGGACCACCCACATTGTGGCGCCCACGTTGACTCGCGCCTGATAGACTTGCAGCAGCAAAGGCAGAGTTCGAGCCATGCTGCAGCAAGGCCTCATTCGACCATCGAGCAGCCCATGGCCATTGGTATTACATTTGGTACCCAAAAAAGACAATTCGTGGCGTGCATGTGGGGACTACCGCGCCCTTAATTTGCAAACGGTATCGGGCTGACACCCAGTCCCACACCTTCAAGACTTCAGTTATGCTGTGGCGGGCTGCGTGGTGTTTAGCAAGATAGAGTGCGCAAAGGCATACACCCAAATTCCGATGGCGCCCGAAGACATTGAAAAAACAGCTATTGTAACGCCCTTTGGGCTTTCTGAAAGCCTATTTGTTACTTTTTGTCTTCGGAATACTGCCCAGACTTGGCAGCGGTTTCTGGATGGCGTCTTGTGAGGCTTGCCATTTTGTTTCGCGTACCTCAACGACATCTTGGTGTATTCCAAGACGCCCGAGCTCCACAGCCACCACCTAATGACTGTCTTTCAGTGCCTGTGTGAAGCCGACATCGTTATTAATGCAGCAAAATGCGAATTCGGTGTGACGGAAATCGAGTGCCTCGGCCATTTAATTACCCCCACCGGATCGACGCCACTACTGGAGAACGTGCAAGCGATACTGATCATGCCGCGACCGCAGACACACAAAAAACTACGTCGTTACCTTGGCAAGTTGAACTTTTATCGCTGACACCTGCCCAATGCTGCCGCCGAGCAAGAGCCGTTGACTAAGGCGTTACACGGTCCTACCTCAAAGGGAAAGACCCCTGTGAATTGGACAGACGAAATGGAGCAGAGGTACACGGACTCAAAACGGAATCTCGCAGAAGCGACACTGATCGCTCACCCAGTAGATGACGCGTACTTAGCTGTAGTCTTGGACTCCAGCCAGGCCGCCACTGGTGCGGCGTTAGAGCAGTGCGTCGGTGGGAGCTGACAGCCTCTCGGTTTTTTCTCTAAGAAGCTATACAAATCACAACACGCTTGGAACGCTTATGACCGACAGTTGCTTGCGGTGTATGTGGCGGTGAAATACTTCCAACTGTCCTTAGGAGCACGACAATTTGCCATTTTCACCGGCAATAAACTGATTATGCACGCATTCCATAACAACCACACTAAGTGTTCACCGCGCAAACTCAAGCAATTAGAGTTCGTGTCGCAATTTACAACATACATTCGACACATTTAGGGGATAGAAAATATTGTCGCCGATTATTTGTCTCGAGCATGTGCTGCTATCTCACCCTCTTTGAACTTTGAGGACATCGCCTGTCCCCGGCTCTGCACGGAAGATTTGGTGTGACATCTCAACTGGCATGCACCGACCGTTCCTTCCGGAGCAGTGCCTTCGACTGTGCCCACAGACGTTCACACCCCAGCACCAACACCACTGCGATGTTTGTGGCCACGCGTTTCATCTGGCCCAGACTTTGGAAGGACTGACGTGAATGGGCGCGCACCTGCACGGCATGTCAGTGCGGCAAAGTCGGGAGGCACACCCACGCACCCGTGAGCTCCTTCCCCGATGCGACACGCCAAATTGCGCATGTTCACGTGGACCTCATCGGCCCTCTTCCTGTCTCTCGAGGCAAGCGGTATCTCTTAAACGTGGTGGACCGCTTCACTCGCTGGCCGGAAGCAATGCCTGTCGCAGACATCACTACCGAGACCATCGCCACCACATTCGTGGACAGCTGGGTGGCACGCTTTAGATGTCCCAGTCATGTGATAACTGTCCGCGGCCACCAGTTTGACTGCGCATTGTTCACGCACGTCACCAGACTGTGTGGCATCCGGCTACACAGGACAACAAGCTACCACCCGGCGTTGAATGGCATGGTCGAATGGTTCCACAGGACTTTGTAAGCCACCCTAACTTGCCACGACACCTCATGGCCAGAGGCACTCCCACTGGTGCTGCTCGGCCTGCGAGTAACGCCGAAGGAGGAGATCAGTGCGTCACCTGCCGACCTCGTTTACGGTCAACGTTTGACGATCCTGGGCGATTTCATTGAAGAAGTACCACTCCCACATGACACCGTGGCACCACTCTGGCAGAACGTCTGTGCACTCACACGGCCAGCCTCCGAGCGGACGCACCGATGC
Source organism: Schistocerca americana (assembly GCF_021461395.2). Classification (NCBI taxonomy): domain Eukaryota; kingdom Metazoa; phylum Arthropoda; class Insecta; order Orthoptera; family Acrididae; genus Schistocerca; species Schistocerca americana. Next base: position 192,037,795 of record NC_060130.1, read on the forward strand.
AGCAAGGCATCAGGAAGCTATTCGTGCACACTGACCTACAGTGCTGCACGCATGTCATGTTGCGTATCAATGCAGTACAATCATCTCTCTGGCCGCCCTACTGCAGACTGCACCAAGTGATCGCCGAGGTGACTAAATGCTCGTCATCAAATGCAACAGGAAGCCATCTACAGTGTCAATTGACCACGTCAAGCCAGCCTACGTCTTGCCCACTCCAGCAGCCACGCTTTTCTTCGACCCAGCAGAAGACCTGACCACAGACGACACTCCCTCTGTCAGTAGCCAGACGGAGCCCACACCCATAGTCGCCGGTGATGCACAGCGGCAGCCTGCTGTCATCACGCCACCACGTGTGCCTAACACCACCCTGCCCAGGCAGCTGGCACGGCCACTCGGACCGCGCCCACCACTGGTGCACCGGTCGCTCCCACCACACCTGCCAGTGGACTACGTCCCGTGTGCCAGCCACCGTCTCCGATTCAAACAGCAGTGCTGCATCACCAATGCGCCACACCACCCACAGCAGATAAGAAAGCGCCCGAGCTGCCGAACCCGTCAGAATCTGGCGTGCACCTGCTGCCATCTGCTGTAGAGACCTAGTCTCCAGCTTACCACACTTTCAGCTGGTAACCCCAGACAATGCCTCCTGTGTCTGTCGCAGCTCCTGGATGCGCGTTTGTGTCCCTGTGCCTCTGCCACATTGGGCGTTGAGGCCGGATTGACATCCGTGCCAGTTTCCCGATTCGCATCACCGTCAAGCTGCAGATATCGCGCTCCGCACCGCCCGGCTTGTCCGTATCAGCTCCCGGACCCTCTTTCGAGTCATGATGGTACCATACTCATGCATGTTCTCCAGACCTCCGTTGTCTCAAACGTTGAGGTCGGTTCGAGTGCTCTGATGCTTCCGCGACTGAGTCACTCGGCGAACTTGTGCAATGTGTGAACAATTGAACCTGTCACTCTCAATACCACTCTGAGTAATGTAAATAGCGAACTTTTTCTGTAGCTCTTGTGAATACTCGACATTGTTATAAAGAAGTCAGTGCCTTAGAGATGTCACACCAAATTACCTGCATAGTGAGACATAGTCCATTGAGTGGTTTGGCAATTATTTCATTTAATGCAAAAAAAGCATCTTCTTCTTCTGTAGCTGCAAATTTTGTAGTATAAACAACTGTCTTATATATTTTTACTTCAGTCATCAACATACATTTTAATCACTCTAGCAAATAATTGTGACTACTTGTGACAGTTTTACCTTGTACCTTAACTACAATAAAGTCACCTTTCTGCACTGTTTCAATAATTTCAACACTTGTGTACAAGTTAGCATCAGATGAATCAGTGTATTGGACGTGATCAGAATCTTCAGAGCTACTGCTCCTTTCTGCCAGTATTTGGCATACTTAATTTAATTTATGCTTATTTGGCAATAGCTTTGCTCTTCTGTCTTTTGCTGCTGCCTCTGTCCATTGTTTAACTGTTGTACTGTTAAGGACAGTTTATTTTCCTTTCCTTCTGTGTCTCATTTTTTTACTTGTACCAGCTTTAGTACATGGCCAAACTTATAATGTATGTGTAATTTCTGTTTGCTTATCTTCTGGCTGGTGTCCAAGATTCTGAACATTGTCATCTGCAGATATGCTTGCATGTTCTCCCAGTGAATCATTTGTTATTTGTTGTCAGACTGGGAAAGGTCTGCCCAATATGTAAGACGATAAAAAATTGTAGGCATAAAATACGAGAGAACTGATACGTTTGATACTACTAACATGAAAGCCTTTCCAAATGTCAGGAAATGCAACACCAACAAGGGCTGTGTTATATATGGTATTTTTCTTGGGCACTAGAATGTGTTTCTTTGAAATTACTCATGAGATCAGAGCCTTTAGAGGTCAACATAAAGTTGAATTTCCAGGCAATTTCTGACAGCAAGCAAATGAAACTGCATGAAAAATGGTTTTTACTTGAACGTGCAAACCTTACATTTATGTAATTTATTAGATGTTTTGCAACTGTCTGGGGTTAACTGCACCAATACACTTAATGACAAATTTTACTGGTACAGTTAACCCCACCTTCACTTTATCAACAATCTTCAGCATGAAGGGAAAATGACTCCATGCACAGTTTATATTTCATGGAGTATCATAAAGCAATAAACAATTAATCTAACTCAAAAAAGTAAAATTGTAGGAGATATTGTTAAATGCAAAAATAAATTACTCTTACCCATGGATTTCAGTTTTTTAATCTATATCTGCAAATGTAGCTAACAGACAACATCCATATTAGCTCACACAGTACAGCCCACCTAAGGGAACATATTTGTGGTATGAAAAAACAATTTTCCCTCTAAAATTGTTTATAAATGTGATGGTTGAATTAGCTTTGAGAATCAGTTAACCCAACTTTTCCTAAGTATATGAAATTCAGAAAGTCATTGCCCCAAAATAAAATTTAATTAAGTTCAGTTGTCTGTATGAAAGTTCATCTTTTCAGTGCATGTGTGCCATATTATAAGTCTTTCAGGCCAAAATAAAGAATATTGTTGCATACACAAAATTTTAGTGAGAACAAAGTGTGTCATAGACTTGCTCTTCAAACATGAGGAAAATAAAGTGATTATTTGAATACATTTTTCTCTGCTATGTGATAGAGAGTTATGTCTTGTCATTAATATGGGTCGTTGCTGTTGAGAATTATGCAGTAGAGTCATTTTTTGTGTATAAAGCCAAACAGAATGAAGTATATGAAGTAGCAATGTATTATGTAATTGAGAAGTATATTATAATGAATTGATGAAATAGAAAGTGAATATGAAGTGGCAAACTGAATTAAGTGCTTTGAAGTATATATGAAACAGTAATGATTAGGGACCCTGCCTTTGTAACAGCTTCTTTTGCAAAAGTACCTCTTCAGTCAACATGTCTGAAACAGAATAAATAAGTGGTATAATGAGCATTGATAAACTGGAAAGTGAAATGATACACAAGAGAATAATATTCTTTTGTTGTGATGGCATGCCTAAGTAATATGACATAACTTGTTGAGAACCTGCTGGACATTACAGCACTGTATTCAGAAACAGAGTGATGCTTTCATGAAAAAAAATGATAATAATACTGAAAATTATTTAATGAAGCTAAGTGAAGTACTAATTTATTTAATGACTTGTTGAATATAAATTGCTACAAAGTTCATTTCTATGATACTGTACTGTTCACCAGCTATTTGATATCATTTTCTAACAGGAATTAAAAATGCAATGAATTTCACTAACTCAATCTTCATTTCAAGAAAGTTAAGTCATAGTCAGAGGAGATTTTTGTTGTAAATTCTCTGTGTGACATTATACTGATAGCTGTGTTATTTTATAACACGTAAATGTCCAATTAATGAGTAATCATTCTTATTGGAGATATACAGATAGGAATTATTAGTGCACCAATTTAGAAAATTTGTCTTTTCATGTTTGTAAATGCCGAACACCACTTTGGATCAATACAATACAATACTATACTATACAATACATCGGATGTGAGTGAAAATTTGAAGGAGAAATCCCAGAAAGAACCTACAGCAAACCATGAGTGTGGTTTTTGTGAAGGTGGTGCCAATGATGACTAATGAACTGTGTTAACATGGTGAAAAATTTGGGAAATATCAAGAATAAGTTATGACCCATGAAGTTCTCTGACATAAATGTGTTTTGAAATATTGTAGTTACACACTTGTATGTTTTGGAATTTTTTAAAATTTTATGTCATAAGATGGCCAGGGAAGGCTGTTACGTAACATTTAGTTAGGATACCTGATTTGAAAATTAGTTTAAAGTATTATGATAACATTGTTTCTTTTTTATGTATTTTGATACATGTAAGACTCTTATAGACCACTGAATTATCCAGTAAGCTAATTGTCATAAGTGTCTGTTTAATTCAGTTGGAGGGTGAACAGATATAGGAAGTTGTAAAATACTGCAACTGTTGTGTTTTCTGCTCATATGAATAACTAACATTCTTTCACTTTTTCATCATGTATCTAATGCTATCACACACATAATATGTAAGATATACAGGAATGTGTAAATTTGTTATTTATGTGAAATTTTATTTAAATTTGTGGTTCAATTGTCTGTATTTATTTTCCTGATTAAAATGATATAGTTTTACTAGAATATTCAGAAATTAAAAGTTGTGGTTAATTAAATTTCCTGCATCAACACTTAATGGGGAAACATATTAAGCTAATGGGCAGGATAGGAAGTATTATTACCACTCATTCAAAAACAGACATTCCCAATTTTTCATGACCTTATTTTATATTATCTGAAATTAATTAACATATGGGATAAGTGACATTAAAAGTTTGGACACTCATAATTTCAATAATCTATTTTGCTTTAATGTCGGTGGGATTTTGGCCTGTGATGGTATAATTATTTTTTTGCTATATTCTTTTCTGAATCACATAACAACTGTCACTAATTAATTCAGTCATTAATTAAGATTTTGGATTACTGAGGATCACAGAATATGGATTTCAGGAGAGATGCCCTACTTGTAGATATGGGATTTCAGACTACGAAAACATAATGATGTTCCACATGATTTTATGGTTTATTAACCTGAAACATTTTTCATAAGCTAGATAATAGTAAAGTCCTTGAGTCCACACAAAATAGTAAAATCTAACCTAGCCAAATTTTAAAAAATTAAGTAATTTCATAAATCACATAAAGTTCTTGTGCCTTTCTTTAAATAGCCACCCCTCCCCCAAAATCACTGGGTTGTGTCCAACTAGTGTCGATTAAAGTGAAAGCCTGTGAATGGTCAGCAACCAGGTAACATCTCTATGTCGAGTTGAGTTAGACTCATGGGTGCACTACCAAACGAACAACGTCAATGCATCAGAAAGTTCTGTGACACGCTAGCACTCAGAAACATGCTATATTATTCCGCGTGAAAGTCCCAGACTAAGTATCAAAGGCCTAATATCTCATGTGAAAATTTGTGATTTGACATCATCTGCATGACACATATGTCACATATGTAAACTCAAAGTGTTAATGTTCAATCACTATTATTTACTGGACAGTATAATTCATGTTGGTGATTGTGTAGCAAGTTATATAATGTGCACTGTTAACCACATATTTCTGTCACTGCATGTTATACCACCATGAAATTCAATAAACATTGTGACTCTGATTAGTGGTTGAATTAATTCTCATCTGGATACATTTACGAAGGAGGAGGTGCTTGTCTCCTCACTTGTTTAAACTGTAATATGTAAAACTTGAACTGACAATCAACAATGCTATAGTGCAAATAAAGTAGGAGAATTCACTTCGAAATTTAACTATTCTGTGGTCTACATAATTTTGCACTATGCTTTATAGAATTGGTATTCAGCATATTATTTCAAAACCCTGAAATTTGAGACTTTGAGATACATGGAGCCAAGTGCATCAACAGGTTATGGATATGTCACAAATCATCGTCACAGCAGATATGCTGTCCACAAGTAGCCATGCTAAATGGAAACAATTTTTTGATGTCTAAAGGGTGACAGTGCTCAAAAAATAGGTATTGTTGGTGATTAGTGAGTTTGACATGGACAGAGATCTACATCTACATTTATACTGCGCAAGCCACCCAACAGTGTGTGGCGGAGGGCACTTTACGTGCCACTGTCATTACCTCCCTTTCCTGTTCCAGTCGCGTATGGTTTGCGGGAAGAACGAATGCCAGAAAGCCTCTGTGCGCACTCAGATCTCGGCAATTTTACATTTGTGATCTCCTCGGGAGGTATAAGTAGGGGGACACAATATATTCGATACCTCATTCAAAAACACACCCTCTCAAAACCTGGACAGCAAGCTACATCACAATACAATGTGCCTCTCTTGCAGTGTCTGCCACTTGAGTTTGCTAAACATCTCCGTAACACTATCACGCTTACTAAATAACACTGTGACAAAACACGCCGCTCTTCTTTGGATCTTCTCTAACTCCTCTGTCAACCCGACCTGGTATGGATCCCACACTGATGAGCAATACTCAAGTATAGGTCGAACAAGTGTTTTGTAAGCCACCTTCTTTGTTGATGGACTACATTTTCTAAGGACTCTCCCAATGAATCTCAACTTGGCACCCGCCTTATCAACAATTAATTTTATATGATCATTCCACTTCAAATTGTTCCGTACGCCTACTCCCAGTTATTTTACAGAAGTAACTGCTACCAGCGTTTGTTCTGCTATCACATCATCATACAATAAAGGATCCTTCTTTCTATGTATTCGCAATACATTACATTTGTCTATGCTAAGGGTCAGTTGCCACTCCCTGCACCAAGTGCCTATCCACTGCAGATCTTCCTGCATTTCACTGCATTTTTCTAATGCTGCAACTTCTCTGTATACTACAGCATCACCCGCAGAAAGCCACAAGGAACTTCCGACACTATCTGCTATGTCATTTATATATATTGTGAAAAGCAATGGTCCCATAATACTCCTCTGTGGCACGCCAGAGGTTACTTTAATGTCTGTAGATGTCTCTCCATTGAGATCAACATCCTGTGTTCTGTTTGCTAACAACTCTTCAATCCAGCCACACAGCTGGATATGGATGAAGCCATCAATGAGATGGAGGACAATGCCAAGAAGATGACACATAGGGCTGAGAAAGACCAGATGAAGAAGATGGGAGAGAAGGTGTTAAGGTTGTGGATGAATGAAGATAGGATATCTTGACCCTAGGTCCAGATCACGAAAATATCGATAACAAATCAGAACCAGACAAGGTGTTTGGAGTTTTGAGGTTCTAGGAAGGATTCCTCTAGAAGGTCTGTAAACAGATTGGCATAGAAGGGTGCCATGCAGGTGCCCATGGCTGTGCTGTGGATTTGCTTAAATACACTGACTAAAAAATATTGCAGTACCAAGAGGGAGTTGTGCAAAACAAATGAAAGTTGGTATGTGTGTTTCTGATGTCTATTAAAATTTCATGCTAGTCGCATAAGAGTGCTGGTAGTAGCGCCACTATGAGGATGCAAATGAGGCTTGCTTTAAATACATGATGTGACGACTATAGTGTTGGTTGAATTTGGGACTGAACATAACGACTTGATATTAGTCAAGAACCACTTTAAGGCAACAAAAATGCCATTATCAGCACCTCACTGAGTTTGAGCGAAGTCATGTAATAGAGCTATGAGAAACTGTATGTTCCTTCTGTGATATTGCAGTAAGACTTGGCAGAAATGTAACCACTATAGTTGATCATTGGCAGGGGTGGTCACGAGAAAGTACAGTCACAAGAAGATGGGGGGTCTGGACAGTCACATGACACTACTGAGAGGGAAGACCATCATGTCTGACGTGAGGCTCTGGCGAATTGTGCTGCATCTGCAGTAGCAATTAGCACACAGTGACACAATGAATTTTTACCAATTGGTTGCTTCAAGGGCAGCTCTGAAACAGATGCCCTGTAGTGTGCTTTCCACTGACCCCAAACCACTGTCATTTGTGACTTCAGTGGTGTCAAGTGGCTCATTGGAGGCCAGGGTCGACAACTGTTGTGTTTTTAAATGAAAGCTGGTTCTACCTCAGTGCCAGTGATGGCTGTGTGTTGGTTATAAGGAGGCCAGTTGAGGGCCTGCAACCACCCAGTTCATGTGCTAGACACACAGGACCTACATCTGGAGTTATGGTCTGGAATATGATTTTGTATGACACCAGGAGCAATCACGGGATTAGTCCACGCATCCTGACTGTAAATTAGTATGTCAATCTAGTGATTCAACCTGTTGTGCTGCCATTCTGGAAAAGCATTACAGGGAGTATTTTTGAACAGGATCAAGCTCGCCCACACACTGCTGTTGTAATCCCACAAGCTCTACAGAGTGATGAAATGTTGCATTGTCCTGCTCAATCATGAGATCCATATTCAATCGAGCACTATGGAACACCATCAGATGACATCTCTAGTGTCATCCACAAAGAGCATTAACCGTCCTTATATTGACTGATCAGTTGCAGGAGGCTCCATCCCACAAAGAGACATTCAGCAGTTGTACAACACAATGCATGCATGTCTGCATGCTCGCATTCAGAATTCTGGCAGGTAAACTGATTATTAATGTACCAGCATTTCACATTTGCATTGGTTTATCTTGTGCTTACATTGACCTGTGATCCTGCAATGTCAATCATTTAAATATGTTACCTAGACCAATGTATTCCTGAAATTTCAATACTCTACATTAATTATTTTTTGGTGTTGTGATTTTTTTTCCTGGCAATGTATCTTCCTCTCAAAGGAGGATGTAATCAGTAAGGTTTAGAAGGCGTGAGGTAGTGGGTTGATGTCAGAAGGACATTGAGAGTGGTAGTGTTGGATGGCAGGCAATTGGCCTGAGGAATGTTGGTGTGTAGGGAGGTGTCATTAACTGTGACAGATAAGGATCCAGGTGCCTATGGAGTGGGGATGGCTGAGAATTGCTAAGTGGAGTGGCTTGTATGTTTGATATGAAAGGCTAAGCTACAGGCAACTGGTTGGAGGTGCTGGTCAACAAGAGTGGCGATCTTCCAATGGGAGCATAGTAACCACCTACAATTGGACATCCAGCATTGTTGGGTTTATAGATTTTAGAAAGCATGTAAAATATGTGTGTGCGGGGAGGGCGGTTGTTGGAGGGAGGAGGGAGATGGATTTAGGGAACAGATTCTGGGATAGGCGTATGGATTTGAGTAGGAATTGAAGGTTATGTTGTGCTTCTGGGAGGGGATCACTATGGTACAGATTGTGGGTGGAGGAGTTAGAAAATAGGTGGAACCTTACTTCTGGCAGTCACAGTGCTGCCACAATTTCTGCAGAGCATTTTATTTTGACATGATCGCCTACAAGCAGCCCAGAGGAATGAATGGTCATTACCTGATTATTAATGTACTAGCGTTTCCTAACCATTGTCATCTGGATCCTTCCCCTCCAACACCAGATTTCCTGAAATACAGATAGGAGTTATCGTTGCAACACATACTTCAATCATGTAATCCTGCAGACCCAGTCATCGCTAACCCACTGGCACAAAGACAACTAAGGTGCCCATGTCATAACCTTAGAGTATCAAGAAGTAAAAGAACTTAAAAGAAATTATACATTAAGTCCAATCAACTGATGGAAAGCGAGCAAAGAACAAGGACTTCCTCATGTAGAAAGGCCCACAAAATATGCTGTGGAGACAGTGGAAGTCCTGAACCAAAGATTAAATGTCATTTGCCACATTGCTATGAAGGATAAGAAGTAAAACACAGTCGACAACCCCTGCATCCTTCACTATAACACCCTACAAATCAGACGGCAAACATATATGACAACATAAGTAGTTAAAACAAGGACATTCGGTCATGAAATGGTGAACCATCAAAGGTTGACGACAATGAGCTCAAAGTGGTGGGGGATCACCACTTAACAAATGGCGATGGCTAAAACGACAATACCCAATATGCAACCTAGCTAAAATGATCTCCTCACAGCAAAGGGGCCGAGATGACGTTGGCCAAGCTGCTAGGGGAGGTTTAATTCCCTGGAGCTTGTTGCCATGAAGAGTGCACCAGTGGCGATGCCAAAGTGACACCACCTGCCAACAGACGGCAACATAGAGATCATCCAAAGGGATGGAAGAGCTAGCAGACTGAGGTAGGAGGATTCCAACCTTGTGAGCAGCATCAGCAGCCTGATTTCCCATCAGAGCAATGTGAACAGGAGACTGCATGACCATCACAGTGTCTCCCTCAACAGACAGCAAATGGTAGCTTTCTTGGACCCATTGCACTAAGGGATGGACTGTGTACAGCACACAGAGGTTCTGAAGGGCACTGAGAGAGTCAAAATATGACTCAATTAAAAAGCCTCTCCAGCTGCATGTATTAGGTAGCCTGATAGAGGGCGAAGAGCTCTGCTATAAATATTGGGTGTTGTTCAGGAAGCCAGTACCGGAAATGGTCCATGTCAATGACGAAGGCACACTAGACACCACAGTCAGTTTTAGAACCATTACTGTGCACAAAGGTGCTGCCACTACGTTGTGTGCGGAGGTCGAGAAACTTACTGCAATAGATCAAATTGGGAGTAGTTTACTTAGGGAGTAAATAAAGTCAAAGATAAACACAGGCCACCGCACAATGCCAAGGTAGTGAAGGGTTCACACCCACTGGAAAACTGGCAAGGAGTGTGAAGTTAAGATGCTGGAATAGGAGCTGAAAGCAAACTCTGGGAGGTAACAGAGAAGAGGGACGCACCCCATACTGGTAGTCAAGGGAGTCATTGAAAACGGAGGTGTAGGATGGGTGGCTAGGCATAGCAGATAAATGGCAAGCGTATCTGTTGAGGAGAACATCACACCGGTATAACAGCAGTTGCCCGGCAGCTTCTGCGTAGAGACTCTCAACTGGGCTAGTGTAAAAGGCACCAGTGGCCAAACGGATCCCAAGATGGTGGATTGTATTAAGATGGCATAAAATTGATGGATGTGCAGATGAATAAATAAAACACCAAGAGTCTAGTTTCGAACAGAAAGGGATTTGTACAAATGGAGGAGGGTGGTATGATCTGCTCCCCCGGAAGTACCACTTAGAAGACGTAAGACATTAGGAGGCTGGGTACAGCGTTCAGCCAGATGAGACACATGGGAGGACCAAGAAAGTTTTCTATCAAGCATGAGTTCAAGGAATTTCATAATTTCAGCAAATGGAAAAGCAACAAGCTCAAGATGTAAAGATGGTGGAAGAAACACATTGCACTATCAGAAATTCATATAAACTGTTTTGTCAGTGGAAAAGCGAAAGCCATTGTCGTTACTCCATGAGTAAAGATGCTCAAGACATGGCTGAAGATGCTGCTCAAGGATACAAGTATGTGGAGAACTGCAGTACATCGCAAAGTCATCGACGAAAAGTGAGCCTGTGATGTCTGGTGGGAGACAGGCCATTATAGGGTTAATGGCTACAGCAAACAGTACGATGCACAGGATGGAGCCTTGAGGCACCCGAGTCTCCTGGATGAAGATGTCTGACTAGGTTGTATCCACACATATCTTGAATACTTGGTCTTTTACAAATTTCTGAAGGAAACAGGGCTGGCGGCATCAAAAGCCACATGTGTATAGAGTACAGAGGATACCAGCCCTTCAGCAGGTGTCATAGGCTTTCTCCAAATCAAAAAACAAAGTCACCATTGGGTATTTTGGCTAAAAATGGTTAATGACATGAGTTGATAAAGTGATGAGCTGGTCAACAGCAAAATCATGAGCTCGAAACCCACATTGTGCAAGGGTTAGTAGATTGCGAGGTTAGAGCCACCATACCAACCAGCCATTAATCATACATTCTATCATCTTGCAAACACAGCTGATGAGAGAAATGGGGTGGTAGCTAAAAGGAATGTGTTTGTCCTTATTGGGCTTAGATACGGGTATGATAATGACTTCACGTCAGCATCTGGGAAATGTGCCATCTGCCCAAATGTGATTGTGTGTATGAAGGAGGAAGTGCTTGCCCTCAAGAGAAAGGTGCTGCAACATCTGAATGTGAACATTATCTGGCCCTGGGGTGGAAGATCAGGATGAAGTGAGAACATGATCTATTTCCCCCATGGTAAAGACAGAATTGTAGCATTCACTCTTCTGAGAGGAGGAGGGTATCATCTAAGCCTCCTCCACTCGTTTCCGAGGGAGGAAGGTGGGGTGATATTGGGTGGAGCTCAAAATCTCCACAGAATAGCAGCCCAAGGTGTTGGAGATAGCTACCACGTCCACAATTACATCACCTGCTACAGTCATACTGGAAATCAGGTAATAGACCTTAGTCCCAAACAGACAATGGAGGTTGCCCCCCACATGACGGAAGAGGAAGTGGAACTGTTAAAAGAACTAGTAAATGAAATCCAGCTAGCTGTTTTGATATAGCGAAGAATGCAATGACACTGCACTTGCAACTGTTTACAGCAATTAGAGCTTGCCATCAAAGGATGATGGTTATAAATGCAGAGAACAGGTCTTCGCATGTGACTCACATCACAGTATGCCTCAGTTCTCCTGGGGACCAGTACACAGCATGTTAGAGATGAAGTGCGAGGTATGGAATGTTCTATGATGGTAAGGATAATGTTTGTGAGGAACTATGACTGGTCATCACAACTGGGGAAATGTTTTTTGAAGGTCTCCAGGGAGGACTGAAGGCTCCAGACAGCATCAGAAAGCTTCCAATTGGCTTTACACATAGGTGGGATAGGAGTCAGCAAACAGATAGCGCATGGGAGAGTGTCACTCTAGTACATATCAGAGAGAATGGACCATTCAGGATGACAGGAAAAGTGGGCACTGGAGAACAAGAGGTCCAAATGGGAATAGGTGTGTGTGGAGTCTGAGAGGAATGTCGGTGCTCCATTATTAAGATAGAGAGGTTGAGTTGATTGAGGTCAGCCAAGAGAGCACCTCTCTGACAGGTTCTGGAAGAGCCCCAAATGCGTTGGTGTGCATTAAAGTGACTGAGCAGAGGTGAGGCAATTGATCAATAAGCTGGAGGAAGCCTGCCCTGGCGACACCAAATGATGGAGGGACGTATACACTGCAAAGAGCAAAGGTTAAGCAAGGAAGGATAATGTCAACTGCAACAGCTGGCAGCCAAGTGTTCAGTAAGATGGTCTGGCTATGAATGTCATCCCAGATCAGCAATATGACTCCCCCATGAGATGGAATGCTGTCTTCTGCAGGAAGGTCAAAGCAGACCAGAAGGAAATATGAGAGGTCATAGCGATCTCAAGGATGCAGTTTTGTTTCTTGGAGGCAGAGAAAGAGTGGATGCTATGATTCAAAGAGCAGCCATAATTCCTCCTATTTGGATCTAATGCTGTGGACCTTCCGCTGGAGGCTGCATGGTCGCTGTTGCAATTGATACAGCATGGAGGAGGAGGTGGCAATTGTCCTTGCGAGCAACCCTACCACAAATAACTCATTTGGTTTTGTTTCAACAGGACATGTGAATTTGGTTGTAATGTTGCCACTGGTGGCAACACATCCAGTTTGGAATGTACAGTTGGATTGTAATCACTTCATAATCTACTTTGATCTTTGGTGGAAGCACTGCTTGATCAAACGTGAGAAAAAGAGTGTGTGTAGGCACTAAAGTTGCATCAACCTTTTCAATTACCTGATGGACTGCAGTGATGTCCTGATCAGAGAGGTAAGTTTGGATTTCTCCCTAGGTCAGACCTCCAAGCAGTCTAGTGTAAATAACACCATACAAAGAATTCAGTATTCAGTGGGCCTCAACATGATTGGGCCTGAAAATCACAATTATACTCCAAATACAAAGTTCCATTACATAAATGGTAGCAATATTTCACAGGACCTGCAATTGCAGCAAAACCTTTTTGAATAATAAACACATTAACAGTAGCAAAGGACTGACCTTCTTCAGTATTTGATACCATGAGGGACTGAGGTGCCACTGGGAGATTCTTTGAATCTTTAGCCTCACTCTGTTTACATTTAGTAGATGTAGACAGAAATGATGATTGGCTCATTGTGAGAAAATCCCCCATGATTGATGGTGCCTTCGATGGTGCTTTCCTTCTAACTGAGGTCCTACCAAGGGGGCCTCACCTGCCTTTCGTGACTGTTCACACCTCACGTCACACCTCCCAAACTCCTGATAGAGTGACATATTGGCAATTGGGGAAGGTAACAGCTCAGGCAGTCATCCCTCCCTGTGCCTGGCCTGTAGCAGGGGTTACGTGCAAACACTACCTGTTGACCCGGGGCTAGGAATAACACATTACCAGTCAGCTGTTACACGTCAAACATATAGGCCAGCCTTCAGGATCAAACAGGAAGGAAGAAGAAACAAAGAGGAACCTCAAATGTTGAAGCAGAGGAAGGGCAGGAAATGGCGAATGAAGAAAGAAAGAAAAACAGTTGAGGGACTGTTCTGATGTCAGGATAGTAAAGCTTCAGAACGAATTCCCAAAACTACCCAGACATATTTCCCAAGGGTGGGCAAAAAGAACAGCTGGAAGATAGACATTCAGCACAGGTGCTGCAAAGGCTTGGGCTGCACCTGACCTCTCAAGATGTTGACAGACCGTTAGGAAAGTTTGAAGAAAATAATATAGCCTATTCACCTTCACACATGTGCTCCATGAAGCCGACTGGAAGGGTGTACATTGTGATAGTGATGTTGACTGTAAGGTACCAGAATTTGAGTACTCTGTACAACCATGAAGATGTAGCATTTTCAACCAAACTTAGAGCTAAGCAAACTATATGGAAAATGTCTTGTAATAAATTGCTGGTGTCAGGATCACAAACCTCTTGTACAAACAAAAGACTACTCTATTCTTACAGTAAAACTACATACAACAAGTTATTCAATAACTATTTCCAAGTGAACAAGTTTATTGTGAAGCCAAGAGAATGTACAACTGGCAGTTTATACTCAATTCAAGTAATAAATCGAAAGCTATATGGAAAGTCATCAGTGAGACGCGTGGTGAAAAGGAAAGACGTCAATCAATAACATGCATTAAGAATGAAGATGGTGTTTCCTCTGATCAAAAAATGTATGTGAAACATTCAACAATCCCTTTATAAACATTGATGACAAACTTTCTTCTTTTATCAATCCTTCTGTACTCAGTCACTGTACAAGCTTTGTGCTGCTCCCAAGATAACTTTTTCCTTGCCCGCTCACACCTACTGAAATTTGCAGTATTATAACACAAAGCCTAATGAATAATCCGGTGGTTAGGATAATATTGCTTATTATCTTCAAAAACCAGTCTGACATCTTGTCCATTTATTACCAGCTCTGTGTTGTTAACCAGCCATAGCTGGACAGACTGCATCAAGATTACAGTAGTATTACAACAATAAAATGAATGAAAGACTGCAGTTTAAACTATGATGCTATAAAATATATAATGAAGAGAACAACTTGATTATAATCTAATGTACAATGACAATACAACTATGAAATCAGTTCTAGAACATAGTGCACAGTTCAGACAAAATTTTAGTCCTAAATTGGTCCATTAGTAATGACAGGATACCCTTAGGTAGTGCATTCAACAGTTCGAGAGCCGCCCTGTGGACACCCTTTGTGTTTTTGTTAATCAACATCCAGGGCTTTATATACTGTCTATTGTCAGTGCTGTGGTGATGAAATTTATTTCTCTTTCTGTAGCGTGCATGATTTACCTCCATATGAGCAAGGCAGTTGAATAAAGATTGGCTAAAACAAAGTATATTCTTGCAGCCTGCCGAGTGCCTCCACAGCAGCAGCCCATGTCTCATGCAGCTTTGGAAAATTACATGGTACACTGTTGGTTGCTACTTGTCCGATATTACACCTTGTAATTTCCCCAGGAGATACAGGACCCAGGAAAGTTTGGAATATTTCATTTTGTGGGCTGTTGCCATGTTAACATAGAATCAATGAAAAAGCCCATGGCTGCTGTGTCACACAGGGCTCCAGTTTCATTCAATAAGGCTCCATATCATTCTGTGTTTTGTATTCACTAATTTTCATCTTGTTCATAATAAACTAGGCCTTGGCTTTGCTTAATAGGACTTCTGCTGGTTGAAAAGCCTGAGCGACACTCTCCCCTTTTGAGAACAAATGTTATTATCTGCAAACTGCAAGGTGTGCCCATTGATGCTTATGTCACTAACAAAAATCAGGAACAACAGAGACCCCATTACAGGTTCCTATGGTGCACTCCATTTCAACTTCTTTTCAATTGAGTCTACTCCTTGCACTGATACAATCTGCTGTCTGTTATTTAGGTAGGAATTTGCTCAACAGCTTGCCCAGCACCACATGATTTTACATTGCTGAGGAGGGCCTTACATGATGTACAATTGAATACCTTACTAAGCTCACAAGGTACCAGTGCTCTAGACTCTTTTGTCTTCAAAACCCTGACTTATATTTGTAACTAAGTCAAGTACTGCTACTGTCATTGACCTACCCTTCTAAAGGCGATATTGTGATCACAAAAGAAGTTACTTCCTCCAAATAACTTATCCATATTAGAAGATTACTAAATACTTCAGTGAATAATGCATTTATTGTTTACTAAGCCACTGAAAAGGGAAAGGTGGACGATCATAAAAATTTCACGCTGACTTTTGTAATAGACCTATTGGAAACTCACAGGGAGAGACTGTGGTGTATGTGTTTTGTTGCAATGGTTGTTTTAAAATATACACTCCTGGAAATTGAAATAAGAACACCGTGAATTCAGTGTCCCAGGAAGGGGAAACTTTATTGACACATTCCTGGGGTCAGATACATCACATGATCACACTGACAGAACCACAGGCACATAGACACAGGCAACAGAGCATGCACAATGTCGGCACTAGTACAGTGTATATCCACCATCCACAGCAATGCAGGCTGCTATTCTCCCATGGAGACGATCGTAGAGATGCTGGATGTAGTCCTGTGGAACGGCTTGCCATGCCATTTCCACCAGGCGCCTCAGTTGGACCAGCGTTCGTGCTGGACGTGCAGACCGCGTGAGACGACACTTCATCCAGTCCCAAACGTGCACAATGGGGGACAGATCCGGAGATCTTGCTGGCCAGGGTAGTTGACTTACACCATCTAGAGCACGTTGAGTGGCACGGGATACATGCGGACGTGCATTGTCCTGTTGGAACAGCAAGTTCCCTTGCCGGTCTAGGAATGGTAGAACGATGGGTTCGATGACGGTTTGGATGTACCGTGCACTATTCAGTGTCCCCTCGACGATCACCAGTGGTGTACGGCCAGTGTAGGAGATCGCTCCCCACACCATGATGCCGGGTGTTGGCCCTGTGTGCCTCGGTCGTATGCAGTCCTGATTGTGGCGCTCACCTGCACGGCGCCAAACATGCATACGACCATCATTGGCACCAAGGCAGAAGCGTCTCCATTCGTCCCTCCATTCACGCCTGTCGCGACACCACTGGAGGCGGGCTGCACGATGTTGGGGCGTGAGCGGAAGACGGCCTAACGGTGTGCGGGACCGTAGCCCAGCTTCATGGAGACGGTTGCGAATGGTCCTCGCCGATACCCCAGGAGCAACAGTGTCCCTAATTTGCTGGGAAGTAGCGGTGCGGTCCCCTACGGCACTGCGTAGGATCCTACGGTCTTGGCGTGCATCCGTGCGTCACTGCGGTCCGGTCCCAGGTCGACGGGCACGTGCACCTTCCGCCGACCACTGGCGACAACATCGATGTACTGTGGAGACCTCACGCCCCACGTGTTGAGCAATTTGGCGGTACGTCCACCCGGCCTCCCGCATGCCCACTATACGCCCTCGCTCAAAGTCCGTCAACTGCACATACGGTTCACATCCACACTGTCACGGCATGCTACCAGTGTTAAAGACTGTGATGGAGCTCCGTATGCCACGGCAAACTGGCTGACACTGACGGCGGCGGTGCACAAATGCTGCGCAGCTAGCGCCATTCGACGGCCAACACCGCGGTTCCTGGTGTGTCCGCTGTGCCGTGCGTGTGATCATTGCTTGTACAGCCCTCTCGCAGTGTCTGGAGCAAGTATGGTGGGTCTGACACACCGGTGTCAATGTGTTCTTTTTTCCATTTCCAGGAGTGTAGCACACTGGAAGTTCATTTCAAGTTATCATCTGTGTTTAATGCATAATAAAGGACTATTGTTAACAATTCTAAAAATTTTCATTAATTGTTAACAAATCATTCCTATGCTAGAGTAATTTAGATGAAATTCCATGTTTCAGTACCAGCTGGCCACATAAACTAGTGCCGGTAGGTTAGCTGCAAGTGCAACAACTATTGGCCTGAAGAGCTTCCTTAGAAGTTATTGCTTATTGGTTGTCCAAAAGTTTGTCTTTTTAGAAAGGGTAATGATAAATGGAGCTTTATATTCATTTTGATTAATTCTATAGTGCATTTTTTTAAAAAAACACACAACAGGCTATTCCTTGAGCTCACAAACTTTGGCAACCATACATTACATTTGAGAAATTACGGTAGTATCGAATTAGGGGAAAATGCAGTTATCGGTTCAGATCATATCTTTTGAACAGAGTCCAAAAAGTTGTAATCACCAAACAAGTAGTGAAAGTGTTGGTTAAAGCAGCAAATAGTAAAACAAGGAATTCCTCAAATTTCACACTTTTAGCAATTCTGTTTATCATACTTTGCAATGATCTGTCCCTAAACATTCAGAATGGTCTATTGGTAATGTCTTCTGGTGATTCTAATATACTGTTCTCATCAACTCAAAGCTCTGACTGCTGATACAAACATAAAAATGCAACTACAAAATTCCTCAGAGTATGTTGACAGACAGTACTCGACAGTAGGAATACTTAAAGAGAAGTCAATAAACAGACTGAGTAAAGTCATCAACACAGAAACAGTCAAATGTGCCTGCTTTGCAGTTGTACATTTCGTAATGCCGCACTGCATTACATTTTGGGACATATCTCTCAAAAATATATTTATTACACAAAAGATGAAATAATGAAATAAGTGCCTTTCTCTTCCATCACTTGACACCTTTGCAAGAAATCAATGTCTTGCCACTTTCATGTATCTATATGAAACAGTGAGCTTAATTTTTAACAGAATTTACGTTCTTCACTTCAAATATTCTGATAAATTGTTGAAAGAGTGGCTAATGAGGTATTATTTTGTTTTGTTTTTAAATATTTGCAAATGTTCAGTTTTCTGCTTGCAGCCCACTTTTATAGACTTTTGTATGCAAAAATAAAACTCCATTATGAACCCTACAAAGGGATACATAGCTGACATGGGAATTATTACTTCATCTAGTTATGTGATTGTGAATTGCTGAGTTCATCCTAAATTCACTCTTGCTGTTAACCAAAAATACCACCAGGGAGTGTATACATGTAACAATCCCTAGGTCCATAAAGAGGCTTCTATAAGATGTTCAGTTGCAAAGTCTACCAAATGTACGCATTTATTAATTTTATTATGTACATTTCAGTATAGGGCTACAGTATGAATTACTGTACAATGTGGGACCATGTAGGGCCACCATCTACTACATATCAAATACATACAGGGAAAAACAGTGTATTAGTGAACAAACAAGAACAGGAAGCAACAAAGAATATGAGTAATTAAAGACACACTGCACTTGTCACACATTTATTAGTTGATTATGTCACTCCCACACAGAATTTGCTCCCTCCCCTCCCCCCACCCCTCCTAAAAGATGAGAGGGAGTTCAAATTTGAACTCACAGCCAGCTTGTGTGTGGGTGGCTGGGCATGATGGACTGCAGTCAGTGACACAGCCAGAAGCGTAGAATGATGGTTGGTAGGAGTGCCATTGGTAGCAGACAGAGGGGGAGGGGTGTGAGGTGTTCCTTCCCCTGGTAACATCGTGCAGCCGCTGGAAATCGGTGGTAGCCATTTCCAAGCAATCCAATGGAATTATGACGATATTGCAGACCAGGTCTGGTAGAGATATGGTGAACTGTAGTATGTGTGCCCATGCCCTGTGATTTTACGGGCCACAGTTACTCCGTGGACGCAGTTGTGTGCAAAGCACAGATGCAATGCGGGGGTGTCCTATGTTGTTCTTATGTTTTGTGGGCCACTTGGAGTTTGCCTTCTGTTTCCAATAGGGTATCATTCAACACCACATTGTCCTCATGCAACTTCATTATTTCACATCTGATTGTTACATAATCTTGTTTCATGGTATGGGGATGCAATTTCAAGTTGCAGCAGTAGGACTCCCAGTAATGTTGATGGTCATTTGAGGTGTTAGCACTTAAATTATACACATTGCACATTGTGTACTTTGATGAATGAGCCTTTCCTGCAAGAATAGTATGACTGTTGACAGAGTGTATCAGTCATTCATTTAGTAAATTGGTGGTCAGTGCAGCCTGTGTGAGGAAATCAGCACCTGAAATAGGTTGAGCAATGTTGGTTAATTTGTAAGTCCACTTGCAGTTCTCAAAGAGGCAATTGTCAGCCTCAAACGTATTGTGACCATATGCACATATGACGGACTTGTTAACTGCCATTAAATTTGCCTTAGTGTGGCAGTGTGCTGATCTCTGATCCCATTTGATTAATAACACTAGCCCTGATTAGTGGTTGGTAATGAACAGCCTTTGTGATGTAGTGCCTTGTAGTCATTCGGTAGTCAGCAGCTTTGGAGGCATGCTGATAGAAGCGTTAGGCTGAGCAGTCCTATACTGCCTTTTGACATAGGGTGCTAACTGTTCTAAAACAGTAGGTGCTGTTAATGGGTGTCAAACTGTTGCACCTGAGCCAAATCATCTCTCGGCATTGAGGTGCAAACATAATTTCTTGCACTTCATTGCCAGTTGACCAAAATGTCTGTGGAACAGTAAACATTTGTCTGAGTGGTCTCATGGCTATGAAACCACTGTGGGCATGTGCAAGGGGCTCGTTTGTGCTCAGCTGTCATGATCAATAGTTGCAACATTTACGACTGCTTAGTTAGTCGCTTGACAGTGGCATAGGGAGTTCACAGGTCCTCGAGAACACTCTGTGACTTTCAGGCAGATGTGGCATGGTAGCGAGGCAGCAGCATGTTGGGCTGGTCACTCTTCCTTCAGAGTGAATGGAAATTATCACGGTGGCCACTGTGACATATGTTTTGGGCAAGGTGTCTGCTTTATTGGTAACTAATATAATGGTTGCCCTTCCTGAGCAATTAAAATTAACCTCATTTTGGTAGCAATTGTTGTTGACAAATGTGTAACAGTAAAGCATCCAAACTGATAATCATTCCATGCAGATGTCTCCAGAATTCAGACAGAATCATGTCATAATGCCTCTCATGGTACAGGACTTGTGTGAGCCTTTGACCCATTGACTTTGTGCAATGTGAAATAAGCACCATCATGAGGGCATTGTAGGCTTGGTGCAGGGAGCATCATAATATAATGTCCAACACTACTGAAGTAACACGTTGATCAAGATTACTGGTCACCAAAGTGAACTATTTAAAAGAGTCACTAATTTGCTGTTACTTGAAAATGCTCTCCATTTACTGCAACTAAGTTTTCAATCGATTAGTTGCAAACAGTGGGGTCTGAATTTGCAAATACAGTGTGGGAGGACTGCGAAAGCTGACGAGTGGATATTTCTGTTGATCTCACATGTGGTACCAGTGAACGCGAAATGACTGGAAATATGTTCACTCTGAATTTGATGTCTTACGACAGTGCTGTAATAATGTGTGAAGCAATGTTATGTGATTATATCACTGTGTCGAATTTCATGACCAGTGTGTTTGAAACCATGATGTTCCAAAGTGGATCGGTGTGTGGCACGGAGTCTAGTGGTTGAAAAACGGGAGGCGGGCAATGTAGAATCTGTATCTCATTTTTAATGACCTGGACGGTACCACTGATGGAATGTAGAAGGTTACGTGTGGTATGCCTGACGGTACTTATCTATGCCAACTGCAGCAGATAACCTATCCACGAGAGCAGAATTTGCTTCTTTGGGTTCACAAATTATGGAAGAACACTATTCCTAACAAATAAAATACATTCACAGACTAACAGTGTAATACACTGAGGTGTCAAAAGTTATGGGTTGCCTCCTGATATCATGTTGGACGTGCTTTTACCCGGAGTAGTGTAGCAACATGACGTGGCATGGACTCAATACATTGTTGGAAGACCCCTGCAGAAATATCGTCCCATGCTGCCTCTGTAAGTGTGAATGTTCCTGGTACACAAATTTGTGCATGAACTGACATCTCAATTATGTCCCATAAATGTATGAAAGGATTCACGTTGGGTGATCCTGGTGCCTAAATCATACATTTGAATTGTTCAGAAAGTTATTCAAACCGAGTGCGAACAATTGTGGCCCGGTGACCAGGTACACTGTCATCTATAAAAATTCCACCACTGTTTCAAACATAAATAGCTGCAAATGGTCTCCAAGTAGCTGAACATAAACATTTCTATTCAATGATTGGTCCAGTTGGACCAGAGGAGCAAGTCCATTCTATGTAAACACAGCCCACACAATTATGGAGCCACCAATAGCTTGCACTGTGCTTGAAATTTGCTACTATCGAAACACTCTTGACACTGCGGATATCAGAATACTGAATTCCCTAATGATTTTTGAAGTGGAAAGTCCCGCACATCTAGCAGCAACTACCATTCCATGTTCAAAGTCTGTTAATTCGCCTCATATGGCTGTAATCAGGTTGGAAACATTTCACATGAATCACTCAAATACAAATGACTGGTCTGCTAATGCATTGTCCTTTTATACACTGTATACATGATATTACCACCATGTGCACATTACTATTCTATGACTGTTTTTCACCTCAGTGTAAACCACACTTTATTGTGCACAGATACAAAAGACACATGTGTACACATTAGCAAACAAACCAGAACAGGAAGCATCAAAGAACATGAGAAATTAGAGAGACACTGCACTTGTCACATATCAATTAGTTGATTACATCACTCCCACAACCGCATTTTGTCAATTCCCAATGTTAAAGTAGTTATCAAAATAATTCACGGAACCATTGACTGCATGTGAATGATTTGGTGTAGATAAAAATAAATGAATACCTTATCCCCATTCAGTATTTCAATTTTGTGGGCAAATAATGTAGAATAAGTGATAAAGTCTGCTCTGATATGACACTTGTGGCAAAATTACTACATGGACTAGAGAATGTTTACAAGACTTGGCAATGTCAACACAGCACTAGGACTACTACCTACAAAGTTCTGTGACTATAATGAAATGGAATTAGATTACATTAGATTTAGTTTTTGTGCCAGAGACCCAAAAATGAGATGATTCTCACGGGTGTGAAACAAGTCAGAAAGTGTAACATAAAAAAAAAAAACATAAAACATCTGAATATAATAATCACTACCCTGATCAATTATCAGCAGACTGTCAAAATAGGTAAATGCATTTCAACAAACTAGAACACCTAATATTTACAGAATTAATACTCTGTCAGGATGAAACACAGCTATGCACTTTTAACAAATTTATCATTCATAAAATACCTAATCTTGTCAGTTGTGACCTATCGGTGCAAACTAAAATTTTTCCTTAAGATGGTCTAACAGTAGCTGTTAAGATATTTATTTGCAGAGTAGAAGGAGTTGCCTACCAGAAAGTCTTTCAAACTCTGTTTAAACTGTGCTTTATCTGAAGCCAAGTTTTTAATGTGTGTTCCTGGATATTTTAGACCCCTTTCTGATCCAAGGTAAGTGATTTTAGGTTTTTATGTGGATTGTTCTTATTCCTAGTACTGATACTATGTATTGAGCAATTGGTTGGAAATGGAGATATATTACTTGCAACAAATTACATTAAGAATAAATATACTGAGAAGCAATGGTTAGGATACAAAGTTCCTTGAACAGGTTTCTACATGATTTTCTTGAATTTACACAACAAATGAGTCTTGTTATATGCTTTTGCTTGCTAAAAACGTTTGCTCGGCTTCGTCAGTTACTCCAGAATATGATCCCATATGACATTACAGAAAGAAAATAAGAAAAGTATGCAAGTTCTTATTATATTTACTACACCTGACATCATTCTGACTGCAAATCCCATCCCAACTGAATTTATTATCGAGTTATAATCCCAGAAATTTAACACTGTCAACCTCTTTGATCTGCATGTCTTCATGTGCTATACACATGCTAGAAGGAAATCTCTTACAGGTTCTGGTGTGTCTTTACAAAGTTTAATGTCAGTGAATTAGTTTTAAATCATTTATTAATGTCAGTGAAAACTTGATTAGCAGCCATTTCTAAATCTGTACTTGACTTCCTACTTATTGCAATGTCTGTACCATCTGCAACAAAACAAACTTAGCATCTGGCAATGTAATGGGCAAGAAGTCATTAATGCACACAAGAAAAAGCAACAGACCCAAGATGGAACCTCCAGGAACACTACACGTAATTAATTCCCAGTCAGATGAAGACTGACTGCTTAATGCTTGGGTATTTCACAATGACACCCTTTGTTTCCTGTTAGTTAAATAAGACTCAAACCATTTCGCAGCACTACTGTTGACACCATAATATTCTAATTTACTTAAGAGAATGCTGTGATTCACACAGTAAAAGGCTTTCGAGAGGTCACAGAAAATGCCACTAACCTCTAATTTGTTATCTAGTTCATTAAGTACATTCTCACTATGCATGTAAATAGCTTTCTCTCTATCAGAAAGTTTTTAGAAACCCAAACTATGACTAGGACAATATATTATTTGCAGTCATATACTTAAGGAGACACTTGAATACAACCTTTTCAAATATATTTGGAAAAGTTGGCGAAAGTGAAATTAGGTGATAGTTTGATGGAATCTCTTTATCCCCCTTCTTGTAAAGAGGCTTAACTTTGGCATATTTTAGCCAGTCTGCAAATGTTCTGCTGATAAGAGATTGATTACACAAATAGCTTCAGACAGAATTCACCTTGCATGAGCACTCTTTGATTAACTTTGTTGATATAATTTACCATAACCATTAGAATACTTAGATTTGTAAAGACTGGTCTCAGATACTCCACTGCACTGTTTACTGAACCTGAAAAGCCCAAGCAGTCAGTAATAGAAACAAAGTACTTGTTTAAGAGGTTCGCAACATTACATGCATTTGTCACCAAAGTCTCATATATTTTTAGAGCTATCTGTTCCTCTTCCTTTTTGGCCCTACCTGTCCCTGTCTGCACAAACAAGGCAAAAAACACAAGATTATTGTTTCGCATGTATAACTTGCTCTACTCTGTATCTGCTCCACAGGATGATTTGCCCTGCAAAAAGTTTTAAGTTTGTTTATTTACCTGGCAGCTGCAGTTAAATGTTTTGCAGTACCATAGTGAATTCACAAGTAAGATATCTTCTTTGATACAACAAATATGTACACAACTAAACATATCTTTAACTGTAGGCCCACTTCCAACTCTCTTCACTTGCATGTATCAGCCTGAATGCCTTACACCTCGTATATATGGCGTGTGACGAGGGCCTCTGGTCGGGGAGACCGCTCGCCTGGTGCAAGTCTTTTGATTTGACTGCCACTTTGGCGACTTGGGCGTCGATGGGGATGAAATGGTGATGACTAGGACTGCACAACACCCAATCCCTGAGTGGAGAAAATCTTCGACCCAGCCGGGAATTGAACCCGGGCCCTTAGGATTGACAGTCCGTCGCGCTGACCACTCAGCTACTGGTGGCCAACACATGCATGTAATCAACCTTAATGCATCGACATCTACACATAAACAAGTCATTACAAGCAACTGGCACACAGAATTGTCATTATCCTGAACAAGTGACTCAAAACATGATGTACAATTATTTATCATTTCTTTCAGGTCACATGAAGACTTGAATTCAGACACTCAGTTTGAACACCTATGGTTTAATATACAGCACTTTTAAACTGCGCGTATGCTAGACATTGTCTACAATCTAAACCCATAGGATGTACTCCCTCAGATGATGAGAGAGAGAGAGAGAGAGAGAGAGAGAGAGAGAGAGAGAGAGAGAGAGAGAGAGAGAATTTTAATTCTCTACTAGTAAAGTTAATAACAATGTTACTTTCGGGGTTATCAGTGCATGTTTCTGCAAGTGGAAGGCAAGGTTGGTCATAACATTAGCAGATCAACAGTAAGCTCAATTATAAATTAGAAATTCAACTTTTCTTCAGATGAGGGCAGTCTAAGGGATCACTGTAATTTTTGCCAGATTTACTACTAGTCATACTTTGAATTCTTTCTCTATCATGTCAGAAAATGTAGCTGAGACAACTAAACATTACAAAGAGGTTATAAATCATATTCTAAATACATACTCGTACTGGACTATGTGGTAATCTATATGACTGTGAACTTTACCCAAAAATATTATTATTCCATTACTAGAAATTTAAAGCCCCATAATGAAATTTAATTCACAATTTCTATTGACTGTTTTGATGAGATGAAATTTTCTTCCTAGATTAGATTGTTTTTGTTCCACAGACCCAAAAATGACATGACTCTCATGGGCATGGAACATGTCAGAAAGTATAACATAAAAAATATAGAACACATGAATACAACACTCACTTCCCCAATCATTTGGCAGGAGATTGTCACAATATGTGAACATATTACAATAAATTGGAACTGCTAATATTTACAGAATTAATACACTATCAGAATGAAACCTAGTTATAAGTATTTGATAAATTTATCGTCATACACATCATACCAAATCTTAACTGTTGTGACCAAGTTCTGTCAAAACAGAAATTTTTACATAAGCTGGTCTAACTGTCCCTGTTAGGATATTCGTCTACAGAGTAGATGAGTTTCCTAACAAAAAGTCTTTTAAACTCTGCTTAAGCTGTAATTTATCTGAAGCCAAGTTTTTAATGGTTGCTGGCAGTTAACTGAATCTGTGTGTTCCTGAATATTGGGCGCCTTTTTGGACCAAGGTACGTGATGTTAGGTTTCTATATAGATTGTTCTTATCACTAGTATCGATACTATATATTGAGCTATTGGTTGTAAATAGGCACATTATTTTCAACAAATTTCATTAAGGGCTAAATATACTGACAAGCAGTGGTTAGAATATCCTATTCCTTGTGTCCACTACTACAATAACTTTGTCTAGACTTCGAAGCTGAACACGCTATCCTTTTGTACTGACACGCCTTTTGGCGCTATTACACTGACAGATAATAGCAGGAATTGGCACAAGCGCGGAGGGTGTGCAAGTTATCCATTTAAACTGTTATATTTTGCTGTTATAAGAATAGCGATAACCAAGAAAAATTTTATTCAATAGAAAAGGTTAAGCTCAGAAGTATTTGCATTTTGGTTGAAGAGATTTGGGAAGCTCCAACATTCCTGCTTGTTACGCTCGTTGAAATTTTACTCAATATTATTATTATTATTATCGTCGTCGTCGTCATTATGACTAAGGTATTAAGCTCTACAGGAGCTCTCCAACTATTTTATGTCGATTCTTTTACGGCTTCTGCGCTTCGCCAACCCTCCTCCTTTCTCCGGGCTTGGGACCGGCAACAGCTTTTTTTTTTTTTTTTTACTTTATTGTTATTTTAAAGCCTGTACAACAGGCAGGCTGTCAGCAGCACACTACGCTGCTCTTCAGCCATAGAATATACAAGCAGAGAAAACAGGAGAAGACACATAAGTTACAGAATGTGGGCAATAAAACAGGAGACACAGAGAGACAAACACGGAGCCGTTCACACTCGTCGATAATCCACACTGCTAACTGATGAGACGACGCACAAACTCTGAAGATGACGATGGCACTGGTGAACGAGGGAGTGTGACGGGGAACACTGAACACTAAACACGACGGCACACACTAGACACTGATGGCGATGATCTCTGGCGCGCGAATGTTCACCATGCGTGTGCGAGTCCGGGGACCTGCCAAGAGAGGAGGAGGAGGAAGGGGAGTGGGAGAGGGAGAGGGGAGAGCAGAGATGCCACGGGCAGGGGAGAAAGGGGGGAGGGAGGAAGGGGGAGGGGAAGCCCGGGTTGAAGAGTGGCGGAGGGAGGGGATGGGGGAAAAGGAAAGAGAAGGGGAGGGAAGGGAAGAGAAGGGAGGGAGGGAGGGTGCCTAAAGGAAAGGACACCGGACGTGGGTGGTGGGGCAGGGTCAAAGTTGATAGGACGGGTAGATGGAGGGGAGGAGGACATCATCAGGGAGGGGGAGCTGGCGGAAGCCACCTTGGGAGAGAGTAAGGAGGGTGGAGAGATGGAGACCGGGCGGGACGTGGGAATACAGGCGCGGCAGCGGGCGGGGACGGGAGAGGATTGGGGAGACGAGCGGGTGAGGAGGATCGAGTTTACGGGAGGTGTACAGGATCTGTATCCTTTCAAGGAAAAGGAGGAGGTGGGGGAAGGGGATGAGATCATACAGGATCCGCGTGGGGGAGGGGAGACGGATGCGATAGGCGAGGCGGAGAGCATGGCGTTCAAGGATTTGGAGGGATTTATAAAAGGTAGGGGGGGGGGGGGCGGAGATCCAGGCTGGATGGGCATAACAAAGGATAGGGTGGATGAGGGATTTATAGGTGTGGAGGATTGTGTAAGGGTCCAGACCCCACGTACGGCCGGAAAGGAGCTTGAGGGGACGGAGTCGGGAACGTGCCTTGGCTTGGATTGTATGGAGATGGGGAGTCCAGGAGAGGTGACGGTCGAGGGTGACGCCAAGGTACTTAAGGGTGGGAGTGAGGGCGATGGGACGGCCATAGACGGTGAGATAGAAATCAAGGAGGCGGAAGGAAGGGGTGGTTTTGCCTACAATGATCGCCTGGGCCGGCAACAGCAACTGCAGAGCTACTTAATTCACTCCAACAGTAACTGCAGGCGGAGTTAAAGTGGTTTCCCACACCAACATTTCAATTTCTACGTTCACACTACAAACAAATTTACAACAAGTGTTACTGCTTTAAAGTTTTCTGGACTTCAATTTTCTCTATGAATTGCAGCGCCGAAGACTCGCTATTTATAGGCTACAAGATTGCCGCTCACAACTATCGATAGTTAACGAGTGTCGAACCACTGCAAAGAAATTTATTACACTTGTATTTCCATGGACCTAGCTTTCGTTGAATTAGTCAATTTACTTTGTTTTGCAATATTTGTAAATATGTAATAAAGCGATGCACGTACAGTGTTTGGCGGTGAATCGCACAAGACTTTAATGACAGCGAAACAACGGGACGTGATATAGTTCTCAGAAGTTACCACATCCCATTTGAAGGCGTTGTGAGTGTTAACTTTGAAGACGAAAATTTGGGCGAGCGGGAAGATCTGTGTTTGTTATTGTTTTGGTCAAGATAGTAGGTGCTTCGTGGAACTGTAGTGGTAACTCAGCCATAGGTTTCGTGCTGTTCCGATTTATAAGAAACGAAAAGCAGAACGCAAAATGGGTTGCAAAATTGTTGGAGAGAGAATAGGAAACGTAATATACATTGACATTCTGGGAGGCAAGTGAGTTGATCAGTTAAAATGATTGTGGTTAGCATATCATATTTTCCCGTAGAATATAAATGTAAAGGATTTATCTAATACTGTGTCGTATGTGCCCAAGCTGCAAGTACAGCGTTGTACTGAGAACGTTATAAACTGCAGATTTAGTTTCATAGTTGTAAGTATATATTAAAGAGTACAAAGGTATGTTGTATGCAACTTAGTACTGTTTATATGGTTGATGGAAGGCTTCTTGAAAGTTAACTCTCATTTAAACATTTTGAGTTGTTAAGTAGTGAAGTTCTTGAACTTTATTTTCAGTCACTGAAGTGTTTAACAATGAAACTTGCTAAAAGCAGAAGGTGACACGCAGCTAAACAGTGGATAGTGTGAGAAATTTTTTCATTTGCAAACAAGATACTGAAGTAGCAGGTAAGGGTTTATGCGGCTTACATTCAGAAAATCAGCGTCTTCAAAATTCGCTGTTTATTATTAATCTTAAGTACCAGTGGGGAGTAAATGGTTTAGGGTGTAAGTATATGAGTTTCAGTGTTAGAATAGACAATTTTTAAATCTTAGCTGCGCTGATTAAAAAGAATATGCTGTAGTACAGATTGAATAAAATTGTGCTGTCAGTCTTGTTTGTGGGCCAGTACAGTGAGAAAGATTTCTAAGTGCAAAGCAGGCAGTGCTGACGTTTTTTGGGTTGTACCAAAAAGATGCACACACTGAACAAATGTTCCAACAGAAATTAAGCTTCTTTCTAGATAATTTAGTCCTGTTTCCTTGCCAATTGGCAGTCATTGCCTTATCAATATTTGTGAGGCGGAAAGCGAAAAGGGACCTCTTGTCGAAAATTTAGGAATTTGAGTTTTTGTAGTTTTTACATTCAGCATTGCATTCTGAACAACTTGTAAAAAAATTTTATTTCTATCTC
Source organism: Schistocerca americana (assembly GCF_021461395.2). Classification (NCBI taxonomy): domain Eukaryota; kingdom Metazoa; phylum Arthropoda; class Insecta; order Orthoptera; family Acrididae; genus Schistocerca; species Schistocerca americana. The sequence goes on from NC_060130.1 coordinate 192,067,813, forward strand.
TAAATTTGAGGAAGTTATGGCAGGTTGAATATTTATGACATAAAAGAGGTGTTTTGAGATATGGGCTTTTAAAGTTTCACTTTATTATCATTGCTTGACTTTACATATTTAAGAAACAAATTCTGCATATATATTACACTTAAAATGTCCTTTGTCAAGTGGTTTGGAGTTTTTTAAATTAACACTTCACAATAAGTGGATTACTCCCTGAGACCTATATCACATCAGAGTGTAAATACATTTGAAACCAAATAAATTGGCCCCTTGTTGAGAAATATATAGCAAGCCCCGTGCTTATTTTTTTGGCATAATATTTATATTTTTACACTATGGTATGGCATCTTTTGGATCAAATTTTGATCCTGGAGCAATTAATGGCACTAGAACCACAAGAAATTGGAAGTCACAAATCCTCCAAAATAGATTACTGAGGTCCCATATTTTGTAGTTGCCAAACGACTTGATTTTCTGTTCATAAAAAAAAGGCTGAATGGGGTTAAAGGCACTTTAACAAGAGCATTTTTACCTCTTCTTTTTTTTACTGGAATATTTGTTTGTTCAGGTTCTTCATCAGGATCTTTACTGTTGCTGACGTGAGTTTCTGGTTCACATTCTGAGCCTACTTCAAGACACATAATGTCTTTGTAGTTCTCTTTGCAATAGGTCCTGATGTTTTTAAAAGGGTACTGTTTTCGTTATCTTTTCATACCTGGAGGAATTACTGCAGCAGGAAACCCAGTGGGTTCTTTGTCATTGGGGAAGATGCAATACACAAATTCATTTCCATCAATGTCCAATTTGCAATGTACTCTACCTTTGGAACTAACGTTGAACTCAAAGTGGTTGTATTTAGTTATGTGAGGTACTTTGTTAGCATTACTATCCTTCAAGAAATTTAGCCAGTCAGTATTCACAGCAACTTCACCTATTTCATTTCCAACAGCAACAGTTGAGTTAACATGTGTTGTAGATGTAGATTTCTCAATGCAGTCGGCGAACTCTTGTATGGAAGAGAGATAGGTGACCCTAAATCTTTTCTTTAAAAGTCCAGATGCCCAGTCACATGCAAATTTTGTGTGACCTACTGGCATGAATGACAAAACAGTTCTCTTATTTTTGTTATTACTGATTCTCCGAGCAAGATATCGTAATAAGATGTTGTTCTTGTTCTGACCTACACAATTGTCAGCATGAATGAACATTGTCTTCTCCATGACTGTAGTTTTTCGAGTAGTTGTGGAAAAGACTGGCAACAACATTGAATCCCTTTGTTGTTCCTACACTTTCTGGGAGTAGATGGTTTACTTGTTTGTTCACAGTCTCACACATAACCCCAAATATTCCTATTCTGAATGGAACCAAGAACTAAATAGGTCCAGGCTGCAACGGGTTACTGGGTATGTAAACCTGCTGGGCCATGTCAAAACCGTAGTGTACACAACTTCTATCACCATCTTCAAAATTTTCCTTAGTCTTTTTGATAGTTCCCTTATAAAACTCTCTTTATTTTGCAACAAGTTGTAGATGGGACCTCATTTTTTCAATAGTTTCCATTTTAGTTTCTTCAGGCACTGATGCCATTGCAGTTCCTGGAGTGAAATGCCATTGGCAAAATGCACAAAGATCTGATTTGGGCTTCATGACAACTATTTTTGGGCATATCTCTTTCCAAATATTACAGAACACTTTACTTGATACTGGTTTTACGGGCATATCATTTGTAAAGGAAGCCATGTAAGTTTCAAAAATTTTGGCTTTATTAGCACTTGAAGGTAGAAGTTTGAAATTTGCATTAAATTGAGTGCTACTTCTGCCTGGTAAAATTATGGCATGTTGTTCTGCGTAGTTGTGTAAAAACTTTACAACAAACTCTGAATCAGAAAAAGAAGTCACATTCTTAGGAAGTTTTCTTGCATTACCGTGAGCTTTGACAGTCAATCCTGTATCATTTTACATTTTTGTTAGAGCGCTTTAGTCTTTTAATTTTAATATTGTTGGAAAACATGTAAGTGTTTTTACAAACATGCCGACCTTTTACTTAGTATTAACTTCGTGGTTGTTTCCTCTCAGTTTGTACTTTATGTTTACGAGCTGTCAAAGAAGAATCTGAAGTTACACACTGCAATTGGCCTAAAATTACTTGATCTAATGTGTTGACATTGTTCTCATACTGATCAATCTCAGCACATTCATGACGTATTTCCAAATAGTCATCAACTGAACAGTAATTGCAACATTCTTCTTTGCACCCGCAACCTGCTTTTAAAAACTCTGAAACGAGAGCATGATCTCTGTCAGCATCAAAAGAGTCAATTAAATTTATGCAGCCATCAGGTCAAAGTCTTCAGCACCATCGTTCTCATCTGCAACTTGATCACTATTAACTTTTTGTTCTATTTCAATAATAACATTATCAGTAACATTATCGTTGTTACCTAAGGCTTCATTAAACTTCGGAATGTCTTGTAATAAAGAAATACCAGATAGGTTTTTGCTTGTACTGAAAATTTTACTCTTCCGACAAGAGGTCCCTTTTTGCTTTCTGCTTCACATTTACTATCTGAGGCTACTGTCATGTTATTTGCTCAAGGTCAGGTGCTGACGCTACACCCATCTGCTTAGACCTGTGACGTACCTGTGATGTGGTGTTAATGTCATGGTGAGATTTGATGTTTCTGAGTCTGTTTGTGTTTGTAGATGGTGTGTTGTAGTATTTGGGGGCGCTCTCTTGTGCTAGATGTATGTTAGTGACTTGTTTGACATGAATTGAATGTTTCAGGTTGCTATTGGAAGAATTTCTGCTGGTTTTCTGCTGAGATAGTTTGAATTTTCACATTGTACCTGATGGATTCATTTTTATTTTCGGAAATATTAGTGGCATGTGTTTCTTATGGTCGGAGATTTAATATTAATTTCTTCTTTCTTCATCAGTTGTGAATAAGATACAGATATTTATGAGTAGGTCATTACTTGTTGCAGTGGGAGATATTTTTGTTTTTATTATATGTTTTATGATGGTGATGAATGAGTCGTCGCCAGTGTTGGCTGGTGACCAGTGCTAAATAGAAACATATAAATCACAGCAGGTTTGTCAGTAATGTCAATAAGGTGCTGGCTGCATGGTCTGGATCTGCAACGACTAAAATAATTAGAAGTCATTGGAAAAAATTATATATATTGTACTTAACTGGTTGTTCAGGATTCTTCTTGGCTCCATACATATAATTATAAACAGATAGCTATTGAGGCCTCACTTAGGCCATACATTACTAAACGCCTTGTTAGAGGTTGCTTCCTATCAGCTGAAGGTTATGCTACTTTACTACTTGACATTCCGAGCAAGAGTGGACGAGAGCTCGCTAGAAACTTGATACAAGCCGCAGAGCAGCGCTGGTTATGACTCATGGGTTCAATGATACTAATACGGACAGCAATCGATAACTTCAACCCCTGACAATTGTGGTATCATACGTTGATACCACATTCCTCCCTCGCAAATCTGCGAATGGCCGTTGAATGTGGTTTACGGCCGCCACGTGGGGGACGCCATGCTGAAGTAGTCAAGGAGGTGGGAAGCCTGACTGCAGGCGGGGCATTCCCACCTACACCCTGCCATTCCGACCAATGGGAGACAGGAAACGCGTGGAAATCTACTCCAGGGTGCATGTCAACATGAGGCATCTGCGCTTCTACAACTATGGGAGCAACCGAAGGGTCGACCTCCATCGGGTCGGGGCACCTGACTGGCATCAAAGACTGGAAGTCAGGAAGTGCAGACTGTTCTGTGGCGTTGGATGGCGTTGTAACCTGAATTTCACTGTGCCCTATCACAGTTGAAGGCACCTGGTCCATCTGGTCACCGCAGCGTTTGCTGGCACTGCGGGCGACTCCCCTGTGAGACATGGTATGCGTGCTGGCACGTCATCACGCGGCAAAGGTGAAGCTACGGGTGCTGGCACCCAGGTGTGAGGAGAGCAAGAAAGAGGGCCCTTCGGGGGCACCCCCGACGGCGCCGACACTGGAAACATAGGGTAAGTGGCAGAGACACCACGGCTAAAGAGACGCATCTGCTTCTAATATCTGGACACCTCACCAGATGGACCTGATATGACAAACATAGGACGACCAAGATGGCGAAGGGTGCACCCTTTCAACCATCGGCGATTGCCGTGGGAATGATGAAAATAGACAATATCATCAGGCAAGATTTTGTGGGTCTGCCATGGCAAAGAAATGCAGTGTGGGGGATGCAACAAATGCAGAGTTCTGTGAGGATGACCTTGCAGTGATTCACCTGCAAAGCACCGGCACATGGCTGCGATCGGTACAAAGACAAAAACATCAAAAGAGCATCCTAACAAGAATGAGAGTCAATCAATTTAGACATTTGCGACTTAAATGTCCGAACGAATCTTTCAACGGCTCCGTTTGATTGAGGGGAGAATGTTGCTGAAGTTAAATGCTGAATACCATTAGCTTCATAAAAGGTTTTGAACCCTGCAGACACAAATTGAGGTCCACTGTCAGTGACAATGACTTGTGGCAGTCCTTCTATGCTAAATATAGAAGACAAGTATTTGATGGTAGCAGATGATGTTGATGACATGTGAACAACAGATGGAAAACTGCTAAAAGAATTAACCATCGTGCATCCCAGACAGCACAAGCGAAATCTAAATGTAAGCTATTCTGTGGCAAAGTTCCCTTAGGCCAAGAGAAAATTTTCTGCGGTGGTGCGGATGGTTTTCTGCACACACAGAACAAGAACAACAAATCTTGGGTATGTCAGCGACAATACCAAACCAGGTACGGTGACGGCGAGCTAACTGTTTTGTCTGTACGATACTCTAATGACCTTGGTGAAGAAGTCGTAGCACAGGTGACTGCAAACAACAAGGAACTATAACACGAGACTGATCGATCTCCGTGCAGAGCAAAATGACACCACGTTGGACAAAAAGTCGTCTGCACAAAAAAAAAAAAGACGAACCAATGGATCTTCGATCCAAATTTTATAAAAAGTAACATAACACAAAACAACACTTAATACTAGGTTGTTATCTGTTGCTGTGGTTATACGACAAAAGTCAGCAGAAAAACTTTCTACTACATCATCATTTTGCACACCAGTGAACATACAAGCCTGTTTGGAAGAGTCGAACAGCAAGTCTTCAGCTATTGGCTATCTGGGTAATGTGTTGGCGTGGGTTTTCGTAACTCCAAAAATCAAAGCAAGAGCTTCCTTCTCGATCTGCGAGTAGTTGCACTGCGCAGAAGAGAGTAGCTTTGATGCAAATGCAATCAGGCAATCGCGCAAACCAATTTTGTGTGCAAGAACAGCTCCGATCCCAAAATTGGAAGGGTCAACCATGAGGCCAAGAGGTTATGTACTAGATAACAACGCAGATTTAAGCTGCTGAAAGGCACATTCGCATTCAGGCAGCCAATTGAAAGAAACGTTCTTTCAACATAGTCGATGTAACGCTGCTGCAAGAGATGATACGTGAGGCAAAAACTTGTGATAATAATTGAGCTTTCCAAGGATGGATTGTAATTATTTAACTGTCTTGCATGCTGGTAGCTCTGATATTGCTCTTATATGATCCGGACTTAGGTGGATGCCTTGAGAGTTTATTACGTGTCCTAAGTAGGATAACTGTTCAGAAAAAAATGTACACCTGTCCTTATTGAGTTTGTCCATTCTCATGTAACACTTCAAATAACTGCCTCAAATTATTCAAATGTTCATGCTGTGTAGAAGCAGAAGCTACGATGTCATCTAGGTAATTACACACTGAAGAAATCGATGCACAGAGTCTGTAAGTACTGCTGAAATAGTGCAGGTGCAGAGGCTCATCCAAACAGAAGCCTCTTAAATTTGTAGAGACCTAAATGCGTTTTCATGATGAGAATCTTGTGGGATTCGTCATCCACAGGAATTTGAAGATATGCATCTTGCAAATCTAACTTGGAAAAATATTTACCTTGACACAATTTGTCAAACAAGTCTTCTGGACGTGGCGTAGGAAATGTTGCAACAACAAGTTGAGGATTGATGGCGGCTTTAAAATCCATGCACAGTCGCAATTTGCCTGATGGTTTTGTTAAGATAACCGACAGTGAAGCCCATAGTGATGCTGTCACTGGTTCAATCACTCCTTGTTCCTTAAGTGCATGCAGTGCTTTAGCAACTTAATCTAGAAAGTGCATGAGGCTGTGCATTGTCCTTCAATTCAGTATGCGTCTGAAAATTTGTCTCGCGCCCTAAACCTGGCGAAAAAATATCAGCAAACTCTTGACATAGTTCGGAAACACTGTTGGTGGGAACACGTTTAGTGACGGCTAGAATGTCATCGTGCATAATTAAGGAGAATACATCAAATAAATCAAGATTAGGAATGTTTACAGCTGAGGGTGAACACAGTACATGAAAAGAAATCACTTGAGTTTGCCCACGGTATGTCGCTGGCAAACTGCCCAGTCCTAAAACCTGATACTTTGACCACTGTAGGTAGCTAACGTAACATTTGCGTTACTCAGTGGAGGTGAACCAAGCAATTCGTAAGTTTTATGATTCATGAGTGTAACAGAAGCTCCAGTGTTAAACTGTAAAGGGATCATATGATTCTGAATGTTCAAGTCTACAAAAAGTTTGTTCTGCCATCAGCGAAAAATGGCATTGAGAAGCAGTGTGCACTGGCTTATGTTGACAGGAAGATCGTGTGTGATGGGTCTCCTTACGTCGGCTTGCACTGGCATCACAAAGAAAATTCACACACTCGGGCAATGTCACAGGTACTGGAGGCGAATGTACAACATTTATTTCCATTGCTTATGGCTCATTTTAGAAACCGTTCCGGTGGAAGCCACTTTGTCTGGAAATGTAATATGGAGCATTAGATTTTTGTCTTTTGAGGCACACTGCCTGGACATGTCCCTTCTTGTTGCAAAAATGGCACATGGCCTTGTGCGATGGGCAGTTCTGGTGTGAGTGCTTTGAAGTACATTGCGGACATGAGCGCAAAGCAGGCGGCTTCTGTCGGTGCATAACAGTTGTCTTTTTCCTGGAAGTGAATTGGGCAGGCGTGCACCGAGCTGGTACAGCATCATGTATGTGTGATGCGCGTGCAGCCAGCTTGCTAACCCGACAGACAGCGGGAGGCGATTCAAAAGAATTTGCAGCAAAATCCAAAGTGTCCTGCCTGTCCAAAATGTCCAACACTTGTTCTAAAGTGGGGTTGGATAATTTAAGAATTTGCTTTCTAATGCGTGTGTCTGGCACGTTTTGCACAATAGTGTCCTGTACCATGATGTCAGAATATGATATGCCACAAGAACATGAAAAGCCACAGTTGCGAGTGAGGCCTTGCAAAGTGGCTACCCACTCACGGTAATTCTGCTGAGGTGCACGTTTTGTGTGGAAAAATTTGTACTGCTGAGTGACAACCTTCACACTTTCCTTGTAATAATTCCTGAACAAGTTCTTCGAAACTATGCTGATCTGGAGAACTTCTCGGGAAGAGTTCGAGGAGAATGTGGTACGATGCCACGCCAACACAAGATAAAAGCACATGCAGCCGTGTTTTACTTTGGATGTCATATGCAGCAAGGTGGTGTGAAAACTGTACGTGTCACGCCTGCCAGCTTTCCACGCAGAAGTCAAATGCGCGAAACAGCGGCGCTGTGACCTGCTGTACGGCCAGCTCCTGTGCAGCTGGTACTTGTGGTACAGCTTGTTGTTGTCCCTCGACGAGCAGTCCCAATGTGTGTAGTAGTGCATTGGGCTGCTGATTCTGTAATCATAACAGTTCTGCCTCTGGATTTGCCATCACAACGAAAGCAAATAATCACGAACGGGACTAGGAAAAAATGTCATGCACTCACAATCACACCATGCGGAGAGGATGGGTGGCACAGCCGGGTATATAGTTTGTAAACATGTATAAATAGGCTGCTGTCACTGTTCCACTTTCCAAAAAATCTGTACCTTTAACCTTGTCGCCAATTGTTATGACGACGACGAACGAGTCGTCGCCAGTGTTGACTGGTGGCCAATGCTAAATAGAAACATATAAATCACAGCAGGTTTGTCAGTAACTTCGATAACGTGCTGGCTGAATGGTCTGGATCTGCAACGACTAAAGTAATTAAAAGTCGTTGGTAAAAAAATAATATATATTGTACTTAACTGGTTGTACAAGATTCTTCTTGGCTGCATACATATAATTATAAACAGATAGCTATTGAGGCCTCGTTTGGGCCATATGTTACTAAGTGCCTTGTTAGAGGTTGCTTCCTATCAGCTGAAGGCTTTACTACTTGACGTCCCGAGCAAGAGTGGATGAGAGCTCGCTAGAAAGTTGATACAAGCCACGGAGCGGCACTGGTTGCAACACGCGGGTCCAACGATACTAATATGGACTGTGGTCGATAACTTCAACCCCTAAGTGTGGTATCGAACATTGATACCACACTATGTATGGTATGAGTTTGTTGACTATAGTTTCTTTGTGAATATTGAAATTGGTGATGACCAATTTTTCATAAATTTTGGGATTTTTCTTGTCAGTGTGTGGTAATTGTGTTGGACTGTGATTGGTTGATATCATGGTTAATGATGTACCATTAGAATATGTACTGTGGTCTTTGCATTAGGTAGAGTAAGTGAAAGTGTGGAAAATAGATTTTAGCATTTGAGTGTGTTTCTTTTTGTGCAGTGGGCTTTGTTTTTTGGTGCTATATAGGCCAATTTGTGTCATCGGGTTTTGGAGTTGGGTGCAAGTTCACGATATCAAGACCTTTGCTTGAGGATTATGGGTGAAGTGAAATTTGCAACACCATGTTTTAGAGTTGTATGTTGGTTCCTGGTGTCGAGGGCTTTGTTGGAGCTATGTAGGTGAAAATTGTGGTGTTGAGTTTTTTAGTTGTGTATGGGTTACTGGTATTGTAGTCCTCATTTGAGATACTGAAATTTACAACACCAATAGATTTTGTTTTTGTAATTAATTTGTGTTAAATTTTGAGGATTTCATGTGCTTGATTTTTGGTCAAATATTTGTTTTGCTGTAATGTCATTATTCTTACTGTCGTATATTTGTCCGCGCCCGAACCCACCTCCGTCATAGAGTTCTCCTGTCAGTTTCATTCTGATGTTGGAGTTAAAGACTTCACATGTTATTTATGTTTGTTTGCAGTTGTAATAAGTAATGTCAAGGTCACCGTATTGTATGTGCTTGAAATAGTTTAAACCATGTTGATGACATTACTGTTCAAAGCAGGTGGGTGGAGTCATGATTTATGTTTTGCCAATCTACCTTTTATAATAGAGCAGTAGATCCCTTTATATAGACTGATTTTGTTCTTCAGATATAGTTTGTGTGTCTAACTAGAAATAATGCTATGTTCCAAGGATCATTGGTCTGTTTGTACCAAAATGGTGTAGGTTACATTGGTTTTACACTCTGTGTCTTCTGTGTCTACATACTAGCTACTTACAGATTACCAGCTAGCTCACTGGCTGAAAAGTAATAATAATGAACATATTGGTATCTGTCACTGCTCATGTTACTGTGAAGGAATATTGACATTTAGTTCTAAATAGCCCAAGCAATCGTAGTCTTATGCCACAAGGTTTTTGTTAAATACCTCTCTTCAGGCAGATGTAGCCAGAAGAAGCAATTTCAGTTCAGGTTTAAAATTGTGTAAAGGTTTCCAGCAACCAGGCACCTATGATTTTATTCTTCAGTTTCTATTTACCATGACTGGTTTTGAATTCACAAGAGATTTATTATCAGATGGGACATATTTATTGCATATTTCCAGCATTGTTGTGGCTCATGTAGCCATGGCCAGAGAACAAAACATGTACACACTGAATGTAGTGAGAAGTATGTACAGTTCACGCCTGGCCACAGCAGCACCACTCCAGCAGTGCTGCAAACATGCACCATCTGATGATAAGGCAACAGTTGGCTCTCCCCATCCTGTGCATCATACTGCACCTGAGAATGCTGTCTGGCGGGTAAAAAAAAATCAGTCATTATAGTGGGCATATAGGTGTCATGAAAGAACTGTAGTGTGGCTGTGAAAAATCAGTTCAAGCTGAACTGTGATCTGCACCATCAATACAAGACAGAGATCTAACTTAGGAATTATATCCTATGGTGTGAAGATATTTGAGAAGCTCCCATCTAACATACAGCAAGTAATTGGTTATCTCAGCCAATTAAAAACATTCCTGGTGATGTCTCCTTCCACTGCTTATCTTAGTGCAAGGGTTTGATTCCTCCTTTAGATGGATGGCAAGTAGTATGTTGTAAACTATCCTGTGTAATAACAGATTTAGGTTACTATTTTCTTTGAAAAATACTTTATTAATTAAGTAAATATTAAGTTCCTGTTAAGACGGTCTGCAGCTACCTAACGTAACTGAAGTCACAGCAGCTTTCTTTCTAATTCATTAGAACACTTTTAACTGGCAGAGACAGAACTATTATTAAGCAGTATTGTGATAGTTTCTTGTTAATATAATGTAGGGCTTAAGCAATGTTTGGTTGTTTACTTGTTCCATAGCCCTGTAAGTTCACCTTCTTGGTGGGATGTAAAGAACATGGTGGATGAGTAGAAGGACTCACTATTCTTTCGAAATTGTGATGGTTTATTTATGTCAAGCCATGTTAGTTAATGTATATCTTGTGAAGGAGCTGTTAGAATGTGTGACGTTTGCCTGCTTTATTCCTTCCTTGATAGTCCTCTGTGTCGGTGTGCTGCATTGTTATACTAGCTGAAAGATAGTGGGTGGAAGCTCAACACTGACTACTGTAAATGATGTGGCCAACAGTTGCACAATTGCGATTCACAGTTCTTTACTTTCACTGTTCACAACCTGCCCAATATTACACAATTATATGGCGGATTAACTATGGGTTAATGTTGAAAAGCCTCATTAATAGGTTGCAGGCAACATCAGCATATTGCTGCAATAGTTTGCCATTGAATATCTATGAGCAGTAAAAACCTAACTAGGCAGTTCTTGCAGAATAATACGAAGTGTGTGACACTATTTCTCAAATAAATTGAACAGACATTGTCATTAATTGTTCTAACACACGGCTTATTTGTGTTACACTTATTCCACTGTTAAGTTGATGGATTGTTGTTGATTTAATGAATACATAATTCCTGTCTGAAAATCGGCTGTGGACTGACTGTCTCAGCACCAAAAATCAGTTTTTTGTATATCCCCACAATAATAGGCACTGAAGCTTTACATTTTCACTGTTTAAGTTACAGAAATTACAATTAAAATTTAACTCATAACTCATTCTTTTTAGTAGTTCCTTCTACCACAAAGATTAGGCCGAATCATTTGTTTAAATAATGACATTCATATAGTTACACAAACAATACTTTTGACAAACCTGGTAATTATTTTGGAATTAATTAAGGGCTGACTTTGCTAATATGTTTTTGGATAGAGCCAAATAGATACTTTAAGAATCTGAGTAGTTTTTCTTCCAAATGTTTATATTTACTACAGAATTTATATTTGTTTATAAGTCAACAATAGAATCTGTCACAAAACAATTACTGATTTCACCCTATAACAAAAATTTAAATAGGAATGGTCAAAATAAATTAGGAAATTAATTACATATACAAAAGTAGGCACAAAATTAGACCTCGTGCTATATTCCTTAAGACGGAGGGCCAGCATCTCTCTTTTATGGAAATGCAGATTATATTCATACATGTAAAGGTAACTAGGCAAAAATTAAAATAAAAATAATTTAAGGAGACAGGTGGAAAAATAAGAGACGAAGTAAAGAGATCCCAGCTTGCTTCGTCACAAATGCTTAAGGCCTTGAAGATGCACCTATAAAATGACTCTTGGTAAACACTAGCATCACTGTCCGCAGCTGCCCATTTACATTGTGAATGCAACATGTTACCAGATTAGCTGATTATATGCTTCACCATTTGACAACTTAATATTTGCTCAAATGCAGCAGTTTTCACTCCTAGGTGCTTCATTGGCAATGGAGTGGTGTACTCTACACACAAAATTCATGTTACTAATCAGTACATATTTAATTCTTTTCTAATTTGACATACAGTGATGTTATTCTACTTATGTTTGTTCTTTTCACTCATTAAGTATATCTTTGATTTATTTTCAGAAAGATATCGCAACTTCAGTAGTACCACAACAGAACAACTACAGGAGCGAAATGTACACCTCGCCGCTCTAAATTGGGGCCCAGCTCATCGCCAGACTGCAGAAGGACGTCTCTGTGAAATAGGATACCCTGGACTGTATTTAAGCTCTTATGGGGTGTGATGGTTACAGAAACATCCGCCAGCTTGTCACAAGCTAGTAATGTTGGTGACTGGGCTGAGGATGCTGTTTTGATCAAGACTGACCCACATCTCGTTTTGGACAATCCCTCCACCACTCCAAATGCTCCACAAAAAACTGAGGCTTCATTGTCATGAAAGACTGCCCATCAGCTCTCGAACATACAAGGTACCGTGGCGAATAAGTTCCGCTGCCATCCTTAGCCTGATGTTCCTTCCATGGTGTGGCCAAGAAGGGGAACGATTTGGCGTCGCACTTCTGTGTGTTGAATTGAACTTGTGATCGCTTAGAGACTGCTAGTATTTTACCACCACCAGCAAGAGATGATGGACTACGCTTCATCGTGTGTCATTCGCCCTGATGCCACCCACTCAGACCATGGGCACTACCCACAGGTGCCACCTAGCCACAGCAAAGGCCACCTGGCAGGACGGCCATTGCCGGACGTCCCGATGCCGCAGGGGGATGGGTATCTACCCCTTGGCATACGTGGGGATTTAATGGCGCAAGCATCAGCAGAGCAATCCCTGTGTGGTCAGGGGGCTACAACCAACACGTTACATGGCGGCCCCACCACAACAGACTGGCTACCGTGCTGGATATCAGGTGCAAAGAAATCCATGGACATCGTTGAAACAGAAAGCGACACTGCACAATGCATGGTGGAAAACACATCCAGGAAGGTGTCCTCGCCCAATAGATGGGGAATGAGCGGGACTGAGATGCGACAATGAGGAAGTGGGCTAAAGATTTCAATGCACGATGGACATTATGCACCATGTAAGGCTCCCTTCCCCAATTGGCTTGATCTTCGGGAAAATTTTGAAGAATGGTGTTCAAAACCATACAGGGGACCGTCACATAAAGGCTGAAATGTGGGAAACTCCTTTTAATCGCCTCTTATGACAGGCAGGAATACCTAGGGCCTATTCTTACCCCTGGACATGCAGGGGGAGAACCATCAGTGATTTCACCATACAGGCAAAGCAAAGATGACTGATGTGAATCTTCTACTTACTATCTAAACATTTTGAGGATGACTGGAAGAGCATAGGAGATTTAGATTTCTGTGCAAACTTCATTGGTGCAGTTCCTATTGTAACTGGCAGTGAGGAAGGGGTTTGTACATCAGCTTGTGGTTGCTTGAAAGGAGCATGAGGACCTTACCAAATATTAAGAGAAACCAAAAGAATGGCCATTCTCAAGATTCTATAAATCAAAATATTTACCAGAAAGACATGCTGAGTTTGATATGAAATGATTAATGTGACCATATTTATTGTGTAATAAAAATGTTTTCAAAGACAAATGGCACCAAAAAGGACATCATTAACACTGTTATTCTACAATAGTAACAAAAATAAATACTTAGTTATGTATTTGCCTCATTAATTTTTTTTATTTTTATATTTGTATTTAGTCATGGCGTATTAAGACCGTCACATTTTCGTTAAATATGAAGAACAGAATTGCAAAATTGATTTCACTTTTTCATGTTTCTAGAAGTACATTTCAAACATAACAACTTCACATTTTAAAATTTGTGAAAAATTTCCCAGGTTACAGGTAATGAGTTTTTTTGTCATTATGCAATTTGAAATGATGCTCCCCAGTTACACATAGTGGACAATTTCATAAGACAATGAATTCACTGGCAATGAACATAAGTACATTCTCTCAAAGAATGCATTTTGGACCTTTGGCATTAGTATCTAACTGCATAGATAGTAAATTGAGCCAGATGTAGCTTACTGTTGATGCTATTTTTAATGTTGCTGGAAAATATTGCAGTGTTACTGACAGATAACTACAGGTAAGTTCTTAAATATGCATGGCAGTGTTGTTTCAATTTGATGGGCATTTGGATACCAATTTGAATTTCATTCGTCTCCTGCAACATCAACCTCAATGACATGCAGAGAATGCATCTACATAATAATTATCTAATAAATAAGATGTTTCATGAGACTTTTAGGGGTGCCACTGAATGGGATGAGGGCTTGTGGGAAGTAATCACGAATAGTTAAGTAAAATTTTCACAGGCATGATGAATTAACCCCATGCTAATATACAAATGGAGTAACCAATTTCGAATGAGATGTTTACCCTGTTTTTATTTTTCAAGGTAACTGCCACAAGACGTACATTCTTCCCAGACTACTCCCCGTGCCGTTTCTTCCTGTGTGGACCTCAAGGGCAAAGACCATATTCCTTGATTTCTAACAACCGAATTGAGAAAGTGCACCACCACAGTTAATGAAAATGGTAGACTATATCTGCTAGAAAGAACTCGGGGAAAAAAATGGGACTAAGACTTTAACACCTGTGATGTTTCTAATGGGTCTCATACCTGGTACCTCACACATTTCAAATTCTCGTTACAGAGATAATGTTAGGATAACGTATTTCTTTGTTTATTTTAGATGAAAATATGGCCTTCCAGAACTTCCAGTTTCTGTTCACCTTATACACTGAAGTGACAGAAGTCATGGGCTACCCCTTAATATATTGCCAGACCACCTTCTGCCTGACGTAGTGCAGCAACTTTATGTGGCATGGATTCAGAAAGTCATTAGAAGTTCCCTGCAGAAATATTGAGCCATGCTGCCTCTACAGCCACCCATGATTCTGAAAGTGTTGCTGGTGCAAGATTTTGTGCACAAACTGATGTCTTAATTTTGTACCGTAAATGCTTGATGGGATTCATGTCAAGTGATCCAGGTGGCCAAATCATTTGCTCAAATTGTGTAGAATATTCTTCAAACTAATCATGAACAGTTGTGGTGTGGTGATATGGTCAATTGTCATCCACAGAAATGAAGTCCATAAATGGTTGCAAATGGCCTGCAAGTAGCTGAACATAACCATTTCGTCAACCATTGGTTCAGCTGGACCAGAGGATCCAGTCCAGTCTGTGTAAACTCAGTCCACACCATTATGGAGTCACAAACTGCTTGCACAGTGCCTTGTTGATAACTTGGGTCCATGGCTTCATGGGGTCTGCACCACACTAGAATCCTACCTTCAGCTCTTACCAACTGAAACAGGGACTCATCTGACCTGGCTACAGTTCTCCAGTCATCTAGGGTCCAATCAATGTGGTCATGAGCCTAGGAGAGGCACTGCAGTCTATATCGTGCTGTTAGCAAAGGTACTCCTGTCGGTTGTCTCCTGCCATAGCCCATTAACACCAAATTTCACCATGCTGTCCTAACGGATACATTCATCATGTCCCACAACAGTTTCTGCAGTTATTTCATGCAGTGCTGTTTGTCTGTAAGCACTGACAACTCTATGCTGCATTTGTCAAGAATGTATACCGAGTTCCTTTAATACTTTTTTCTTATCTTCCTCCCTCATTCTTTCTTCTTCTTGTCTACTAACAGCTTATCTTATTAAGAAAGAAAATGTATGCACTGAGACACTGGAATCTCCATTAATATGATGACTGCCATGAGGTCATAGCAGAGCCTCACCCCTAACACTGTGTGCCTGGTTTGGCCTGGTGGTGAAACATCCATCACTATGCATGTGGCAGTCAACATGTTAAAAGTCACACACACTATTAAGACTTTTTTTCATTTCTTCCCCTCGTCTCCCCTCTCCATCTCTAAGGAACTATACATCTAAAAATTTATTCACAGTGCTAGAAAAGAAATAAAATAACAGTTTACAATGCTTGCACTTCAAGATGACAATCACTTGAAATGATGTCGTGTAGCTGACGACACATTTCATGTCTTAAAGAAGGTAGACTTCACATCTATCAAGACTGGCACTGAACTTCAATTAATTTCCTCCTGAATTTGGTCCTTCATTTCCTGGATGGTGTTTGGTGGGTCCACTGGAAGATCTGAGATTTCAAATGACCCCAAAGGAACAAATCACACACTGGAAGGTCAGGGGATCTTGGAGGCCAGGAAATGTCCCCACTGTTGGAGATCAGATGACCAGGAAAGATGTTCTGCAGCATGTTAATGGAATGCTGCAAGGTATGGTCTTGTTGAAACAATGTCTCTAAAGTTACAGGAAGTTGTCACATTAGGGTGTGTTTCACTATGTGAACATAATGTTTTGTATTCATGGTACCGGCATTAGCACAGTTGTCTTAAAAGAAATAGCACCCAACAATTCCAAACATTAATATACTGCACCACACCACCACTTTATGACTGAAGTTGTGTTTCATGAAGCATTTCAGGATTTTCACATGATCAGTCGCTAAAGTTTTGCTTGTCAGCAAAGCCTGACACCTCATCATTCATTGTCAGATTGTTGCACAGACGTGGTGGTGTTGAACCCCAAAAACTTCTGGTGAAAGAATAGTATTTTCAGGAGCTCATTTGCATCAGTTTTTTGCACTATCTGAATTTTGTATAGGTAGTTTTGCAGTTCTTTGTGCTATATTCACCACACACTGCAATCTGTTGCGTCAAGTTTCAGCAAGTGCTTTTCTGCAGAATGCCTGGAATTTCGGTTGAAGGCTTCTTCCATTCTTGCAACATTCTCTAGTGTACACATCCATTTTGCACTTCCATCCCTCTTTTGCACCTCATCACCCATTTCCTCAAAGTTCTGTACCTGTACTTTGATAGCATGTGCTGATGGGACAGGGGCATGACTTGCGAGATTGTAATGAGTACAAAAAACACACTGCATAGCTGCTTAGTTGTCATTTTTGGAAATCACCTTCGTGGCAACAACACGTTGTTCACTGGCCCATGATGGCATCTCCACTGAACATAAATATCAGGGTCAGTGGCATCACTCCCGTTTTGTGATTCCTACTTCCAGTGTTGCCAAATCTCTAATTTCACTGCCGCACCTGTTGTTTGTTATTTTACCTTTCATATCCAAAGCTGAAGAACCAACGCATGTGTATATGACATTGGTAAGTGCATCAAGTGATCTTCAGTGGTTTCAGTTGTAGTTTTCATGTTCATGTTTCATTAATATTCCTGATGCACACTTAATTGTGAGATCATAATGCAATGGACAATATGGAGATACTACTATACCTGAAAAATAAACTTACTTCCTTACTACTTTATTTTCCAAGATGCTAAATTACTGCCTCAGATTAATTTTACAAGTAGTTAGCAAAGTTTGTGTCAAATGTTTTCAAACAGTGTTTTTTCCAAAGATTGTAGCCAATGGATTATACTCTCAGCCAATACTGCAACTTATTTTTACTCTCTGCATAGGACATTACATTACTATGAAATAAACACAAGTGACCTCAACTTACAACATTAGTCTTCCTTCTTCTCTGACTTTTGAACTATGAAAATGAAACGTGCATATGGCATATTTTGCCAGGGGTACCTTTTCAGGGAGTTTGTCAGCTGCAAGTCGTTTCAGTTGATTTCATTTTGATGACTTACATGCCGGTATTGATGAGGACAAAACAATACCCAGTCCCCAAGCAGAGGAAACTGCTGACTCTGCTGGTAATCAAATCCAGGCCCCTTAAATATCATTCAGCCACACTGACCACTAAACTATGAAGGTGGGAGTGAACTATGAAATGCAGTTAAAAAAAGTTCATAATTGAAGTATCAAAAATTTCAGTTATATGCTTAAAATAATTAGACATCACTTTTGATTATAGATCTTCACAGTTATTAATTTACAAGATATGTCCACAAGGCAAGTTCCATTTGGTTATATAAAACAAACGTGCACAGACACAGACAGAAAAAATATTTATTGTAAAAAATCTGCAACTGTTAAACTACTTTTTTACATAGCTTCTAAAATTTTGTAGACACTTGTCATACTGTGGCACAAGTTTTTGTATGCCTTCTTCATAGAAGGTTGCCACCTGTGTATTCAACTATGTGGTAACATGTTCTTTTAGCTTGTCATTATCATTGAAGTGTTGACTACCAAGGACAGATTTTAGGTGTAAGAAGAGAGCTAGGAGCAAGGTCTGGGCTGTACAGAGGATGATCAAATGCATCCCAGTGAAATTCTCATAAGAGCTGTGAGGTGGGGGAAAAAACACCACCTTTTGACAGTAATCCTTGGCGCTTGTTCTGTATTGCACGGCACAATTTCTTGATGGTCTCTCAGTAACCATGTGCATTGATTTCTTACCATGAGGCCAATCAATCAATCAATCAGCAAAATGCCTTTTCTGTCCCAAAAAACGGTGCACATGACTTTTAGAGGTGTCAAGATTTGCTTAGGCTCAACCTTTGTTGGGGATGAAGTGTGCCTCCATTCCATTGATTGCTGTTTTGTTTCAGGGGTGTCTTACATTACCCAAGTTTCATCCCCCCCCCCCCCCCCCCCCAATGACTATCCGAGAAAGAAAACCATTGATTTCTTCACTGTACTGTGTCAAAAACTGAAGTGCACTGCCCACCCATTGTTTTTTGTGTTTTTCAGCAAGAAATTTGGGTACCCAACATGAGCAAAGTTTCTGAAATTTCAGTTTTTCAGTAACAATTTCATGAATTAGTGATAGTGAGATTTGCAGAACTTTCATAGCAAGGGCACTAAGTGTAAACTTATGGTTGTGCTTAATCTTCTCTTCAATTGTGTGAACCAGTTCATCAGTAACCACAGACGGGCGTTCACTCCATTCTTCATCATGAACTTTATCACGTCCTTCATTGAACAGTCTGACCCATCTTCTAACCATTGAATCACTCATAGTATTTTGTCCATAAACCTCACAGATTTGCCAATGAATTTCCTTTGGTTTAACTTTCTTTTCATTTAGAAAATAATCGCAGATCTGATTTCACACGTTACGGCATTTTCAATTATGGCTGACATTATAAAGAAGCACTACAAATCACATGTCGGCAGTAGCAATTTGTAAATGGCTTACATGTCTTCTCATTGAGGCAGAGTAACTGCCGTGCATGCTCGGAACTGCGATCGTAGCACTGCCGCAGATAGAAATAGAAACGGAACTTAATTTGTGGACTACCCTCGTATTATTCAGTGTGGTCATTTAAAGATACAGAAGGGATGAAATTATCATGACTAGACTTTTGAAAATATATTTCTCATTTATCTGAAACAACTCTGTATCTTTATAGTAATTCTACTTTTTTAATAAAAATAAGGAAATGTGATTTTTGGATTATCTTAGAAGAGAATAATTTACAATAAGCACTGTAACTACACACACCTCAAGTGGAGGGTCATTACTACAGTAGCACCGGCAATGCCTGAATGATAAATTCTGATTTAAAGACACTGTAGTTAGGTCACTATTCCCATTTAATTCTGTTCTTTGATGTGGCCAGTATTCATGAAGAACATATTTCTGTCAGTCTAATGTGATATTTTATAGTTTTAAACAAATGAAATGGTAGTTACATCCCAAAAACAACATTGTGGTGTACATAAAGAAGGGAAAAAGCAGGGTTAATAGCACAGGGGGAGTTTAAAATATTGCTTCTTTAGAAACAGCTCATACAAAATAATACCAGTTTTTAAATTTTTCATAAAACAGTTTTTAAACTAAATAGAGCATCACCTGGTTCCTTTAGCGGCTGTGAGGAAGTACATGAACAATGAGTATTATACAACTTTTTTTTAACGCTGGTACAGTTTTAAGAAAATCTGCACATGAAAGAAATATTTTATATACATCATGTTCCTAGCCAAGCATGTTACTCATATTCACTATCCATCAGAACTGCTAAAAACAGTTAAAGTTCAGCACACAGATTATTTCTCCCTGATAAGCTCGGCAATATTTACAGTTAACAGTGACTAAAATAGCTTTTTATGGATTTAAAATTTTTATTCAGTCATAGTCAGAGGAACAATACAATTCGTTTCTACATCTTATGTTCTCAAAGTCTCACACTATTTACTGACAACAGAAGTAAAATTATGCATCTTTCCATAGTATAGTTAACACCATAATCTTGAATTATGATGGAAATAAATTTTTTCAAGTCTCTGTTCCTTTTTACCTACATTTTAGCCCAAGAAATATTTTATACTTAAGCTAAAGCCAATGACTGACTGTAGAAATATCTAGTAGGTGTTACACAAAATATATAACAGGAAAAACAAAAAGAGTCATTAAGATGAAAAGTTCTCCTCATGCAGATCTTCTCAAAGAGTGGGTCTGCCTATCACATTTATGATGGATTTACTAATAACCTCATTTGTTTTACTTTTAGCCATCTGAGGGCCTATTAGTATTAAATTTTTAAAAATGAAAAAGTGATTTTTGATGAACAATCAATATTAGTCTGCAGAGAAAGTAATATTTCAATAATTTACTTAAATTTGCAAGAAGAGCACCAAACTTCTGCCTGATACATGATACCCACAGTTAACAAATGTCACAGTACAGATTATAAACCAATACATAATAATAATCTTTCACACAAATAAGAAGATATAAGTAATGTCATTATGTTGAGTCATAATTAGAAAAACATGGCGTAAGAGCAAAAAATAAAAGAATTAGAAACTATCAAAGCAAGTTCATCCCCCCCCCCCCCTTCCCCTTTCAATAGGCAATTACATTTTAAAATCAAAGGTTTACTGTCAGTCATGAATCACAGCAGTTTGACAGCCTCCAGATTATCATGGCTTTCCAAAGTTGCTAAGGCTGCATATGATATGATGTGTTATTTCTTCATTAATTTTCATTTTATTGACAATGAATCATTCTTTGATGTCAAATGTGATTGTCTGTATGAGACACTTGGAAAAGAGACACACACACACACACACGCACACACATTTAATAGGGAGCATGTCCACCGTTTTCACATGGATAACAGCGGTGAGGTGACACATAATGGCATGTAAGCAGTGAGGTCTTGGTAGGTCACTGTAGGGAGCTGGCAATACACCTGCACACCCAAGGCACCCGATTTCCATAAATTCCAGGGGGGGGGGGGGGGGGATGACCTCTGATGCCACGTTCAATCAGGTTCAGTTCTGGCTAATTGAGGTGGCCAGCACATCAATTGGAACTCATCACTGTTTTCCTTGAACCATTCTGTCACACTCGCCCTGTGATATATCACATTATCTTTTTGAAAAATGCCACTGCTGTCGGTAAACATGACTGTCATGAAGGGGTACATGTGGTCTGCAACCAATGTACGATACTCCTTATCTATCATGGCCTAGCGTAAGCTCCACTGGACCCGCGAGTGTCTACTTGAATGTTCCCCAAAGCATAATGGAGCCACTGCCAGCTTGTCTCCATTCCAAGTGAAGGTGTGAAGGAGATGTTCCACTGGAAGATGACAGATTTGCACCCACCCATTGGCATGATAATGATGGCATTGGGATTCAATGCTCTGCCACTGCACCAATGTACAGTGCCAATGGTCACTTGCTCTTTTCAATTGTAGTTGTTGATGTTGTGGTGTTAACATTGGCATATGCTTGGGTCATTGGCTGCAGAGGCCCATCATTACGAGTGTTCAGTGCACTGTGTGTTCAGACATACTTGTACTCTGCCTAGTATTTAAGACTGAGGATTGTTTTGCTACAGTTTAATGCCTGTTCTGTTTTACCAGTCTGCTCAGCCTACAACGTCCGACATCTGTTATGAGTGGCAGTCCCTCAACCCCATGACGTTTGGATGTGGCATCACCATGTGTTGAAGGCAATCACCACAGCACTTCTCAAATACCTGACAAGTTGTGGAGTTTCCAAAATGCTCATGCTGAACCTCGGGCCATTACCATCTGCCCTCACTGCCCTCAGTCAAACTCAGACTGCGCACCTTCCCCATTCTACACACGCTCGCGCACACCCACGCACGCACACACACACGCACACACAGTGTGTGTGTGTGTGTGTGTGTGTGTGTGTGTGTGTGTGTGTTTGTATAGCAGTCATTCCTCACAAGGTGACACTGCTATTGATGGAAGGTTGGTGACCATAATGTTCTGTGCATGTCAACCAGTAACTTGCAATATCTCTGTAACACATGGTCAAATTACATTATCATGGCGAGTCCCAACAATTTAAAAAATTATATTATTTCTGACAAAAATCACTTACACAGAACGGACAGAAAGAAAGAAGTTAACTTGATTTCTTTATCATCACAGTAATTTCTTTTGTATGGTTGATATGGATATTGTGAAAAAGCTAAAATGTTTAAAAAAAATGAGACCATACTAACTGATACCCATATGAAATGAAACAGAAAATCCATTTTTAAATATCCTTATCAGGGTACAACTCCTTATTTACCTTTTAACATGAAATGCCTTAGTCTGAATGGAAATCTCTAGCTAAATAATAACAAAGGGTTGCTGGAGGCCCATTATGCACACAGTAACTAGTACAAAATTGATACTAAAAACCAGTCATATCTGTAAATCACTTACACATAGCACATCTGATATTCATTTACATGGCAGTACTGGCCAGAAACCAAATTCTTGTAACAACTTCCAGACTTATATTTGTACTGTTCATTTACAGACAAACCACATTATGATTACAACAAAGTAATTTGGCACTCATAAGTGGCTGGAAGTAACTTGTCACTAAAAAAAGGAAAATAAAAAAAGCAGCCCTGCCTGAGTACAGGAGATACAACTTTACATTTAAGAGCCCTGGAGTAAATTATAATAGATACCTAGTTGGCAGACACTGAGGAATGACTGCAAATGAAAAACAAGATCATCCTGAAATTAATCATACAAGTTTTACCTAAGTGTTAATGAGGAACAGATGATGAAGAAGCAGTATAAGAGGAAGAAGGTGGCGAGATAAACAGAATACCAAAGATACGATAGAAATTTTTCTTTCATGTTAGGCAAAAGTGAGAATACGGAGGAACAATCAATGTCCTTGAAAGAAAAATTACTTATGTATTTCAGTTTCTTCATGGTTACTGATCTGTCAGATGACAACATTTTATTTCTCTGTCTCCTGAACCCTATTTTTCTTGAAATAATTTTAACAAAAAGGAATAATAGTCTAGTAGTGCCATGACATTTAAATAAACCATCATTGTGGAGAATTAAGAGAGCTTAAAACACTGCTCCACATAGTGTATACACATTCTTTGACTTTTAGAACAAAGTTTTGATTTCACAGATAGAGGAGGAAAAATGACAGTTGTGTTACAAGTAAACAAAGTTGTCATGACAACATCTGTTTTTACATCTGCAAATATTTGTTGTTGACAGTGATTTAGGACATTATACAGATCCAAACACACACACACACACACACAACCCCAGTACCTCCACCCCTTTCCCCTCCCCCCCCCCCCCCTCTCAAACATGAAAGCCAAACATTAATCACATATTTCAACAAAAGCCATATGTACACAAATTGCAAACATTTTAAATAATTATAAAAGATATTTTATATATAATATTTTTGATGAACAAAAAAACTGTAAGCAGATAGATTAATGTAATAACGATATATTAAGAATGAAATGAATATTAGAGTGAAGGAATAAAGAAGTTTACATTTATAGGATGCTGATGACTGTTTAACATTAAATACATATCTCATTACAATTTTTACATTTATTACTTCAGAACCCAGATCTACAGAAGGAAATCTATGTAAACCTTGTAGTAGGGCACATTTCTGTTTTCCTGATGAACACTACTCTCACAAGTTTAAACTTTCTTTAGCATTGGTAGGTTCAACAACTCTGGTACTTCTATATCTTCAAGCTTGATTTTTGATGGATTGAAAGGAAATCTTACTGGGAACATGAATTTTGTGTCCATCAGCAATGTGGCCTGCAAGAGCAACAAGGTTATGCAAATAGTGATGAATAAAATACACAACATGAACCAGTGTACTTCCATAGCAAAACACCCATACACACACACACACACACACACACACTTCTGGAGGGGAGATGGTGTATTCCTTTACCATAATGAGCAGTTATGGGTACCAGGAAATGCTCGCGGCATGCAGCACCATATTGCACAACATCAATTCACAGCTAACATGTGGGTGGGTTTGGTCAGTGAGTGCTTCATTGAGCAGTACCTTTTACCATCCCACTTATTATCAGACTTTTCTGGAACAGGTTCTTCCCAGTTCGCTTGAAAATGCTACAGTAAATGTGACGCACAGCATGTGGTTCCAGCATAATGGAGTGCATGCTCATTTTGGATTGGCTATTCATAGGTGTTTGAATAAGTCATTATTGCGTTAATTGATTGGGCATGGTGGACCAGGTCACTCGATTTGAGTCTTGGTTTCTTTCTGGAGAGCCATGAAATCTCTCATGTATCGTAAGCTTGTGTAGTCTGAAATGGATCTCGTCACAAGAATTTTCTTTGCAGGTGTTGCAATCAAAGAAACTCCTGGTGTGTTTGACCATGTCTGGCAGTCAATGCATACTTTGATTTCATCATTGTTGAATGCTAAAATTATACTTTTATACTTGATGCTTGCCAATCAAATGAAATAATGTGGAAACGAACTCATCAGTTGGCATGTTAATGATTTCATGAATGTATTCAAAAAGAGTATTGCCTAGGGGTCCTGAATAAACACAAAACATCTATGGCTTTTTGTAATACAAATATGTTATAATCACTAAATAGCACTTAACAGGAAACACTGTACATTAACTCCTCACATTGGTGAAGAGCCTTCACACTTTTTTTTATGTATTTGTTAAATCTTCTCAAAACATACCCAGCTGAGTTCAACTGCTTGAGTTTTAGTACTCCTATAGCTACATGTCAACTTTTGCAGCCCGTCCTTAACATATGATAATCGCAATTTGTTTGCCCTGTATTTTTTACTCATTTGTTAAAATACTATGATAGTACAAACTCCTGTTAAATTATCATATCTGTGCTTGTTTGTAATGTACCACTCAACACATCACTTCTGTAGCTTGGTAAGACAGTTTATATTTCTTATGAACTACTTGTGAATGCAACTCCCACTAACATTTGTATTTATTAGGGCCATGTGGAAGGTCCAGGCAAAGCTTTGGTCTAGTTGTACACCATGGAGGTGTACGTGAATAGATCTCAAGTATATGGTGGTAAAGGCAAGGACTCCACTTCAGATAGAAGAGATCGGATGCAAACTGCACTTGTAAGCCCTGACCTGGGCTTCCAATGTGGGAATGAACCCCTGTACATGCCTAACCTTCAATGGAGGGACTCCGGCCTCCACCAGGAAGCTGGTCACTGGACTTGTGCTAAAAGCTCCCGTTGCTAGTTGAATGCCACGATGGTGTACTGGATCGAGTAAATGCAATGCTAAGGGCACCGGTGTACCATAAACGAGACTCCCATATTCAAGGCAGGATTGAGCAAGGTCTCTGTAGAGCTGCAGCAGCATAGATCGATCTGCATCCCAGTTGGTGTTCCTCAGGCAGCAGAAGGCATTCAGGTGCTGCCAGCACTTCCATTTCAGCTGATGAAGATGAGGAAGCCACGTCAGTCGGGCATCAAAAACCAGTCTTAAGAATCTATATGTATCCTCTACAGTGAGTGGATCATCATTAAGTTAAAAGATCTGGATGAATGGTACGACACTGACAGAAGTGCAAGACGCACGACTTCGCGGCTGAAAACTGGAAGCACTGGGCTACAGCCCATGACTGCACCTTGTGGATGGCTCCCTGTAGGCGCCGCTTGTAAAACCAGTACTGGAGGAGGTCGTCTGCATACAGAGAAGGTGAGACCAACACCCAGCAGCTGCTTCTAGACAGTTAATAGCCACTAAAAACAGAGATACACTCAATACAGAGCCATGCGGGATCCCATTCTCCTGGATATGGGGGAACTATGGGAGGTGCCAACTTGGACACGGAAAGTACTGAACAATAGGAAATTTAGGATAAAAATCTGGAGCGGGCCCTGAAGACCTCACTCATATAATGCGGCAAGGATATGATGTCACCAGGTCATGTTGTAAGCTTTTCATAAATCAAAAAATTCGGCAACCAGATGTTGGTATCTGGAAAAGGCTGTTCAGATTACAGACTTGAGGGAAACAGGTTATCAGTGGAAGAGTGACCCTGGTGGAAATCGCCCTGGCATGGAGCCAGTAGGCCACATCACTCCAGAACCTAACACAAACGCTGACTTACCATACATTCTAACAGCTTACAAAGAACGTTGGTGAGGCTGATGGGCCGATACCTATCCATATCAAGCGGGATTTTACTGGATTTGAGCACTGGAATGATGGTGCTCTCCCACCATTGCGATGGAAAGATGCTATCGCACCAGATCTGGTTGAAGATGACAAGGAGATGTAGCTTGTAGTCAGACAAGATATGTTTGATCATGTTACTGCAGATCCGATCTCGTCCAGGAACTGTGTCAGGGCAATGTGCAAGGATGCAGAGGAGCTCCGACTTTGTAAATGGTGCATTATAAGGTTCATGGTGACATTGAGTGAACGAGAGGGCTTTCCTTTCCATCTACTGTTTGAGGGTGCAAAATGCTGGGGGATAATTCTCCGACATGGAGGTTGGGGGATAATTCTCCGACATGGAGGTTGGGGCATAATGCTCAGCAAAGTGCTCGGGAATTGCGTTTGTGTCAGTAGGTAACATGCCATTGATGTTAATGCCAGTAACACCTGTCAGGGTCTGGTACCCACAAACACGTCTGATCTTCATTCAGATTTGGGAAGGTAGTATATGGCACCGAATGGTCGAGACATACCTCTCCCAACATGCCTGTTTCCATCTTTTTATAAGGTGGCAAACGTGGGCACAGAGCTGTTTTAAAAGCTATTAGGTGCTCTAGGGAAGGGTGCTGCTTACGTCGCTGTAGAGCTCGCTGACACTCTTTAATGGCCTCAGTGATTTCTGATTACCACCAAGGTATTGACTTTCACTGGGGGGAACCCTAAAGAACAAGGGATTGTGTTTTTCGCCACAGGAATGATCATTATAGTGACCTGCTCAACTACCATCGATGGCATCTTGTGGGGAGATTCAGTGGTGACAGCAGAAGTGAAAGCTTCCCAGTCTGCCTTGTTTAAAACCCATCTTGTTGGACGTCCAGGAAAATGGGAAAGTGGTCACTACCACACAAGTCGTCGTGGGCTCTCCAGTGGACAAGTAGGACAAGTCCTGGGCTGCAGAAGGATAAATCAATGGTCGAATAAGTGCCATGAGCCACACTGAAATGTGTGGTGGCCCCAGTATTTAAGAGGCAGAGGTCGAGTTGAAACAGAAAAGTTTCGACATCTCTACCTTGGCCAGTAAGCACAGTGCCACCCCACTAGGGGATATGGCCATTAAAATCTCTCAAAAGTAGGAAAGGTTTAGGAAGTTGATGAATCAGTGCAGTCAATGTGTTCAGGGGTACTGCACCATCTGGAGGAAGATATATGTTGCAGACAGTTATTTCCTGCGTCGTCCTTTTCCTGACAGCCACAGCTACAAGAGGGATTTGAAGGGGCTCAGTTTCACTGCATATTGAGTTCAGGACATAGACACAAACTGTACCTGACACACTATAATAGGCACTACTGTTCTTTTAATATCCCGTATAGCCATGGAGGGCAGGGGCTCACATTGCCGGGAACCAAGATTCCTGGAGCGCAGTGCAGAAAGCAGGTGTAAAGCTTAACAGTTGCCGTAGCTCAGCCAGGTGGTGGAAAAAACCGCAGCAATTCCACTGGAGGATGACGATATCGTGAGGTTGGGAAGGCATGAAGCATGCAAGGAGGCAGGTTACGCCTCAGGGCACCTGCTGCCACCGATTGAGTATTTGTATCCATTCCTATTGTGGATGACATGTCAGTGAGATCCAGGTCCTTAAGGGATGGTGAGATATCCACCTCAACTGCAGGTGCATAATTGGTCTCTGGAGGGTCCTTTTTCTTAGCAAACTTCTTTGTTTGCTTGCCCTCTTGCTTCTCTTTATGGGCGCTGGGAGTACTTCTCTGAAGTAGTTTCAGGCACAGAGGAAGACCAAGAAGCTCTTCGTCCAGCAGCTTTTGGCTCCTTTAGCCACTGGTGTGTGTCCCCCCTGTGTCAGTAGAGACCTTGGGAGAGAGGGTACCGAAGGACCCCTTCTGCATGAGAGGAGCTGGAGGAGGCTGTTGCTTCTCTGGCTGGAGAGAGGGGACTGATGTCCCCTGCATTTGGGGGGCCTTGCTCCCGAAGTAGTTACTATGGGAGAAACGAAAGGAGATTTTCCCCCTACCACCAAGGGGGCGGATGTATTCTGGTGGCCTGGAGGGCCCCCTGTTCGTGGCGCACAGAGTGTGGTATGGCTGGTACTTGTGATGGCAATTGTTATGTAGCAGCAGCACATGTGGAGATCAACCAAATGGGGTGTTATCGATCAAATTTACGTTTAGCCTCTTAGTAAGTCAACCGGTCCAAGGTCTTGTATTTCATGATTTTTAGCTCCTTTTGGAGCACTGTGCAGTCTGGTGAGCAGGGGGAGTGCTGCTCTCCACAATTGATACACGTGGTAGGGAGTGTCTGGATGCAGTGGATGTCCGCAGTCTTGTCATGTGGTGGTGGAAATGCAGTGGGAAGACGTGCCTGAATTTCCAGCATTAAAGCACTGCATAGGGGGAGGGATGTATGGTTTATCACCACAGTGGTAAACCATCACCTTGACCTTTTCAGGCAATGAATCACCCTCAAAGGTCAAGATGAAGGCACCAGTAGCAACCCTGTTGTCTTTGGGTCCCCTGTAAATGCACTAGAAGAAATGAACACCCCACCAATCTAGATTGCCACGTAGCTCATCATCAGACTGCAAGAGTAGATCGCAATGGAAAATAATCCGCTGGACCATGTTGAGGCTTTTATGGGGAGTGATGGAAACTGGAATATCATGCAGCTGGTCACAAGCGAGTAACGCCCAGGATTGGGCTGGGGTGCTGTCTGAATAAAGACTGCACCACTGCTCTTCTTGCACAGTGCTGTCACTTCCCCAGGCTTATCCTCAAGATGTTCAACAAAAAATTGAAGCTTCATAGGTAGAAAGGAGTCCCCGTCTATTCTGCTACAGACTAAATACTGAGGTGAATATGGCTCTCTTCTTTCTGTAGCCCACTGTTCCTCGCATGGTGTAGTGAGGGGGGAAACAATTTAGTGTCATATCTGTCAGCATTGTACTCGATCTTGCCCTTCGCAGAGGTTGCTGGTGGCATATGGTCACCAGCGAGAGATGACTTAGTCAACTTCATTGCAGGTCATCTGCCCTGATGCCACCCTCTCTGATCAGGGGCTCTCCCCACAGGTGACACCCAGCCACAGCAAAGGCCACCTGGCATGATGACCATTGCCAGGAGTCCTGATGCTGCAGGAAGACAGGCATCTACTTCTTGGCATACATGGGGAGTTTACAGTTCAGGCATCAGCAGTGCAATCCCTGTGTTGTCAGGGGACTACTACCAAATGGGTACATGACAGCCCCACTACAACGGACTGTCTACCATGCTGGATAGTGGGTGCAGAGAAATACAATACTGTCATGGGGGCGAATGAGGACAGGAGACAACAGAAGCAAGTGACATACCCTGTAAAGTGTCCTTGCGCAAATACTTGAGTTGCAGGTGGATATGCAAAGCCATGACAAGAGGTTCAGGAGATCGAATCTAAGGGCACTATGGACAACTCTTGCACCATGTAAGGTGTCCTTCCCCATATGGCCTGCACTTCTGTGGAATTTGGAAAGTGGCAGGTCAAATCATAAAATGGGACCAGAACTTATAGCGCCAAAAAGTGCGAGATTCCTTTTAGTCACCTATTACGACAGGCAGGGATACCTCAGTCCTATTCTAACCCCCAGACCTGCAGGGGGATCTCTGAACAGTCAAAGGGACTGTGTCTGTGATACAATATCCACAGTCAACATCTATCTTTAGGAGTTCTGGGAACCGGGGTGATGCAAAATGTTTTTTGATGTTTATATAATCAGAACCAGCCAAGACCAAACCTTGTTAAGACAAGTCTGTGCATTTCATCTGTGGGGTGTAGCAACTCATTGTGAGCTACATATAGTATTGTCAGGAACCAGATTGAAGCATTGTTATGCTACTAAATCTCTAGGTTCAAATCAGGTGAATCTGGTGGTAAAGACATCAACGTGAGGTAACTGTATTGCCTCCTAGATCACTACAGGATGTTTCCAGGCATGAGACATGGAAAGTTATGTTGGAAGGTGCCATCACTGGCAGAAAGAAGTCAAGCATGAAGGAATGTAAATGGTCTACAACAGTGTCCATATACTCCATAGCTTTAATGTGTCTGATTATTTCTATACTTCCCACGAAAAACAAGGTGTATGTCCAACAGAGAATAAAACTACTCCAATTGGCCTGCATCCTGGCCTGTATATCCAGACACAATTACTGATC
Organism: Schistocerca americana; assembly: GCF_021461395.2. Lineage (NCBI taxonomy): Eukaryota > Metazoa > Arthropoda > Insecta > Orthoptera > Acrididae > Schistocerca > Schistocerca americana. The sequence continues at coordinate 192,098,474 of NC_060130.1, forward strand.
TTGTGTAACAAGAAATGTGATCCATCTAACTAAGCAAGACATTTACATTGATTCATGGCTTAATCTCCCTGATTCTGTGGCCACTGCAATCACAACTGGCAGTGTCATTGGGTCAACATGTGAACACACAAGGGTTGTCTGTTGTGGGGGCTTATTTTCAATAATGTGCACAAAACTATGCACCCCTTAACACTTCTGCCTGCTCAGCACTGTGTCATCAGATCTACCACTGAGCACTCCCTGTCTGCCTTTATAGAGCCGGCAAGTCTCTGGCCTCCACATTCTATGATCAGCCATGGAGATTCAGCATCTTGTCACCTACCAGTGCTTTCGCCATCCTTCAACCACCACTTTATGTAGGTGCTCATAACAGTTGCATGTTATAGGTGACCTTGGGGTGGACAGTTGGCTATGATGTCAGTATGGGAGACAGTGGGGAGTTCATGGTTGGTGAAGGACGAGAGAGAAGAGACTGTCAAAACTAATGTTTTATTTTGCACTGTTACATTATCACTGTATCTATACTGGGAGATGGCCTTGCCCCGTTCTATGGGTGTCAGCAATGCATGAAGGTGAAGAGTAATCTTGCAGAGGTAGCCAATCCTGCAAATGAGTTACTGCACCCAGGCAGCCTCTGCATGTGGCACAGAGGCATGTCCACTGCGGTGGTGAGAAACAGCTGCTGTGCATAGGTTGCAATTTGATGCCTCGTTGCCATCATGACAGGAGTTGGGCTGCTGCTGGAGTGAGCCAGGAAGGTCTGATGCACTGTGGTACTAAGTCTGAAGCACAGACTCCATGTCATCTCCTTGTCTGCTATAGCCCTGTGCCCTTGTGGAACTGCTGCCTGAGTAAAACTGCTACAAAATTGATGACACTAACGGGGGAAAAGAATCGCAACACCAAAAAATAATTGTATACTCTATAACTATTCATTTTCACTTTGTTACCTATCATGTTTGGTTGGTTACTTTGTTTAAAGGCAGGAGAAGGGACCAAACTATGAGGTCATCGGTCCCTTGTTCCTAATAAAATAATGCCACAAGTGTGAGAATAAAACGGACGAAACGTATAACACAAAACAGAAAGAAAGGAAAAGCCACAAGAATGAAGGGAAGGCAATGAACACTAAAAGGAACAAAAGAGGACAAGGAAACAACAGGGACGCTAGAAACAGAAGAGAGTAAAACATGATAGCAGGTTACAGTGGCTAGCCAACCACGAGAAAAAAAGGAAAAGCCAGTCACTCTGCAACACATTAAAACCTCCACCCTAAAAGCACTAGGGTGGAGGACACAAAGGGTCAAAGGACATGTACTAAAACCTAGATAGAAGTATAAAACCCACTATCATGGACAAAATGTAAAACTAAAGCTGCTATGGAGGCATTGTTCACCAACACCAAAGTCAGGGTGCTGGGAAAGTTAAAAGTCTGCTGCAGAGTGGCTAAAAGTGGGCAGTCCAGCAAGAGGTGGACAACTTTCATTTAGGGGGCCACAGTGACACTGAGGTGGGTCCTCGCAATGGAGTAACCATGCGTTAGCCACATATGGCCAATGCGGAGCTGGCAGAGGACAACTGATTCCCTGCAAGAGGCCTGCGTGGAAGACTTCCACACATCCGTAGTGTCCTTAATGACATGCAGTTTGTTGTGCATGCTGTTATCCATTCCGTCTCCCAAAGCCGGAAAACCCTGTGGTGTAGGACAGAACGCAGGTCAGCTTTGGAGATGCCTACCTCCAGAAGCGGTTTCTGCATTGCCTGTTTGTCCACCCTGTCAGCAACGATTCTGAGGTATCCTGGTGTCCACACAAACACCACGGAATGGCGGGACTGTTCCAGAGGATAGATAGACTCCTGAATGGACGCTACCAGAGGGTGGCAAGGGTAGCACTGGTCGATAGCTTGTAAGCTGCTCAATGAGTCAGTTCACAGGAGAAATGACTCGCCACGGCATGAGTGGATGTACTCAAGAGCACGAGATATGGCCATCAGCTCTGAAGTGAAAACACTGCAGTCAACTGGCAAGGAGTGCTGCTCAGCATGTCCTCCCTGAACATATGCGAAGCCTACATGACCATCAGCCATTGAGCCATCGGTGTAAACCGCTTCAGAGCCCCGGGACACGTCAAGAATTGAGAGGAAAGTGACAGTCGAGAGTGGCAAGGTTAACGGAGTTCTTAGGGCCATGCAAAAGGTCCAGACGAAGCTGCAGCCAAGGTGTACACCATGGAGGCATACGTGAACGGACCACAACTAGAGCTGGTAAAGGGAAGGACTCCAGTTTGGAGAGAAGGGACCGCACGCAAACCACAATCATTAGCCCTGATCTGGGCCGCCGATGCGGGAGATGGACTGCCGTGGGCAGGAAAAGGAGATGGTAATTCGGATGCTCAGGGTAACTATGAGCAGTTGCGCACGTCCGATCTACAGTGGAGGGCACCAGCCTCCACCAGGACACTGGTCACTGGACTCGTACTAAAAGCTCCTGTCGCTAATAAAATCCCACAGTGGTGCACAGGGTCGAGTAAATGCAATGTTGAAGGCGCTGCTTAACCATAAACCACACTCCCATAGTCAATTTAGGATTGGACAAGGGTTCTGTAGAGCTGCAGCAGTGTAGAGCGATCTGCACCCAAATTGGTGTTGCTCAGGCAACGGAGGGCATTGAGGTGCTGCCAGCACTTCTGCTTAAAGCTGACAAAGATGAGGGAGCCAAGTCAATCGAGCGTCGAAAAAAGTCCTAGGAATTGATATGTGTCTACTACAGTGAGTGGATCATCATTAAGGTAAAGTGCGGGTTCCAGATGAACAGTACGACGCCGACAGAAGTGCATGACACACGACTTTGTGGCTGAAAACTTGAAGCCATGGGCTAGAGCCCATGACTGCACCTTGTGGATGGCTCCCTGCATGTGCCGCTTGGCAACAACAGTACTTCTGCCGCAGTACGAAATGCAGAAGTCGTCTGCAAACAGAGAAGGTGAGACAGAGGGCCCGACAGCTGCTGCTAAACCGTAAATCGCCACTAAAAATAGAGAGACACTCAATACAGAGCCCTGAGGGACTCCATTCTCCTGGATATGGATGGAACTATTGAGAGGCACCAACTTGGACATGGAAAGTACGGAGCGACAGGAAGTTTTGGATATAAATCAGGAGTGGTCCATGGAGACCCCACTCATACAATGTAGCAAGGATATGATGTCGCCAAGTCATGTCTTATGCTTTATGTAAGTCAAAAAAAGACGGCAATCAGGTGTTGCTGTCAAGAAAAGGCTGTTCAGATGGCAGAATCTATGGACACAAGATTATCAGTGGTAGAGCGACCCTGGTGAAGGCCGCCCTGACATGGAGCCAGCAAGCCACGTGACTCGAGGACCCAGCCCAAATGCCGACATACCAGACATTCCAGCAGCTTACAAAGAACATTGGTGAGGCTGATGGGCCGATAGCTATCCACATCGAGCGGGTTTTTACTGGTTTTGAGTACCGGAATGATGGTGCTCTACCGCCATTGCGATGGAAAGATGCTGTAGCACCAGAGCTGGTTGAAGATGACGAGAAGATGTCACTTGTAGTCAGATCAGAGATGTTTAATTATCTGGCTGTGGATGTGATCAGGCCCAGGAGCTGTGTCAGGGCAATGTACAAGGGCACTGAGGAGCTCCCACTCTGTAAATGGGGCGTTATAGGATTCACTGCAGCATGTAGTGAATGAGAGGACATTCTCTTCCAGCCGCTGTTTAAGTGTGCGAAAGGCTGCAGGGTAATTCTCCAACGCAAAGTGCAGGTCAAAGTGCAGGCCAAAGTGCAGGTCAAAGTGCAGGTCAAAGTGCTCGGCAAAGTGCTCGGCAAAGTTCTCGGCAATTGCGTTTGCGTCGGTACATAACTCGCCATATACGGTAACACCAGGGACAGCTTTTGGGGCCTGGTACCTGAAAAGACGTTTGATCTTTGCCCAGACTTGCGAAGGTGCCATGTGGCACCCAGTGGTGGAGACTTATCTCTCCAAACACTCCTTCTTCCGTTGTTTGATAAGGTAGTGAACACAGGCACGGAGCCGTTTAAAAGGTATGAGGTGCTCCAGGGAAGGGTGCCACTTATGCTGCTGTAGAACTCGCTGATGCTCCTAAATTGCTTCAGCGACTTCCGGTGACCACCAAGCGACTGCCTTATGCCTCAGGCTGCCTGAAGAGTGAGGGATCGCGTTTTCTGCCGCAGAAACAATTGTGCTAGTCACCTGCTCAACCATCACATCGATGTTACCATGTGGGGGAGCATCAGCAGTGACGGCAGAGCTGAAAGTTCCCCAGTCCACCTTTTTCAAAGCCCATCTGGGCAGGCGTCGTTGTGCCTGACGCTGGGGAAGTGGTCACTATCACACAGGTCGTCATGTGCTATTCAGTGGATAGATAGGAGAAGTCCTGTGGTGCAAATTGATAAATCAATGGCCGAGTAACTACCATGAGCCACACTGAAATGTGTGGCGGCCCCATTATTTAAGAGGCAGATGTCGAATTGCGACAGTAAAGTTTCGACATCTCTGCCTCAGCCAGTAAGCATGGTACCACCCCGCAAGGGGTTATGGACATTAAAATCTCCCAGAAGTAGGAAAGGTTTAGGGAGTTGATCAATTAGTGCAGCTAATACATTCAGGGGCACTGCACCATCCAGAGGAAGATATACATTGCAGACAGTTATTTCGTGCGTCGTCCTTATTCTGACAACCACAGCTTCAAGAGGGGTTTGAAGGGGCACATGTTCACTACAGACTGAGTTTAGGACATAAACGCAAACTCCACCTGACACACTATTATCGTTGCTATGGTTCCTGTAATATCCCTTATAGCCGCAGAGGGCAGGGGTTCACATTGCTGGGAACCAAGTTTCCTGGAGGGTAATGCAGATAGCAGGTGTAAAGCTTAACAGTTGCCGTAGCTCAGCCAGGCGGTGGAAAAACAAGCCGTAGTTCAACTTGAGGATGACATCGTGAGACTAGGAAGACATGGAACATTCACTGAGGCAGTTTACGCCTCAGAGTCACCTGCTGCCTCTGATTTATTGCCTGAGCAGTCTATATCCATTGTGTCTGAGGGTCTGGTGAGATCTAGGTCCTCAGCAGACGCCTGAATCTCCACCTCATCGTCAGACGCAGAGCTTGTAGGTAGCAGTGGTGTGGGTGCCACTGAAATTTCCTTCGTCTCAGGGGTTTTCTTTTTGGATTTCTCTCGCTGCTCCTTGGGTTTCCCTGGCTGGGAGGACTTCATTGGCTCAGTCTCTGGGACTGATGATGAGCGTGAAGCCCTACAACCAACTGCTTTTTGGCTCTTCAGCCACTGGCGGGCGTCATCTTTCCCACTAGAAGAAACCTGGGAAGGGAGTGACCCAAGGGACCCCTTCCTAGCCAGAGAAGCTGAAGAAGACTTGTGCTTCTCTGGCTTAGAAGTGGGGACGGACGTTCCCGATGGTTGGTGGAGTGTTGCTCCCAAAGTAGGTGGTGCAGGAGCAACAGGGAGGGAAACGCCCCCACCATCAACGGGGCAGGTGTAGTCTTCTGGCTCTGAGAGGTGACTGGGGTTGGAGGAGCTGATGGTGCCAGAACTGTTGTAGCGGTGGTGTAAGACGATGTCATACACGCAGCATGCAAGTGTTCAAATTTTCTCTTAGCCTCAGTGTAGGTCAGTCTGTCCAGGGTCTTGTACTCCATGATTTTCCTTTTTTTCTGGAGAATCCTGCAGTCAGGCGAGCAAGGTGAATGGTGCTCTCCACAGTTGACACAGATGGGAGGTGGGGCACACGGAGTATTGGGATGTAATGGGCGTCTGCAATCTCAGCACGTGACGCTGGAAATACAGCGGGAAGACATATGGCCGAACTTCCAGCACTTAAAGCACCACATCAGCGGAGTGATATAGGGCTTTACATCACACCATTAGACCATCACCTTGGCCTTCTTGGGCAAGGTATCACCGTCAAAGGCCAAGATGAAGGCACCGGTGGCAACCTGATTATCCTTCGGACCCCAGTGGACACACTGGATGAAATGTACAGCTCGCCGCTCTAAATTGGCACGCAGCTCATTGTCGGACTGCACAAGAAGTTATCTGTGATATATGATACCCTGGACCATATGTAAGCTCTTGTGGGGCATGATGGTTGCAGAAACATCCCCCAGCTTGTCACAAGCAAGTAACTCCTGTGATTGGACAGAGGATGCGGTTTTGATCAAGACTGACCCAGATCTCATTTTGGACAAGCCCTCCACCTCCATGAACTTGTCCTCTAAATGCTCAACAAAAAAGTGAGGATTCATCGTCATGAAAGATTCCCCATCAGCTCTTGAACATTCAAGGTACTGGGGTGAATAAGATCCATCGCCATCCTTAGCCTGACGTTTCTCCCATGGTGTGGCCAGGGAGGATAACGATTCTTATTCATAATTCTGTGCGTTGAATTGAGCTTGTGATCGCTTAGAGGCTGCTAGTGTTTCACCACCAGCAACTCCGACCAGGGACCTTCCCCACGGGTGCCACCCAGCTGCAGTAAAGGCCACCTGGCAGGATGGCCATTGCTGGGAGACCTGATGCCCCAGGAGGATGGGCATCTACCACTTGGCATACATGTGGAGTTAATGGCACAGGCATCAGCAGAGCGGTCCCTGTGTGGTCAGGGGCTACAACCAACAGGGTACATGGCAGCCCCACCATAACGGACTGGCTACTGTGCTGGATATCAGGTGCCAAGAAGTCAACACAGACATTGACACTGCATAGTGCATGGTGGAACTCACACCCAGGAATTTGTCCTCACCCAAGAGATGGAGAATGGGCAGGACTGCAATGCGACAACAAGAAAGTGGGCTAAAGATCTCAATGCATGATGGACACGATGTACCTTGTAAGACACCCTTCACCAATTGGCTCGCTCTTCAGGAAAATTTTTGAGAATGGAGGTCAAACCATACAGGGGACCATCACATAAAGGCCGAAATGTGTGAAACTCTTTTTAGTCACTTCGTATGCCAGGCAGGAATACCTCAGACCTATTCTAACCCCCATACCTGCAGGGGGGGGGGGGGGTATACATGTTTGTTATCTTGATATGGGTCTTATATTTTGGGAAATACCATTTTGACTATCTGCATAATTTGAAAATGTATCCCAAGCCAAAACTTGTCAATGAGTAAATGAAAGTGAAATTTTCAGCCTTGTCTGTTTTTCCATTGTATTGAATATTTGCTTCATTCTTCTGTCCCAGCTCATATGTATGTACATATTCACCTTGCATATACTGTTGGCATAATCCGCTATGGCTTGTCAATGCCTCCTTGTAACAGTACTCAATCATTCCTGAAAGAACATTGCACAGCTCTGCTTCTTGTACCTCTTGAGAAGCCCCTAGTTTATCTGCTCAAACATTTATGATTTCTTAGTGCCTTTGTATATCCCACAGTAGTTTTCAGTTCTTCCACTAGATGTAATTTTGACACCAACAACAACTGAACATTGGACTAATCACCAATACCTGCTGACATCATTGGGTTCTCAACAAATACCACCACGTCCTCAGATGACCTTCCAGGAAAAGGAGGAGGGGGGGGGGGGGGCGTGCAGCAGCTGATCCATTACTTGGTCTGGTGCCTGGAGCAATGCCATTTCCTCATCCTTAACTGCAGTTTGCCCCCATTACTGTTTTATCTGCTGACAACTGTACTATCTTTTCTTTCAAAAAAAATGAACTGCCTTAAGCTCCAAACTGCACCATGTGTGACTGCCATTGCAACACCTTTACTCATCATCCACACACAATACACAAAGTATAAATATGCAACAGTTCACGACCTGAAAAAATAAATAAATTACAAACTACACCTTATCATTAACACTACACTCCACATACAGCCTTGCAACATGGCCATATTGTAGGACGTAAAGCAAGTTACATATACTCACTCAGCCCACACTGCAGAATTCCCGAGCAGATTACTTTGTGAATATCTAACATGCTCCATATACTGAGCCTTACCATTGTCCTGAAACTCAGACACATTATCCAGTTGCTCTGACCTAAAACAAATAACTTCAAGTTATGGTGATAGTTACTGCTAGATCCCATGTCTGTCACACACAACAAAGATAACCAATAGTTCTCTCACTCCCCCTACTGTGCTGACACTGTAGGCAGTGGTCCAGACATCGTGCTGCTTGGACAATGCACCATCTGGTGCCTACTGGAGACGCCACCAATTCTGGTGCCAATTATGGCCAAGCTTGAGATGGAGGGGCTACTACAATGTAAGGATGGCAGACAGCAAATGGTTGAGGCAAGGTAGCAGGCTGGTGAAGGTTCAGAAAGAGGTGGCTGCCAAAATTAATATTTTATTTCGCACTATTACGTTAGCACTGCATCAGTGCAAGGAGGCGACCATGCCCTCACTTCATGGGAAGAGGGCATCTGGTCAGCAGGATGACAGCAAGCAATTGGCCAGCTGGCTGCAACCCACTCACACACAGCTATGCTGACACCTGCAGTTGGTGCTTGGCATATGACTGTCACAAGAGCCACAAACAACAGGTGTCAGTGGTGAATGAAGGCGAACAGGAATCTTGCAGAGGTAGCCAATGAGTGACCACGCCCAAGTGGCTGCTGCTTGCAGGGACCAATTGCTCCCGGGACAAGAGTCCAGCTGCTGCACACTGTACAACAATCTGTGCAACTACAGTGACATTATTTTTCTGCCGTGGAATATGCCTCTCTAGTGTGAAAGAGCAATGGGTACAGGGCACAATGAAACCTTTAGGCTGACTCAATGCAATAAATTTTATTACCCAGCTGGAATAGTGCCATCCTTTCTACACAAAAAGGGGTAAAGGGGTGGGGTAGTTGGGGGTAGGGCGAGAGGAAGGGCCAGGGGGAGGGGGAGGGGGAGGGCGAGAGAAAGGGGGAGGGGGAGGGCGAGGGAAAGGGGGAAAGAGAGGGGGAGGGGGAGAGTTGGGCAGATCATGTAACCATTGTGGGGGCATACCCCTCGTACTCAATAGCTGAAGTACAGGACTAGTTTCCTATGATCTTCCAAGATTCCTGCTGCAACACCTGTGAAGGCAAGTTTTTAACTACAGAAGGAGAAACCACTCTGGACCACAGGAGGGCTGCCACTGAAGAGGAGACAGACTTCAAGAATACAGTCTCCAGTGTTACCCAGCAGCAGTTTTTGGTTATACGGATATGCATTTTCAGACTGCTTTTATTTTGCTGATTGCTTTGTTTCATGGTAAATATTTTTTCTTCCTGAAGGCTTATTCTTCCCCTCCCTGCTCCTGTAGAATTCTTACCCATACATATCTATAGGTACTAAGGTGCTGCAAAACTTTTTTTTGTCTTTTGGTAACGATAAACTAGCACTGCAATTTAACAGCTATGGTACTGCAGAGACTGTTAGACACCATATCATTCTTTCTAAATCTTGAATATTTATTAGGTACTTACCATCTGCAAAGGGTAAACAGTTAGATGGGATTGAATATGGATATATGGCATTCACAACTAAGTATATAATAAACAAAAAATAGTCTAAACCCATGTAGCTAACAAAATTTCAGCTGTCATCCTTAGGGAATTGATTGGATGTCGTATCATTCAACCATCTTGCTGATCAGTGATATCACACACAAAATACTAGATAGTGAGTAATAGTATAGGTCAGGGAGAAACTGTGGGAGATGTTACTGTCAAAGCTATCGAGGTGGTCAGTCAGAAAATGGAACACTACTCTCAAAGAGCTCTCCAGGACTAATTAATTTTTCATTGGACTACAAAAACATCATACTGCTGAGAGGAATTAAAATGAAGAAGGCTAATTGTGGTACCTTTGTCAGTGTAGAAAATGCAACACATTACATGGTTTATAGACGTCTAACAATTTCTCTAAAAGGTTCAGTAGTTATGAAACATTGCAAGAGCAGCAATTTGCTCTCATTTCTCCATACCTGTTTCTGAGGTTCACTTCTTTCCAGGAGCTTGGCCTGTATTCTACAAATAAAGCTGACAGGAACACATTCTTCAGATTCATCAATGGTTGTATACAGATTGAGTATTTTGATTATCTGAAAAACATGTGTAGCAGTTAGATCCATACAAAATAAAATGCAGTAATAACTACAGCAGAAATATTCATTAAATTAATAGCTGTACTACTACTACTGCTGCAACATTACATTTGTAAGGATGTCAACTTTCTCCTAACTTCAGTATCTGATAAAATGGAGACAGACAAAACTGTTCCTCAAAGAAGAATTTCAGAAGGAAGAATTAATTGTACATACAAATAGTACATAATTCAGAGACAACAGCTGATACTCATTAAGACTTCAAGTACATAAAATTCTGATGATATTCTGTCTGCAAGTATCATGTCACCATATCTGATATAACGAATGCCAACACATTTGTGTTCTCACACTGACAATGGCAGATATCGTTAGCCATGAAAGCCCCATGCCTTTGTTGCAGGAGGAGACAATTCCATTTACTTATATAGATGGATGCCTGCAGTGTTGTGTATGTCACGAAGTATTTAATTTTGCCAATATGTATACCATACAACATGACTGTACGAAGACATCCTGAAAAGCAATGCCTCTGAATTTTCTACACGAAAACTCTAAGATTCCTAAATAAAACAAATATTCTTAGCAGTCTGTATCTCTATTCTCAGTATAGTAATCCTGGTAACACATTTCTCCCTGAGACGACAATTTCTTGGTACAGTCATTGCAGAATATTTGACCTGCTTGATGGACCCAGAACCTCACCTCGGCTTGCACCTCTTTTTCATTGTCAAAGTAACATATTTGAAGGTGTTCTTTAAGTTTTGGAAAAATGAAAATTTGATTGTGCCAAGTTGGAATTAAATGGAGGATGATCGATGACAGTGAAACAAAGGTGGATGATTGTTGCAGATGTCACAATGCTAATTTGTGATCTACCTTTGTCATACTAAAGGAGCAGCATGTGTGGACAAACTCTTCTAACCCAGAATCTGATTTTAGCATGCTGTTTCTAATCCACTGACATAGTTACATTACTCACCACCATGTTACATGCTACAATTCAGAGACCTCTCATGGCAGAGGGCTGTAAATATATATAAATGAAGAATAAAGATGTAGAATGTTAATAACATGTGCTTTATTTAAAATGCATTAAGAATTTATGTATAAAAAAACTTGGAGGCATAAATTTTCAGCACACCCTTGTACATGCTCCCACGCAGGGCATTAGGAGCAGATAGTGGGCAAAATACTCAGAGATCTAACAGACTTAAAAGCAAAATATCAAGAGGGTTACATCTGAAAAAAAAAAAGTTTATTGTAGCAATAAGTCTGGTAGCAGATGCACAATATTTGTCTCGAAAGGAGTTACAGAGATTTTAAGGAGTTTCCCTTCCCAACAAATTGCAACTCGCTGGAACTTGGACATGGCAACCATGGCAGGAGAATGATATGGATGCAAAGTATGAGGACATACCTAACCACACCACAGTTAGCTTGATTGGTAATTTCTTGTTAATTACTTTCACATTTGTGAGCAAGCTTTTCCATTTGCGAAAGTGATAGGGAAAGAAGTGTAATATCTGAAAGATTTAAAATGTTTATCAGAGCTAGCATTCCTGGCAGACATGAAAATATATCTGAACAATTTAAAATGTTACTGCAATGGATGGAGAATTAAATGGTTGATGTGCAAAATAAAATCTGAGTGTTCTTGGAAAAGCTATGTTTGTGACACAAATGAGAAACTGCAATTTAACATTTTTGGGTCACCTGGCTTCTTTAAGATTACTAGTTTTACTGATTACCAAGTCAAGATAAACCAGTTAAGCATGTCTTTAAAAAGGGACTGCAGGAGCTCAATATTTTGGAAATGGAAATTAAATTATTCAACAATCCTTTCCTGGTTTCATTCCATGATCTGTCACCACTACCAAAGTTAAAATATGTGAATCTTGTATTTCTAACTTCAATGGAAGAAAGATACCACAGCACACTGACTTTGTCCTAGTGGGATTTTTCATTACAGCAAAAATGTTTCACAACCTATACAAAAATATGGTCATGATCATGTGCATGTTTGGGTATATATATACTAATGTTATCACTTTTTTTGTTCATAGCAAGAGTAAAAAGCAAAGAAGGGAGTTTTCTTTACGAGGTTACAATGAATCTTCCACAGTAACACTGCAAACACTTTGATTCTCAATATTTCCTCTTAATATGGAAAAACGTCAAACTTCAGAAGCCTAATGAACATATTACATACTATTAATAGAGTTCCTTATTATTTACTTCCTTTGTTTCCTGCATTTTTTAGTTAATGTAACACTCCAAATTTGTTGTTGGCAATAACATAATGTGCACCAGTTATAGTTGTCAGATTACAAGGTGCTGCTGTGCAGGCTAATTCAATTCCTCACTGACACCAACACTGGTTGGAGCAATCCACAAATTATTACAAGCACATAAGTTGGAACAACCTGTTCTAGCTGCAGAGAATTACATCATCAGTTGCTGTATAATATACATATGAAGCACCAAGAAATGCTAATTACTTTAATGAAAAAACAACTGTAGCTCACAAGTCTTTATAAATATGTTTCTTCCTAACCCATATGGTATATAAACCAGTCTTTAACATGAGTGGATGCATTACTATGTAAGAACCATCACAGTGAGCAATCTAATCATGTGCAAAATTTATTAAATCAGTTATAACTGACACGAATTTGAAACAATGATACAGTTAATTTTGAATACATACCTGCAACATTGAAAGTTTATCACACATATTGCATACATGCTGAACATCTTCATCCAGCTTACGAGCCTGTAGCAAGTGGGCAGCCTGAATTATGGGCTGTAATGTGGTTGGCACATCAGTATACTGGAACAAATGTGATAATTAACCATTTGAAACACTGAATTTTGCTGCATTTAAAATAATTAAGAGAACACCAAGTACTATGTTTTGGTCTGTATTGAACAGCAGAATTGAATAGACATCCACAAAAGAAATCTCAATTCTTCAGTTTACCAAATGTGGGCACTGATATAATCAAGTTATGTGTCATAAGTGGACTTCTGCTGGTGATCATCTGAAGTACCATTTTATGTAAAAACTAGTGGAATACTGGTAAAAAAGATCTATGTAGATTCCCATTTCCTTTCAAATTTTAATGCTCTGTTGATAGTACAGCCAGGAAAGGGAGGAACACTTGTGATAATGTGAAAGGGTCAAAAAAGAAATCAGTGGTGAGGAGTAGAAAATTTAGGACTGGTCCTGTATGAAATTCCATGAACAAACACAGATGAATGATTTTAGTGTCACATGGACATCTTTGATTATTATTCACAAAAAAGGGGAGCACTCTACAACACAAATGCAGAGTGGGGTTCCTACAAATGATAGCTTTTCTCCTATAAAACTCTATTCCCTGCAGGAGTATGCAGATCCACTTCACTGCATTATTAAATCACTTAACTCAGTCACAAATGGGAAACTGGGATGGCTGGTGCAGTTATTCCTACTCACTGAAATGAATGGCTACAGATGACAGTGATAGACCACCAATATGTTAGAAATATCAATAAACTGCCAAAACGATACTGATATTCATACATTGCTACTGTACCACTGATATTTTTCTCACTATACTGGCCTTTCATAATTATATTTGATACACATTTTTACTGGATACTGAATTAAATAATCACTGTTTTTCAGGTATCCCTGTTAGAGGGACTCTGTAAAATGAAGACTCATTAAGTACTGTCAATACCAGATTGATATGACACATAATAAAGAAGATTAGAGATTGTTACATTCATAAAATGACCAGTAAATATCAATGTGCAAAGCATGGTGTGCTCTGAAACATTTGTGCTTGCATCAGTGTTGTACTATGTTGTTGGATCTTTCTTAATCTGTGTTACAGAGCAGACAAACTTTCAATCTCCATGTCCTTTGGTGGGGTGCAGCTGTCCAACATGTCACCTACTCATACTTTCACTGCCCTTCAACCACTTTCCATGGACACTGAGAACAGCAGCACACAAAGAGCTAACCAACTTAGGTTTCAAGTCATAATAACTGCCATTTGTAGTAGTAGTAGTAGTAGTATTATTAGTAGTGGTAGTAGTAGTAGTAGTAGTAGTAGCAGCAGCAGCAGCAGCAGCAGCAGCAGATTTATTCATCCGTAGATCTCTTATTACAAGGATATTGGACATGTAAAAGTATTTACAAGTTTAGAACAATTTAAAATAAGCTAATTAGTAGACACACACATTTCTAGACTTCTAGTTAGAGACAACCATTAGATTTACTCCTGGTATAGAATACTTTTTTTAACAAATAATTTGTTAAATAATGTAATGCCACACTGTTCAGTCATATCTCACTATCAGTCACTGCACATGGGCCATTTTCTGTACCGCAACTTCCCATTTGCTATCCTGAAAAACTGAATCAGCATTCCTCCATAAAGAGTGAGATGTTGAGCTCAGAAAGAGGAAGAGACGTTACTATTGTGCCATGCATAGCTTGGGGGTAAGTATTTCTAGAAAGGAAAAGAGAAGGAAAAAAACTAAGTGAAGGAGTTATGTGGAATGTGGAATGTTGTATGTTTTATCATCATCATCAGCATCATCATCATCATTTATTTATTTATTTATTTGTATAACTTTTTTTTATCAAACCCCTACTCTGTTTTAGCTAAGTAATCCTTCAATGTATAAAATATATTGTATAACAGGCACTTTTAGCTGTCTTTTTAAAGAAGTGTATATCTGCAATTTCTTTAATCTCTTTTGGTAATTTATTGTACAGTTTTATTCCTTGGTAGAAAGTGCTGTTTTGAGTTTTATGTTTTTTTTTTTCTTGGTAAATGTAAGTTGAGTCTATCTATCTCTTGTTGCATGGCCATGGACAGAGCTGTTTGTGCAGTAATTACCAATGTTATTTTTGATGTGTACAATTGACTGGTAAATGAATTCACAAGGAGCAGTTAAAATCCCCAGTATTCTGAACAGAACATTACAAGTTTGAAAATTATGTTCATATTTTGTGCATTTGTTCCCCAAAAAAGAATGCCATAGCTAATCATTGAGTGTACATATGAATAATATGTAACTAAATGACACTGCATGTTACACACTGATGATACGATTCTAAGGGCTGATGACATTCTGTTTGCAAGTACCTTTGTGTGTTCGCACCACTTCAACTGAGAATCAATAGTCATTCCTAAAAATTTTGCATTTATTACACAGTCTATAGAGGTAAAATCTACATTTAATTTAACATGGTCATTTTTCCTCTTCAAACTGAAATTCATGGCATTAGTTTTCTTCATGTTAAATGTCACTTTATTGCTTATTGACCAATCATAAACTTCCTTGAGAGTTTCATTTGCTTTCTTGGCAAGGAGTTCTCTTGTTTTCTCCATGACTATAATATTGCTGTCATCAGCAAAGACAATTTTTTCACCACGAGTAACACAAGTGGGAAAGTCATTGATGTGCTACCATGTGGAACCACTATATTAATGTATTTTGGTTCTGATAAGAGTTTTACTAAATGTTTAGTTCTATTTGAAGTATGTGTTCTCTATTCTTTGTGCCCTATCTGCTTCATATGATGGAAACCAGTCATTAGCTACTCCTCTTATTCCTAATGCTTCTAATTTATTTAATAGAAGCTTGTGGTTGACTGTATCAAACGCCTTAGAAAGATCCAAAAATATGCCTGTGACATACTCATCTTTATCAAGAGCATCAAGTACAACTTTTGTGAATTCTACTATTGCTGACTTCGTATTTTTGCCACTTTGTAAACCAAACTGTGATTCGCTTAAAAGATTGTATTTATTCAGGTAATTCATTAATCTGTCTTTCATAATTGCTTCTATTATTTTTGAGAATGCTGACAGCAGGGAAATGGGCTGGTAATTTTCTGTGTCTTCTGCATTATATTTCTTAAGCAAAGGTACAACTCTTGCCTGCTTTAACTGCTCTGGAAATATCCCTGATGCGAAGGATTCATTTATTATATTTGTTAAGGGGCCTTGTATAATCCCTATGCATTGTTTCAGTACAAACACTGGTACTTTATTTAAGCCTGCTGACAATTTATTTTTTAGTTACTGAACAGTTTTATTAACTTCATTCTCTGTGGTTGGAAGTAACATCATTGTATTTAGTGCAACATTATTTGCAGGTGTTATATTTTTTTTGGGGAATTTTTGCTGTAACTTGTTGGCAACACTTGAAAAATGCTCATTTATATAGTTTGCTAAGTGTTGTGGATCATTTATTATCTTATCCCACTCCCTTCGCAGTATGTTATTCTGCATTTGTTTGCCTCTCTCCATTTCCTTTTTTAATAACATCCAAGACTGTTTTGCTTTTATTCTCTGCATTATATATTATTTTATCATTAAATGACTTTTCTGCAGAAATCAGCACATTCTTGTAGGACCTTTTTGTATCTGTGATAGAAATTTAAGAATTCTGGATCATTGCAAATCTTTTTGTTGGAACTGAGTTGTTTAAGTGTTTGGGAGGACTTCTTAATACCTGCTGTTATCCATCTGTTTTTGTGAGATGTTCATACAGACATGCATACTTTTGGAAATGAGTTTTCAAAGTTAAGTTCAAACAATGTGGAGAATTTAGAGAATTTCATATTCACATTGGTTTCCTTCTGATAGATGTCATTTGTAGACTTGGAGTTTAGGGAATGATTCGATGCCTGATTTTACTACTGTTATTTGACAGAGATTGTCTGATAGTTTGAGATCTTTTACAGCTAAATCACATTTTTCCCTGTCCATATTTGTGGCCACAGGGTCAATTACTGATGCAGTCATTGTAGTAACCCTTGTTGCACTATTGACCAATAGGGACATGCCAAAACTCTGAAGGATGTTTATGAAGGTGCTGCTGGATTCATCTATGATATTACTGTTGATGTTAATATCCCCACACAGAATTACGTTGACCTTTGCACTTCAGACTACTTCTAGAACTTCTGTTAATTTATTGAAAAAAATGTCCACACTACTACTGGGAGATCTATACTCACACAAAAGGATTAATTTCTTGGTTATATCAAGCCCTGTTAATTCAGTAGCTGATATTTAAAAGTGTTTGTCTTCACTTACTGTACTGAGGTCATGTCTTCATTTGAACTGTATTCCTTTTCTAATATAAATACATGATCCTCCACCCCTTGAAATAGTTGCCATTCCATACAATGTTAATACTACATATTCGATTTCTGTGTCTCTACACCAGTGCTCAGTAATACAAACTAATGTGCAGTTCAAAGATTGGAAATCAACTTCTAATAGTTGTATTTTAATTTTTATTGATTGCATGTTTTGATGGAGGATTGTTAAGTCTGTGAAATGCCCCATGTTACTCTTTCCAATGGTTTATTTTTCTTTGCGACATCTGGTACGTGTGAAATTTGAAGTGTTAAAATATGTCTTGTGAGTGATTGTTTCAGTATTTTTTAAACTGCTCGAGATAATCTCTATGAGGGGAACCTGGTGTCTGGATTTATCCTAAAAAAGACCTACTTTTCCTACCTATGACAACAGTTATTTGACCATGTGTGGCCCAAGATCCACTCCCTATACTTTCATGAATCAGCTGTATCAATCTTCCCTTCTCAGTCCTGTTTAGGTGCAGGCCATGCCTAGTGAAACCCTATCTGTTGATAATCCCGATGGGCAGCAGAGAAACATGAGCAATGTTGGTTGTCCTCAGAGCCATCCTTAACCCCACATTGATTCACCTCACAGCTCCATCAAGGTGTGGTTGATCATGAAGCAGGAACAGCTCAACAAAGTGTACGTTGGTGCCATGAGTCAGGGAAGCTATCTTGTCCGTGTCACCACCTATGTCATATGCCCCATCCCTGTCCAAACTGTTTCCCATCCCACCCACTATCACTACATGGTCCTCTTCTGTGAAGTCCTTACATAAAGACCCTAGGTCCTCTATCAAATGACTTAGCCCTGCATTTGGCTTGAATATACTGGTGGCCTGGTACGCTGCCCCTAAACTTTCCTTTAACTGAGGACCTACACCTCAACCATGGCTACTACCTAGCAGCAGCACTTTCTTCTTCCTAACACTTTGTACATTCCTAGGCTTCTTGGCCATGGTTGAAGTGTGCTGCATATTTCCTGCTCCTCATTCTACCTGAGGCACTTCTCCATGTAACTCTGGTAGTGGTAGATGCCTGTTTTTGCTGTTGACGATAAAACTGTCAGATCATGTTCTCTTTCTTCCTATCCTCCTACCAGCTGCCACTTCCCAGCCACCCTCCTCCCCCTATCTCCCTTGATCCTTATGAATTCCTTCCTTGCTCCCTCCGACTGTGTCTGAAGGGCACAGATTTTCCTTTCCTGTTCTCCAATCAAAATGTTCCTACTGTATACTCTGGAGTTCCAGGAGAGAGCCTCTTCTGTTCTCCCAAAATTCTCCCCATTTCTATGTTTGCTGTTTACTTGTACATGAATAAAATAACATTGTTCTTTTGGCCGCACTATTGTTTATGTCTAATATTATGACACAATTGGTGTTGAGTGTGGTGTTCACTTCATCATGCTCAGTGTATTTGATTTTTCTGTCAGTTCTCATGTCCATGCAAGCAGTGCTGAAATCTCTCCTTTAGGAAAAGGAGGCCCTTTCAGTTGCTACCACAAATTTGTCAGCCACACTGACTGTGTAGGTAGGCTTCTATGTTGTCAGCATAACCACTACCCTTTCCAATTATTGTGTTGGGTCTGAAGACAATTGGCTTATGAGAAGTGGCTTAGGTAACACCACTTTGTTTTTGGTGTCACCAGTGCAATCATGCTTAAGGCTTTGTTCACTTCTTGGATTTCCCCTCAAATTTACCAGTTGTTGTTCCATCTTGTCCCACTCCAGGAACCATCATCACTTCCATTTGATGAAATGTGTAAGTGTGTAATTTCTCCAGTTATCACCAAAAGTGCATGCATGTAATTGCAGCACATGCTGAGTTCTATTGTTGACATAAATAGCCCCATCAGTCCTACGGCCTCAGTTGCAAATATCAGTTTGTTACTGATGCTTGTCAGGATTCACATGCTGATTCTATGGTCTGTGTTGCCACCATTCGATTGGCTCCAGAAAGGGGGGGCATCAACACAGACTACAGTCTGGTAATCTATTTTTGGCTGAAGTATTGAATATTAGTCAATCTTTTGAGGCATCTCATGCTGTTGGTGATTAGACTGAGGCTTGGTATGATGTCACCACAGCAACTTCTGTTCCTGGTTGTTTGACATCAGTTAGTTCTTGGGGGAAGAAGGAGGGGAGGGTGGAGTATATCAATCAGATTCCTTTCAGAGTATGCAGGCACAATAGCGCTTTTCTTAGCAATTGTATACAACCACTCACTTGACGAAAAGTCTGTTCCTAAGGACTGGAAATAAGCACAGGTCACACCAATATTCAAGAAAGGAAATAGGAGTAACCCACTGAACTACAGACCCATACTACTGACCTCAATTTGCAGTAGGATTTTGGACCATATACTGTACTCTAACATTATGAATCACCTTTAAGAAAATGACTTATTGATACATAACCAACACAGATTCAGAAATTATCTTTTTTGTGCAATGCAGCTAGCTCTTTATTCCCATGAAGTAATGAGGGCTGTTGACAAGGGATCTCAGATCGATTCCATATTCCTAGATTTCCACAAGGCTTTTGATACTGTTCCTCACAAGTGACTATTAATCAAATTGCGTGCATATGGAGTATTGTCTCAGTGGTGTGACTGGATTTGTGATTTCCTCTCAAAGAGGTCACAGTTCGTAGTAATAGACAGTAAATCATCAAGTAGAACAGAAGTTATATCTGGTGTTCCACAAGGTAGTGTCATAGGCCCTCTGCTGTTCGTGATGTACATAAATTATCTAGGTGATAATCTGAGCAGCCCCCTTAGATTGTTTGCAGATGATGCTGTAATTTACTGTCTATTAAAATCATCAGATGATCAATTCCAATTACAAAATGATCTAGAGAGAATTTCTGTATGGTGGAAAAAGTGGCAGTTGGCACTAAGCAAAGAAAAGTGTGAGGTCATCCACTTGGGTACTAAAAGAAATCCGATAAACTTTGGGTATATGATAAATCACACAAATCTAAAGGCTGTCAATTCAACTAAATACCTAGGAATTACAAGTATGAGCAGCTTAAATTGGAAAGACCACATAGATAATATTTTGGGGAAGGCGAAACAAAGACTGCGCTTTGTTGGCAGAATACTTAGAAGATGCGACAAACCAACTAAAGAGACAGCCTACATTACACTTGTTCATCCTCTGCTGGAATATTGCTGTACAGTGTGGGATCTTTACCATGTGGCATTGACAGAGGACATCGAAAAAGTGCAGAAAAGGGCAGCTTGTTTCGTGTTATTGCGTAATAGGGGTGAGAGTGTCACCTGACATGATACGTGAGTTGGAGTGGCAGTCACTGAAACAAAGGCAGTTTTCTTTATGGCAAGATCTATTTATGAAAGTTCAATCACCAACTTTCTCTTCTGAATGCGAAAATATTTTGTTGACAACCACCTATGTAGAGAGGAATGATCATCATAATAAAATAAGAGAAATCAGAGCTCGAACAGAAAGATTTAGGTGTTCCTGTTTCCCACGTGCCATTTGAGAGTGGAATGGTAGAAAAGTAGTATGAAAATGATTTTATGAACCCTCTGCCAGGCACTTAAGTGTGAATTGCATAGTAACCATGTAGATGTAGATGGCAAGTTACCCAGTGCCTAGGGCACATAGCCTTGACATGCTACACGAAACAGTGTGGGAAATATGGGCGAGGTGGTTGGTTGTCATTTGTCACTGTCGATGAGGGTGCAGAAGCTGCATGCACTATATATAATATTTTGCATGCGTCATTCCAAGCCCTCTTCTGCAGGTGTTAATTGTGTATCTCCAATGCTTATGACTTTTAACAAATTGTTTATTGAAGTGTGAGTAATAGACAAAGAGTTCAGGCAACAAGTGGACACACATATGCAGCTCTGACATTGCTGAACTTGTGAACCTATGTTAATTTGGTATGTTTGGCATCGTGTCTGTGTACTTAACATCTGGCGAGTTACAACTGAACAACGTATTCCAGCTCTGGGGCAATTTACAGCTTGACTGTGTATAAATCTGTGGTTCATTCCTTAACTCTTCTGGTAGTGGATGATGCTGGTGCCAACAATTTATTTGGTCTGGATGCTTTCCATGTTTCTGGTTTTTTATTGCTGATGCAGCGCACCTCACTTCTGATGAGGTCCCTTTAGCAGCAGTTAGATTCGCAGATTCTGAGTTCACATATTTTTTATGTTTTAGGTTGTGCCACTAATTTTACAGCCCACATTACCTTGAAACCTACTGTGCAGCCACATTTTTACATGCGTGCCCTATTCCTGCAGCTTCGAACAAACAAATGAAATTGGAATTGTATAGGCTGATGATTTTCGAGTCTTACAGCCTATTACAACAAATATGTGGCCTACCCAAACTGTCTGCTAAAAAATCAAATGGTGAGTAGCGCCTCTGCAGTGACTGTAAAGTTTCCGATAACACTCACACTATTATTGACACTCACCCTTTGCCCCATCAGGATGAGTTGTTGGTCAGACTTATAGGAGGCTAGTTATTTGCCAAAACCAAATTATCTGAAACCTATTTACAGGTTGCATTGGATGAGGATCCAAAAAGGCTCCTTGTGACTGGGACGCCCTTTGGGATATAACAAAATCAGTGCTTCCCATTTGGTGTGGCTGGCACACCTGTGATTTTTTCAGCATTTTTGGAACAATTGATGATGTCTGTTCTGGCATGCATCAACTATCCAGATGATATTGTCACGGTGGGTGTATCCAAGGAAGAGCATTTATGCAACTTATGCTACTTGGTCATGGCCTTACATAGTGCAGCCATCAATTGTGTATTTGGGGTTTGAGTTCTCTCAGGATAACATAAAGCAGGGTTGATCAAGATTTCAGCTCCCAGGCCATGCCCAGACACAAGGGCCAAAGTGCTCACCCTCCCTTCATGTTTCCGCTATTGCCATGATACACTGTCTCAGTGCAAGGTGGGAGAAGAGGGGAAAATGGAACACACCTTATTTAAATGGCAGTACAAGCACACTGCATAATACGTGGTTTTATATTTCACATTTACCAACAACATAGCTAACAAAAAAACAAATTTTTGGTATTATTTAATTATTTTTGGCTCATTGAAGACATAATTTTTATCTGGTAGCAACTGTTGGTATATGGACAGATGCAGACAATTTCACAGTTTTGCACTCAAGTTGCCACATAATTGTGACTTATTTAGTTTCATAGTAAAAAAAAATGTTTTTCACACAAATATGATGATTGAAACATTGTAGCACTTTTGTAATCTCATTATGATGACTTTGAAACTCTACCTGGTGAAATATAGACGTTCTGGACAGTTTTAATGCAGAAAGATTTTTAATGAAAACTAGAATTACAAGGCAGTTCAATAAATCGCATCTGTATAAGATTAGGGGCACTTTCAACTGAAACAAAGGGTCTAAGAAATAGATGTACAATTGACAGTGTCCTCAAAATCTTTATAAAACTATCCCTGTAATTCTTGCAAGGCCACAATGGATTCCTCAAACCTTGTAATTTCTTCAATGCTAGTCAGCTTATGGAACTGGACTGTCTTTGCCAGAATGTATTCATTCTACAACGTGATTTTCTTTTCAAATGCATCCACATAAAATAAGAAAGAAGTGTGGATAGTGTATAGTCGAGTCTGCTTCAAATGCAAAGTCTGTACTCCATTGTGGATGTTCAAATTTTCATTCCTGCTCTCCTTTTTCCTTCATAATTTCAACAATAGTGACTTTCAAGTCAAGGAATTATTCCAGGCATGCGCCTTGACATAATGAATGTACTTTCAGTAATATATGAAATCTCTGCACCCTTTGTTCAGTTCTATCTATTGCAACTGACAATGGAACAATGTGTGTGACTTCAGAAATTTTACTGGTCATACCATCAATTTCTTCAGGCACTCCAGGCCTGCAAATGTATCATAACATGCAATCTAACTTACAGAACAATGAATCCCATATGTATCATCACAGTTTTTTGCTCTTTCATTGTCAACTAAACCTTCAAATTCTTGTTGCATAGTATTGTAATTTCATTTCATAGCAAATATACAGTACCTGTCACTTATGCGAACTGAGAATTCTCATCCCTCTCTTCTGTCATTCCTATTCACTTTACAGGATTGCAGTGATAGATTGCTAGACTGCCTCTTTTTGTAAAACAACCAGTGGACCTTTGAACATCCTTCCATACCATCAACAAACAGCAAAGGTTAAACAGCACTGACAGTGCAATTCTGCCAAACTCAGAAAGTTGTGCCAACTGAAAAATGCTGCACCACACTAGTAAATGAAATGTCACAACATTCCCTGTATGTCCAAGGAGGACTGAGCAAAGCCAAGTGACAGGCTGGGCCTTGTCCTGCCCGCAGTCCACACCCGTTGCATGCATGAAGTTTGGCACAATGTGGCTGGCCCTGTTGTAAAGCCTTCATGTCATCATGTTGCTGTCACAGCTCTTTGCCTCACCCTTCCAATGTCAAAGAACACCCAACTGCTTTTAGGGATAATTGCTTACTACCATAAATTCATTCTGGCTGTGCCCACAGCGGACCATCCCCTCCACAAATTTCACCACAAGGACATTTCTTTTCACTGAACATCGGCCTGGCAGCATGCATTAATGCTTCTGAAATGTATGCTGCATTCTTTTCCTGTCATCCTGGCCACCAAATGGTCTTGGCTACAGGCTCCTCTAAGTATGGCCTGATGGTCGTGAGGATGGTTCTTAATGTCTGATAGTTGACATGTCAAAAATGCTCAATTCCACTCAGCAGCACTACTGCCTAGTTGAGGAGGAGGCATTGCTATCATCTATACCCTCAAAAAGTTTGATGTATTCTTGTATGGATCTAAGTTCCACCTCATTACTTACCATAAGCCCGTGGTTCTGTTGTTTAGTCCTTCTGCTTTGTACTTTGACAAAGCAGCAGATTGCCTCCAGTGTGGGGCCTTGTTTCTGTCTCACTACAACTATGAAATACATTTTTGGCCTACTGCACAGCATGTCAATGTCAATGCACTGTCCCTGATTCTGACAGGGCCATACCCTACTTTTGATCAGGAAGAGTGCCTTTGTTTTCATTTAGATGTTGAGGCAGAACGTATAGTGGAAGGGTTTCCTATTGCAGGCTTCTGGATTGCAGCTGCTGTTGCTGTCAACCTGACTTTGCACCAAGTTGTTCAACTTGGTTGGCCAGACAGGTCTTTGGGCAGGACTTCTGATTTTTTATGTAGCTATTCTGTCCTTTGTCACCACCTTCCAGTGTGTAATGGTGGTTTTCTCTTAGCAAATGATGGGCTGTCATCCAGGGTTGTGATTCCAATGGCTGTAGAGTATGGTGTGCTTCAGTTCCTACAGCTGGGAAAGTGGAGGGCTCTATTATACCAAGTCACTGACCCATCGACACATCTTCTGGCCTGGCATTGGCGAAGACATTGTGTGTCTTGTCACGGCCTGCTCTCAGTGTGCAACCCATCAGGTGGTAAAGCTCTCTTCCTGGCCTAGGTGGTTAGTGACTTCAGCATTGGTGCAGTTCTGCCACTCTGAGGACCCAGATGTCTAGATGCTACCAACACCATTCTCACCGGCCCTCACTTATGGCACTTTGCAAGAGGTGGCCACTGCACATGTCAGGGGCCGTGTCACTTCCACCTTTACTCATCAGTTCCAGGCCAGAATCTCCTCCCACATCCACCAGCATCTCCGATGCCCCCCACATAGGTCATGGTTGTGTCATCATTTGCCCCAATTCCATCATCAGACGAGTGCCCTTTTGGTAAGGGGGAGGGGTGCTATAATCCTGTACATATGGATATGATCCATGTTACCAGGTTACCAGTGCACTACACTCATACTCTACCAATGGCATCTGTGCGAGATGGCCACCAGAGGCTGCCCGTAATTTGGGCACATGGTATGGCACATGGTGCATCTGCTGGAGATCTTGTCCATATAAGGACAGCACAGCAGGTGCTCATCCTCAGATTATGTTCTACTGTTTATTGTACCATTTGTGAGTTTGCTGTTTACTTGTATGTGGATAAACTAACTTTGTTCTTTGTGGCAGCACAACAGACAGGTAACAGCCAATCATCACAACTGTAGATAAAATGACATGGCATCTACACAATATTATTGAAACACATATGAAGATATATAAAATGATGAGACAGAGTGTCATTGCATGGTAACTGTTATATTTGACAAAAAATAATGATGAAATTGATTTTAATGTTCTAATCTAACATCTGCATAAATGAACCTTAATTTGAAATGAGAATGAAAACTGTTTTGTCATTTAAAACTAAGGTGGTATTCTATATCATACGTTTATTGATTTAAACTATCCATTTCCCTTTTTTCTTAAAGTCATGTAAAATGTTGCAGCATGCATCTTAATGCATTATTTTCTTTTAAGAGATGTTGTGCAAGGTTGAACCCATCTTCCATAGTGTCCATCTTCTCTGATGTTCTGACAACCTGACTGCCACAGATCTGCTTGACTGACCACTTATACTTTTCCAATGTGTTTGCAGTTGATTTTGTACACACTGATCTGCTCTTAATATTTCATTGTGTCTTTAATTTAAAATAATGATTAAGTTATGGATATTGTTTGAAAATCAGATTTGGATAATGGAACCAGTGAGAGGTGACACACCAAGGAACTGAAAGCTGCTTACTTGTGACTGGATGGTACCATCCTGCACAGGTCACAGTAGAAGTAGCTGTTATTCTGTAAGTGATAAATAGACCTTTAATTGTGTTAATGGGAGATCCTTCTATGAAACATTTGCCAGATCACAATTAAAAAGTGCTGCTGCCAATAGTGATGCTATTTTGTGTGGTGAAATTAATACAATTATCAAGTTCAAGAGGAAACTTGTGTCCAGCGATGTTATCACTAACAAAGTCAAAAAATAAAAATGCCTAAATAATTCTAAATTTCACAATCTGTATGAAGTTCCAACTGCAGCTTCTAACAACCAAGAGGAACAAAACATTATAAAATCATGCAAAAATTTCGGGTCAGAAACCAGCAGCTGGACACTTGTAAATATTACTCCAATGGCTCCTAGATGTTTTGGTTTACCTATGTTACATACGTATGACAGCCAGTAGTGTCCAGTTTCTCTGCTTCTTGTTGATTACTATGGAAGAAACTAGATTACATCACAATAAGAAAACAAAACTTAAAGTAATATTTGGCATCCGAAATTCCTCAGCTCTTGTAGCTAAAATTCAAACAATATTGGCTTTAACTACACTGTCTGACAAAAAGTCACTTAATAGCCATGGTCAGATATCAATTTACTTTCATATACATATGCACGATTGTTGAGTATGTAATGATTAGAGTTGCAGGTAGTCCATTACTGTTGTTTGAGTTAATTGTTGTTACCAATCCTGGTAGGATATATAAGGAGCATGGTCAGTGTAAGATGCTGAATGATCACTGTGAAGAACGTGGAGGTGCCACATACTCTTTTTAGACAGTGTTATCAGCACCTGACAGAGTTTGAAAGGGGCCTCATTGTGGGTCTTCAATTGGCTGCCTCATCAGATTGTGCAATATCCAGATCTGATGGCATTTGTATGTGACAGTGACTGTTTGACTGTATGGGAGTGTGAGGGCTCATATACTTATTGTTAATGTTTCAGTGAACCGCACCTAACCACCACATAGAGGGACTGTCATAGTTTGCACTAACAACACTGTAACTCCTTCTGACTTACATCTGCCTTCTGAGAACAAATAATGAACTCTTGCTACATTCTGTGTCATTCCATACCTTTGGTCAGAAACCAGCAGCAGTTTCACCAGAGAATTACCATCCCATGAGGTGGTCATTAAAACCACAATACAGACTTTTTTTTTTTTTGGAGTCATGGTACGGCCAGGAAGAATAAATTGCTAATTAATGATGTCACATTGTCTTTGTTGATGAACTGAATTTGTACTACCCTGGATAACCATCATTGGAGAGTACAATGCCAGTCTGGGAGAGGTCCCATTCTTTCATAGTTTTGTAGAGGCACAAGGTGTTACTCCTGGCATTACGGGGTGTAAAGCCATTGGGTGTAACTCCAGGTAACAGGTTATACTGACGCAGAAAACTCTGAAAGACAATGGTACACCACAGGCATTCTGTGTGTTACCTCTCATGCAAGAAGATTATGGTACCATTTTTCAACAGGATAATGGTTATTCACACATGATGTGTATCTATGAACTGTCTGCATGATGTTGAAGTTTGCCGGTGACCAACAAAATCCCCAGAACTGCCCCTGACGGAACATGTGTGGAATCAGCTTGGATCTCAACTAACATCCCATGCTGGCATGCAGTATATGAAGGACTAGTTACAAAAGTTGTGGGCCAACTTGTCTCAGGAGAGGTCACAAACTCCTTATGACACCTTTTTCAACCAAAGAAGTGCATACATCCATCTCAGAGGGGTGCAACATCATACTGATAAGTGGACTCCTACTATTAAGCTCTTTGTAAATTTGATTCAGTTTTGTAACCACTGCTGTAACATCACGTAACTTCTCAAACTGTGAAGTTTATTTTTTCCCCCTTCTTGCAGGTTCACTTTCTTTGTCAGGTAGGGTAGTTTCGTTTAACATCACTAGCTTGTATACAAATACTCCCACTGATGAGCGCAAAAACAAATCGAGATACCTTTTACACATACCTAAGCTGAATTCCATAGTGCTACACATCAACAATTACCACTGAAACATATGCAAAACAGAATTATTTTCTGTTTGAGAACACTTACTACAGACCATCTAATGACATAGCTATGGATTTCTTTTATTAGTCCTAACTACATGGTGTTTTACAAACAAATTGAACAAGTGCTCTTCCTGTGAAAGCAACAATGAGCTGAAAAATTAAATACTGGATCAGGTATGTTGCCAATGTGAAGTGTTTATGGAATGGTATCACTAGATAAATGCATTCCTACAACATTTAAAGTCACAATACAAGGTGTACAACTTTGCTTACACTGTTTGCCAATAGGTGGCGACAATAGTAAGTAGCAGTCGAAACAAACAGATCGCAGACATCTGGCAGTTAGCTTGGACCTCAGTCAACATAACCTCAGTCAAACATTAGTCAATTTTTGTCTGCATCATGAAGTTGTACTTGATTGAAAATGTCATTTTATGAGCCTAATTCTCATGATTTGTGGGAGATGTTTCTGTTTTGTTTCAATATGAAGAAAACAGTGGTTGAGTCTCATTGAATGCTCTCAAGTATGAATGGTAAGGATGCTATTAGTGAAAGAATGTGTCTTGAGTGGTTTCAATGCATCAAGAACAGTGATTTTAATGTCGTTGACTGGCATGGTGGAAGAGAGAATGTTTTTGAAGATGCAGAATTGGAGACATTGCTGAGTAAAGACTAGTGTCAAACTCAAGAAGAATTGGCACAATTAGTGGGAGTGACACATCTAGCAATTTAAAAACTTCTCAAGGCTATGGGCATGATTCAGAAAGAAGGAAGTTGGGTCCCATGTGAGCTGAAACCAAGAGACGTTTAATGGCATTTGTGGGTTTGTGAACAGTTGCTTTAAAGGCAAAAACAGAAGGGATTTCTGCATCATTTTGTGACCAGGGACGAAAAATGGGTTCATTACGATAACCCTAAATGCAAAAAATCATGGGGATATCCTGGCCATGCTTCCACATTGATGGCCAAACTGAATATTCATGGCTCCAAGATAATGCTTTGCATTTGGTGGGACCAGCTTGGCATCGTGTACTATGAGGTGTTAAAACCAAGTGAAACAATCACAGATGCTTGCTATCAAATGCAATTAGGTGCATTTGAGTGGAGCATTACAGTGAGATGCACAATATAGTGATTTTGCAGCACGACAATGCTCAACCCCACGTTGCAAGAGAGGTCAAAACATACGTGGAAACATTAAAATGGGAAGTCCTATCCCACCTGCTGTACTCTCCAGACATTGCTCCCTCAGACTATTACCTGTTTAGATCAATGGCACGTGGCCTGGCTGACCAACACTTACGATCTCATGAAGAAGCCACAAACTGGATCGATTCATGGATTGCTTCAAAAGTTGAACAATGTTTTCGATGCAGGATTCATACACTGCCTGAAAGATGGGAAAAAGTAGTGGCCAGCAATGGAAAATACTTTGAATGAAACACGTGTAACCATTTGTTTCATTAAAGCCTCAAATGTTGGGGAAAAATGGCGGAAGCAAAGTTGTACACCTTGTACAATAAAATCCAGTTCACTATGGAGATGGGAGGTTCTTCTGTAAATTATTTCAATACAGATCTACTGCTCCATACAATGAAACATCACTCATGAAGTTAGTTTAATGTAAGTGTATCTGTCATGGTTTTAGAGTAGAAGGTATCCTATGCACCTGTGCTGAGATACCTCACAATATTATCCCATATGACATCAAGGAATTAAATACAATTCAAAGTAAAGTAGTTAAAGCATACCACAGGTGCTGACTGTAGATATTGGTATTATTATTGTAAAGCATGTTATCTACATTCACCATTTGCAGATGAAATGTACATGCCTTCCACAAGAGTTGCCACACTTGTCTTCAGTCCTAGAAGTCTGACGTACCACACTACATGATTAGGACATTATTGATGGCTGTAATAACACCAATCCAAAAGGAATTATTCAATAGAAATTACTTATAGTACATTTTTATTGTAACAGAGTTACACTCTTATATGTGACACATCAACAGATTTCCCTCTGATATGATATTTGTGGGGCTACATTATGCGGTTCCAGATGACAGTCTATTCCTTATGTTATCTGCAAGTTACTTTGGAGTCATCTGCTACACTTGATGACAAGTCATTGTTGAGTAACAGGAAAAGAGGCTGTCCCAAGGCAAAACACTGTATAATACCCCAAGTAAGTGACCTAATCAGACCAAATTTAATTTTTAGTTACATAATAGTCTAAAACAACATTATTTTTCCCACAACATAATGAGATTAAAGGGACTGCATTGATTTCCCTAAATCCTTATTGTTGTCGATTTGACAATACAAAAGTGATTCCATAAGCCAAAGCCTATGAATACTCCATGTTTCATTAATGTTGTTCTTTGCAGGGAGGAGGAAAAAAAATAGACTACTGGTAACACTACATGTACCTGTAGTCTCATGTCACGACACCACTGTTCAAGATGTGATAGATTATATCTTATCTGCATTCCTGTACTCCAATGACACAAATCCTTTCGGAGCAGTAGGTTATTCATTGAAATGGCACAGATGAAGTAGAATACCTGCAAAATTAAAACACACAACTTCACTTAAAATGGTAACATTGTCATGGGTATTTTCTTTTATTTCTGGTTTGCAATCTACTAGAGACTTCAGTATTTACAAAATACAGCAGTTTCCTTATAGTCTAGGATCATGTAACTTACTGTTAGAAAATTGGTCATCTCACCTGCCGAAATATCTGGACAGTAAGTTCTGGGTCAACACCATGGTTCCCCATAATTTTATAGATATAATTTAGTTCCTGCAAGAGTGCATCCAATGACTTCTGTACACCCAAAAATGGCTCAGAATCCCATGATGACAACACAGCTCTTCCTCTCTTTCCACTAACTCTCTGACTTGTCAAGCCACTTATTTCTTCATGTTCAAGAGTAGCTGGCACCACCAGTGGCTGTATCTTTTCTTGTATGTGCCCAGCAAGACTCTGAATAATGGCATGTGAATGATAGACATTATTTTGGGGACCGTTATTATATACCTTGTAGATGAATTCATAAAACTGCTACGTTCATAGATGAAATGAGACCAAAACAATCTGTGAAGGAAAACTCAAAATAGGACTAAAACATGTTCTTACTTCAATCTTTTAATGCAGATATTCAATCCTCTATATAGCCAACAGAAAAAATCCCTACTTTATGTCCTCCATGCAAAGATTTAAGAATTAATTAATTAACAAAGGAAGCATGTAATTGAGTCTGTAATGTTTCTCAGCACTTACATAAGAAAACCAAAGAGAATACAAAGACTATAAACCATGTCTTCAAAACTGAAGAAATTTACAAAATCCACATAACTTTAAACAGACCTGATCAACATTGTTTCTTCACCTCTGTGCACCTCTGTTGCATCTCATACTATGGTGTGCATATCATCTCGGGGTATTACATGCTACACCATTTGGACAGTAATCCCAGAATCAGTCTGCACTTTCTTATCATGTAGCCGTGTAGTGGTTACACACTATAAGGGTACAATATTCAGTAGGTGTGATCTAATTTGAGCCAGAACTTGGGTATTATTTTGAATATTTCATAAATACAATAAGTAAATCAAGTGCCTATCACCTTCATGAAAATTTTCGAGTTTTGCCAAATGAACCTAGCTCCAACTACTCAAAAATTTGACACTGAACTGTGCAGTCTGTGCATGGTTCTTAGTAGAGTCACATTTCCATGATAACACTGTATAAAATTAGCTTGTTTCTTCATACTTTGAGTACAGTATCTATGTCTTATTCAGTATTTAATCTGCATCAATAAGTTGTGTTCCAATTCAAAAGCTATCCTATGCAATGACACACTAAGAAGCTGAGGTTAAGGAGGAGATTAAATTTCAGTGCAGACTAATTCTCATGAGTCTTGCAAGGAGCATATGAAGGTTACACTTGAAATGTAATGAAATCACTTTCTAGGCATAGCCTCATGAGGTAATCAGTTAGGTGGGAATTGTTATATAATACTCTCAGATGAAGAATTATTGCACTATTAAACACAATGGGAGAACATTAGGTGGTATTTAAGAAAGATTCTCAGAAAGTTAAGATAGATCTGGATTTTGCACATGAAAAATTTAGACAGACACAAAATAGTTAACAGAAATCTGTTCTATGGCTTGGGCATGCATAAAATACAGAGCATAAATTATAATAAGTCACATATAGAGTGAGTAGGGAGAAATTTCAACACATAAATTGCCATGTTGACATTCCAAGTTACAAATATTGCTCAATGTTATGACCTCCTGCATCCATGATAGCCTGGATACCATCTCAATTGTTTGCAGCACTTTTTGAACAAAGGACAATGGAATGTTCAGCAGTTGTGGCACAGCTTGAAGATCGTTACTGTGTCCAGCTTTCTCAGCCATGGCAACAGTACATTCTTCAACAACATGTGACACAACTGGCCACCGGCCTTTTTCAGGAGTAATTCCCAAATTGTCAGTTAGTTCTGACTTCTGAATCATATTCTTCAACACTGGTGTAGAAAGAGGACCTCTTCATATTCCTTTAATGCATGAGACCTGTGAAGAGCAGCAACACTAGTGCTGCTGTTTTGATAAAAAAAAGTTCTGTGAGTAAAGCTCTGCTCACATGCCCAGACCCTTATTGACTGTCTGCAGCTGTAATGCACATTGATACTTACGTTTCAGCACTTTGTCTCTGTACTAGTATTCCTACTAATGGCAAGTCATGATACTGCCACTATTGACAATGCAAATTCTGCAGCACACAGTCTGAACACTGTAAAGTTGGGTACCCATATGGTAAATGGTAATCCACCTACACTTGCTCAAATAGCGAAGTTCAATAACAATCCTCCTCCTCCTCCTCCTCCTCCCTCTCTCTCTCTCTCTCTCTCTCTCTCTCTCTCTCTCTCTCTCTCTCTCCCTCTCCTCCCTGGATTGAATTCAGGTGTTCTAGAAAGTCATTCAAGTTCTCACTGCCATGAAGCCAAATAACAGAACTATCATCTATGTATCTGAAAAGACATGCTAGTTTCAGCTGCAGACTCCAAGGTGTGTTCCTCGAAATCTTCCATATACAAATTGGTAATGATGGGTGACAATGGGCTTCCCATTACAACTCCATCTGTCTGCTCACAGTACTGGTCATTGAATAAAAAGTAAGTGGGTGTCAACACAGTGCTTACTTTCTGCAGTTTTGCATTGAAAATGGCAAGGTATGTTCCTGTTGAAGTATCTGCAGTTGTCAACGATGCCACCCAGCTGCATTCTCTTAAGTTATTTGAACACTGTATATGCCAGAAGAAACTAAATCTCACATTGTTAATTTCCTCCCAATAGAACTAATCACTGCTTGTGGAGGTTGGATAAATTCTGCAGCAGTACAGTAAGATTGCAATGTGCAGTGTCGTTTTTACTGCAGTGTTGTGATCAAAATATTGTTCCAACATTTGCCAAAGTAGTGCATCATATTAATTCTCCTGCCACTAGTCTTATCAAGCAATGCACTAGCCTAGATATTGTTTATGAGAGGATCCATTACACTCACTGACAGCTGGATTTTGTTTCCAAGGAATTTTTTCAGCTTCATTTAACGCCTGCTTCAAAATTTCAGCTTTTTCTTGGGATTGGTGGATGATGCTTCATGGCACTGGGAATTTAATTCTGTAACTGCCAGGCATTTGGCAAAGTTTGAATGTTTCTGTGGCTTGGAATCTATACTGTATCTCAACATTCTGTGATATGTCTCATGGAGAAAGCTTTTTGATGAAGCAGCTTTATCGGTGCTCCAAAGCATTTGCCAGTGGTTGATTCTATAAGTTCTCTTGTACACACTGTTTTTAAACTACCTCCTGATGTTGCAGAATATACTAGGAGGAAGGCATATTGTGTGTTGACTGGGGGACGTACACCCAAGAGTAATATCACAGCAGCTGAGAGGACTGCTTTACATTCACTTAGAGTTGACCCGTCAAAGGATGCAGTTTTTACTGTCTGATTCCACATATCGCAGGATCGTGTCTGACCCAACAAAAAGTGTTGAGAGAAAGCCTAACAACCTCCTGGAAAAAGTTCCTTATGGTAGGAGAATATCAAGAGCCTCAATTCTTATTGTGCTATTCTCTCTAGGGTACTTGGCCTCCCTAAGGTCCACAGGGAAGAGGCTCCTCTTCATAAGATTGTGATTAAGACTGTTGCTCTGACATTGTGTAGAAAAAAATTTTGGTACTCTGTTGAGTCATATAGTAGGTCAATGTAAGCACCATGTTAAGAACTCAGCAGATTTTGTAGATCAGTTAGAGTGAATGCATTTGAATGACATATTCTTGTAAGTTTTGATGTAGTCTCTCTCTCTCTTCACTCATATACTTCTGTCCGATTCATTGCAGTTGATTGAGGTTAGGATTGGTGCTGAATTAATGAACCCATTTCAACATGTGTTAACTCACTTCCTTTTTATTCAATGAGCAGTACTATGAGTTGGAGTCACTTATCATTGCCAGCTTGTTTATGGAAGATTTTGAAGAACTTACCTTGGAGTCTACGGCTTTGAAAACTGCATGTTTTTTTTCAGATATGTAGAAGATTCTTTTGTTGTTTGGCCTAATGGCAGTGAGAATTTGAATGACTTTCTAGAACACCTGAATTCAACCCACCTCAATATTCACTTCACAACAGTGGTGGAAAAGGATGGCTGTCTTCCATTCTTTGATGTGGTGGTTAGGAGGAAGGTGGATTGTGCGTTGGGACATGCCAATTATAGGAAGCCTACTTACACTAACTTGTATCTGCAGGCTAATAGTTTTCACCATACAGCTTAACATGAAGGGGTACTTCAAACCTTGGTTCACAGGGCCCATGTCATCCTGGGCCCTGAGAGTTTGTCAGCAGAGTTAGTCCATCTTGAAGTCACCTTTTGTCGGAATGGTTGTAGTGAAAGAGAGATAAGACATATGTTGCACTCTTGACCAACTATGCACTGTGTGAGCCATGATAATACTGAGGTGGTACCAAATTCTACGGCTTTTTGGCCTTACACAGGAAGCATTTCAAACAGGATTGGTCATATTCTGTGGAAATACAATGTGATGTGTGTGTTTTAATAACCATTTAAAATTGGGGTCCTTTTAGGTAACATAAAGGATGATCTTGGTTCATGTAAGGTGGTTGTCTACTGTATTCCTTGCAGCTGTTTCATGTCATATATTGGTCAGACTATCAGGACTGTGAAAGGTCAATGTTCTGAGCATAAATGGCATGCACGCTTACAACAGCCAAGTAAATCTGTCACTGCAGGACATTGTCTTGACACCAATCATTCTTTGGAATATAACAGAGATTCCTATATGCACTTCAAGCTATTGGGATAGTGTTCGTGTATTGAAATAAAGAGAGAGAGAGAGAGAGAGAGAGAGAGAGAGAGAGAGAGAGAGAGAGAGAGAGAGAGAGAGAGAGAGAGTGTGTGTGTGTGTGTGTGTGTGTGTGTGTGTGTGTGTGTGTGTGCGCGTGTGTCTGCGCATACGCATGTTAGAGGACCCGAACTTAGAAAGTGATTTGGGCTGGCTATCCTTATGGAAACTGTAAAAAAAAAAAGCAAGGATTGATGATTATTGGTCAACGAATCCGTTGCTACACACACCGATATTTGACGAAGCGCTGTCCCGCAGGCGATTCACACAAATATTATCATTTTTACATTTTTCTGACAGCAAAATAAACTGGATAATGCTTACCAGCTTTTCAAAGTGCAACTCGTAATTGATTATTTTTCCAAAAAGTTTAACTCAACAAACATTTGAAACAAACAAATTTTGTATTTATTTACATACGTATATCTTCGAAATTTCATGTAAGTAGGGGAACAGGATTGAGAACTTACAAGAACTAGTGATGATATCTCCTAATAATGTCAAGAATGGCCAGTGACAAGCCAAGTAATCTGAATTACCACTGTCGGGATCAATTTGTACGATATATGCAGCCAGCGAAGTGTTAATATAGTATCCCGTAGCAGCATGGCTCTTCCCATATCATTTTCTCTTCTCTTTCCTTTGATTCCCAGTCAATCCAGCAGACACATATTGCCCAACAAGTAATGATAATAGCTCTTTACGTGCAACATAATACATTCAGCATCTCAAAATTATAACAAATTATTGTTGTGTTAGTGGTGATTTCTTAGTGCTTAACTGATGAATCACAGTATGATAATACATACATATATGAATTCCTTCTTCATGAATTAACGGTAAGCCAAAATCAGTAATGGCAGTATCAAGAGATTGTTAATAGTGTTTTACTAATATGCCATTTTCAGAGTGTGGTACCTTCTTTCGTCAGTTGCAGCTATATATCCTTTCAAGCCACATGGCGATGGCCCCATTATATGCCTCCTTTAAAATTATTCCTGCATATGTCTCTGCAGCTTTACTGTATGGTTAAATGACGATGGCATCCTCTTGGGTAAAATATTCCAGAGGTAAAATAGTCCCCCATTCGGATCTCCGGGCGGGGACTACTCAGGAGGACGTCGTTATCAGGAGAAAGAAAACTGGCGTTCTACGGATCGGAGCATGGAATGTCAGATCCCTTAATCGGGCAGGTAGGCTAGAGAATTTAAAAAGGGAAATGGATAGGTTAAAGTTAGATATAGTGGGAATTGGTGAAGTTTGGTGGCAGGAGGAACAAGACTTTTGGTCAGGTGAATACAGGGTTATAAATACAAAATCAAATAGGGGTTATGCAGGAGTAGGTTTAATAATGAATAAGAAAATAGGAGTGTGGGTAAGCTACTACAAACAGCATAGTGAACGCATTATTGTAGCCAAGATAGACACGAAGTCCACGCCTACTACAGTAGTACAAGTTTATATGCCAACTAGCTCTGCAGATGATGAAGGAATTGATGAAATGTATGATGAATAAAAGAAATTATTCAGGTAGTGAAGGGAGATGAAAATTTTATGGTCATGGGTGACTGGAATTCGAGAGTAGGAAAAGGGAGAGAACGAAACATAGTAGGTGAATATGGATTGGGGCTAAGAAATGAAAGGGGAAGCTGCTTGGTAGAATTTTGCACAGAGCATAACTTAATCATAGCTAACACTTGGTTCAAGAATCACAAAAGAAGGTTGTATACACGGAAGAATCCTGGAGATACTAGAAGAGATCAGATAGATTATATAATGGTAAAACAGAGATTTAGTAACCAGGTTTTAAATTGTAAGACATTTCCAGTGGCAGATGTGGACTCTGACCACAATCTATTGGTTATGAACTGTAGATTAAAACTGAAGAAGCTGCAAAAGGGTGGCAATTTAAGGAGATGGGACCTGGATAAACTGACTAAACCAGAGGTTGTACAGAGTTTCAGGGAGAGCATAAGGGAACAATTGACAGGAATGGAGGAAAGAAATACAGTAGAAGACGAATGGGTAGCTTTGAGGGATGAAGTAGTGAAGGCAGCAGAGGATTAAGTAGGTAAAAAGACGAGGGCTAGTATAAATCCTTGAATTTAATTGGTGAAAGGAGAAAATATAAAAATGCAGTAAATGAAGCAGGCAAAAATGAGATCAACAGGAAGCGCAAAATGGCTAAGCAAGGATGGCTAGAGGACAAATGTAAGGATGTAGAGGCTTATCTCACTAGGTGTAAAACAGATACTGCCTACAGGAAAATTAAAGAGATCTTTGGAGAAAAGAGAACCACTTGTATGAATATCAAGAGCTCAGATGGAAACCCAGTTCTAAGCAAAGAAGAGAAAGCAGAGAGGTGGAAGGAGTATATAGAGGGTCTATACAAGGGCGATGTACTTGAGGACAGTATTATGGAAATGGAAGAGAATGTAGATGAAGATGAAATGGGAGATACAATACTGCATGAAGAGTTTGACAGAGCACTGAAAGACCTGAGTCAAAACAAGGCCCCGGAAGTAGACAACATTCCATTAGAACTACTGATGGCCTTGGGAGAGCCAGTCCTGACAAGCCAGTCCTGACAAAGTTCTACCATTTGGTGAGCAAGATGTATGGGACAGGCAAAATACCCTCAGACTTCAAGAAGAATATAATAATTCAAACCCCAAAGAAAGCAGGTGTTGACAGATGCGAAAATTACCGAACTGTCAGTTTAATAAGTCAGAGCTGCAAAATACTAACACGAATTCTTTACAGACAAATGGAAAAACTGGTAGAAACCAACCTCGTGGAAGATCACTTTGGATTCCGTAGAAATATTGGAACACGTGAGGCAATACTGACCTTATGACTTATCTTAGAAGGAAGATTAAGGAAAGGCAAACCTATGTTTCTAGCATTTGTAGACTTAGAGAAAGCTTTTGACAATGTTGACTGGAATACTCTCTTTCAAATTCTGAAGGTGTCAGGGGTAAAATACAGGGAGCGATAGGCTATTTACAATTTGTACAGAAACCAGATGGCAGTTATAAGAGTCGAGGGGCATGAACGGAAAGCAGTGGTTGGAAAGGAAGTGAGACAGGGCTGTAGCCTCTCCCTGATGTTATTGGGTTGGGTTGTTTGGGGGAAGAGACCAAACAGCAAGGTCATCGGTCTCATCAGGTTAGGAAAGGATAGGGAAGGAAATCGGCCGTGCCATTTCAAAGGAACCATCCCTGCATTTGCCTGGAGTGATTTTAGGGAAATCACGGAAAGCATAAATCAGGATGGCCGGACGTGGGATTGTACCGTCGTCCTCCAGAATGTGACTTCAGTGTCCCAATGTTATTCAATCTGTATATTGAGCAAGCAGTAAAGGAAGCAAAAGAAAAATTCAGAGTAGGTATTAAAATCCATGGAGAAGAAATAAAAACTTTGAGGTTCACCGATGACATTATAATTCTGTCAGAGACAGCAAAGGACTTGGAAGAGCAGTTGAATGAAATGGACAGTGTCTCGAAACAAGGATATAAGATGAACATCAACAAAAGCAAAACGAGGATAATGGAATGTAGTCAAATTAAATCAGGTGATGGTGAAGGAATTAGATTAGGAAATGAGACACTTAAAGTAGTAAAGGAGTTTTGCTATTTGGGGAGCAAAATAACTAATGATGGACGAAGTAGAGAGGATATAAAATGCAGACTGGCAATGGCAAGGAAAGAGTTTCTGAATAAGAGAAATTTGTTAACATCGAGTATAGATTTAAGTGTCAGGAAGTCGTTTCTGAAACAATTTGTATGGAGTGTAGCCATGTATGGAAGTGAAACATGGATGATAAATACTTTGGACAAGAAGAGAATTGAAGCTTTCTAAATGTGGTGCTACAGAAGAATGCTGAAGATTATATGGGAAGATCACTTACCTAATGAGGAGGTATTGAATAGAATTGGGGAGAAGAGGAGTTTGTGGCACAACTTGACAAGAAGAAGGGACCAATTGGTAGGACATGTTCTGAGGCATCAGAGGATCACAAATTTAGCATTGGTGGGCACTGTGGAGGGTAAAAATCATAGAGGGAGACCAAGAGATGAATACACTAAGCAGATTCAGAAGGATGTAGGTTGCAGTAAGTACTGGGAGATGAAGAAGCTTGCACAGGATAGGGTAGCATGGAGAGCTGCATCAAACCAGTCTCAGGACTGAAGACCACAACAACAACAACAAAAACAACAACAACATGTCTTTTTTCACATTCAGATTAAAAAAAGAAAGAAATGTATTAGAGACAATATGGATGTCACGTCAAACCTTATTCTTTTTTAAATTTACAACTTTTTAAGCAAATATCCAGCAAAGTTTAATTTCTTGAACTGATGAAATACCAGGACCACAGAAATAAAAGGCCTCAAATGGCACATCTGATATCTGAAGGCAATGACTTGTTATCGGGCCCACTTCAAACAAAATTCCCAATTGAACTACATGACAGAAGCTGTCAATTCCATACAGAGCAACACAGCAAAATCATGTCCACTGCTCATAATAGTTATTCACTACTGAAATTTGCAATGATACATCAAATGAGACGTTATTAGTACTAGCTTCTCTCAAAAGTGGAGAAGTTTTCAGTATGACAGTTCTTATCTAATATACAAGCGAACCTTCCAAATTTCAATCTAAAATACTGTTACACCAAACTTCTTGTTTGCTATAGTAACTGTTCAGAATGGGAATTGCAATTAAAAATCATGGCAGTAATGGAAAGCCATTCAGTAACATTGCTTTTAGTGGCATAAATATCTCAGTGTCACTGACATTCATTAAAAATAATTATTGTATGGGAACTGAATGTGATGAATGAATGTGGTGCTCATTGTAATGTGCAATAAGCCATTTGGACCATGTATATTCTCAAATTTACAATCTCAGCCATTTTTCAATCTTATTTGAAATGTTTTAAACTCCTACTGTATAATATGTCGTGCTAACACAATTAACCCCTGTGATAAAAGAATTTCATAAAAATTACTGTACTACAAAAAACAAAAAAAAAGATTTGTTCATGTGAATACATATATTATCATAATTGTTCTATTGTGCTGCTGAGTGAATTTCATTTTCTGTAAATTATTCTTGATTTAATGTTCTGTTTTGCTCTTAGTATGCCTAAATCTTTACTGATGTACTATGAAATGATGTGAAGTGGGTGCCAGTTGGTTGTATGTTGTCTGTCGGGAAGGAAGGAAGGAAAAATGTAAAGTTGTCTGGAGTTTCAGACAAATGGAATGTATTTCGCTGAGTGATCATTGTAGTTGATGTCAGCAAGGCATATAGGACTATTAAAATTTAAAACTACATATGAATCAGTTTGTAGTCTATGTCATTTCAAGAAGCATGTCAATCTATAGGGTTTCCAGACCAAAAAGAGAACCTGGCTTCCACACAGAAGAAATTCAAGGAATGGATTGAAGGAGATCCTTTAAAAAAGGAAACAAGAAGAGTATTTTTTCTTTAAATCTACCACTAGATCTGCCCAACAGTATTTCTACTCAATGAACAATTATTACAATTAACAGTCATCCAATGTGCATAACAAAGGAGGTCGTTAAAGTGGTGCCCTTGTGGCCAGGATACTTATACGTTTGGATTTTTGACAGTGTTTATGTTTCAGGTGATCAAAAAGCATATAATTGTGTTGCAAAGTGTAATGATTTTAAACCAAATATTGTTTGACATAGTACATGTTGAGAAGTTTTGGAATGACACAACACTATGGACATACATGGTTTTAAAAGGTTGAATCATTATTACGAAAGTTGACACCACCTACCCAATCCAGGACAATAATAAGCTAAGTACCAATTAAAAAATTTATTTTTGTACTTTCTCAGTGCAATGTTGTGTGGACATTCTG
This sequence comes from Schistocerca americana, assembly GCF_021461395.2. Taxonomy (NCBI): domain Eukaryota; kingdom Metazoa; phylum Arthropoda; class Insecta; order Orthoptera; family Acrididae; genus Schistocerca; species Schistocerca americana. The sequence continues at coordinate 192,139,835 of NC_060130.1, forward strand.
ACTGGCATTTTTTCTAGCACTGATAATTTATGAACAAATTTACAACAAATGGATCATGATCAGAACAATGAAATAAATATGCTGAAGCTACCAGCTTCAACTAATGACTTTAAAAAGGACATAGCCAATAAAGGCATGTTTCAGGATGCATTAGGCAATAGTTGACCAAAAAAGTTAAATGAAATCCATGCAGAATCGAAATTTTTAGACAGTAGTGTGTTATATTTGATTCCAGACCATGAGAAACAAGTACAGTTGCACGTAAGTGAAACAATGCGAGTGAAAAACCGAAACAGTTAAATTTACAAGACATGTTTACTGCATTGATGTCATCAATGAAACAAAGAGTGAAAAACTGTCATTGATAGAAAAAAATAGTGAAAAACTGTCATTGGTAGAGAAAAATAGTGAAAAAACTGTCATCGACAGAGAAAAATAGTGAAAAACTTGAAAGTCAATAGTCTCAGAATGTAATGTCATTAGAGCAGAGCTTAATGCACAAATTTCAGATATTAAAAAAGACTTAGTTGGTGTTTTTTCGCAAGTGAAAGCTACAGATGAACATGTGAAAAAAGTAGAGGGGAAGTTAGAGGCTTCAGAATCCAAAATTCAATCATTAGAGACAAAACCATAGGAAGTAGACAAGGGTCTCAGATCTGAGATAGGTGCTTTTGAAGTTAGATGTAAAGATGCTGTTGGAGACACTAGTAAACAAGCTGTAAACTTTATAAATAAGCAAAATGAAAAAATAGACAGTGTTGCCTCAGAAATAGATAAAAAAAGTTCAGCAAATATCTGAGATAACAGACTCAAATGTGTTAGACTTACATAGTGATGTCACTATTACCAAAAAAAACAAGATGGGGCTTATCTAAAAAAAATCTGCAATGTAGGACACCCAAGCCTTCCTACTATGCCACTAAAATGTTTCCTCGGTGACAAGCATTTCCATCCAGTTGATTTTATATGACATTGCCATGATAGTTTTCTCCCTGGTCTGAGTGATGAATTAAAAATTAAGTTTATTAAAAGAACATTAGAAGGGGAAGGGCTGTCATAGGCCATCCAACGTGACTGTAGCAATTTATCCATAGATGAATTCAAAAAGTGTTTTTTGAAAAAGTTTTGGTCTGACACTGAACAGGCACAGATAAAGAGTGAGTTTTTAAATGGTCCGATGTACAGGGAGCAGAATGGGGATATGAAAGAGTTTTGCGAAGACCAGATCATGAAACATTCTCACTTAGACCAACCTTTTCATGAATTAACTCACATAGGTGCACTTAAGAGAAGGCTACCAGAAATAATTGAAATGGGGTTACTCTATGGGCCAGATGATTCTGTAGACCAGTCCTGAAATATGTAGAAACGTTGGACAGGGTGTGTAACAGGTTTGGCCACCACAGTACAGATTCCAGGAGGCTTAACTGGAGTAATCACAATAATAATAGAAATTCAAATAATAATGACAGTTTTAACCAAGGACATAACAACAACATCCTGGCAAGGAATGACAGGAATCCAAATAATTTTAGAAATTATCAGGATGTAGCATCAAACCATGGGGACCAACAGTTTTATGAGAATAGAAATTCTGGGAACAGAAATGGTGATGGGAATTTTGAAAATAGTGGTGGAAAATGGACAAATAGTAACTAGTCCCCCTCACATGTGAGAGATAATGATAGTAGAGGTGATAGATTAAACTGAAACCCTCCCGGTTGGCAGAAACATTGGTGAACAGTCATTTTTGACAGTAAACAGTAACATAAAACCTATACAACACTGATTATGTAAAATTCAGAGAGTTAACAACTATTTGATTATTTTATGAGTACAAAAGTAATCAGAAGGATGTTTTTCTGTTCATAGGGAAAAAAGTTTTTTGATTATAGCAAAAAGGTAAGGTAATGGAATTTTACAAAATGTACAAGTGTATCAAATTATTTTGAGTGCCCTGAGTAACCAGTAAACATGAAAGTGTAAAAGGATATATAATGGCAGGAGTAATGAGGTTAGTACACTGTATGTACACAATTTTTTGGGGAATATTGAGGAAGTATAGGGTATATATAGGTATTAGTAGAAGAATACACCAGAGCTATTTAGCATCATGCACTAGCTTGTAAAGGGTTTGTATAATGTAATAAGTGAAAGTACAGTTGCCTAGTGAAGTGTATTTGAAAGTAATGAAGTGATTGTAGGGAGTGTTACCTTTCTGACCCTTAACCCTTATGTGGTCACGTGGCTTTTCGTAACGTTAATAGTCGCGTAGGGTGTTGCTAACACCCAAAATAATAGTGGCTATAATGACACTGTTGTGCAGCATATCACTGATATGAATATGTTTACTTCACAAATGGCTATTTAGAATGTTATCTCCCAGTATATCAGCGTTTTATTTAATGTTACTTTAGTACTAAACTGGGTTATTTGAAACATATGCAATAATTCCCATTTTCTTACAATATTTTGTTTAATTATTTATTTCTGTTATTCTTCATACTGTATTACAGGTGTAAGACTTTATACTTATAATTAAAAGTTTGTTCAGTCAATTCATACAAACATTTTATGAAATCAGTCACTATCACTGGCTGCAAGGAGTGCGTTATCATAGCTCTTTTCCCACACATTTCTCATGTGCTTTACACACATAACTTTCAAACATCGAGCACAGTGCAATTTAACTTTTATATCTTTAGCCCGAGGACAAACTGTGCAGCACCTGGGCTTAAGTATCCTTTGCTCAGAAGGTGGTGCATTGTTGCTGTCTTCAATTCCTGCCATTTTTGTGGCTTTCTGTCTAACTTGTTTAGGCAGGGAGTGAGTGGCTGCTCTCTTACACACTATGGGATTTACTAATGACCTTCTGACATCACGTAAAAACATTCTTCGGGAAATCCTCTCATTGTTATTATTTGCATATATGATGAAGGCGTTATTGTAAGCAATGTCAATCATTCAAAAAAATAGGGCAAGTGACCGGCGTCTAGTTTTTCTTGAGGTTGAATAAGTAGCGCACATTTCATCTATTGTGTCCACGCCTGATTTGGTCTTATTGTACATCGTTATAATTTCTTGTTTCTTTTCCTCTGCAGTATTTGTGTCAATGGCACAGTCATGATGCAAAGGTGAAAGAAGAATAATTTTTTGCTCTTCTTTGGCACATATGAAACCATGGTGATATCCTTTCTGAATCCAAAAAGGCTGCTTCTAAGTTCATGACCTCTTGAGCAAACAAAGTCTGGAGGGATCTCCCTCTTATTCTTTCTAAAAGTTCCTACTATTGTATGTTTCTTTTTCAGGAGCTCTTCAGTCAGTGGTATGGAACAAAACCAGCTGTCTAGTGTCACATTGCGTCCTGTGCCTCCGATAGGCTGTACAAGTCTACTTACTATCTCCTTAGGCGAGTTTGACAGTGCAAAGGGACCCTCTAAGTGTTTCCCCAACATAGATTTCCATCCCCAAAGTATACCATGTTTTAGCGTCACATAAGGTGAAAATTTTCAAACTACATTTTGCAGGCTTGCTTGGTATATACTGTCGGAAACTGCATTTGCCTCTAAATGCAACCAGTTGTTCATCCACTGTTGTATATTCAGACAGTATAATTACTGACACAGATTGACATGAGTAATTCAAATACTTCTCTGAATGCAGCTAGGTGATAGAATTTCATTCAATTGTTATTTGCTCTCTCCAGCCATTTAACTGTAGCATACCTTTTCATTATTTAACTCACATTTCCAGAAAGTAGTGTAAAGTTTAAGTTGTTGTTTCAGAAAATTCACGCTGTTGTTTCACTTTACACACAGTTGCGTATAGGCCAAATTTGTGGAATCATATTTTCGTGTTTACCTGTAATTTAATTGACTTATTCTTAATCAACTATTACGTTTATCATGAGTGAAAAGTGCTTGACTTGCCATAGAATCTTAGATCGGTGCTTTGGTGTGACGGGTGCTGTAGTTTTTTCCATGTGGGCGACTGTAGTGGCGTGGGAGTGGGGGAAGTAAATGATACTCGTCAGTGGTTTCATAGGATATGTAGTAGAGGTAGGATGATACTAGAACAGGAGGGGAAAATTGGCACCCTTCAGGCTGAGTTAGATGAGGCCAGGGGGGATCTTGACACGTTAAGGAGGGAGAAGGGCAAAAAGAGGCGAGAAGTGGCAACAGGAGGAACAGGCCTAGAACTTTGTCTGACAGCTTCGTGGTGAATGTGGAAAATAGATTTGACCTGTTGCTTTGGTTAGAAGCTGGTGAGCCTCAAGCAGTTGCAGGTGTAGACAGGGCACAACAAACTTTCAGCAGCAAATTGAAAAGTAGGAATGTAGGGAAATCAGTAAAGAGAAAGAAAGTGTTGGTGTTAGGTAGTTCCCATGGAAGAGGTGTTGGCCAAGTTTTGCAGGATGAACTAGAATGAGAATACCAGGTCACCAATTTTTTTAAATCTAGTGCTGGTCTGGAGCAGGTGACAGAGGATTTAGGATCACTTTGCAAAGATTTCACTACGGAAGACACCGTGGTTACAGTGGGTGGGCCAGGTAAGATATTGACAGAGTTCCTGGGTGCAGTACATAGTGTGACCTGGCAAAGATTGCATCAGCATCGAACCATACTAGTGTTGAGTTTGTATATGCTCTTGGGCACCATTACCAACCCAATTTGAACTCTTCTGTCAGTAGAGTTAATTTGGAGTTGGTTGGTTGGTTTGGGGAAGGAGACCAGACAGCGTGGTCATCGATCTCATCGGATTAGGGAAGGATGGGGAAGGAAGTCGACCGTGCCCTTTCAGAGGAACCATCCCGGCGTGATTTAGGGAAATCACGGAAAACCTAAATCAGGATGGCCGGATGCGGGATTGAACCGTCGTCCTCCCGAATTTGGAGTTGGAATGGCTGCTTATGTCAGGTGCAGGGTCACACATTGCTGTGGTTCCTGTTGGTTCTCTCAATATGTGGGATTATACTAGGCATGGCCTTCACCTCAACAGAAAAGGGAAGGATAAACTGGCTGAGCAAATAGCAGGACAGTTAAAGGGGGGAGGGACTGTCATGAGTGATAAAATACCAGTGGTTATAGTGTTCAGGGAAGACTCTTTTTAGGGTAGGGAGGACAGAAAGAAACCAAGTTTTAAGAGAGGTTAGGATTGAGACAAACCTTCTGTTTGAGAAAGAAACCAAAAAAACATAATTCTAGCTTGTTACATCAGCATAAACAGCTGCTGGTTAAGAATTTTAACAATCAGCAGAATTATATTACAAAACCAATAGTCAATGGCCTCTCAGAGCATGGCAAGCAGTTCCTTCTGTTAAATGTTAATACTGAACAGGATATAAAATATGTTAAATCTGAACTCAAGAGGGTAATCAATAAGGCAAAAATTGATTATTTTAGGACACTCCTCAGAGACATTCACTGGAGTGATGTTTACAGTGCTCATGACATGAATGAAAAATATAACACTTTTGCTAATAAAGTGCTTACCTTATTTGAACACACTTTTTCCCCAAAACTAGCCAAGGTTAGAGCACAGTCTACAAAGAAGTCATGGATTATTCAAGGAATAGAGGTGTCTTGTAAAACAAAAAGAAAACTGTATCTGTCAATCCAAAACAGTTCTGATGATGACGCTATAGCACATTACAAGAGATACTGCAAAATATTAAAGACTGTAATACGGACATCAAAGCAAATATATTACATGGAAAAGATAGTCATATCAGATAACAAAATAAAGACAACATGGGATATAGTGAAGTGGGAGACTGGTAGAACCAGATATGAAGCGGGGCAAATAGCATTAAGAGTAAATAATACATTGGTGACAGATGTGTATAATGTTGCAGAACTTCTTAACAAACATTTTACAACTGTTACTGAAAAGATGGGGTTGCCAGATTCTGTAGATGCTGCCGTGGGATACCTTAGACCAGACATTTCAAGTAACTTCCATAATATGAATCTGACCCTCACTACCCCAACAGAAGTAATGTCCATCTTGGCCCACACCATTAGCTGTGCCGTCTAACGCACTGCTAGTCACTGCCAGTCCCTGGCACGAATCTGCCCGATGGATTAGTGTCGAAGTCTGGTATGCCGGCCAGTCTATGGATGGTTTTTAAGGCAGTTTTCCATCTGCCTCAGCGAATGCGGGCTGGTTCCCCTTATTCTGCCTCAGTTACGCTATGTCAGCGATTGCTGTGCAAAAATTTTCTCCGCGTATGTGTACACCATATTTAGTCTACCACAAAAACATAAAACATTGGGGCTACACTCTGGTGTGAAGCGTTACTAGGGAAGAGGGTCCACTGGGGGACGAACCGCACAATAACTCTGGGTTTGGTGTGGGGCGGTAGTGGGGTGAGTGGACTGCTGTAGCCTGTTGTTGGGTTGTAATCCACTGAGGGCTATGGCAGGGAAAAAGCCTCTCCATCATTTCTAGGTTCCCAGTTCCACACAATACAATACAATACAACGTCCATCATAAAATCCTTAAAATCAAAAACATCTGGTAAGTATGATGAAATATCAACACAGTTAATTAAAGAATGTGATTCTGAGTTAAGTAACATATTAAGCTATCTGTGTAACCAGTCATTTATCAGTGGAATCTTATCACAAATAACATACTGTCATAGTTGCAGTTCAGATTTCTAAAGGGTTCTGATATTGAGAAGGCTATCTTCACTTACAGTGAAAATGTAATTAATTCATTAGACAAAAAATTGCAAGTAACTGGTATATATTGTGATCTGTCAGAGGCATTTGACTGTGTAAATCACAATATCCTTTTAAGTAAATTACAGTATTATGGTGTAACAGGAAATGCTGCAAAATGGTTCAAATCTAATATCTCTGGCAGGAAACAAAGGGTGTTATTAAGAAAGAAACATGTATTGAGCTATTAGGCATCAGCCAACTGGGAACTAATTACATGTGGGGTCCCACAAGGTTCCATCTTAGGGTCCTTACTTTTTCTTGTGTATATCAATGGCCTTTCATCAGTAACATTACCAGATGCCAAGTTCATTTTGTTTGCCGATGATACAAACATTGAAATAAATAGCAAATCAAGTGTAGTCTTAGGAAGACCGGCTAATAAAATATTTGTGGACATTAATCACTGGTTCCTAGCCAATTCATTGTCACTAAATTTTGAAAAAAACACACTAAATGCAGTTCAGAACTTGTAAGGATTGTCCCACGAGTATATGCCTAACAGATGATGACAAGCAGATAGAAGAAGTGGACAGTGTTAAATTCTTAGGATTACAACTTGATAATAATTTCAACTGGGAGGAGCACACTTCAGAACTGCAGACGTGTCTAACCAAATCTCCATTTTCAATGCGAATTCTGTCAGACATAGGAGATATAAAAATGAAAAACCTGGCATACTATGATTACTTTCACTCCATCATGTCATATGGGATTATTTTTTGGGGTAATTCATCAAGCCAAGCTAAAGCAATGTGCAATAAGAGTTATATGTGGTATGAACTCAAGAACATCCTGTAGAGGCCTGTTTAGGGAACTAGGGATACTAACTACTGCTTCCCAATATATTCATTCATTAATGAAATTTGTCATTAAAAATATATCACTTTTTCAAAAAAACAGCGCAGTTAACGGAATCAGTTCTAGAAATAAGAATAAACTTCACAAGGATTTGACGTCACTTACTCTTGTAAAAAATTGTGTGCCTTATTCAGGAACACACATTTCCAATAACTTGCCAACAGCCATAAAAAACATAACAACCAATGAAATTCAGTTTAAGAGAAGCCTAAAGGATTTATTGGTGGCCAACTCCTCCTACTCCATTCATGAATTTCTCAGTCGAACCAACAGATTTTTGTGTGTGTTACAATCAAACTTCTGCACCATTTCAGTGCAATAATGTGTTCACTGTAAATAAGTACTGTAGTAGTTATGTGTTTATTACCTTATAAATAAAATAAACATTTTTAAAAATTTTAAAATCTGTGTATTAATGTGACCTTAGTAAATGAGTGTTGTAAAATGATCCTTTTATATAGTGTACATTAAAAAAATGACAATCATTCCACTTGGGACCTTTGGAAGGTACATTAGCTTATGTGTTTTAGTTGTAAATACTTTATTTGTACACCGAGCGAGGTGGCGCAGTGGTTAGCACACTGGACTCGCATTCGGGAGGACGACGGTTCAATCCCGTCTCCGGCCATCCTGATTTAGGTTTTCCGTGATTTCCCTAAATCGTTTCAGGCAAATGCCGGGATGGTTCCTTTGAAAGGGCACGGCCGATTTCCTTTCCAATCCTTCCCTAACCCGAGCTTGCGCTCCGTCTCTAATGACCTCGTTGTCGACGGGACGTTAAACACTAACCACCACCACCACCACCACTTTATTTGTCATGTATTATTGTTTGTCTGACACGTTCTACATCCTAGAGGACCTCCTGATTACAAATCAAAAGGAATGACAGTAAATCTAATCTAATGTCTTATACTACATTACGTTATTTTGTGAAGTTTATCTATTGTGCAGGATGAAGCAGGTGATTTTTTGTAGGTGATTATTATCATTATTATTATTATTATTATTATTCTTTCTTTTCTCAGACGTTATGTCTGGTCAATAATGGAAAGTGATGCGGACCTTGGTCAAGCGTCACTTCCTTTTAACTGTACAGTATATGTTGCATTGCATTTAGGAACTTTCACGTAATTGAACATGTATCAATAATTACAGATATCTGTAGTTGTATATATAAGTTTGGATGTAGCTGTATTGCGTTGATGTACTGGTGGATATTGTGTGGTATGACTCCTGTAGTTAACAGTATAATTGGTATAATGTCACCTTTATCCTGATGCCACACGTCCTTGACTTCCTCAGCCAGTTGGATGTATGTTTCAATTTTTTCTCCTGTTTTCTTCTGTATATTTGTTGTATTGGGTATGGATATTTCGATTAGTTGTGTTGATTTCTTCTTTTTATTGGTGAGTATGAAGTCAGCTTTGTTATGTGGTGGTGTTTTATCTGTTATAATGGTTCTGTTCCAGTATAATTTGTATTCATCATTCTCCAGTACATTTTGTGGTGCATACTAAAATGTGGGAACATGTTGTTTTATTAGTTTATGTTGTATGGCAAGTTGTTGATGTATTATTTTTGCTACATTGTCATGTGTTCTGATGTATTCTGTATTTGCTAGTATTGTACATCCACTTGTGATGTGATCTACTGTTTCTATTTGTTGTTTGCAAAGTCTGCATTTATCTGTTGTGGTATTGGGATCTTTAATAATACGCTTGCTGTAATATCTGGTGTTTATTGTTTGATCCTGTATTGCAATCATGAATCCTTCCATCTCACTGTATATATTGCCTTTTGTTAGCCATGTGTTGGATGCGTCTTGATCGATGTGTGGCTGTGTTAGATGATACGGGTGCTTGCCATGTAGTGTTTTCTTTTTCCAATTTACTTTCTTCGTATCTGTTGATGTTATGTGATCTAAAGGGTTGTAGGAGTGGTTATGAAATTGAAGTGGTGTAGCCGATGTATTTATATGAGTGATTGCTTTGTGTATTTTGCTAGTTTCTGCTCGTTCTAGAAAGAATTTTCTTAAATTGTCTACCTGTCCATAATGTAGGTTTTTAATGTCGATAAATCCCCTTCCTCCTTCCTTTCTGCTTAATGTGAATCTTTCTGTTGCTGAATGTATGTGATGTATTCTATATTTGTGGCATTGTGATCGTGTAAGTGTATTGAGTGCATCTAGGTCTGTGTTACTCCATTTCACTATTCCAAATGAGTAGGTCAATATTGGTATAGCATAAGTATTTATAGCTTTTGTCTTGTTTCTTGCTGTCAATTCTGTTTTCAGTATTTTTGTTAGTCTTTGTCTATATTTTTCTTTTAGTTCTTTTTAATATTTGTATTATCTATTCCTATTTTTTGTCTGTATCCTATATATTTATAGGCATCTGGTTTTTTCCATCGCTTCTATGCAGTCGCTGTGGTTATCCAATATGTAATCTTCCTGTTTAGTGTGTTTTCCCTTAACTATGCTATTTTTCTTACATTTGTCTGTTCCAAAAGCCATATTTATGTCATTGCTGAATACTTCTGTTATCTTTAGTAATTGGTTGAGCTATTGATTTGTTGCTGTCAGTAGTTTCAGATCATCCATGTATAGCAAATGTGTGATTTTGTGTTGGTATGTTCCAGTAATATTGTATCCATAATTTGTGTTGTTTAGCATGTTGGATAGTGGGTTCAGAGCAAGGCAGAACCAGAAAGGACTTAATGAGTCTCCTTGGTATATTCCACACTTAATCTGTATTGGCTGTGATGTGATATTATTTGAATTTGTTTGGATATTAAGTGTGGTTTTCCAATTTTTCATTACTATGTTTAGGAACTGTATCAATTTCGGATCTACTTTGTATATTTCCAATATTTGTAGTAACCATGAATGGGGTACACTATCAAAAGCTTTATGGTAATCAATGTATGCGTAGCGTAGCGGCCTTTGTTTAGTTTTAGCTTGATATGTCACTTCTGCATCTATTATCAGTTGCTCTTTACATCCTCGCGCTCCTTTGCAACAGCCTTTTTGTTCTACATTTATAATTTTGTTCTGTGTTGTACGTGTCATTAATTTCTGTGTAATGACTGAAGTTAATATTTTGTATATTGTTGGTAGGCATGTTATGGGGCGATATTTAGCTGGGTTTGCTGTGTCTGCTTGATCTTTAGTTTTCAGATAGGTTATTCCATGTGTAAGTGTATCAGGGAATGTGTATGGGTCTGCTATGTAACTGTTAAATAATTTAGTAAGATGTGAATGTGTTGAGGTGAACTTCTTTAGCCAGAAATTTGCTATTTTATCTTTTCCAGGGGCTTTCCAATTGTGCATAGAATTAATTCCTCGGGTGACTTCATGTTGCAAAATTACCACTTCAGGCATTTGTGGTATCATCTTGTATGTGTCTGTTTCTGCTTGTATCCACCGTGCATGTCTGTTATGTTGTACCGGGTTTGACCATATGTTGCTCCAGAAGTGTTCCATGTCTGTTATCTTTGGTGGATTGTCTATTTTAATGTGTGTGTTATCTACTGTCTTGTAAAATTTCTTTTGGTTTGTGTTGAATGTTTGGTTTTGTTTCCTTCTATTTTTACTTTTTTTGTATCTTCTAAGTCATTTGGCCAATGCTTGTAATTTTTGCTTCTTTCCATCTAATTGCTCTATCGCTTCTTGTTGTGTGATTTTACCTAACCTTTTTTGTTTTTTGTCTGATATTTCATTTCTTATAAATTGTGTTAGCTGTCCGATGTCTTTTCTCAGTTTTTCTATTCTGATCTGTAGCCTGTGTTGCCATGCTGGTTGGTTCTGATCTCTGCCTAGTGTGTATATTTAGTGTAGTGAGTGCTTCTACATAAACCAGTAGTTGTAACTCTTCCATAGTTGTATTTTCATTTATTTTGTTGTGTATGATTGTGTTGATAGTTGTTATTGTTGTTTCGACTTGCGGGTTATTTGGTGGTCTATGCAAGAATGGTCTAATGTCTGTGTTTGTGTCTTTGTATTCTGTATATGTCAGCTGAAATTTTTCTTCTATATCTAACATGTGTGTCACTTCGTGTTCTATTTGTGCTTGTTCTGGTGGCTGTCTTAAGATTTTGTTTTCCTCTGATTGTTTAATTGATGCGTGGTGTTCATTATTTGTTTGCTCTGGGATGTTTGAGTCCATTACTGTATTTTATTCTTCTTCTGATTGCATATTATTTTGTTCCAGTATTTGTTGTACTTGTTGTTTGATGTTCTCTGATTCTGACTGGGGTATCCTGTTATTTTTGATTATTACACGGATCTGATCAGCTAGTCATTGTTCTGTTAAAAATTTTAATTCTGGGTATCTGGTAATAAATGTTGTGTATACTTGTGATCTGTATCCAGTTGTGTTGGTTCCTAAGTTTTTTGCTTGGTAATAGCAGAACATGAGGTGTCGGTTAACTTCATCAGACCATCTCATCCTCTGTCTTTGTTTTCTTTCTAGGGTGGTTGCAGGAAGCATGTCCTGCAAAACACCTCTATTTGGATTTAAATCATTTTCCGTGTGGCTAGCAGTGTCATTACCATTTTGGACGGGCATAGGGTTCAAGCGTCGTCCCCGACCATGACAGCGCTTGTCTGAGGCCTCATTAGTTCTGTCCTGAACCAACTAATCACACTAAAAGGGGGGTTAGCCCTATTAGTGGTTTGTTCTTTTCGTCGCCTTTTACAACTGGCAGAACAACATACCAGAGGCCTATTCTTTTCCCGGGCCTCCACGGGGATTATTATTATTGTTATTATTATTATTATTGTTATTATTTAAGAATTAAGTATTAAGTAGTATTTAAGTATTATTAAGTAGAAACACTGGAACACGTGAGGCAATACTGACCTTACGACTTATCCTAGAAGAAAGATTAAGGAAAGGCAAACCTACGTTTCTAGCATTTGTAGACTTAAAGAAAGCTTTTGACAATGTTGACTGGAATACTCTCTTTCAAACTCTAAAGGTGGCAGGGGCAAAATAGAGGGAGCGGCAGGCTATTTACAATTTTTACAGAAACCAGATGGCAGTTATAAGAGTCGAGGGACATGAAAGGGAAGCTGTGGTTGGGAAGGGAGCAAGACAGGGTTGTAGTCTCTCCTCAATGTTATTCAATCTGTATATTGAGCAAGCAGTAAAGGAAACAAAAGAAAAATTCAGAGTATGTATTAAAATCCATGGAGAAGAAATAAAAACTTTGAGGTTCGCCAATGACATTGTAATTCTGTCAGAGACAGCAAAGGACTTGGAAGAGCAGTTGAATGGAATGAACAGTGTCTTGAAAGGAGGATATAAGATGAACATCAACAAAAGCAAAACGAGGATAATGGAATGTAGTCGAATTAAGTCGGGTGATGCTGAGGGAATTAGATTAGGAAATGAGACACTTTACCAGTGGTAGTCATTCCCTTTCCTGCTACACTCAAAATATAGCATGGGAGAAATGACTGTCCACCTTTGTGTGGGCCCTAATTTCTCATGTCTTATCTTCTTGGTACTTATATGGAAAGTATATTTGGTGGCAGTAGAATCATTCTGTAGTCAGAGTCAAATACCATTTCTCTAAATTTTCTTAATAGTTTTCTTCAAAAACATCGTCTTCCCATTTGAGTCGCTGAAGTATCTCCATAATACTCGTGTGTTGTTCAAACCAACTGGTAACAAGTCTAGCAACACACCTCTGAACTGCTTCAATGTCTTCCTTTAATATGATCTGCTGCAGATCCAAAATACTCAATCAATATTCGAGAATAGATCACTAGTATCCTATATGACATCTGCTTTACAGGTAACCACAAAACTGGTTATCATCCACCTTCACAACCACAATCCTCACATGCACATTCCATTTCATATTGCTTTGCAACATTACATTCACATGTTTAAATGATTTGAGTGTGCCAAGTGGCACACTACTAATGCTGTTACAGAACAAATTTCTTTCCCTACTCATCCACATTAACTTACATTTTTGTACATGAAGAGCTAGCTGCCATTCATGACAACTAGGAATCTTCAAATAAATTTGTAGTTGAAATATGGACAACAAGCAGCCCTATAATGGAATGACGATAATGAAAATTTGTGCTGGGCTGGGATTTGAACCCTGATTTTCTGCTTATTGCAAGATGTCATCTTACCATTAAGCTACCCAAGCATGCCTCATGGGCAGACTCGATCTTCTATATGTTGTTAACCATGTGTCTATAACCTACACTAGTACATCCATTATGTCTATTCCCATACAGGGGAGACATTTTAATTGAAAGTCACTTGCCCAGTGTTGGTAGTTAAATAAGATATTGCAGTGCCTGTGTTGTTCAGAAGTACAATGTAGTGGTCTGTCTGACATGTATGTATGTCCAGAGGACCACTGCATCACATCTCTTATGAAAACAAGCAGTGCTATATTGTATCTTAAGTAGAAATCTTGTCTGAGGCATCTTGTATCCCATTACAGTCACACAACAGTGAAAAGTTCCTGTACATCACATTATTATCAGTAAATAAACAGATTGCTGCCCACCCTATATGTTTATGATTTCCATTGTTTCTTTTTTGTTAATGCACTGATGTCCTAGATCTTTCACCCCTTCTACCCCACGCATTACTGTTCATGAATAACAAACATGGAAAGCAAATAACACACTGTACACATCACAAACACAAATCCAATGCTCTTCATACACTTTCATACTAAATCTCCTCATATACTCACTTTTTTACCACCACCTACAACCTTTTGACTTACAAGTGTAGTAATCTTAACTAAATTGAATATATTAATTTTACCAATATAAATTTAACTGTTTAAATGTATTTAAAATTTTATAATTGAAACTTTATCATTATGATGAGGGAAAAGAAGCACAGAGCAACAAGAATCAAATGTGAGCTGACAAACTGCCAGCTGGTATGCTTGACCAGTGCACCATGGCACTGATATGTCAAGTATTGCTCACAAATCCCTCATACTTTACTCACAAATTATTAGAGAGAACTTTACATTTTTTATGGCCCATGCAGGTGACATATGATAGTAAGTTCAAAGGGGCATCCACCCATTTCTACTCACACTGTTTGATCCAGATTTGTTAGGATTTAAATTTGGAATAGGTGTACCTAACTCTAATTCTTCCTTTCTTCTCCAAAAATCTACTGGAAAAGGGCCTCTTCAGTAGAACATATACTGAATTTACCATATTGCTTTCACAGCACCTTACAGACATCTTCAAAGAAAAATACTGACTTGTGAATGACATCATGCCCTTAGTGCCACCAGGGATAATGTCACACCAGAGCATGTGCAATCAAAACAGACAGTTTTATTGCTTTTTTGAGTTGAGCATAGTGTGGATGACCATTTCAGCACTTGACACTTGTTTCTGGTTATCATATGGAGAGCACTACAAAACATTTTTTCGTCCATTTTATTTGCATACCAGCACACATTTTATGAGAAATGGTATAATTTTAGTGCAATGTTTACAGTGAGCTGTAGCATGTTAAAACATGATCAACAGCCACACTGCCATCAGTAGTCAGCAACAAACTGGTGCAGGAAAATCACTAAAGAAATTCATGAAAACTATCAGTTTTGTCATATCTCCACTGCCATAACTTTTTACAGACTTCTTCAAGCATTTTGTATGGGATCACGTCCAAATGATTAGGCTATAACGGGTTCTGTGCTCGTTGTGTTCCAAAACGACTTTCTGAGAATCACAGAACTCAGCTGATGACTGCTTCTCTTGACAGTCTTCTCTCAATGTGTAGAAATTAGGGATTAAGGTGGGTAAGAGGATTGTTGAGGGAGAATTATGGTGAATTAGTGAGGAGTTACTCTTTGTGTAATAGTGCAGATGGAGATGATACAGTGATTAACATGTCGAGAATTGATGGAAGAAGTAATTAGTACCTCTGGTGTAGTGTTTTAGGCTGGAAGCAGTAGACTATAGGTGTTGATAGGCAAGAGTGAAGATTTCTTCAGTGGGTTCATAGCAGCAAGCCATAATGAGATGTATTGAATGGTTGGACTTACGAGTTTCAGAAGAAAGTAGAAATTGGTGCGCAGGTGGTCTTAGGACTGAGAAATGAGAAATTCCACAGAGTATTTTTTAGAAGCAATTGGAGGCCATGCTACACTTCTTGACTGCAGTCGATGCAGCAAGTCTTGTCTATTGATTACATTACCACCACCAATTATCATCATCATCTGGAATCTGTTGTTTGTACAACAGCTACAAAATTGCAGTAAATATAAGGCATACCTGGTAGATTTCTACAGCTGTATCTGAAAGAACTTCTCTGTATTCAGTGAGATCAAAATTCTGTAGACACTGTTCATTCTGTAGTGATGTGTTTTCACTTTGGAATGTTTTGTCTTCACTATACTGTTTCAGATTATGCAGAAGCCTCACAGTATTTGAAAGCCACAAAACCATTGTATCAATATCATCATGGCCTTTCTTAGTAACTTTTTCAATGGTGTAGATAGTTGCTGTCAGGAGTAACTGTACTTTCTCATAATCATTTTGACAGTCGGCATGCCTAATGTACATGAACAAAATGTATGCAGGCAATCCTGGCAGTAATGTTACAGCAATATGTGGCTTTAATTCTGCAATTAAAATAATGTAAAATTCATAAACAATGGAAGCACTTCAATAAAGAGAACACATGAGTGAACATAATGAAAAATTATTCAGGGATATATACTGACCAAATATCACATGCCTAACAATATGTCTAATATCCTCTTTGTGAAACTCAAAAATTCCTTGGTAATGTCTTTCCTTCTTTCTTATCCCTCTTCTGTTATTCCTTTGACCTTGCCTCTTCACTAGCATTTCCTCTATTGAGTTTTCAGCTGTTTCAGCATTGTTATCTAATTTGCTGGAAAACACTAGGGGAAAAAATGTAATATTGTTTCTGAAGCAGTTACACAATCATTATGACAGCACCTCTCAAAATATGGAATAATTTTAACATCCTGTTTATTGGTCTTAAAAATATACTTACACCCTGCATCCTTCAGCACTTCAGTTTGCAATTTTAAGCTGTTCTTGCATTGTGAAAGTTCCTCTTTAGCTAAATCTAGTTTTTCTTGAAGAACCTGGAATTTGTACACAACACATTTAGAAATAATTAATATATCCAAAATGTATTTTGCCATTTGCACTGATTGTGGTAAAAGTATAAGGAAACAAAACTGTATTTGCAGGCAATGGATTGGGAAAAAATAACAAAGAATAATAAATGTGGGATTAATTATAAAACTGCTGGGGAAATGATTGCACTACAAATTGCATCTATTTGCAAACCATTACAAGAAAAATTCCAGTGATGATGTTAGATGAAAAAGATCTTGCATTTCTCCTTGGACCATACTGATTTTTTCAATAATGATGGATGTGCAGGATTTATGTACAGTTCCTTATTATCTAGTGAGAAGGTATCACGAAAGGTTATCCTCAGGAGTCACATTCTCTGGCCACAAAAAATCATAAGATATATTCATTGTATCTCTGTCAATTAAACCTTATACTTATTTCCTCACAAATCATTTGTAATTATTGGTCCATGTACATTGGGTGAAGTTTAACAAAACACAAGAAACTAAATACAGTTCATCAGCATTCTTAAAATAGGGACTTCATAGTTCAAGGATATATTAAACGGGTTGGGAAGCTACAGAAGATGATCACAGCATTTACAATCTTATAGTCGTATCAGGAGGGTGAAATCTGTAACTCTGGGCATACCAAGAGTATCCTGAGAGGAAGCATTCAGTAAGTAATGTAAAGGAGTACAATGCTTTAACATTTCTGGCTCAGTTCTTTACTGCATTATGAGCATGAAATCTGCAGCTAAATGACAGATGCAAAGCTGCCAGGATTTTTCTATGCTGAAACCAGTAGATTGTATACCATAATCAAAGAAATGAAGCAGATGATGCAATACTGGGAGAAACTAAACTGCTTTCAGAATAAGATTTTCACTCTGCAGCGGAGTGTGTGCCTGTCAGGAAGTTTCACTATACTGCTTGCATATAGTGGCAATGAACTGCTAACTCATTACAAAAACAGCAATAAATTGGATAATAATATTTTAAAATATAACAACTGGAATTTACATAATTATTCATGGTATCAGCAAAGTTTTCTCAGATGAGCTGCAGCTTGGCACAGGGTAAATGACAGCCAGTTGAGTCTTTGATTAGTACCCAACACAGTCAACATGTCTGCAACACATATCATTGTAAATATAATGCTTTCAATCAAAATTTCCATAATCAATCTAATGTTCATGACAATTTTCGTAACACATGTATATCTTCCAACATGCCTGTGTGAGAAGTGAAACCATTACAGATATGTTGACATTACAACATTTTATTTCTGCGTAAAGAATATTTCATATCAAGTTGCTGTTAACGTAATAAAAATGTACTGGTAATCTAATAACTTACATATTCACACACGCCTTATTGCCACATTCTGCAAAGTAGATGTGAAAGTTAATTTAGCATCAGTTCCAGTCAACTCTACTCTTCACGAAAGAATGCCACTGACATAGGAATGTAGGTGAGTGACCATTATGTGGAATCGTGATGAGGTTGGGTGAATGTGCATTGCTGTTGTTCAACTTTTAACATATTGTTTCTCAGCCACTCATGTGCACTAGTCCTGTCCATTATCTTAGTTGCCTCAGCCAGTTTCCAGCTGCAGAGCTTCATGATAAACCAAGTTACTTCTCATACTACAGGAAACAGACTCAGAAGGAGTATGGATTTCAGTTTGAACTTTTCAGTGCTCCAGGAAAGTGTGTTTTTAAGTGCAAGTACATTTCTTAGGTAAGCACAGCACTTCCATCACATTGGAGTGACATTAGTTAGCTGGAAAGTAGTGTTTGAGACAGTGAGATCAATGTGGGAATGTTTAGCTTCGATAGAAATTTTTAGCGTAATGTCTTTGTGTGATTCTTTCTCCATTTACATCGACTTTGAACTTCCTTTTTAGTTATTATTGACAACAGCTGCCAGTAGCCAGCTGGAAGTGATGTATTCAACTGACAGCATTTATCATTTTCCAGTCCAGAGCTCATATCTCTGAATCTGTCCTGAAAGTAGTTTGGTAAGTTCAGGGCTTTCAGTTATTGACTCTGGAGTAGTGAGAAGTTCAACCCTCTCTCACAGGTCAAGTCAAGGCTGGCAACCCTTATTTCAACTTACTGGGTAGTGTGGCAGTGCCGAGAAGTTATCCAGTTCTACTAATAATGCTTCAGATTAAATCTACAGAGCAGTAAATCACATTATTTGTGTAGCACACTGGTCATTGCTAAGAGTAGTGCATTCCAAATGCTGCCATGGATGGAATTGCATGCAATGTCACAGAAGCTCTGACATATGGACAAAAGGAATGTTTCAAACCCAACATTGCATAGTAATGAATGCAGCCGTAAGGGTGATTGTTGTTTTAGTAATATAGTGGGGTTCAAAAGCTGTTATTAAAATAGAATAAAAAGTTATGAAAGTAGTGATAAAATTATAATATGGTTTATAGGAAATTAGGAGTAGCATAGTATACAAATACTAGTTTGACAAAGAGAGAATGAAATTTTTCACAGAAAAAAAAACAAACATGAAGAAATTAAGACCGAAGATGAGTTGTGTAACAACTGCAGGTGTAAATTGATTCCAATAGAAAATAAACTGTTTTTTTATTAACAAGGATATGAATTTTATTGGCTGGAAAGACAATTTATCAGAGTTTTGCTTAATTGAATAATAAAGGTAATTATCTCATGTTAGTGCGTAGGTGCTCACCCAGAGGATACCAGCTTTAATGGTGGTGATGGAAGAAAGTTTCATCACAGGAATCTGGACAAGGGGATGAGGCAGGGAAAAGGTGGAAGCAGAGAAGAGAGGTGGGGTAACATCCCTAAAGTGTGTCACTCAGTCACTATGAGAGGGCATTTTGTACTGTTGGTTATTCCTCAATCAAATGTGAATGTAAAGTTTTACAAACACCCTCCAAGGATTTGATTTGAAGAATGAAGTATGTGAAGTGAGAGTTTACTTTCATTCCACGCTAATCTGCAATGACAGAAAAAAACTGCACTGCAAAAGCACTCAGCACAGTCAACTACACAAGAAAAAAAAGAGAAAAAAATAAAAAAAAGAAAGAAGAAAAATGAAATGGACACTTCACTGCTGGGTCACAAGATGAAAGCAACAAACATTTTCCACTAGTACCTGACAGAGAAAACAGCACGGTATTTGTGCTTAGCCATGAAGTTCAGCATTAAGTAAGGGACTAACTGGAAACATCTAAAAAATTGCCATAATTATGAACTCTTAAAAAGACCACAGAAAACTACAACTGTTATTGCTGATTTGGTCTCAGTCCTCTATGCATTCTCCTATTGTTAAGTTTTGTTACTGAGAAGAAAGCATAGAATAATACATTGTTTCCCCATTACAGCAGTCTGTATTATCACCTCTTCATGCATGTGTGTTTCCTCCTAAGACATCCTGTACATGCTATAAGCTGTTTTAATGAAGTTTTTAAACATTAATATGATCTGAATTAATATTCACCAGCTTTTCTGAAGTCACTCTTATAATTTCATGTTGCATAAAAGCCTCAGTTTGAGTTTGTGGGCTTTTAGTTAAGCTTGGAGACAAAAGCTTGTGCTGATTATCATTCTCCTCTCTGAGTTTCTCATTTTCTTGTTGGAGTTGTTCTCTTTCTGCTTGCCACTTATTTTTCTCTTGGTGCAATTCGTCTTCCAGCTGCCTACATGAATTTACAGTTTAAAGAGTTAATGATTCCCAGACTTAACTAACAAAAATAAGATATGGTACTGCATTTTTGCACATACCTGTTTATCTTCTTCTGTGCTTCAAATGCCAGTACTAGCTCCACAACCTCATTTATTAAGTGTACATGACTTCCATAGTTGATACTAGCAACATTCTTCAAACCTTCAGTTTGCTTTGCTAGAATACTGTGTAACTGAATGCATTCCTCTCGCCATCTGTCAACTTCAAGTTGCAGCTGATTGTACTGCTCAGAATGAGAACAAATTTATAACACTGTCATAAATAAATAAAATTAATACTAATTCAAGTATAACAAAATAACACCAGTCGTGTAGATAATCAGATGTTATGCTGCTGAACAGTCACCTGTGAATGTCAAGTTACCATCCCTAGAGTATTTGGATACACAGACTTAAAATGCACATCAGGAACACATTCTCAAATATTATATCTATTATATTTGTTTTAGTGTTATAGCAATTTTATACCTTTAGCATGTAGTATGATAGAATAATTATTTCTGTCTAGAACTGGCAGTATTTGTAAAAACCTGCACTTACAGAAGTCCTCAATTATTAGAAAGAGCATCTATGGAGGAAAAAAAAAACTGTTTTTCAGAATGAAAACCATGAACGTGGCCATTTGGGAACAACAGCAACAAGAAAGATCCTTACTATGATGAAGGAACAATTTGATCTTACTTAGCAATTCTTCTCGTCCTGGACCATCATCTAATGTTTGATTAGAACAGCAATCATTGAATGATAGCTGAAGTTTAGTCATATTTGCATGTAATCTTCGATTTTCCACTTCCAGTTGCTGCAACTGAAATTGACATATAAAAGGTGTCTCAAGAATGATGCCTCAGAGGTAACAGATACTTAAAACAGAATTAAACTGACTCAACACTGCTCAGTTTATGTTCCTGGCTCAAAAAAGAATTTTATGTAATGATGTCACTTATCATTTTTTATGTACAATTTGAGGTACCTTAATATGCAGTGGTCTTTGTAGTATTGCATACTTGAGATTACCTCAGAGTCTGTCACACATCTATAAGTATGAAGAACCTTGTCTCTTAACTGTGTCTACATTGGAGTCTATTTCTCAACAGAGTATTTGTTAAACAAACATGCCGTAAAAATGTCAATTTTCTCTGGTCCTCTTCCGTAACAGTTAGTTGAAAATGGAGCTATTTATACTTTTTAACACTACTGGTGAATGGGGTTGTTCATATTAATAGTTGGGTCTTTTGCAGCTCTGTTTATTTTATAATCAGTTTCATCATACCAATAATAAACACCCACAGCCACTGCACATACCAAATGTATAACAGTGTCATGTGTAGCCTGCAACATCAAATGTTGCCTAAAGAAATAGTTGTTTTATGTTATGGACTAAAATCTACATCCAAGTTTTATTTCAGTTTCAACACCATGTCTAAATGCCATAATAAACATGTTTAAAATACTCTAATGCTAACTATGAATGAGCACTTTTTAAAAAACAAAAATTATGACATTGTAGCCTCGTTGCCTGGGAGGCCCCATCCAGGAAAGTTCAGCCCCGGGTTGCAAGTCTTATTTCAGGTGACGCAACGCTGGGTGGCTTGCATGTCAGTGGTGGTGGTGGTGGTGGTGGTGGTGGTGGTGGTGGTGACACAACACGGCCGGAAATCGAACCTGGGCCCACTGCATGGCAGGCAAACACATTGCCACTCAGCTAAGCAGGTTGACTACTAATAACAAATCAACATACATACACTGCAGACCACCATATAGTGCACAGCAGAGGGTACTTTGTGCCACTATTAATCACTTCCTCTCCTGTTTGACTTGCAAATGGAGCAATGAAGAAATGAATATCTAAAAGCCTCCATACAGGCCCTAATTTCTTACATCTTATCTTCATGATCCTTATGTGAAATGCATGTTGGTAGCAGCAGATTCATTATGTAGTCAGCCTCAAATGTCGGTTCTCTAAATTTCAGGAATAATGCCTTGCAGAAAGAGCATTATCTTTCCTCAAGGGATTCTCATTTAAGTTCATAAAGCATCTTCATAACACTTGCGTGCTGATGGTGCCATGTACCCCCCATTCACCTAAAGGGATCAGCAACCCCTCAGACACTGAACCATCATGGGCTTGCATAGGTACAAGGTATTGCCTCACTGCATTGAACTGATCACATAAAGGATGACAGACAGCAGGACAAGCACCACCAGAGGTCCTCCACGTCAGGGACCTATTTCCTCAACTGGGTTGTGTGCAGAACTGGATTGGCATGAATTCCTCCATGTCCCATCTATACAGGACAGTGCAAGCCAATACGATTTGACGGTTCACCACACCATGGTTCTGGGCCAATTCACACACAACCTCTAAGCAGCTAATCAGTCAGGGCCTGATCAGAAGCCACCACAGCAGCACTTATAACTTTCCAGTGATATCCTGAGACATACCTGTCAACCAGCTATGTTGAGCACTCAACCTCTGTCATTAGGGACTATCTGTGGCATGGGCTTCATGCCCCACAATGTTTATTCACTGAGTGTTCCAGGTGTGTGCCTGTTAGTGTCAGAGAAGTTATATTGTATTTTATTGAGAAGAGTTTTCCTTTGTTATTAAATCTCTCTATTGTGGTTGTAATAGACCCTTGTTCTTGTTTAGCTGTATCTTACTATTTCTTATCAAGCATCTACCCATGGGACAAATTGCAGATTGAATCTATTGGTAACATATCCAGCTGCCCACTCTGAACTGCTTAATGTCTTCCTTTAATCCAACCTGATGGGGATGCCAAATACTTGAATGAATGAATAGCACTAGCATTCTATACACCATCTCCTTTATGGATGAGCTGCACTTTGCCAAAATTCTTCAACTAAAATGAAGTCTACCATTCACCTTCCCTACTGCCATTCTGAGGTATTCATTCCACTTCATATCTACATCTACATCCAATCATTTCACTTATTTCATACTGCACAACCACAGAAAAAAAACCTATACAAAGGGTAGAAACTGGTACATCCACATTATGATTACAAAAGTGGCCTCCTGCTGCTGCTCATTTGATACAGAAGTCTTATGATAACACAGCTATAAAACATTCTCATAAAAATAGGAGTATGCCATGCTGAAACTTTTGCTTCCACTGATAGAAATACATTGCACAGAAGCTCGCTAAAAAGTGTATAATCAACTGTTTGAAATATTTCTCAATAATAGTTGCAAAGAGGATCCAAGTTTGTACCATTTATCCATCTTATTTGCTAAGTGAATAACAATTTCTGATAATTAGACAAAGTTAATTAGCAACAGTTAGAAAAAGTACCCTTTTAAGAAATTGTCATTTGCAGCCTGTCTAAGTTTTCTGATTTATCATGGTATAGTTCTCTAACTGGATTCTTTCATGTCATGGTATAGTCCTCTAAATATATGTTTACATTAAGAATATCCCTCCTAACAAATCTTTCTTACTACTATATTGAAAGTCATTACTGAATTGAATCTTTACAATAGGAAATGTTCCCATAAATCACAGCTATTAACTACAGGCAGTGTAGATAACTGTTATGAGCCTGTAACAAGAGGACTGAGTGGAGAGCAAAAAGTTTCACTTCTTAATCAATACTGGTTCTGTGATACTGATATAGGATAATTGCAGATTAGAAACTGACATTTGTTTTATGTGGGTGACATGAGCTGCGTACAATTTAATAAAGTATTGAGGAAGATTAGCTCAACATCCTTCTGGTAATGACAAATCAACCATGTCCTCCTCAACAGTAACATCTCATCATTCACCATAACTGATTTAGGAAAAATAAAAAACATGTGTTTGAAACCTGGGAAAAATAGGCAACTTTATCTCCACAAAAAATTAAGACCTGCCATGAAAGTGCATGAGGTCGGGCTTGCTGATCACAGCTTACTGTAATTGTGATAGTGCTGTAGGTTAACATCAACAGTGATCTGATAAACAATTAACCATTATGATAAAATTCTCTTGACCTCACAATAACATCAAATGGTGTAAAATCATCAAGCCCTTGGGCGAAGTACTCCTCTGCCATTGTCAAGTGGTGACTATCTTTTGGTTGCTGCCATCATACTTATACAGCAGTGCTTCCTTCTCTGTTGCCACTGGTGTTTGCTCCACTGCCATATAGTGTAATGCTTTCATTGCACACCCACAGCACCCACTTCAGTTTTCTGATGGTAGGGTCCGAAGGCTTGCTTAACTATAGGCCATCAACTTCATTGAGAGTGTTGTTACAAATTTTTATCTCTATTGCTATTTTAATTATGATATCCTAGAAACAACACATCTGTGTAATAACTGATGTCTTTTTGAATGAAATGTGATGTCTGTTTTCCAGAGCATGCTCTGCTACCATGGATCCCTCAGGGTAACAAAAGTGAAAGTATCTTGTGTTCTACTCAGCACTGTTCATTAGTATGCACAGTCTGTCCAACATAAAAATATCCACACCCACACAGTATTTTATGTACTTCTGGCATTCAAACACCTATACCATCTTTCAAAGGACTGATGAGTTGTGAAACTTTTGTTGGAGCCCTGATGACCGAATCTATTTCATGCCTCTTTAGGAAATGGCTGATCTTTCCCATTATTGAGCCATAGAATGGAAAAAACACAAGCTTATATTTCTTCTCGTGGCCCTTCTGCTTCTATGTTTCTGGGAAGACGGCTTTTGAAATCTGGCGATTGTTGTAGCTGTTTTCCTTGAATACTTTCTGTAAGTGACTCAGTTCCTTTGGCAACCTTCCAGTGTATGAGAGAGCTTTCTATTGATGCACCAAGGTCCTTAGAACAAAACATTTCTGTGACAGATTGTGATAGCTGTTAGCTTGCAGATCCCGATGTGTGTGGGTGGATTTCCAGTAAACACTGTGACTGAGACACACATTGCCTTACAGCAGATGAGGACATCAAGGAACAGCAAGGCACTATAGGTCTCCACCTCAATTGTGAACATTATTTTATCATGGATATTGTTGATGTGATCCAAGAATTACCCCAGTTTTTTCACATCAATGAGACCAGATGATGAATGTGTCATTGATGTAATGATAAAAGCAATCAGACTTTGCAGGAGGCATGTCCAGCATGATGTTCTCCATAAACAAGTTGGGTATAACTAGAGCTAATGGACTTTCCAATGTGAGGCCGTCCATCTGATTTTGTATGATGGAGAATATAGAATGTTTTAATCAGACAAATGCTTTTCACTGGATGTGGCTCCTGCAAAGCCTAGTTGCTTTTATCATTACATTGACAATACATTCATCATCTGGTCTCATGAATGTAAAAAGCTTGGGGAATTCTTGGACCACATCAACAATATCCATGACACCATCAAATTCACAATGGAGGTAGAGACTGGTAGTGTCTTGCACTTCCTTGATGTCCTCATCTGCCATAAAGCAATTTGTGTGTCAGCCACAGTGTTTACTGGAAACCCACCCACACATACTGCAGACTGCAGATACCTGCACATTAACAGCTATCACTATCTGTCACAAAAATATTCTGTTCTGAGGATCTTAGTGCATTGTGTGGAAGGTGTCTCAGATGCTGAAAACCTGCTGAAGGAACTGAGCCACATACAGAAAGTATTCAAGGAAAACAGATACACTAGTTACCAGATTTCACAAACCATCTTCCTGAAAACACAGGAGCAGAAGGACCCTGAATAAAACTCAATGAAGCTTATGTTTTTTTCCGTTCTGTGGTTCATTAATCAGAAATTTTAGCCACTTCTTAAAGGGGTATGAAACAGATTCAGTCTACAGGCCTCCAACAAAAATTTGACAACTCACGAGACCTGTAAAAGTGATGTAGGCCTCAGAATGCCAGGAGTATATAAAATGCTGTGTGAGCATTGACAGTTTTCTGTCAGACAGAACACAAGAGATGCTTTCCCCTGTCGTGTCATAAGAAATCAGTGATAGTAGAGCATGCTCTAGAATATTCACATTATACTGCATTCAAAGAGACATCATTTATTACATGGACTAGTTGCTTCTGGGATAGCATAATTAAAGAAGTGATAGATAAAAGTTTGTGAAAACACCCTCAGCAAAGGTGGTAGCCTACCGTTGAGCAAGGATTGTAACACAGCCATCAGAAAGCTGAAGCAGGTGCAGCAGGGGCGCAATGCAAACATTACCCTTTATGGTGTTGGAGTGAGCACCAGTGACGTCATGTAAGGCAGTGCAGCAGTAAAGGATGTTAGCGGCAACCAAAAGACAGTCACTACTTGACAGTTGCCAAGGAGTACGTGACTGAAAGCTTGTGAGTTTTAAACCACTTGCTGCAGCTGGAAGTTCAAGAGAGTTTTAGTGGTACATATCACTGCAAAACCATGCATTAATATAAATCCTCCATAATATTTTAAATGACTCCACATCATACTTAATCAACATGGAATGAGGTTCAGAAATGTTATATTTATGTATGGCCAACTTCACTGATTTGTACATCACTAAAACTAACCAACTTACAGCTAAGATCTTCCCAATTTCATATTCAAAAAAGATAAAAGGAGCACTAACAACTAGCCTCATGTTAGCACTTTGCCGTCCTCACATCTCGTACAAATTTATACACTTGGTGCCGGCAGCACTAATTCAGATTACTTGGCTTGTCACTGGCCACTTGTCACCTTTCCATAGATGACAAGCTTCTAAAACATTGACTTTTGTGAGCTTTAATTTTCCAGAAATCCTCTATCTTGCCATGTCATTCCACAAACTAAAATTTTCTTTTCAAGTAACTTCTTTGCAAGTTCTACACTGTTCTAATAATCAGCCATGCAGAAGTGGTGCCACTTTCCCTCAGTAGGCGTCAATAGTTCCATCACTGTTTTTGCTAAAGGCTGTCCAGCACCGGAATATATCTCGAATGAAGAAATGTATCCTGTACTCAAATCACACAGCATCCGAATGAGTATGCTGTATTTCATAATTTTTGATGGATTATAAACTTTAAAATTTTACTGTCCACCCAGTGGTGTCATTCCTTCATCAGTTGAGATGTTCTGACTTGGATTAAACATTTCTTCAAACTTTTTGGAAAAATAATCTATTACGAATTGCACTTTGACTAGCCGGTCGGCATTATCCAGTTTACTGTTGCTGTTGGAAAAATGTAAAAATGATAATATTTGTCTGAATCGGTTGCAGGACATCGTTTTGCAAAATATCAGTGTGTCTATCAATGGATTTGTTGACCAATAATAATCAATCCTTGCTGTATTTATAATTCTCATAAGTATAGCAGCCCAAACCAATTTGTATGCTTGGGTCCCATAACGTTGACAAATTTGGCATTTTTTAAATCCAGTTTCCTTCTCTTGCAATTTTGACTATAGTACTTGTTGGATACGTTGCTCATATATTCAAATAGATCGTTCCCGACATCTAATTCTACGATATCCTCAATGCTCTGTGTATTTTTGGGAAATATGTTTGGACCCGAGGATCCTTAAAATTTATTATTGGTCCTTGGTAATTCAAAGTCTGACCCCTGTGCACTGTCTTCTTCATCTGATTCAGCCGAATCAGTTGGAAACCGTAGCCTTCACTGAATTCTTCTTGGACGTATTTTACTATCTTCCTACGATTCTGCTTCACTTTAATTTTTTTGATATTCTATGTCTTCTTCCTAATCAGCCAAGTCATTCAAAATGTCAGACAAGACGTCTGCACCTTCATTGTAAATAATCCTATTTTCTCTTTCATCTGCCATGATGAAAGGGTGCAAGTACTTATAAAAACAAAAAACTTATTGATGTGTGTAACTTATTGTTACCTAAACAAAACACCAACAGAATGCAAAAGATACTGAAGTGCTGGCGCTGGCCCCTGCATCATACTATGCTCATGACACCACTGTGGTGTCACCGACCACTGAGCGATACTATGCAGATGACACCACTGTGGTGTCACCGGCCATTGACCGCTATTTTGTGCACGACACCACTGTTGTATCACCAGACAACGTAGTGTTAATATTTCTGAATTATGAGAAGGAATTTGTTCTGTCCTGTGATGCAAATAGCTAGCCAGGAGGCTGTACTATAAGCAAAGATGTGAATGGGAAAGAGCATCTTGCAGCCTACGCATCAAAACAGTTAAATGAAGCTGCAATATTACTTGAGTGTGGAAAAGGAAATGTTGAGTTTGATGTGTGGTATCATGTACTTCAGGCGCTATATTTATGCTAGGAAATTGAAAGTCTTAAATGATCACACAGTGTCAAAATGGCTATTAAGCTTGAAGGAGGCTCCAAGCAGGTGGACTTGGTGGGAATTGAAATTAAACAAATTTGACTGGAGGAGATTTATAAGTCAGGCAGAAAGCACATAAAATGCAGACGGATTAAGCAGAAAGTTTGGTGTCATATGGACATTGGCTGTAACCATACAGAATGATAGAAGCTGCTAACTGCTGATGCTGACTTCAAGCTATTCAAAACATAGCCACAATCTGCCATGCACAATGGAATGCTAGGTAGGGCACTGAAGCTTGAGCCATGCATCATGATGTCTGCTGCATTATGGGAAGAAGTATTGAAAGAAGTTCACAACCACGTTCTAACTGGGCACAGAGGTCAAAGAACAATAGATTGTAAGGTTGCTCAACAATATTGGTGAAGAGTGTGAAGACAGGATGTTGAAAAGTATGTGAGAAATTGTGTGCTAGGTGCATAGTGTGCTTCATCAGCAAGTACCACTGGTAAAGGGACACCCTCCTCTAACATTACCTTTATTCAACAGAAGTTATCGATAGCAAAAAAAAAACTTCCTACCTTATAAACAGGTTAATATTATCTCATCGGTTTAACTAAAAGAATTTCATATGATTTTGTGAATGATGTATTATACTTCACTCTAAAATGTATAAAAAGACATTATTTTATTACAATTGATATGTATTAACTGTATATTTACAGTTAAAATTAATTTTCTTTTGGAAATATTTGAAATCACAAAATAAAATCACGAAATATCTGGCTCACTTAAAATTCCTATTATTAATTGCACAATCTGATAATATTTATTAAATATATTTCTGGTCTCATTTATAAAATAATTATATAGCTTTGTGAAAATTCTTCTTTTGTCAAGAAAGTTTGTAAACCCTGTTTTGTAAACTCTTTGGACTGTTGTTAGTACCACAGAATGAAGTAATAGTGGGCACAACTCTGATGGAATTGGACATGTTTTTAATTTTGGCAATAAAAATAAAATTTTTGGTTTTATGGAAGTGTAAATTGTAAAGACAGTGTGATATAGAGAAATGTGATACAATAAAAAAAGTACAAAAACAGAAATTACACAACAGACTCACTTAACAGTTATCATGTCATCTGAAAACCTACAAAGTCAAAAAATGGAAGCCTCCAGAATCAACCCCAAGATGTGACAAACTGGAGCCAATGATGATAAAAGAAGGTAAGTAAAAAAGTTTATTTGTCAATCTTACTCCTCTCAAAGCTTATGAAACAAGTCAATTATTTAGAAGAGTGAAAATCAACTGTTGATGTGAGGGAGGGTAATTTTACAATTGGTGGCGTGATCAATTGACTGATAGTGAAGTTTTGTCTGTTAGAGAAGGGACAGTGCTTTGTGCCATTTGCAGTTTATATTGAATTTCCCATCACTCAGAGAAAGAAGACCGAGAGCTGCACAGCCAAGTTATAACAACAGTGATGAGATATTTCCCATAATGATGGACCGGATCAATTGAAAGAGGACTTTACAACTACAATGAGGGACATCAAAAAGGAAAGCTAAGTACAAAGTATTTGTGAAATTAATTTGTTTGTGTACTTGTGTGATTGTTAACAAAATGAATAGAGATGAGGGCAGGTGTGACGTAGAAGTGAAAGCTGTGGGACCCAGTCAGGACATGTATGAGCCAAGTGAAAATGTAGTCAGCAAAGAAACAATAAAAACTGATATTTTGCAGTTAATTTGAGCAAAGCTAGAGGAAATGAAGACAGATAATAACAGTAAATTTAGTGCATTAATGAGCAGTCAACTGAAATAAGCACGGACAATGATAGAAAATTTACTTCACTACAAGGACAATTAAATGACCTAAAAGTTGAAAACAATAGTAAAATGGATAAGGTACAATACCAAACAGACCAACTTAGTAATCACGTTTCAGAGCTAAAAAATGGGTTGTCCGAGGGATTAAGAAGTGTGAACAAAAAAGTTGATGTCTTAGAAAATATATTTATTGTTTTGGAAAATGAGTTAGTTGCCGAGTCTGCAAGACAGATGAAGAATGTTAATGACATCAGAGTTGAACAGAAGGTCATAGCAGAAAAAATGGAACAGAACTTTAGTAGTTTAAATCAAAGAATTTTAAATGTTGAAAACAATATGCAAACTAATGTAAATGTTTTAGATCAAAAAATTTCAGCAGTTCAGGAAAACTGTATTTACAAAAATCTGCATTCAAACAATAGTGTTGCATGTTGCAACATTCCAATCAAAATTTTTTCTGTAAGACAATTCACATCCAGTAGATCTTCTGCACCACTGTAAAGAGAGTTGTGTGTCAGGCATGAGTGACAGTCAAAAAATTAAATTTGTTAAAAGATGTCTTGAAGGCGAAGCTCTGTCTTGGGTAAATCTAAATTTAAGTCAGTGGGAAACATCTCAAAGTTTCAAAAAAAGTTTTTTAAATAAATTATAGTCAGAAGCTGAACAGGGGAGAATTAAAAGTGAACTTTTGAATAGTCCTAATTATAGGAATTGGGCAATACCCTGAAAGAGTTTTGTAAGAATCAACTTCAGAAATTTATGCACCTTGATAAACCATTTGATGAAATGGCAATGACTGATGCACTCGAAAGGAGATTACCAAAAAGGTTGCAGTGGGATTTAGTGCACAGACCTGATGATTGCCTTGAACAATTTTTACAATATGTTGACAGGCTGGATAGTGCAGTAGAAAGAAGCAAGTACCATAATAATCGAAATGAGAGATATTACAATGGTAATAACTACAGAAACAGAGATAATGGTAGCTTCTATCAGGATCAAAATGTTAATAGAGACAGAAATTTTTAACATCAGCAGGATAGGAATAATGGGGATAACCTAGGGCAATTTAATAGAAAAAACAATCGTAGATGTAACTACTCAGGAAACAGCAATCCGCCTCAATGAAGGTCCATAGTTTTGGGGCATGGAAACACAAAAAGCATGGGACCTTCAATTTACACTTTTAATTTATCACTTATGTTTTGATAAAAAGTTTTGAGATACTATATTTAATTATAGTGTTGTCAGTACCAATTACAAACCAGAATGTGACACTAATGGGAGTTTTGATGCAGTATGTACTAAGGATTTCTTCTTTTGGTCAGAAAACAGAGTTATTGATGTATACCAGTCAGGTGATGACTCCACTGGATCTGAACTAGATAGTATTTTTTATGTAGATGCGAATGAGAGCCGTGAAATGACTGAAGTTGGTATGTCTGAGACTGGTAGCTTATTCAGAATGAATGTATGATCATCAATCATAATCAACAATCATACTCATCAATCATACTCATCAATCATACTCATCAATCATACTCATGAATCATACTCATCAATCATACTCATCAATCATAATCATCAGTCATAATCATCATCAGGGATTATGATTATGATGATTATCGTGTAGTTGTGGAGTTTAAGAATAATGAAGTTTCAGAGTTATTTGTGAATAAAGGTAAGGTGATGTATGTGTTGATGTAAGTGAGAGTCTTGGAATACCAGTCCAGTCAAAGCAGTTTTTCATTAATATCACACAGAGTAATGAGTTATCTGTAAGCCAAGAGAAAAAGGTCAAAACCTTTTTAAGTTTGTTTTGGACGAGACTGATGGTAACATAGATAAATGCGCATTCTGGAATAAGTTAGCTGTAGTTAGTCAAAATTTATATCGAAATTGGTGGAATGAAGTCAAAGAAGATCTGAGCAGGAAGTGTAATTTTGACAGTAATATATTTTTTGTGTTCCTTCTGTAATAAGTGAGGTCAGTTGCACTATGGAATCCATTCCTTGTCTTTAATCTATACCTGACAAAATGAATAACCAAAGTGATTATATGATATCAGTAAAGTTGATTAAACCCTGTAAAAACAGTGTGGATGTAGCATTTGACAAAATTGAAAGTGATATTTTACATGAAGTGTCTATTATCAGAGATGATGATTCAGGTTTTGGATGTCCATACATTAACATTAAGATTGATCAGTGGGAAGGGAACTGTTTGTTTGAGACAGGTACCAATTTGTGGTATATCTGAACTGTTTAGAGACAAGATCCAGCATAATAAGAGTTTTGTGGAAATGTCCATTGCACGTGTAAAGATAGGAGGAACTAGTGGTAAGTAAAGCAAGTATGTAAAATGTTAAAGTACTGTTAACTTGTAGTATAGAGGACAAGACCTATGACCATGGATGCTTAATTATCTAGAAGAAAATACACACTACGTTTGCAGATTCATAGGACTACATAATTGTGGTGTGTTTATCAAGGATGTAGTATGTAAGATAATGTCATTCCTAGAGTTTTGTCTTATCTATAGGCTGTTCAAATTTATGATGCACTATATAATGATGTTTTGTAATAGATTTGTGCTTTAGAATATGATACATATATGCTATGAGACTACATGAGTAGATCCTTTTGCAATTTTGAAATGGGATAATATACATAATTTGTACTGTAAAAAATATGAATAGTATGTTAGTATATCTGTGTG
Organism: Schistocerca americana; assembly: GCF_021461395.2. Classification (NCBI taxonomy): domain Eukaryota; kingdom Metazoa; phylum Arthropoda; class Insecta; order Orthoptera; family Acrididae; genus Schistocerca; species Schistocerca americana. The sequence continues at coordinate 192,173,067 of NC_060130.1, forward strand.
TATCACCTTGTTAGTTTATTCTTTCCATTGCAGTTAACTCCGTTTATCAAAGTTTCATATGTGAACCATTTTTAAATCTCATCTCACATAAGTAACTGCTTTTGGAAACTTAATAGGGAGAGCATACTCCATGTGATGTAAAGAAGGTATTGAACAGCATAATTAGTACATAAAACAATGTTTCAGGATTTGGTTGAATGCTAGACTGAAAGTTTGAGAACTCTAAGGAGGAAACTGAAAGCTGTGGGTAGATTCACTCCCACACTGCTGTATGGCTGTACCTGGCTGGACCAGTCAACTTACAAGAAATCATAGGTGCTGGGTAATGTACTCAAGCACCTGCCAACTACATCAGTGTTGTGACTGAGATTTGTAAATTGTTAACCAAGACTACCAAAGACAGTGTTATTTCACATAAATGTAAGTTTTTTTTTAAGTAGGGGGATTAAATTCCCAATACATTATGTAACTTTGAATCAGTATGTATATTTTTTTTTTTTTTATCAGTTGTAAATGAGTCTTCTAGACCTTTATGTATGTAGGTTAGTTTGTATGTCTTCCATACTATTTGCTAGACTGGTCAATATAACAAGATGTATACATGTCTACTTCCATACACCGATTTTTGTCCTCAAGCTACTTTATTATGTCATCATTTAAAGCTATTTATGACTCTCCTTCCTTTCATGAATCAACATATCCTCAAATACTCTGGTTTATGTAGCTGATTGATTTTGTACTATATTCCTACTCATAATTGAGTATATTCCTCTGGTCTGTACCCATCGTCGTATTTTTAGAGTCGGTTCACTCATCGTACACTTAGGCTCTGAATTTTTTCTCGTCTCTTTTTAAGGCTTTGAAGGTGTGATTTTATGGATGTGTACTTACAATTTGTAATTATAGTCTCTGTACTTATTTCCATAGTGTAGTGTTATAATGTTTTGACTTTGTATTATTTGTCTTTTAACAGTATGCTCCACAGATCTGAAAAGCTGAATGCCATGCCCTGACATATGTATAGATTATGACTTGTATAGCAGATATTTTTCTGTTTTCTGTAATATGTTATGTACCAGATACTTCTATACATCAGTATTCAACCTTTTGGCATCATTTTGTACACCGATTGTCAAACTTTATAGTCTGTCACAAAATATTGTAAACAAACAGTTTCAAAATTTTGTGAAGGGGATACTGTAAAGGGACACCATCCTCTAACATTACCTTTATTCAACAGAAGTTATAGATACAAAAAATACTTTCTACCTTTTGAACAGGTTAATATTGTCTCAGCTATTTAACTGAAAGAATTTCATATGATGTTGTATATGATGTATTATATTTCAGGTCCGCAGGGGGCTCCCGTCTTGGGAGTATGTGGGTGGCAACCACACGGGCCCTTAGCTAAGCCTGGCATTACTTCCACTTACTTGTGTCAGGCTTCTCCTGTTTCCTTTCCTATCCGGCCCCCCTCGGCCAACTCTTGGTTTCTTCGACCCCAACGGTATTAGGTTTCCGAGGCCCAAGGGTGTCTTTCACTTTCCTCTCTAGTATCTATTATCTACCCTCCGACCCAACGGCGAAGCGAGCGGAAGAAGAATCTTATATCCCAGGTTCTCAAAGAACGTGGAGGCGGAAGAGGTCATGCCAGATGAACTGGCTGTAAAGGCGCCGCTCAGCCATCATAGAGCTCGCGGCAGTTCGTTGCAGTTCTGGTACCTGAAGTCACATGTCACATACATATGTGCCGTGATGAATTGTTCCAGAATTATAGTGTGTGGGTCACTTCCTCGCAAGCTGTAATCCACCTTAAAGAAATTCACGCAAATGGCAATTTCTCCTGTCATTTTCTCTAAAGACCAATGGCGATGGGATAAGGACGATGGTAGCAGGCTCCGAGTGAGGCTGGAAGCTACTAGTCTGGACCTGCACACTGGCGGCAGGTGTGTGATGGTCGCCTTCCTGAGAACCCGTGTGACTACTCGGGAATCCGGTCCTGCATATGCGACTGGGCAGGCCTATTTAGGATGACCGCTGCCCACCCTGAATGGGGAAGGCCCTAGAAAATGTGGGCTAAACATCGGAAGTCACACTTGAACCGGGCTGGGAATCCGCACCCAGTAGGTCACTCCTTATACTGCAGACAAAATAAAAGAAGAATGAAATGATTATGACAATAGGGACATGGAATGTCAGGACCCTCCTGGACGTGAACAATTACAGACCAGAGAGAAGAACCGCTCTTATCACCCAAGAACTAGCCCGTCTAGATATAGACATAGCTGCCTTGAGTGAGACAAGACTCTCAGGTGAGGGACACATTAGTGAGGTACGTTCAGGGTACACCATCTTCTGGAAGGGAAAGGATGCAGGAGAACCACGCATCCATGGTGCAGGATTTGCCGTAAAAACGAAAATAGTGAAAGATCTTCGACTTACACCTGTCTCAATTAATGAAAGACTGATGACTTTTAGAGTACCCATTGGTTCAGACAGATTCATCACCTTCGTCTCTGCATATGCTCCTACTTTAGACAGTGATGAAGACACAAAGAATCAGTTCTACCACCAACTGAACAGTACTCTCTCTAAAATACCCATTCAAGATAAATTAATTTTACTTGGTGATTTCAATGCCAGAGTGGGAAGGGACAACCGTTTTTGGAGAGATGTCATGGGTAAACAAGGGGTGGGAAACTGCAATGCAAATGGGTTGCTACTTCTTGGTCTATGTGCTGAGCACGAGCTTTTCATCTCCAATACCCAATTCCATTTGCGTAACCGTTATAAGACCACATGGATGCACCCACGCTCCAAACATTGGCATCTTATAGACTACATTATTACGCGACAGCGTGACAAGAAAGACATTCTCATCACAAAAGCAGCACTAAACATCGATGAGTGCTGGACGGACCATAGACTTTTAGTCAGCCATTTCAGAGTACCAAAGTATCGCAGGCCACGATCCCACTTTTCAAACCCACCACGCAGAAAATTCAACATAAGCAACCTGAACAACAAAAATGTTCGCTCACACTTCCAAGACATACTGTCCGAACAACTTAACAAAGCTCCAGCAACCACAGATGACGTCGAACAAGAATGGACCACATTAAAGAACATCATCAAAGAAACTGCTGAGAATGTTGTTGGTTGTAGTGCACGGAAAAGAAGTGACTGGTTTGATGACAACCACGGAGAAATCCAAGCCATCATCAATGCAAAGCGGGATGCTTACCTATCCCTTGCTCAAGATCCATCCTGCGCAGAAAAGAAAGCACACTTTCTAGAACTCAAGCAGAAATGTCAAAGTGAAATACGAGTAATCAAGAACAAATAGTGGCAACAGAAAGCCACAGAACTCCAAAATCTTTCTGATGCAAGGAACCTGCGTGGCTTTTACGCTGGTATTAAAGAGCTGTATGGACCTATCTGCTCATCATCAGGAGCACTTAAAGCTGCTGACAACTCCACCATTCTTACTGAAAGTCAGGACATCTTAAATCGTTGGAAAGAGCACTTCAGCTCACTGTTAAACAGCCCTTCTACTGCCGCTGGAGATTTTCTCAAAAATGTCCCACAGCACCCTCCAAAACCCTGGCTGGCTGATCCTCCAACTTTTCAAGAATTTTGCAAGGCACTCAAGAGTGTGAAACCTGGGAAGGCTCCTGGACCTGACAGCATCCCGATGGAGCTTATTGAGGGTGGCGGCTTGCCTCTAAAAACTAGACTCTTCTCACTTATTACATTAATGTGGGAAACCCGCAAGGTACCAGCTGACTTGAAGAACTCCACAATTGTCACCATCTTCAAAAAGGGCGACAGAAGCGTCTGTGGTAACTACCGGGGAATATCTCTACTCTCTGTCACTGGAAAAATTTTTGCAAGAATCCTTTTAAATCGCCTCCAGACACTTTCAGAGACTATACTACCTGAGTCTCAATACGGGTTTCGACCTTCAAGAGGGACAATTGACATGATCTTCTGTGCACGACAACTACAGGAGAAGTGCAGAGAACAGCAAAAGCTTTTACTACTTGTTTTCTACGATCTAGAAAAGGCCTTTGATACAGTTCCCAGAGAAGCCATGTGGATGGTCTTAAAACGCTTCGGCTGCCCTGAACATTTTGTTTATCTGATTGAAGCTCTCCACGTTGATATGACTGGACAGGTCCTCTGCCAGAATGAAATGACTGGTGAATTCCCAATAACAAGTGGGCTTAAACAAGGATGCGTTCTTGCACCTACATTATTTGCATTGTATCTGGCAGCTATGCTTTACGAGACAACCGTAAACAATGCAGGAATAGAACTAAAGTACAGGTTTGATGGAGGATTATTCAACCAGTCCAGACTCCATTCAAAAAGGTTCACCAGTACCACTCGTGTGACAGAGCTGCAGTATGCTGATGACAATGCCTCTCCAGCTCATTCACCTGCAGAGTTGCAGCTGTCAGTTGATTCCTTCAGCAGGGCGTACAAACGATTTGGTCTCTCCATCAATATTTCAAAGACAAAGGTGATGGCGCCGCCAACTCCTGGCTCCTCTGTTCCTGACTTCAGCATATCCATCTATGATACACTCCTGGAACAAGTGGACCATTTCCTCTACCTGGGAAGTATACTGTCATCCAACTGCTCATCTGGAAAAGATGTGGAGAATAGAGTACGTGCTGCACATGTAGCATTTGGTCGTCTTACAAAGCGTGTCTTCCTGAATAAAGACCTAACACTGTACACCAAACTGATGGTGTACAAAGCTGTAGTCATTTCCACCCTGCTATATGGTTGCGAAACCTGGACGTTGTATCGCTGCGATCTGAAGAAACTAGAACGCTTCAACCAACAGAAGCTAAGATATATCATGAACCTGAAATGGGATGACTTCATATCCAACACGGCTGTTCTAGAGAAAGCAAAAATGCATAGCATGGAAGCTCTTATCATTGGGCATCAACTCAGATGGGTCGGACATGTCCAGCGGATGAAAAATGACAGACTTCCACGCCAAATGCTGTACAGCGAAGTGAGCACAGGTAAAAGGCCACGAGGTGCCCCTCTCAAACGTTATAAGGATCAGTACAAGAAAAATCTGAAAAACTTGAACATCGATCCGAGTAACTGGTCCACAATAGCAGAAGACCGAAGTCGCTGGCGCTCAGTTACCTCAAATGCTCTTCAAAACTTTGAGCTGGAACGTCGAAGAATGGAGAACGACAAACGCCAGAGACGTAAACTCCTCCAGGCTCAGCCACGTCCTCCACCTTCCATCAGCTGTAATGTCTGTGGCCGCCTGTTCCACGCTAGGATTGGATTGCTAAGCCATCAACGACACTTCCACGCCTGAACCGTGACAAAGGAAATCTCAGGAGAGAAATGAAAACTCGGATACGAGTATCAGCCGACGACGATGATTATATTTCAGACTAAAATGCACAAGGAGAAATTATTGTATTACTTTATCACAATCTATATGTATTGACACTCTATGTACAGTTACAATTACTTTTCTTTTAGAAATATTTTAAATTACAAAATATCTGGCATACTTAAAATTCCTATTGTTAATTGCACAATCTGACAATATTTATTTCCGGTCTCATCTATAAAATGATATAGCTTGGTGAAGATCCCTCTTTTGTCAAGAAAGTTTGTAAACTCTTTTTGTTTTGTAAAATCTCTTGAATATTTTTAGTACTGCAGAATGAAGTAGTAGTGGGTATGGATCTGATGGAATTGAATGAGATTTTAATTTTGGCAATAACAATGCAATTCTTGGCTTTATGGAAATGGAAATTGTAAAGACAGTGTGATATCAAAAAAGCACAAAAATAGAAATTACACAGCAGACTTACTTAATAGTTAGCATGTAATTTGAAACCTACAGAGTCAAAAAAATTTAAGCTTCAAGAATCAACCCCTAGATGTGACAAACTAGAGCCAACAATAAGGAAAGAAGATATGTAAAAAAGTTTATTCGTAAATCTTACTTCTCTCAAAGCTTATGAAACCGGTCAATTATTTATAAGAGTGAAAATCAACTGGTGATGCAAGGGAGGGTAAGATTACACAATTCAATGATTACCAGGATCACCCAGGCCATTTTAGATGGTTGGAATGAACAGTTTAGGGTCCATTGAGCCAAAAATGATGGGAAACCACTCCTTTTTGACTATCATAGACCACTTTTTGTGTTACCTTGCAAAGATTACAAATCAGCTAGCAATTACAGTAGCACAAGCAATTGTGAATAACTGGTTACTGAAGTTTGGCATCCCCAACATGATAATCACTGAACAGGACACCATCATTATGTCAGAGATAATGAAACAGCCATTACATCCATCACACATCTGGAAACAAAGAACCAGTCCTTGCACCTGCAGTCTAAAGAGAGGACTGAACACATTCACCAAACCATAGATAAGGTGCTGAGCTATTACTTCAACAGTCACCATAATGACTAGGATGTTTAATTACCCTGTGTAATGGCTGTGTATAATTGAAAGGCGCACATTAGTGTTGGGTTGTAACCATATAAGGTGACACATGGAAGAAAGATGCCATAACTTTGTGAGGTATTAAACCTATGATATGGAAAAAATGGGAAACATATGGAATTATCGCAAAGCATTAAAAGATATAAGAAAGCAAATGCAAAAGGCAAGCAATAAGGCATTCGATTGGCAAGAGAAAATGGGACAGTATAAAGTTAAACTGCCAGAGTACAGAGCCAAGTGAAGGGTAATGTTAACTGGCCCCTATAACCAAAGAGTAAACTGAAGAAATTTATTACGCAATATTATGGGCCATATCAAGCTGTGGAAATGACATCACTAGTAAACATTCCATTGCAGTTTCTGACACACAAACCATTGCTCAGGTGGAGCACAGTTAATCTTTTAAAGGTGCTTCAGATACTACTACAATTGCCAGCACCACTACTTGGAAAGAAGATAGATGGCAAGAGTAAAGGGGAGTAAAGAATCAAACTCGCATGCAGGCTGCACACAAGATACCATATGCTCTCAGGTCACGCACATAAGTGGTTTGTATGCATATTTCATGAATATTTTTTGTATGATTTATTGTATGGGAGATATGGAGTACATGATAAACTTCATGGTAGATTCTGTTGTGTTTGTATAGTTCTCTTATTTTTCTGTTAGTGTTTTCACTTTGATCTGTTTTCTAGTAATAGGCTTGGTATGAAGTGCAATACAGGAGTGGAACACATGTATATCAGCAAAACAGAATGAGTTATATCATGTCTGGTGTATAACAATGGACCATGGGCAGTGTTCTCATGTGGGGGACGTAGGGTGATGCAGATTCCATTTCCCCAGGTGGTGTTGCCACCAAAAATGGGCATGAGTGCAGTCTTTGCAAGGAATTTTGGTTACTTGCAATATTATTTTACTTGTGCATGAATTTTTCTTGGGATAGGGTGTTCATTTCTTGTGGTTTCATGTCAAGAAGAGTATGCTTGGATTATGGGAACCATTCCAAACTGTAGTATTTTTTGTGCACTTTTTATTGTTATTTGTACTGTTTATGTAGTGAGCTATGGGTTGTGTATTCAGTTTGAGGGTGTATCCAAAATTATGTTTGTTTGTTCTAAATAGTGGAAAGCTCTGGAGAAATACACACAACTAAGGACACACGAGGTGATGCTGATCTCCAAACAAGGGGGATGCTATGTGTTAATGTTAGTGGATGAGATTTGTCAATGGCAGAGAGGATGGGTTACAATATGCCTAACTCAGATGCTCCAGACTGACACAAAGGTGTGTGAGAGTAATTTTTGGTTGGTCAGTTGGTTGGTTGGTTGGTTGGTTGGGGTTGAAGGGACTAAACAGCAAGGTCATCAGTCCCTTGTTTCAAATGTGGTCCATTCAGACAGTCTGACATCTCAGAAAAGTCAGAACGATGAAAGGAAAAGGCTAAAAAATGTAAAAGTGCAGTCGTGCCGTCAACGGTAAAAACAAAATGAGGGAAGTCAGCAAGAGAGCAACTCCAAGGCTAAGCTAGAAGCAGGAAATATCCCACCTCTGAATGCTTTTAAATAGCAGGTGGTCTTGCCTCTACTGCATCAGCCACTAGAATGTAGACGTGTGTACTGGAAAAGGAGACTAACTAATTCTAAAAAGTGATAAAAACAGAGTAAAAGGGAAAGAAAAGAGGATCTTGGCCCTGCCCCAACACCAGAGTGAGGTTAAAAACCTTAAAACTGAGAATAAAAACCACTTTCACGGAGGAAACTGAGAACCAGTTCGACCATCTGGGACCTGTCAGCCAACATTAAAGGTAAAGTTTGGGGAAGTCTGTACTTAGTACGCAGAGCCAAAGGAAGGCAGCATTCCACCAAAATTCTGAGACCAAGGGATGGCAGGAAAAACACTGGTCAATAGCCAGAAGGCCACTCATTAAGTCCGTACATAACAAAACATGGTTGCGTTGGGACTGTTTAATAAAGGTAAGGGCCTGGGAAACTGCCATCAATTCTGCAGTAAACACCCCCACATGTAAGTGAGAGTAGATGATTTTCCATGTCAACAGAGAATGTGAAGGCATATCCCACATGATCAGCAGATTTAGAGCCATCAGTGTAAAAAACAATAGCATCCTGAAACTCCCATAAAATTTGGCGGAAAAAACAACGGAACACCATCGGGGGAGTGGAATCTTTCGGACCTCGAAGCAGCAGGTGGGTGATGTCCACGGTCTGGGAACAAGATAGAATAGGAAGGATGAGTGAGAGAGGAATGGACAGCGATTGCATAAGAAACCAAAAGCTGGGACCGCCATACAGAAAGGGGGAAGGGGGGGGGGGGGGGGGGGGGTCCCAACTTCCACAGGAGTTTATCAACAGGGCTAGTATGGATGGCACCAGTGGCCAAACTGATACCACAATGGTGGACCAGATCCAGGAGGTACAGTGTGGAAGGAGCAGCCGAACCATAAACTTGACAACCATAGTCAAAGCGAGACAGCACTAAAGCCTGATAAAGGCAGAGAAGGATGGAGCAGTCCGCACCCCAAAAGGTTTGGTCAAGGAAGCGAAGGACATTGAGTATATGGAAACACCCTACCTTCAGGAGTCTGATATGGGGCAGCCAAGTGAGCTTGCTGTCGAAAAGAAGACCCAGGAAATGAAACTGTGGGACCACAGGCAATTGTTGTGCATCATGATAGAGCTCCAGATCGGGGTAGATCGTAGTACGGCGACAGAAGTGGACCACCCATGGTTTTAAAGGAGAGAATTGAAACCCGTGTGAGGGGGTCCATGCAGAGGCACGCCGTATAGCTCCCTGGAGCTGCTGCTCTGCAGAGGCCATCGAAGAGGAACTAACCCAAATGCAGAAATCATCCACATACAGAGCAGGGGGTGACCAAAGAACTGACAGAGGCCACAAGGCCATCAATAGCAATGAGGAAAAGTTCTACACTCAATACGGAACCCTGTGGGATGCCATTCTCCTGGGTCTGTGGAGAACAAAAAACGGTACCAACCCAAACCCTGAACGACTGATGGAACAGAAACTGGCAGATAAAAATCGAGAGTGGGCCTGGAAGACCCCACTGATGACGTGTAAGTAAAATGTGATCGCGCCAAGCCGTGTCATAGGCCTTGCGAAAGTTGAAAAATACTGCAACCAAATGGGGTGCTGGGAAAAAGCCTGCAAAACTGTGGATTCCAAGTGAAGTAAATGATCAATCAGAGACCGCCCCTCTTGGAAACCACACTGGTAAGGGGACAATAGACCCCGAGATTCGAGGATCCAAGTGAGCCGACGGGCTACCATCCATTCAAGTAACTTGCAAACAACATTTGTCAGGCTAATTGGCCAGTAGCTTTCGACAAAGGGGGGTTCTTACCAGTCTTAAGGACAGGAACCATGATGCTATACCTCCACTGAGAAGGGAAGTCACCCTGGAGCCAAATACAGTTAAGGGGCTCCGGAAAGGCTCAAAATCATGAAAAGTTCAATTTTTACTTTTTTGCGTTTTCTGAATCTGTAGACTATTACCTTTTAATAGACATATAATTTATTCAATTCCGAAGACTACAACTATTTTTAAATTTTTTTTGAAATGTGTTCTACATGGGCGTGACCCACTGTGGCGCTGTTAAACTGCTGTCAAATGGTGTTATTATTAACGTCCGTGTTCATCAGGTACATTTTAGTGATGTGAGATAAAGTATGTGTTGTGGCTAATCTGTGATGGTTCAATATATATCGCTGGTGTGATTGTCGATTGTTTCATGTTTATTTAATCTGTCGTTATCTCAAAAATATTCGTAATTAATTCTGTTTCTTGAGTCTCTGTTTTGTTGAAGTATAATAATGAGTAAAAGTAAAGTTATTAGAAATCCTCTGAAGGCTTTTTAGAAAAGGAGAAATGTTGGAAAGCCAAAGGTATGTGTTATTAATGTAAACAATAAAGATGATAACCAAGTGAGTGAACCTAACCTCTCAAGTACACCTGCCCATAGCAGTCAAAGTGGGAAAGAAAATATTTCACAGAAGAAGCTTGGTTCAATGAGTGAAAACTATGAATGTTTTATGGGCAAATCGGATGTGAATGAAATATTTGATATGTTTGTTCTCAAACGAATTTTTTCAAACTGTGTAAGATGTATTCATTGCAGTGAAGCTGGTCTGGAACTCTCTATAATAAAGCATGTAGGACTTGCTAGTGAAATACAACTGAAATGTGATAAGTGTTCATACATGACCACCTTTTGGAACAGTGTTGCAGTAACTGCAACTGAAGAAAATGGTAGCAAAATCTACAAACACAACATTAGGTTTGTTTATTCCTTGCGTTCAGTTGGTAAGGGTGCTACTGCAGGTGCAATTTTCTGTGGCATCATGAATCTTCCAAATCCCCCAACCAAGTTTACGACCTATAATAAATTAATAGGGTCTAAAGTAGAAGATGTCTGTATAGAATCTATGAAGAACACTGTGGAAGAGGCAGTAATGGAAAATAATGGTAACAGAGATTTGACTGCAGCGTTCGATGGTACCTGGCATAAACGGGGACACACATCTCTTCATGGTGTAGTATCTGCCACCAGTATGTATACAGGGAAAGTTTTAGATGTAGCAGTAATATCAAAGTATTGTAGATGTCCACAAAAATATAAAGGTACACATGAAAATAATTGCAAAGCTAACTATAGTGGCAGTAGTGGAGGAATGGAAGTGGCTGGTGTTGCCAGTATATTCCAGCGTTCTGAGGCGTGTGATAAAGTGCGATATGTTAATTACCTTGGTGACAGTGATTCTAAAAGTTTCAAACATGTTCAAGGACTGAAGCCCTATGGTGATGATGTTGTAGTGCAGAAATTTGAGTGTGTTGGACACGTACAGAAGCGAATGGGAACAAGACTTTGGTGACTGAAAGCTTCGTACTAAAAGCAAAAAACTCAGTGATGGTAAAGGGTTGGATGGGAAGGGAAGGTTAACTGACAGTGTAATTGACAAAATATAGAACTATTATGGAATGGCTATTAGGCAAAATACACAAAGTGTCGACGAAATGAAGAAGGCTGTTTGGGCTCTTTTTTTTCATACTTCTTCAACCGATGAAAATCCCCAACATAGCTTGTGTCCCAAAGAAGAAGACAGTTGGTGTAAATATAACAAAGGATTGCTAACTGGTGAAGTGTACACTCATAAGCATAGTCTGCCTCATGCAATAATGGAGGTGATAAAACCTATTTTCAGAGACTTAGCAGCACCTGAACTGTTGAAAAAGTGTATTCACGGAAAAACTCAAAACCCCAATGAAAGTGTAAATAGTGTTATATGGTCGAGAATCCCCAAGACTGTATCAGTTGGAATAGAAACACTTCACTTTGGTGTGTATGATGCTGTTGCGACTTTCAATGATGGCAACATTGTAAGGTGCAAGGTATTTAGAAATATGGGAATGAAGATAGATTCTAACATGGTACGAGTGATGCTTGCTTTAGACAAGGAACACCTTCGGGCTGCAGACAGGGCTGTAAAGAGTCTAGAAATACAAGCAAGAGTAAACAGGAGGAGGAACAAGAGGAAGCTGGAGGAGGAGTTTGCAGAGGATGAAGATAATCCATGCTATGGACCTGGAATGCACTAAAAAGTTAATCCAATCTTTGTCGCTCGATTCCCAAAACTTTTATTTTCTCATACTAATTACATGTTTTCTAAGGATCTTCCAAACATATTTGTTTCAAACTTTCAGTAAATGTTACACAGTACCTTCTGCATAATTTAACACAGCCTTTTTGCCAAAAACTGTATATTTTTGAATATATAAATAAAAAATTGCAAAAAAATGTTGTGAATTTTCATTATAATTGAAAAAAAATCATCTTTAATAACTGAACTAAAATTTTGTAAAATCCCTGTGTTAAGTTGTAGCCCATATTCCAATAAATAATCTGTAAAAAGTTCAACTTCCTACCTCAAATACTTTGTGAGGAAATATGTAATTTATAAGCGTTATTTTAACATTGCAAGTATAGGGGCGTTCCGGAGCCCCTTAAACACCCAGAGTAGATGTTGCCATTGAGGAGCGCTGAGATGTTGAAGCAGTTGGTTATGAATGGAGTCTGGGCCAGAGGCCATATAATGAGAAGAAGAAAGTGTGGAAGGAAGTTCCCATTCAGTAAAAGGTTTGTTGTACGATTCTGACTGACAAGGGGTAAAACATAATGTGGAAGCTTCGGCCCGCTGTTTCTGGTGAAGGAAAGCAGATGGATAGGAGGCTGCTGCTGATGCTGTTGCAAAATTGGTCACAAGATGTTCCACTAGAATCAACGGGTCTGTGCAAAGACCATCCAGGAGGTGAAGGCCTGGGAGGTTGGACAGCAACCTTGGAGAGAGCGAAGTGTAGCCCATACCCATGACACAAAGACAGTAGAACAGAGGGAAGGAACAAAGCTTTCCCAACACATCCATTTGCTCTTTTTGATTAAGTAAAGGGGCTTTAGCACGAAGGCATTTAAAGGTAATAAGATTGGCAACAGATGAGTGCCTCTTAAGGTGTTGCAAAGCTTGACTGCGATCACGGATGGCAATGGCAATTGCCATACTCCACCACAGGACTTGCTTGACAGTGATCACAAATGTCAATGGCAATGGCCGTACTCCACCATGGGACTTGCCGGGGGCATGATGGTCCACTTGAGCGCAGTACAGCAAGGCTAGCAGCGCGAACAATTGCGTCAGACACGTAACATAGGACTTCATCAATACAACCTGACAAACATGGAGAAAAAACGACCTGTGCAGTATATAGAGGCCAATCGGCACATTGGAAAGACCAACCTAGATACATAGATAGATAGAAAGATAGATAGAAAGATAGATGGTCTGCAAGAAACTGGTCTATGAGAAGACCCTATCTAGATGGAAATGCACTGCCTCACAAGGGATGATGAGCAACCCCGAGAAAGAGGAAGGGAGGAGGAAGTTGCTGAAGAAGGGCAGTTAAGGCAGCAGGCGTAAGAGTCCTGTCAGGAGGGAGCTAAAGATTGCAAACCGTGACCTCAGAGTCCAGGTGAACCCTAACAGCAACCGCTTCCAATGTAGTTTGAAGAGGAATCCACAACGTCCGTACGGACCAACGTACAAACACCACCAGAGGCCCGCAGGGGGCCGACCCCATTTCAACAGAAAACATGGAACCCACAGATGGTCAGTGAGTGATCATCAGTAAATTGAGATTCCTGTAGAAGCACAAAAGCTGTAGAGTAAGACGAAACAAGGGATTTCAATTCTGGAAGGTGATGGTGGTATCCATTACAATTCCACTGGCTAACCGCAGAATGATGATTCAAATGGGGGTTGAACAGGCTAAAGCCAGTCATGCCACCGGGTCACCACTTGTCACCGACAAGAAGGGGCGACACCCACGAACAACAGATCAGAATCAGGATGCAAAGGTGGGGATGGGACCTCTGGTGACACCAGAGGCTCCTTGTCCCGGAACTTATGTCTCTTCTTCTTTTCTGTTTTAGATCATGGAGGGCTGTGTGGCATAAAGGAGCCAGCTGCAGCAAGATCGGGAACAGAAAGAGATCAGGCGACCTGGGGGCCCACAGACCATGGTTCTCGTGGTCATCTCGTGGCAGCAGACCTTTGACCTGGAAGGTGCCGGTAAGGGGCATCCCAGGAGGGGCGCCCTTGACCGGCAAACGCCGAAGAAATGGGACACGTATCGGCTGGTGAGGGGGAGCAGCGCCCAGAGGAGAAGGTGTGGGAGCCGCAGGGGAGGGGGGAGGAGAGGGGTTCGGGACTGGGGTAAGGGAGGCGGAGGAAGGGCTGAAGATTTAACTAAAGCATAGCTAGACATCATGGACACAGGGTGAAGATGTGCATACTTCTTACGAGCCTCGGTGTAGGTTAAATGGTCAAGGGACTTCTACTCTTGTATCTTCTTATGAACTGGGCAATCTGGTGAACGTGGGGAATGATTGGCATGACAATTAACACACACAGGAGGGGGAACACAGGAACTCCTCTCAGGGAGTGGACGTCCACAGTCACCACAGAGAGGGGCTTGCGAACAGCGGGAAGACGACTGCCCAAAACGCAAGCACCTAAAACATCTCATAGGTGGTGGGATGTATGGCTTCACATCACATTGATAAATAATGATCTTTACTTTTTCAGGGAGCTTATCCCCTTCGAAGGCCAGGATAAAGACACCAGTATCAATGCAATTGTCCTTCGGACCCTTCTGAACACGCCAAACAAAGTGAACACCCTGCCAGCTGAGATTGTCCCGTAGTTTCTCATAAGTTTGAAGGATGAGGTCCCTGTGAAAAATCACACCTTGAACCATGTTTAGAGACTGTTGGGGGGTAATGGACACAGGAATTGTGCCAAGATGGGTACAGGCACGAAGGGCCTCAGACTGGGCAGCTGAAGCAGTTTTGATCAACAACGAACATGACTGCATCTTTCTCAGAGAGTCCACTTCGTCAAACGTGTCTTCAATGTGTTCCACAAAAAGGAAAGGTTTGGTATCGGTGACAGTAACCCCATCAGTCCTGGTGCAAACTAGATAGTGGGGGAAAGGTTTTGCTCCTACCTGATGAGTCTGACCCTCCTCCCAGGGGGTAGCCATGGATAGGAAGGCCGAAGGAGCAGGAGAAGCAGCACTAAAAGAATCAGTTCCACGCAGAGAGATGGCCGCAGAAGAATGGCCAGAGTTCTGGACCTGTATGCGTTTCATTTGCATAGCGTCCGCCCTGATACCACCCACTCCAATCAGGGGCTCTCCCCATGGGCGCCACCCAGCCACAACAAGGGCTGTCTGGCACGGTGGCCATTGCCAGGAGTTCTGATGCTCCAGAGCAACAAGCAACCACTCCTAGGCTTACACGAGGAGGTCACAGCTCAGGTATCAGAAGTGTGATCCCTGTGTGTTCAGGGGGCTCAACCAAAAGGGTACATAGCGACCCCACCACACGGGCTGCCTACTGTGCAGGCTATGCATCCTAGCATCAGACAAGGATGTGAAAGAAAAGGTGGAATGAACTAGGAGGGCACATGTCGGAGACACTAGGTAAGGCACTCTTCCCCAAATTGCTCACACTACGGAACAGAAGTTTAGTAATAGAGGTCAAACCCCAGAGGGGAACCAGGGAACGCCAAAAGGATGAGGTGATTACGCAACAAAACCAAATTGCAAAGCCAACAGAACCAGGAGGATAACAGGGCCAACTTAAAAAAGGACACCAAGAGAGGGAGAGGAGAGGGGGAAGGGGAAGGAACAAGGAGAGGAAAGGAAGAAAAGGGCAAGGAAATGCAGCCCTGGAAAGAAGGAAGGCTGCAATAGCTCGGGGCCCCATGCTCGCCATGCACGTACTCACAGAAGGACCGTGAGGCCCATGGGGGAGGGGGGGGGGGGTGTTATTTTTAGGGATAAAAGATGCCTTAGGATGCCAAAGGGATGTCATGGCACTGTATCCTTACTTTCAAAGGGCTGGAATGTATTATATCTAATCCATATTTACAACCAAAATAGTTGTTATAAACTGCTATGAGCAAGGATGACAGAAAGAAAGGATGAGGCTAAAATTATGAGGTAGTGTGCTACTGGTAAATGGTACAACTTGTGGCATAGCAGGAACTGCCTTACAGCTAATATCAATGGAACCACTGTAATGAAAATGATACAGCCATTGTTGTATTAGCTGAAAAAAAAAAAACTACTGAAACTACTACCAATCCAGACTTAAACTTACGTAAGCAACGCTTAAAACCTGACTTCCTTTCACTGGTTAAGCTTACAGCTACACAGAAATCATGCATTACTGCAGAGCAGGTGCTCCAGCATGTGTGGCAATACCATGATCAGTTATTCATAAAAAAACATGACACAATGTCCTGGTGTCTGGTATCACCATGGTTGTGACTACTCTGTGTTACTTGTATGATTTAAATCCAAATAGAGGTGTTTTGCAGGATATGCTTCCTGCAACCACCCTAGAAGGAAAACAAAGACAGAGGATGTGATGGTCAGATGAAGTTAATCGACACCTCATGTTCTGTTATTACCAAGCAAAAAATTCAGAGGGGGGGAAAATGATTTAAATCCAAATAGAGGTGTTTTGCAGGATATGCTTCTTGCAACCACCCTAGAAGGAAAACAAAGACAGAGGATGAGATGGTCAGATGAAGTTAATCAACTCTTTGCCTCTGTATATGTCTGCTGGTGTCTGTATATGTGTGGATGGATATGTGTGTATGTGCGAGTGTATACCCGGCCTTTTTCCCCCTAAGGTAAGTCTTTCCGCTCCCGGGATTGGAATGACTCCTTACCCTCTCCCTTAAAACCCAAATCCTTTCGTCTTTCCCTCTCCTTCCCTCTTTCCTGATGAGGCAACCGTTGGTTGCAAAAGCCAGAATTTTGTGTGTATGTTTGTGTGTCTATCGACGTGCCAGCGCTTTCGTTTGGTAAGTCACATCATCTATGTTTTTAAGATATATTTTTTCTCCCACATGGAATGTTACCTTCTATTATATTCATATCATTAATTTGAACCCAACAATTAAATTATTTAACAGTTACATTGCAGTCCCATACACATTCCCTGATACACTTACACATGGAAAAACTTATCTGAAACCTAAAGATCAAGCAGACACAGCAAACCCAGCAAAATATCGCCCCATAACATGCCTACCAACAATCTACAATATATTAACATCAGTCATTACACAGAAATTAATGACACATACAACACAGAACAAAATTATAAATGAAGAACAAGAAGGTTGTTGCAAAGGAGCACGAGGATGTAAAGAGCAACTGATAATAGATGCATAGGTGACATATCAAGCTAAAACTAAACAAAGGTCACTACACTACACATACATTGATTACCAAAAAGCTTTTGATAGTGTACCCCACTCATGGTTACTACAGATATTGGAAATATACAAAGTAGATCCTAAATTGATACAGTTCCTAGTCATAGTAATGAAAAACTTGAAAACCACACTTAATATCCAAACAAATTCAGATAATATCACATCACAGCCAATACAGATTAAGTGTGGAATACACCAAGGATACTCATTAAGTCCTTTCTGGTTCTGTCTTGCTCTGAACCCACTATCCAACATGCTAAATAATAAAATTATGGATATAATATTAATGGAACATACCCACACAAAATCACACATTTGCTATACATGGATGATCTAAAACAACTGGCAGCAACAAATCAACAACTCAACCAATTACTAAAGATAACAGAAGTACTCAGCAATGGTATAAATATAGCTTTTGGAACAGACAAATGTAAGAAAAATAGCATAGTCAAGGGTAAACACACTAAACAAGTAGATTACATTGAGTAACCACAGTGTTTCCATAGCAGCAATGAAAAAACCAGATGCCTATAAATATCTAGGATACAGACAAAAAATAGGAATAGATAATACAAATATTATAGAAGAACTAAAAGAAAAATATAGACAAAGACTAACAAAAATACTGAAAACAGAATTGACAGCACAAAACAAGACAAAAGCTATAAATACTTATGCTATACCAATATTGACCTACTCATTTGGAGTAGTGAAATGGAGTAACACAGACCTAGAAGCACTCAATACACTTACACACTCACAATGCCACAAATATAGAATACATCACATACATTCAGCAACAGAAAGATTCACATTAAGCAGAAAGGAAGGAGGAAGGGGATTCATCGACATAAAAAACCTACATTATGGACAGGTAGACAATTTAAGAAAATTCTTTCTAGAACGAGCAGAAACTAGCAAAATACACAAAGCAATCACTCATATAAATACATCGGCTACACCACTGCAATTTCATAACCACTTCTACAACCCTTTAGATCACATAACATCAACAGATACGAAGAAAGTAAATTGGAAAAAGAAAACACTACATGGCAAGCACCCATATCATCTAACACAGCCACACATCGATCAAGACGCATCCAACACATGGCTAAGAAAAGGCAATATATACAGTGAGATGGAAAGATTCATGATTGCAATACAGGATCAAACAATAAACACCAGATATTACAGCAAGCATATTATTAAAGATCCCAATACCACAACAGATAAATGCAGACTTTGCAAACAACAAATAGAAACAGTAGATCACATCACAAGTGGATGTACAATACTAGCAAATACAGAATACCCCAGAAGACATGACAATGTAGCAAGAATAATACATCAACAACTTGCCATAAAACATAAACTAATAAAACAACACGTTCCCACATACAAGTGTGCACCACAAAATGTACTGGAGAATGATGAATACAAATTATACTGGAACAGAACCATTATAACAGATAAAACAACACCACATAACAAACCTGACATCATACTCACCAATAAAAATAAGAAATTAACACAACTAATCGAAATATCCATACCCAATACAACAAATATACAGAAGAAAGCAGGAGAAAAAATTGAAAAATACATCCAACTGGCTGAGGAAGTCAAGGACATGTGGCATCAGGATAAAGTTGACATTATACCAATTACACTATCAACTACAGGAGTCATACCACACAATATCCACCAGTACATCAATGCAATACAGCTACATCCAAACTTATATATACAACTACAGAAATCCGTAATTATTGATACGTGTTCAATAACCCGAAAGTTCCTAAATACAATGTAACATATACCATACAGTTAAAAGGATGTCACGTTTGATAAAGGTCCGCGTCACTTTCCATTTTTAACCAGACATAAGGTCTGAGAAAAATAGAAATAATAATAATAATACACCAGTCATAAAAGACAACGAAAAGAACAAACCACTAACAGGGCTAACCCCCCTTTTAGTGTGATTAGTTGGTTCAGGACAGAACTAACGAAGCCTCGGACAAGTGCTGTCATGGTCGGGGATGACGCTTGAACCCTATGCCTGTCCCCAATGGTAACGACACTGTTGCCACATGGAAAATGATTTAAATCCAAATAGAGGTGTTTTGCAGGATATGCATCCTGCAACGACCCTAGAAGGAAAACAAAGACAGAGGATGAGATGGTCTGATGAAGTTAACTGATACCTCATGTTCTGTTATTATAAGCAACAAACTTAGGAACCAACACAACTGGATACAGATCACAAGTATACACAACATTTATTACCAGGTATCCAGAATTAAAATTTTTAACAGAACAATGACTAGCTGATCAGATCTGTGTAATAATCAAAAATAACAGGACACCCCAGTCAGAATCAGAGAACATCAAACAACAAGTACAACAAATACTGGAACAAAATAATATGCAATCAGAAGAAGAATAAAATACAGTAATGGACTCAAACATCCCAGAGCAAACAAACAAAGAACACCACGCATCAATTAAACAATCAGAGGAAAACGAAATCTTAAGACAGCCACCAGAACAAGCACAAATAGAACACGAAGTGACACACATGTTAGATATAGAAGAAAAATTTCAGCTGACATATATATATAGAATACAAAGACACAAACACAGACAGTAGACCATTCTTGCATAGACCACCAAACAACCCACAA
This sequence comes from Schistocerca americana, assembly GCF_021461395.2. NCBI lineage: Eukaryota > Metazoa > Arthropoda > Insecta > Orthoptera > Acrididae > Schistocerca > Schistocerca americana. Next base: position 192,193,147 of record NC_060130.1, read on the forward strand.
GTCGAAACAACAACAACAACTATCAACACAATCATACACAACAAAATAAATGAAAATACAACTATGGAAGAGTTACAACTACTGGTTTATATAGGAGCACTCACTATACTAAATATACACACTAGGCAGAGATCAGAACCAACCAACACACAGAAGAAACCCCAAAACCAGCATGGCAACACAGGCTACAGATTAGAATAGAAAAACTGAGAAGAGACATCGGACAGCTAACACAATTTATAAGAAATGAAATATTAGACAAAAAACGAAAAAGGTTAGGTAAAATCTCACAACAAGAGCCGATAGAGCAATTAAATGAAAAGAAGCAGAAATTACAAGCATTGGCCAAATGACTTAGAAGGTACAAAAAAAGTAAAAATAGAAAGAAACAAAACCAAACATTCAACACAAACCAAAAGAGATTTTACCAAACAATAGTTAACACACACATTAAAATAGACAACCCACCAAACATAACAGACATGGAACACTTCTGGAGCAACATATGGTCAAACCCGGAACAACGTAACAGACGTGCACGGTGGATACAAGCAGAAACAGACACATACGAGATAATACCACAAATGCCTGAAGTGATAATTTTGCAACATGAAGTCACCTGAGCAATTAATTCTATGCACAATTGGAAAGCCCCTGGAAAAGATAAAATAGCAAATTTCTGGCTAAAGAAGTTCACCTCAACACATTCACATCTAACTAAATTATTTAAGTTACATTGCAGACCCATACACATTCCCTGATACACTTACACATGGAATAACCTATCTGGAACCTAAAGATCAAGTAGACACAGCAAACCCAGCTAAATATCGCCCCATAACATGCCTACCAACAACATACAAAATATTAACTTCAATCATTACACAGAAATTAATGATACATGCAACACAGAACAAAATTATAAATGAAGAACAAAAAGGCTGCTGCAAAGGAGCACGAGGATGTAAAGAGCAACTGATAATAGATGCAGAGGTGACATATCAAGCTAAAACCAAACAAAGGTCACTACATTACGCATACATTGATTACCAAAAAGCTTTTGATAGCGTACCCCACTCATGGTTACTACAAATATTGGAAATATACAAAGTAGATCCTAAATTGATACAGTTCCTAAACATAGTAATGAAAAATTGGAAAACCGCACTTAATATCCAAGCAAATTCAAATAATATCACGTCACAGACAAAACAGATTAAGTGTGGAATATACCAAGGGGATTCATTAAGTCCTTTCTGTTTCTGCCTTGCTCTAAACCCACTATCCAACATGCTAAATAATACAAATTATGGATATAATATTACTGGTACATACCAACACAAAATCACACATTTGCTATACATGGATGATCTAAAACTACTGGCAGCAACAAATCAACAACTCAACCAATTACTAAAGATAACAGAAGTATTCAGCAATGATATAAATATGGCTTTCGGAACAGACAAATGTAAGAATAATAGCATAGTCAAGGGAAAACACACAAAGTATGCAGTCATGTGAAACCAGGAGCACCAATGTGGGAAATTATTAGGGACGTTTTACGGGACCAACAAGACAACAAAAATCATCATGTTGTATTAATTGGAGGAGCAAATGACGTGTATTGTAACGAGTTAGCCAACGCTATTATCAGTCTCAAAAGTGCCTTCAGTTCAATAGAAAATCAAAAAGTAACTGTTATTGATATACCTCATAGGCATGACCTCATATCTGCTTCATGTGTGAAAGCCAAAATTAAGGAAGCAAATAAACAGATACAAACAGTATGTCAAGTGTACCCAAACATAAGATTTCTATCAGTCGATTTCCTGGATAGATGCAGCTTTACAAAACATGGCATGCACCTGAATAGAAGAGGCAAGTCATCTCTGTGCAAAGCAATTTATGAAACATTAGAAACATATGAAAAACAGAGTATGTATGAGTCAGTACCAACTATTGCAATGAACTACTGATACATTACTGAAAGCAACCATGTAGGAAGTGAATATGTCCTGGAGACAACAACTAAAGCAGCTGCAGAACCACAAATTGTTACAGCATCATGATGAAATTCAGTAACAACGGCAGCACCATCAAAACCAGCAACATCTGAACCAGCTCGAGCAACAAGACCAATAACAGCAGCAGCACAAGCAACAGAAGCAGAAATGGTGTCAACAACAACTGTAGCAGTTCCACTGCAGTCACTGGTAGAAAAGAGGAAGGAAACCACAGTGAGTATTGTATCACCACCACCATCCTATGCCAAAGTGTTATCAAGTGCCTCCACTCAGCCTGCCCACATAAACTATGTAAAATGTGAGACAAATAAGAACCTTGAGAAACAGAAAACAAAAATGTCACCTTGTTAAGTGGATAAGAAGACAGAAACCTAAGTAAGTATTTGATCATCTCCATCCCATAGTGAAGTGTTATCTAGTGCATCAAATCAGCCATCCCTTACAAATATGTTATCAAGTAGGCCTATATCAAATCCCCCATGCCAGATAATTTATGAAGGAAGTGAAATAAAAAAGTCTGCCACCCAAGCCTCAAACAGAACCAAAAAAAATACCACAGAGAAGTAATGATTTTTTATGGCCTGCCACAAGGAAGTCCAGCCACTACCGAAACATAATACCATCACCACACCAAACATGAGGACCAGTGAAAGGCAAACCACCATGTGTGCATCCCGTTGGGCCCAAGACATCATGCATCTTTCCTCTTGCTGTGAAAAATCAATATTATTCATGCACATAAATATTATATCTCTGAAACATAAAGCTGATGAACTTGGTGTTGTATTGAATGGAAACAATAGAATAGTATTATGTATTAATGAACACTGGTTAAGAGAAGAAGCGATAAAACTGTATGTACCACCATGTTTTAATTTAATTACAAGTTACTGCAGACCCAATGAAGGTTATGGGGGTTCCTCAATATATATAAGTGACAACCTAGGGTTAAGATATACTGTGGTTGATGTTAAGGACATATGTGTTAAAGGCATTCTTGAAGCGGCTGTCATGCTACTACCAACAATATTTCAATATACCATTCTCCTGATAGTGATGCCGATCAATTTGTAGAGTGTTTAGATAAACTTATTCACCATACAGAAAAATATACCAAACACAAGACAGTATTTTTAGGAGATTTAAATTTTGATGTAAGGAAAAAAAAAACACACACAAAAATACTAATTTGCCTATCATGCTAGGATCCCATAATCTCTTCTGTGCAAATTATAGTCCCACAAGGCAACTTTCTTGTCTCGACAGTTTTATCACAAATACACATAAAGATGATTTTGAAATGGGACTCCTTAATGTTGACTATCTGACAGATCACAAAGGTATATGGGCAAAACTAACAATTAATGAAACAATGGGGGATTGTGAACCAACCCAGTTTGTCAGGTTATTAAGTGATAAAGGCATAAATAGCTTCACGGATAAGCTGAAGGTACTAAACTGGAATAATATAATATATGCTTCCAACAATGTTGAGGAGGCTTGTAGCAGGTTTGTTAGTACTTTAACTGAAATTTTCAATACCTCCTGTCCAATCGTTACCAAACAAAACAAAACTATGGCAAGAAAGCATGGTAGAATTACTCCACATAGGTGGTTCACACCATATTTACAGAAGCTAAGATTAATGGTCTTGGTATGCTATGATAAGGTAAAAAATGGTAGTGTTGAGAATGAAACATATGTTAGCCTCAAGAGACACTATAGATCACAAATCAGAGTAGCAAAATGTAGAGCAAATGATATCTTCCTTAAAAACTCCAATAATAAGTGTAAGGCTGCGTGGAGGGTCATTAAAGCAGAATTAGGTACAGGTAGTCATAGTGTAAAAGTTACAACTGGTGTTAATGTCACCCCAGATGAATTTAACACCTTTTTTATCAATGCAGCAAACCCTAATCCCTCATCTCCTCATAAGAAGAGTTCAAAATCAAATTCACAATCCACTTATATAAACCAGTTTTTACAAAACTTTGCTGATACTGTGCCAACCTGTAATTGGGGACATGTGGAAATACACGATGTAATTAATTCAGTGGCAAAGTAAAGTGATTCCAGATCAGACGATCTTTATGGCCTCTCAAATTTTGTGATTTAAAAAAATAATCAATTTGATATCATTCCCCCTCTTCACACTCATAACTGGATATTTGACTGTGGTATTTCTCCAGAATGTCTAAAGAAGACAGTAGTAATTCCATTACGCTAAAAGGGTGATAAAAACTGCACTAATAATCATCGTCCAATTTCTCTGATACCTATTCTTTCAAAATTAATCGAATATTGCATACAAAAGCAAATTAACATGCATTTGTCAAAAAACCGTGTACTGACTAAGTCTCAATGTGGTTTTAAGGCCCAGTTATGAACAATTAATGCTGTTGAAAATGTTGTTTCTATTGTGCAATCTTCTTTTGAATGTGAATTATATGCTGAAGCCGCACTAGTGGACTTAAGCAAAGCATTTGATTCTGTAAACCAAACAATACTGCTGGAGAAACTATGGTGTTATGGCATTAGGGATCTGGAACTCTCCCTCATTAAATCATATCTCAGTAACAGAAAGCAAACTGTAAGCTACAACGGTCAAAAGTCACAGTTACTGAACGTCACTAGAGGTGTACCCCAAGGATCAGTGCTTGGGCCATTACTGTTTATAATATTTATAAATGACCTGACCAGCAATATGCCATGCAAATCTGTGCTTTACACAGATGATACAACTTTCATCAATTCAGGGAAGGACATAAATAAACTGAAGGAGCAAAGTAAAGATATTCTCAGATTATCCAATATTTGGTTCGAAGCCAATGAGTTAGCTATTAACTATGAAATGACTGTAAATATATCCTTCAGCTAATCCAATGCTGATACTGAGTACACTTCTACCAAACTTCTTTTCATATACATACGAAATTAACCTGGCAGAGTCACATAGACAACATATCTCGAAAGCTTTCGCGAGTTATCTATCTACAGAAAAAATTACGCACATGTGTTTCTGAAAGCCTGCTGATTAATTCCTATTATGCATTCTTTCATTGCCATATTAGCTATGGTATTCTTCTATGGGGTAATTCTCCATGGTCCAGGAAAATTTTTATTTGGCAGAAGAAAACCATCAGGATCATCTCTGGGATTACCAAAAATAACATATCATGTGGGTCATACTTCAAAGAATTACAGATAATGACAGTCCCTTCTCTTTTTATATACAGCTGCCTTTTGTACATAAAAGAAAACTTTAACAGTTAAAACCTTAGGCAGTCCGTTCATAATCATAACACTCGTCAAACATTTAAGATAGACATACCAACAACTCGACTCAAGAAAACACAAGAGAAATATGAATACATGGGAATAAGTGTCTCTCTTAATATGTTCAAAAGTAAGACTAAAAAATGGCTGATAGACAAAGCTTTTTACAGTGTTAAAGAATTTGAAAACTCTTCAAAAATAGACCTGACTTATGAAACAACTTGCAACTCTGTTTGTACCTCTCCCTAAGCTTTTTTTGTCTCTGTAGTTCCACATTTAACTGTTAAACATGTGGAGAAATCCTTATGTATGAAATGTATTCTTTTATTATGCACATTCTTTAAAATGCACACTTTGTTATGTGGGCTATCTTTATGTATCAAATGTATTCCTTTATTATGTATGTTCTTTTAAAATGTATACTTTAGCTTTGTGTGATACCTCACAATAGTTATATTTCTTAATATGTAAATTGTACATTACTCATGACAATATTGATTGCATGTAAATGCTTAAAGATGGATAAATAAATAAATAAATAAATGCACCACAAAATGTACTGGAGAATGATTAATACAAATTATACTGGAACAGAACCATTATAACAGATAAAACACCACCACATAACAAACCTGGCATCATACTCACCAATAAAAAGAAGAAATTGACACAACTAATCGAAATATCCACACCCAATACAACAAATATACAGAAAAAAACAGGAGAACAATTGAAAAATACATCCAACTGGCTTAGGAAGTCAAGGACATGTGGCATCAGGATAAAGCTGACTTTATACCAATTGTACTATCAACTACAGGAGTTATACCACACAATATCCACCAGTACGTCAACACAATACAGCTACATCCAAACATATATATACAACTACAGATGTTGGCTCTGAGCACTATGGGACTTAACATCTATGGTCATCAGTCCCCTAGAACTTAGAACTACTTAAACCTAACTAACCTAAGGACATCACACAACACCCAGTCATCACGAGGCAGAGAAAATCCCTGACCCCGCCGGGAATCAAACCTGGGAACCCCGGGAGTGGGAAGCGAGAATGCTGCCGCACGACCACGAGCTGCGGACGACAACTACAGAAATCTGTAATTATTGATACATGTTCAATTACCCGAAAGTTCCTAAATGCAATGTAACATATACCGTACAGTTAAAAGGAAGTCACGCTTGATCAAGGTCCGCGTCACTTTCCATTTTTAGCCAGACATAACGTCTGAGAAAGGGAAGATAATAATAATACAGACCAGCCAGTAAAACTGGAGAATTGGAAAAGGTGAAGATCTTTTAAAAAGGATAGGTGGTAGGCAAAAATGCCAGTTATAATACAGCAATATGTCTAATAGGAAAAATACAAAGATCCAGACAGATTTTCATAAAAAGTATGTGCACAGTTCAAAGAGAAATGATTGTAGTGTTAATATATGTAGACAACCCATTAATGATTATAAAGTTTATGAGGAGCCAAATTCACCATTTCTTGTGTCCATATTTTAACGTTCTAGAAAATTATTTCCTTGTAAAACATATACATGTGTTAATAAATCTGACATTTGTGCTTGGAATAGAGAAGACTAAACCTCAGTATATATGATAATGGAAGATTCAGTCACAAAAACATACAGCTCTTCCTCACTGAAGCTAAGCCACTTATGGGACAACATGCGAAATATACTGGCAGTACCTCAGTTACGTAACATTTCTGCTGGAAGTGTAAACTGGTGTGTCCAATACAAAATAAATGACAAATGCACCATTGTTCAGTTTTGATTGTAGCAGTATACACACTGGGCACAGTGCAGAAAATTGTCCAACAACATCATGTGCGAGCAAATGTATCTTCCAATATCATCCAGTTTTTATCATGTACTGAAGTCACTGCCCTGAAGTAACTCTGCTAAATGCATGTAATAGGGTGGAAGGAGAGTTCTGAGCATAAACACCAGACACTGCATATCTGAAGCATGAAAGATTCCTCTTTGACTGGTGAGTCACATTACACATTGCTACACAGCAGTGGCAAGGTAGAAGCCCATAAAAACAACAGTAAATGATGGATCACTCTTAGCAGCAAGATTCAGTTCAGGCTAGTGGTAGTACTTACACATTTAAACACGAAAATGTGAACTAATCATGTGTTATGGCACTACATTTCCAAATCAATGTCTGCAACCTGCACCCAGATGAACCACCAGGTACCTTACCAAATTATGGTGCCTGTACTGGACACACACTGAGCTGACATGAAGGAAACCTCTGCTCCAGCACTGAAGTGTGTACATTTGCCACATACCAGGCCCTGCCAGCTGCTGCTGGGGCTGGAACACTGTTCACACAGCATGGTGTGAGATCCAGGCTATTGCAGTGACTACCTGGATTACATCCTGCCAGGGCATGGCACTCTGCTGCTTCTGTGGTCTAAGTGGCCAAAAGTGACATACTGTCATAACAGAGCCAGATCGAGCGGCCCCAAATATCGCATGCCTCATCCAACTGTTGTCAACTGCACCATACACTGAAAAGTACTCCATGGTGATCGTCGACCCAAAGTGGGTCATCTCAACTACAACAAGGTGCTACCTCCTCTACCTATGCATCTATGACCCACATGTAATCTCAATGCTGCCAGTAGCCAAACTGTTGAATGCCAGCTAGAGGCATACTGATGGCTGTCATCAACTGACTCTGGGGCACCTTCTGGTGTCCTTGGTTCATTGCCCATCCTTGCATATTTTCTGCACCATGTCCAATGCGAGCTCCTGGCCTGCTGCATTGGCACCTGATAGCATAGCCAGCCTACACCAGAGTTTTCTGTCATTGTGTGTCTGATGTTGGTAGGCATGACACAGCTCCACACCAGACAATGTGCTGACTTCAGTACTTCTGTGGCCACTTGCCCAGCCTGACTTCTTTGCACTAGTGGAATCTCCCACTGCCATGTGTCAAGCAAAGGAAATACCACAGCCCAGGGTCAACACGCGTCACTGGGGCACTGACTACTTGACTTGCGTGACTTTGGCTATATAAATAATAATGTTACCTTCACTGTCTTTACAATTCTATGACAGCTGAGAAACTGGTTCTTCTAACCTACTTTTCAGTCTATCATTCTCATCCATTGTGAGATTAATAGCACTAAAATCATCCTGACTCCATTACACATGCTTTGTTTCCTCAAGATCATCTGAACACAATTTTATTTAGTGTGGCCACCTGGAATTCTGTTGAGAGAAACTGGCCCATCTTGGATCCTACTTAGGCTGAAAGATACAGTTGTTGATAGACCTAAGGGTAGTGTGACACTGTTACTTTTGGAGATCATGTGAACTATTGCTGCTACAACTATTGCAAGGCTGGTGCAGTATGTTTCTAGAGATAGTTTTATATGTCACTTAATTATTAAGGTAGAGAAATCACCTTCACCTAACCCCTTTCTACATAAATACTGTCAATATATTGTCTTGCAAGAACATGGCCCCTGCAACATTACAGTACTTTCAAAATGCCTCTCATTTAGCTCCAAATCCAGTTTAAGAATGATGGAATAGCCAAGGCCCTGCTTTCCTTTATTTGTTCCCTTCAGTCAACTCGTTTGTTTATCATCTGCACAACTGAGCTCAGCCAGCAAAAAATCACACAGCAGCTTGTCTCAAACACTACTAATTGTGGTCCTCAATCCATTCTAAGCAGCCATTCCTGATAACTTTCCAGGAACTCCTCACATCCAACTTAACATTACCTTCCTGCCTCAGATCTCTTTCCAATAAGGTGAACTGCACACTTACAAAACAACCTCAGCCTTAAAATGAACTTCAGCCCCCTTCAGAAAAGGGCTCCAGAAGCATAGTCATGGATCAAAGTAACCACAAGGCAGAGGGAACTCTCCTCATGTTTTCAACACCACTGCTTACATACTTTACCACTGTGGGGAGCCGGACTTGGGTATCACAGGGATGTCAACCTTGTCCCGTCTGTCCCCAGATCTGTCTGCCGCTGTGGTTGCCCCAGTTGCTGCCCCTGCCCGAAGTGGGGCTGAGCCCTCACCTGTGGTTGATTGGGAGGTCGTTTCAAGGCGTGGCAGGCAGTGAAAGACGTCCCTGGAGGCTGATCAGAAAGCCTCCCCGGTGCTTCTGACAAACAGGTTTCAGGTACTGTCTCTGGCTGAGTCAGATGCAGCTGCCTGCCCTGTTTCAGAGGATGATTCTCAGCCTTCAAGGTCCGGGCAATCGCAGAGGGTGGACTTATTGGTAGTTGGGAGCTCCAATGATAGGTGCGTAAGGGGGCCCCTTAGGGATATGGCGGCTAAGGAGGGGAAGAAATCCAGTGTGCACTCCATGTGCATTCCGGGTGGAGTCATTCCTGATGTGGAAAGGGTCCTTCCGGATGCCATGAAGACCACAGAGTGCAGCCAGCTGCAGGTGGTGGCACATGTTGGCACTAATGACATGTGTCGCTTTGGATCTGAGGAAATTCTCTCTGGATTCCAGCGGCTATCTGATTTGGTGAAGGCTGCCGGTCTTGCTTACGAGATGAAGGCAGAGTTCACCATCTGCAGCATCATTGACAGAACTGACTGTGGACCATTGGTGCAGAGCCGGGTGGAGGGTCTGAATCAGAGGCTCAGACAGTTTTGCGAAAATGTTGGCTGCAGATTCCTTGATTTGCGCCATAGGGTGGTGGGGTTTCGGGTTCCGCTGAATAGGTCAGGAGTTCACTACACTAAGCTGGCAGCTACACGGGTAGCGGAGGCTGTGTGGCATGGACTGGGCAGTTTTTTAGGTTAGAAGGCCTCAGGGAAGTACGGGGTTGGCTGCAATCTCAAAGGGTGCATGGCAAATACAGGAAGTGCTTGGATGAAGGATCAGTCGGAATTGTAGTTGTAAATTGTTGTAGTTGTACTGGGAAAGTCCCTGAGCTTCAAGCACTAATAAAAAGCACAGAAGCTGAAATCGTTATAGGTACAGAAAGCTGGCTAGAGCCTGAAATAAGTTCTGCAGAAATTTTTACGAAGTCTCAGACGGTGTTCAGGAAAGATGGATTAGGCAGAATTGGTGGTGGAGTGTTTGTGTCTGTCAGTAGTGGTTTATCTTGTAGTGAAGACAAAGTAGATACTCCGTGCGAATTCGTATAGGAGGAGGTTATACTTAACAGCCGAACTAAGTTAATAATTGGCTCGCTCTACCGACCCCCAGACTCTGATGATATAGTTGCTGAACACTTCAGAGAAAACTTGAGTCTCTTAACAAATAAATACCCCCACTCATACGGTTATAGTTGGTGGGGACTTCAACCTTCCCTCGATATGTTGGCAAAAATACTTGTTCAAAACTGGTGGTAGGCAGAAAACATCTTCTGAGATTATCCTAAATGCTTTCTCCGAAAATTATTTCGAGCAGTTAGTACACCAACCCATGTGAATTGTAAATGGTTCCGAAAACACACTTGACCTCTTAGCCACAAACAATCCAGAGCTAATAGAGAGCATCATGAGTGATACAGGGATTAGTGATCACAAGGTTGTTGTAGCTAGGCTCAATACCATTTCTTCCAAATCCACCAGAAACAAACGCAAAACAGAAAACGACTGTGTGCCTGCGAAAGGCAAAGGTCCCGAGTTCGAGTCTCGGTCGGGCACACAGTTTTAATCTGCCGGGAAGTTTCATATCAGCGCACACTCCGCTGCAAAGTGAAAATCTCATTCTGGAACCATCCCCTACGCTGTGGCTAAGCCTTGTCTCCGCAATATCCTTTCTTTCAGGAGTGCTAGTTCTGCAAGGTTCGCAGGAGAGCTTCTGTAAAGTTTGGAAGGTAGAAGACGAGGTACTGACAGAAGTAAAGCTGTGAGTACCGGGAGTGAGTCGTGCTTCTGTAGCTCAGATGGTAGAGCACTTGCCCGCAAAAGGCAAAGGTCCCGAGTTTGAGTCTCGGTCGGGCACACAGTTTTAATCTGCCAGGAAGTTTCATATCAGCGCACACTCCGCTGCAGAGTGAAAATCTCATTCTGGAAACATCCCCCAGGCTGTGGCTAAGCCATGTCTCCGCAATATCCTTTCTTTCAGGAGTGCTAGTTCTGCAAGGTTCGCAGGAGAGCTTCTGTAAAGTTTGGAAGGTAGGAGACGAGGTACTGGCAGAAGTAAAGCTGTGAGTACCGGGCGTGAGTCGTGCTTCGGTAGCTCAGTTGGTAGAGCACTTGCCCGTGAAAGGCAAAGGTCCCGAGTTCGAGTTTCGGTCGGACACACAGTTTTAATCTGCCGGGAAGTTTCATATCAGCACACACTCCGCTGCAGAGTGAAAATCTCATTCTGGAAACGCAAAATAAATTTAATTAAAAAAGAGGATAAAGTGTCACTAGAAGCCTTCCTAAGAGACAATCTCCATTCCTTCCGAACTGACTATGCATATGTAGACGAGATGTGGCTCAAATTCAAAGATATAGTAGCAACACCACTTGAGAGATTCATACCCCATAAATTGCTAAGAATTGGAACTGATCCCCCATGGTACACAGGTCTGAACGCTGTTGCAGATGCAACGGAAAAAGCATGCAAAGTTCAGAAGAATGCGAAATCCCGAAGATTGGCTAAAATTTACAGATGCGCGAAATTTGGCACGGACTTCGATGCGAGATGCCTTTAATAGGTTCCACAATGAAACATTGTCTCGAAATTTGGTTGAAAATCCAAAGAAATTCTGGTCGTATGTAAAGTACACAAGCAGGAAGACGCAGTCAATACCTTCGCTGCGCAGTGCCGATGGTACTATTACAGACGACTGTGCTGCTAAAGCGGAGTTATTGGACGCAGTTTTCCGAAATTCCTTCACCAGGGAAGACGAATGGAGTATTCCAGAATTTGAAACATGAACAGCTGCTAGCATGAGTTTCTTAGAAGTAGATACCTTAGGGGTTGTGAAGCATCTCAAATCGCTTGATATGGGCAAGTCTTCAGGTCCAGATTGTATACCGATTAGGTTCCTTTCAGACTATGCTGATACAATAGCTCCCTACTTAGCAATCATATACAACTGCTCGCTCACCGATAGATCTGTACCTACAGGTTAGAAAATTCGGCAGGTCGCACCAGTGTTTAAGAAGGGTAGTAGGAGTAATCCATCAAACTACAGACCTATATCATTGACGTTGGTTTGCAGTAGGGTTTTGGAGCATATACTGTATTCAAACATTATGCATCACCTCGAAGGGAATGATCTATTGATACGTAATCAGCATGGTTTCAGAATACATTGTTCTTGTGCAATGCAGCTAGCTCTTTATTCACATGAAGTAATGGCTGCTATTGACAGGGGATCTCAAGTTGATTCTGTATTTCTAGATTTCCGGAAAGCTTTTGACACCGTTCCTCACAAGCGACTTCTAATCAAGCTGCGGGCCTATAGGGTATCATCTTCGTTGTGCGACTGGATTCGTGATTTCCTGTCAGGAAGGTAGCAGTTCGTAGTAATAGACGGCAAATCAGCGAGTAAAACTGAAGTGATATCAGGTGTTCCCCAGGGAAGCATCCTGGGACCTCTGCTGTTCCTGATCTATATAAATGACCTGGGTGACAATCTGAGCAGTTCTCTTAGGTTGTTCGCAGATGATGCTGTAATTTACTGTCTAGTAAGGTCATCCGAAGACCAGTATCAGTTGCAAAGCGATTTAGAAAAGATTGCTGTATGGTGTGGCAGGTGGCAGTTGACGCTAAATAACGAAAAATGTGAGGTGATCCACATGAGTACCAAAAGAAATCTGTTGGAATTCGATTACTTGATAAATAGTACAATTCTCAAGGCTGTCAATTCAACTAAGTACCTGGGTGTTAAAATTACGAACAACTTCAGTTGGAAAGACCACATAGATAATATTGCGGGGAAGGCGAGTCAAAGGTTGCGTTTCATTGGTAGGACACTTAGAAGATGCAACAAGTCCACTAAAGAGACAGCTTACACTACACTCGTTCGTCCTCTGTTAGAATATTGCTGCGCGGTGTGGGACCCTTCCCAGGTGGGATTGACGGAGGACATCGAAAGAGTGCGAAAAAGGGCAGATCGTTTTGTATTATCACGTAATAGGGGAGAGAGTGTGGCAGATATGATAAGCGAGTTGGGATGGAAGTCATTAAAACAAAGACTTTTTCATCGCAGCGAGATCTATTTACGAAATTTCAGTCACCAACTTTCTCTTCCGAATACGAAAATATTTTGTTGAGCCCAACCTACATAGGTAGGAATGATCATCAAAATAAAACAATAGAAATCAGAGCTCGAACAGAAAGGTTTAGGTGTTCGTTTTTCCCGCGCACTGTTCGGGAGTGGTACGGTAGAGAGATAGTATGATTGTGTTTCGATGAACCCTCTGCCAACCACTTAAATGTGAATTGCAGAATAATCATGTAGATGTAGGATGCTATCCCTACACAACCATCAGCAGCTCTTTCCAAAGCTCTTACCTTAATCCATGTGAGCACACATTGTCAGTCACTTGAACCCTTATCTTCACTTACACCCCAAATTTCACAAAACTAATACCACTAATCCCCTTACAATTCACCTCACTGTAGCTGGATATAGCACACTCATAGAAAGATCCTCCAGCCTTTGTTGAGCATCATCTCCAATCAATTGTCCACAGCCTGCCTTCTTACATCAAAGACTAAATCACTTCCTCCTGTGCTTTGCACTGTGGATGCTATTTCCTGACACATCATCCCCTATCCTCATAGCCTTATTGCCACGAACACAACGTTTCCCAGTAACCTTCCAATATGAATCCACCACTTAAATCCTAATCCTTTCAGTCAGTAACATTCTGACCTATAATTCTCTCTTTTGAAGCCTAAATCTACAAAAACTCCATGGAATTGTGATCAGTATCAGTTTTGCATTAAATGATAACCTGTTTGTGGGCAACCTAAACAAATAATCCATACCTGTTTGACCCCTAACAGCCCTTGTTTGGTTTAAATTAATTGACATCATCTTCATGATCTTCATGACTTTTTTTCAATTTGCTTTATCATCATCATCATCATCATCATCATCATCATCCCATCATCATCATCTCCAAAACCTGAAAACCTGCTTCATCTGACCATCAATGAGCTACCTTCGTGAATGTTGATTTCCCTGCTTGAGATGGCTCAATAAAACCACCTCTTGATGTCAATTACAAAAACCACCAACTGTAACCCCATTTCAGTAGCAATATGTTCCCACTCCACAAAAAGCCTTGAAACATTTGGATGTTGTTTCTGAAATTTGAAGCAAGAGATGACAATGGAGTTGACCACAGAGATGATGCATTTTAATATCCATTTACTGTATAAGCTGTATGTATGTTTTGTGAGAAAGTTTGTACTATCCTAATGTATCATTCAAATTGTAGGTTACAAAATTCATCTATGTGTTGTTAGCTAGTGTTAATGTCCAGAACTGGTCAGGCAAGAAAGTTTGAAGAAACATAACAAAATTAATGCAAGCAACTTATGTCAATATACATAAAAAAAAACATCGTATAGATCAAAGCAGCACAGCATCCATGATTCAAAATGGTTCTTTATTGCATTTCAAGTCCTCATCCAATACTCTTCTTCTTCTTCTTCTTCTTCTTCTTCCCTTCAGCATTTGTCCCATGTGCCTGCAGGGTCCATTATATGGGTCCGTTGTCTCCATTTTGCTCTATCAAGGGCTGCATCTAGGTGGATGTTCAAACATTTAAGGTCCTTATGAATTGTATCAGCCCATCATTGCTTAGGTCATCCTTAGGGTCTACTGCCAACAACTTCAAGCATGTAATCCACCTTGGCAATGGAGTCATCACCAGCCCGTAAAACATGCTCAAACCATCGTAGATGAGTTACACACATCTTATTCTTACAAAAAACAGACACAGAAAAAATAACCCCCTAATCAATATTATTTTTGATATCAAATTCCAATATACTATCAAACAGATTATTGAACTATAGTACACAGAATTGAAAGTTAAATCATCACTTCAAGTCATACACTAAAACCAACATGTGTAAATGCTGTATCACCACATGGACTATCTTTTTCTTTCTCTACCTCTTCCACTTGTTTCTGCAACTCGATTCTTTCTTTTTCCATTTCGTTTACCTTCTGGTGGAGCCTGAGAACCAATTGAACACCTTCAGTCTGAAAACAAATAAAGCACCAAAAAGCATGACAAACACATGAATCAACAATAAAGCTTCCTTACTGGTAGAGTTTTACTTCCATATCTTGTATTTTTGAGGTGTAAAGCCTGGTTTTCAAGAATATCAGCAAACAGTAGAATGCAGAGTTTGAGACTGGTTAGAGAGCTACACACACACACACACACACACACACACACACACACACACACACACACAACACACACAGAGTCAATTTTCTTTTCATATTAAAGTACATAACATGGCCTTTATGCTGGTGTCCCAAGATGAAGTTTCCAGAAGAATATGGAAATGGAATTCATCAGACTAATTATAAGTCACCTCTCTGGACACCTGAAGAAAGATGTTTGTGGCCACAGATTTGCTTTGGATGAAGAGGTGCATGTCTGGGTACAACCATGGTTTGGTAGGCAACCACAAACATGTTTCCATGATGGTATTGGCTGTGTATCACATAGTGGGTTAAGTTTATCAACAGTTATGGTGATTACTTTCAAAATAGTGAACAGTTTGTTTACTTTTTCCATCTGTTTCCAGGTAAATTCATTACATTTTATATTTTCTACAAAGTGGTAACAATGAATAAAATTATAAACATGTTTGCACATACTTTTTTACCATATACTCTATAATGAAATTTATTTTGGAAGCATCAAATGGCTGACAGTTCTCGCAGTAACTCGAGGAATGGTACTCTGCGTGCACTCTACTGGGACAACATTCAGGAATATGACAGGAATGATCATTTGAGGAAGGGGGGGGGGGGGGGGGGGAATTAATAATAATAATCTAGTAAACTTGGGCTCTGAAATGCATACCTTAAGATCTGTGAGCACTTATTCAATAGAAGAGATACATTTCCCAGTAGCGAAGATGCACATATTCTCATAGAGCTTAAGGAATGAATTTTAGAGCCCATGCTTACTAGACTTTTTTCCTTGGAATAGTCCTTCTTGTCATATCCCTGAATATTGACCATTTCTCTTGGGTCACCAGTACATAGGCCAAAAGGCCATGGTATGTACTTTAACATAGAAACAAATTGACTCATTGCTAGATACTTTGCTACAGAAGAAGATATTCAAATTATAACCCTGTTTATGGTTCATTTTACAAGTGCTGGAATAACCAAAGTGATCATACATTCATCATCAGGTGGATATATTCAAATCAACAGAGCAAAATATTGATACTGTTCCATCCACTTCAGCAAGCTGTGGAACTTGAGTACCGATTTTTCTATTGCTGGAATTCCCTTCTTCCTTTTAACATTCACATGAGATAAGCCTGAAGTTTTAATTATTATTTTGAATTTGAAAAATATGTGAAGACAAAACTGTTTAATCTGTGTAAGTTATCTGATTCTACATTACCCCATAAAGGAATAAAAACTTACATCTTCCCCATGCTCAGATACACTACTTACAGTTTTATCTTGTGCACTAACAGTGATTGGACTATAAAAAGAACACTGATGAGTAGTTTTAGAATGCCCATGCCATTGCAGGTGACCCATTTCATTCTTCAAGCTTTTATTTTGTTTTTTCAATAGGTTGTGCTCTTCCAGGAGTTTCTGATATCCATCTCTATCTTTGCTCAGCATCAGCCTTTTTAGCTCAACACAGGCCTGTAGATTCTCTACTAAAATTAAAGAAAATTATTGTGTAACATCACTAAAATATATACCATTTAGGGTAGCATGTCCAGTAGAAAAATTAACTACAGTATATCCTTAAAAGGGTGTTTTCATTTTACCATACATAATATACTAGTCTCAATAAATGTTGATAGCATCAAAAGAAGCATTATTGGATATACAAATCTGAGTGACAACAAAATAAGTGAATAAATTTTTTTTTAGTGTCATAGAATAATAATACAAACATGAATCATTCTGATAAATTTAAGCTCAACTATAATCAGATAGTAAATGATTAACTGAAAACAAGCATAAGTCACCAACTGAAAAAGCTGTTGCTCTACTGTGTAATTTTACACTCCTGAATACATAGTACAAGGTGCTTCTTTTGTATTCAAAGGACTTTTTAACACGGGATACTGACAGTTAAAAATTACACACAAAGTATTATCAATTTTGAATATTACAGGCTCAATAATGAAAAATAATGGCCAGAATGAAGTTCTCAAATGAGTTTAAATGCAATGTCACTTTTCAAAGAATGTTGTTTCAATATTCAACAAGGTGTGAGAATAGAAGAGATGAAAGTATTTCTTAGTGTCACTTTCCACAAAGTAGCTGCTTGATGTCAGCTAGGTAGTTCAATCACAAGCTTTCCTGTGGATTTTTTAAAATGTGAGTGGCAGAATAAATTGTTATAAGAATGATTATATTTGGCATCTAAGGGCTTTTCTTCTCCCATCAATATGGTCCTGCAATATTACAATGAATTAACAATTACAATTAAGAATTAACAATTACATGAATAAATACACCTTGATATGAAAGTTGGTCCAAACATACAGAGGCATTCACTACCAAAGATAACTTTATACACATACAGCTGAGGAAAAGTGTTATAACCTTTAATCACTAATAAAGTGCGTGGAGATACAAAAGTAGAAACACTCGCGGGTTACATGTTACAAACTCCGTATCTGTCACTCGACTGCCGGGCCGTGACATGCGGCCGGCGCCGTTCATAACCAGGTGGCGCTCCCGCGCTCGGCCGAGCTGCGGAGCGCCTCTATCGCCGTGTTCGCGTACTAACGTAGCGGCACTTTTGAATGTCGTGGCACTGTCACAACACTTTTCCCCCCTTGAAAAAAAAACGCTCACTTTCGTGGAGACACGGACAGTGCGGAGACGTCCATGCCCTCTTGGGAGGTCCTGAGAAGATCCCGCGGAGAAACACGAGAGTATGGTCGAAAATGTCCAGGACGGAAGCTGGCGCGTGGAACGTGCCTCCTGGACGAGATGATGGGTGAAAACTCCGGAGCAGCATCCATAGGTGTCGTGGACCTGGGGGTGTGCTCCAGCGAGATGGGTCCCGGAGAAGGCGGCGTCGCGACTGGGGCCAGTTCCGGCGTACTCGGAAGCGGTAGCGACGGCGGCGGCAACAACACGCCCGGAAGATCGGCTGCAGCGACAGGACTGGCTTCTCGGACTGGTGGAGACGAAAGAAGGGGCGGTGGTACCGGCGTGGCCACCACTCGTGGGCGCATCTGGTCGTAATGGCGAACAACCATGCCGGCGGCCGCGAAGAGCCTGGACCACCCCTGGAATCCATTTAGGGCGAGATCCATACCCCCGTGCCCACACGTCAGCGCCCACCGGGTATTTTCCCGCACTAGGGGACACAGTACAAGGCCTGACAGGGTGAAGCAGATGCAGTAGGGTGCGCGGTTGGCGGCCATGCAAGAGTTCAGCAGGGCTGCGATCACCCAGAGGCATGAAGCGATAAGAACTCAGAAATTGCAACAGAGCGTCATCTGTGGAAAAATCACTAAGGAATTTTTTCATTTGGCCTTTGAAAGTGCGGACAAGGCGCTCGACCTCCCCATTCGATTGCGGATGGAAGGGCGGTGCTGTAACATGATGAATCCCTTGTCCAGTACAAAAATCACGGAAGGCCTGCGAAGAGAACTGAGGGCCATTGTCCGTGACAATCGTGGATGGAAGACCTTCTAGCGCAAAGATTTTTGACAAAGCCAGCGTTGTCGCCGCAGTGGTGGGCGACGGACAGCGAACAACAAACGGAAACTTCGAGAAGGCGTCAATCAACAGTAGCCAATAAGTGCCGAGGAAGGGGCCGGCAAAGTCAGCGTGCACCCATTCCCACGGCTGCGCCGGATCAGGCCACGG